>NW_027361704.1:44955000-45555000 GCF_039654945.1 Dendrobates tinctorius | reverse complement strand
TGCAGCGTGCGTTTGTGTGACACAATGTTGCGTTGTACATTGGATTTTACAGTGCCAAAACTGTTTTGCGCAATTACGTACAAAAGACAGTACTGCCCCAAATGTTTTTTTAAAGTTGAATGTGTTTCCTTCCCTGTGCAGTGTCCAATTATACAATGGAAAGTTGAGTTTTGCATATGACTTTACTGCGCCAAACTTATTTTGCGCAATTCCGTACACATGACAGTACTGCCCTAAATGTTTTCAAGTTGATGAATGTGTTTTCTTTCTGTGCAGTGAGCAATTATGCAATGCAAAGTTGAGTTTCTGATATCATTTTACTGCGCCAAGCTTGTTTCGCTAAATTCCGTAAACATGACAGTACTGCCCTAAATATTTTAAACATGATGAATGTGTTTCTTTCCCTGTGCAGTGTGCAATTATGTAATACAAAGTTGAGTTTCTCGTATGATTTTGCTGCGCCAAACTTGTTTCGCTCAATTCCGTGCGCATGACAATACTGCCCCAAATGTTTTTAAATTGCTAAATGTGCTTCCTACCTTGTGCAGCGTGCGTTTGTGTGACACAATGTTGCGTTGTACATTGGATTTTACAGTGCCAAAACTGTTTTGCGCAATTACGTACAAAAGACAGTACTGCCCCAAATGTTTTTTTAAAGTTGAATGTGTTTCCTTCCCTGTGCAGTGTCCAATTATACAATGGAAAGTTGAGTTTTGCATATGACTTTACTGCGCCAAACTTATTTTGCGCAATTCCGTACACATGACAGTACTGCCCTAAATGTTTTCAAGTTGATGAATGTGTTTTCTTTCTGTGCAGTGAGCAATTATGCAATGCAAAGTTGAGTTTCTGATATCATTTTACTGCGCCAAGCTTGTTTCGGTAAATTCCGTAAACATGACAGTACTGCCCTAAATATTTTAAACATGATGAATGTGTTTCTTTCCCTGTGCAGTGTGCAATTATGTAATACAAAGTTGAGTTTCTCGTATGATTTTGCTGCGCCAAACTTGTTTCGCTCAATTCCGTGCGCATGACAATACTGCCCCAAATGTTTTTAAATTGCTAAATGTGCTTCCTACCTTGTGCAGCGTGCGTTTGTGTGACACAATGTTGCGTTGTACATTGGATTTTACAGTGCCAAAACTGTTTTGCGCAATTACGTACAAAAGACAGTACTGCCCCAAATGTTTTTTTAAAGTTGAATGTGTTTCCTTCCCTGTGCAGTGTCCAATTATACAATGGAAAGTTGAGTTTTGCATATGACTTTACTGCGCCAAACTTATTTTGCGCAATTCCGTACACATGACAGTACTGCCCTAAATGTTTTCAAGTTGATGAATGTGTTTTCTTTCTGTGCAGTGAGCAATTATGCAATGCAAAGTTGAGTTTCTGATATCATTTTACTGCGCCAAGCTTGTTTCGGTAAATTCCGTAAACATGACAGTACTGCCCTAAATATTTTAAACATGATGAATGTGTTTCTTTCCCTGTGCAGTGTGCAATTATGTAATACAAAGTTGAGTTTCTCGTATGATTTTGCTGCGCCAAACTTGTTTCGCTCAATTCCGTGCGCATGACAATACTGCCCCAAATGTTTTTAAATTGCTAAATGTGCTTCCTACCTTGTGCAGCGTGCGTTTGTGTGACACAATGTTGCGTTGTACATTGGATTTTACAGTGCCAAATCTGTTTTGCGCAATTACGTACAAAAGACAGTACTGCCCCAAATGTTTTTTTAAAGTTGAATGTGTTTCCTTCCCTGTGCAGTGTCCAATTATACAATGGAAAGTTGAGTTTTGCATATGACTTTACTGCGCCAAACTTATTTTGCGCAATTCCGTACACATGACAGTACTGCCCTAAATGTTTTCAAGTTGATGAACGTGTTTTCTTTCTGTGCAGTGAGCAATTATGCAATGCAAAGTTGAGTTTCTGATATCATTTTACTGCGCCAAGCTTGTTTCGGTAAATTCCGTAAACATGACAGTACTGCCCTAAATATTTTAAACATGATGAATGTGTTTCTTTCCCTGTGCAGTGTGCAATTATGTAATACAAAGTTGAGTTTCTCGTATGATTTTGCTGCGCCAAACTTGTTTCGCTCAATTCCGTGCGCATGACAATACTGCCCCAAATGTTTTTAAATTGCTAAATGTGCTTCCTACCTTGTGCAGCGTGCGTTTGTGTGACACAATGTTGCGTTGTACATTGGATTTTACAGTGCCAAAACTGTTTTGCGCAATTACGTACAAAAGACAGTACTGCCCCAAATGTTTTTTTTAAAGTTGAATGTGTTTCCTTCCCTGTGCAGTGTCCAATTATACAATGGAAAGTTGAGTTTTGCATATGACTTTACTGCGCCAAACTTATTTTGCGCAATTCCGTACACATGACAGTACTGCCCTAAATGTTTTCAAGTTGATGAATGTGTTTTCTTTCTGTGCAGTGAGCAATTATGCAATGCAAAGTTGAGTTTCTGATATCATTTTACTGCGCCAAGCTTGTTTCGCTAAATTCCGTAAACATGACAGTACTGCCCTAAATATTTTAAACATGATGAATGTGTTTCTTTCCCTGTGCAGTGTGCAATTATGTAATACAAAGTTGAGTTTCTCGTATGATTTTGCTGCGCCAAACTTGTTTCGCTCAATTCCGTGCGCATGACAATACTGCCCCAAATGTTTTTAAATTGCTAAATGTGCTTCCTACCTTGTGCAGCGTGCGTTTGTGTGACACAATGTTGCGTTGTACATTGGATTTTACAGTGCCAAAACTGTTTTGCGCAATTACGTACAAAAGACAGTACTGCCCCAAATGTTTTTTTTAAAGTTGAATGTGTTTCCTTCCCTGTGCAGTGTCCAATTATACAATGGAAAGTTGAGTTTTGCATATGACTTTACTGCGCCAAACTTATTTTGCGCAATTCCGTACACATGACAGTACTGCCCTAAATGTTTTCAAGTTGATGAATGTGTTTTCTTTCTGTGCAGTGAGCAATTATGCAATGCAAAGTTGAGTTTCTGATATCATTTTACTGCGCCAAGCTTGTTTCGCTAAATTCCGTAAACATGACAGTACTGCCCTAAATATTTTAAACATGATGAATGTGTTTCTTTCCCTGTGCAGTGTGCAATTATGTAATACAAAGTTGAGTTTCTCGTATGATTTTGCTGCGCCAAACTTGTTTCGCTCAATTCCGTGCGCATGACAATACTGCCCCAAATGTTTTTAAATTGCTAAATGTGCTTCCTACCTTGTGCAGCGTGCGTTTGTGTGACACAATGTTGCGTTGTACATTGGATTTTACAGTGCCAAAACTGTTTTGCGCAATTACGTACAAAAGACAGTACTGCCCCAAATGTTTTTTTAAAGTTGAATGTGTTTCCTTCCCTGTGCAGTGTCCAATTATACAATGGAAAGTTGAGTTTTGCATATGACTTTACTGCGCCAAACTTATTTTGCGCAATTCCGTACACATGACAGTACTGCCCTAAATGTTTTCAAGTTGATGAATGTGTTTTCTTTCTGTGCAGTGAGCAATTATGCAATGCAATGTTGAGTTTCTGATATCATTTTACTGCACCAAGCTTGTTTCGCTAAATTCCGTAAACATGACAGTACTGCCCTAAATATTTTAAACATGATGAATGTGTTTCTTTCCCTGTGCAGTGTGCAATTATGTAATACAAAGTTGAGTTTCTCGTATGATTTTGCTGCGCCAAACTTGTTTCGCTCAATTCCGTGCGCATGACAATACTGCCCCAAATGTTTTTAAATTGCTAAATGTGCTTCCTACCTTGTGCAGCGTGCGTTTGTGTGACACAATGTTGCGTTGTACATTGGATTTTACAGTGCCAAAACTGTTTTGCGCAATTACGTACAAAAGACAGTACTGCCCCAAATGTTTTTTTTAAAGTTGAATGTGTTTCCTTCCCTGTGCAGTGTCCAATTATACAATGGAAAGTTGAGTTTTGCATATGACTTTACTGCGCCAAACTTATTTTGCGCAATTCCGTACACATGACAGTACTGCCCTAAATGTTTTCAAGTTGATGAATGTGTTTTCTTTCTGTGCAGTGAGCAATTATGCAATGCAAAGTTGAGTTTCTGATATCATTTTACTGCGCCAAGCTTGTTTCGCTAAATTCCGTAAACATGACAGTACTGCCCTAAATATTTTAAACATGATGAATGTGTTTCTTTCCCTGTGCAGTGTGCAATTATGTAATACAAAGTTGAGTTTCTCGTATGATTTTGCTGCGCCAAACTTGTTTCGCTCAATTCCGTGCGCATGACAATACTGCCCCAAATGTTTTTAAATTGCTAAATGTGCTTCCTACCTTGTGCAGCGTGCGTTTGTGTGACACAATGTTGCGTTGTACATTGGATTTTACAGTGCCAAAACTGTTTTGCGCAATTACGTACAAAAGACAGTACTGCCCCAAATGTTTTTTTTAAAGTTGAATGTGTTTCCTTCCCTGTGCAGTGTCCAATTATACAATGGAAAGTTGAGTTTTGCATATGACTTTACTGCGCCAAACTTATTTTGCGCAATTCCGTACACATGACAGTACTGCCCTAAATGTTTTCAAGTTGATGAATGTGTTTTCTTTCTGTGCAGTGAGCAATTATGCAATGCAAAGTTGAGTTTCTGATATCATTTTACTGCGCCAAGCTTGTTTCGCTAAATTCCGTAAACATGACAGTACTGCCCTAAATATTTTAAACATGATGAATGTGTTTCTTTCCCTGTGCAGTGTGCAATTATGTAATACAAAGTTGAGTTTCTCGTATGATTTTGCTGCGCCAAACTTGTTTCGCTCAATTCCGTGCGCATGACAATACTGCCCCAAATGTTTTTAAATTGCTAAATGTGCTTCCTACCTTGTGCAGCGTGCGTTTGTGTGACACAATGTTGCGTTGTACATTGGATTTTACAGTGCCAAAACTGTTTTGCGCAATTACGTACAAAAGACAGTACTGCCCCAAATGTTTTTTTAAAGTTGAATGTGTTTCCTTCCCTGTGCAGTGTCCAATTATACAATGGAAAGTTGAGTTTTGCATATGACTTTACTGCGCCAAACTTATTTTGCGCAATTCCGTACACATGACAGTACTGCCCTAAATGTTTTCAAGTTGATGAATGTGTTTTCTTTCTGTGCAGTGAGCAATTATGCAATGCAATGTTGAGTTTCTGATATCATTTTACTGCACCAAGCTTGTTTCGCTAAATTCCGTAAACATGACAGTACTGCCCTAAATATTTTAAACATGATGAATGTGTTTCTTTCCCTGTGCAGTGTGCAATTATGTAATACAAAGTTGAGTTTCTCGTATGATTTTGCTGCGCCAAACTTGTTTCGCTCAATTCCGTGCGCATGACAATACTGCCCCAAATGTTTTTAAATTGCTAAATGTGCTTCCTACCTTGTGCAGCGTGCGTTTGTGTGACACAATGTTGCGTTGTACATTGGATTTTACAGTGCCAAAACTGTTTTGCGCAATTACGTACAAAAGACAGTACTGCCCCAAATGTTTTTTTTAAAGTTGAATGTGTTTCCTTCCCTGTGCAGTGTCCAATTATACAATGGAAAGTTGAGTTTTGCATATGACTTTACTGCGCCAAACTTATTTTGCGCAATTCCGTACACATGACAGTACTGCCCTAAATGTTTTCAAGTTGATGAATGTGTTTTCTTTCTGTGCAGTGAGCAATTATGCAATGCAAAGTTGAGTTTCTGATATCATTTTACTGCGCCAAGCTTGTTTCGCTAAATTCCGTAAACATGACAGTACTGCCCTAAATATTTTAAACATGATGAATGTGTTTCTTTCCCTGTGCAGTGTGCAATTATGTAATACAAAGTTGAGTTTCTCGTATGATTTTGCTGCGCCAAACTTGTTTCGCTCAATTCCGTGCGCATGACAATACTGCCCCAAATGTTTTTAAATTGCTAAATGTGCTTCCTACCTTGTGCAGCGTGCGTTTGTGTGACACAATGTTGCGTTGTACATTGGATTTTACAGTGCCAAAACTGTTTTGCGCAATTACGTACAAAAGACAGTACTGCCCCAAATGTTTTTTTAAAGTTGAATGTGTTTCCTTCCCTGTGCAGTGTCCAATTATACAATGGAAAGTTGAGTTTTGCATATGACTTTACTGCGCCAAACTTATTTTGCGCAATTCCGTACACATGACAGTACTGCCCTAAATGTTTTCAAGTTGATGAATGTGTTTTCTTTCTGTGCAGTGAGCAATTATGCAATGCAAAGTTGAGTTTCTGATATCATTTTACTGCGCCAAGCTTGTTTCGCTAAATTCCGTAAACATGACAGTACTGCCCTAAATATTTTAAACATGATGAATGTGTTTCTTTCCCTGTGCAGTGTGCAATTATGTAATACAAAGTTGAGTTTCTCGTATGATTTTGCTGCGCCAAACTTGTTTCGCTCAATTCCGTGCGCATGACAATACTGCCCCAAATGTTTTTAAATTGCTAAATGTGCTTCCTACCTTGTGCAGCGTGCGTTTGTGTGACACAATGTTGCGTTGTACATTGGATTTTACAGTGCCAAAACTGTTTTGCGCAATTACGTACAAAAGACAGTACTGCCCCAAATGTTTTTTTAAAGTTGAATGTGTTTCCTTCCCTGTGCAGTGTCCAATTACACAATGGAAAGTTGAGTTTTGCATATGACTTTACTGCGCCAAACTTATTTTGCGCAATTCCGTACACATGACAGTACTGCCCTAAATGTTTTCAAGTTGATGAATGTGTTTTCTTTCTGTGCAGTGAGCAATTATGCAATGCAAAGTTGAGTTTCTGATATCATTTTACTGCGCCAAGCTTGTTTCGCTAAATTCCGTAAACATGACAGTACTGCCCTAAATATTTTAAACATGATGAATGTGTTTCTTTCCCTGTGCAGTGTGCAATTATGTAATACAAAGTTGAGTTTCTCGTATGATTTTGCTGCGCCAAACTTGTTTCGCTCAATTCCGTGCGCATGACAATACTGCCCCAAATGTTTTTAAATTGCTAAATGTGCTTCCTACCTTGTGCAGCGTGCGTTTGTGTGACACAATGTTGCGTTGTACATTGGATTTTACAGTGCCAAAACTGTTTTGCGCAATTACGTACAAAAGACAGTACTGCCCCAAATGTTTTTTTAAAGTTGAATGTGTTTCCTTCCCTGTGCAGTGTCCAATTATACAATGGAAAGTTGAGTTTTGCATATGACTTTACTGCGCCAAACTTATTTTGCGCAATTCCGTACACATGACAGTACTGCCCTAAATGTTTTCAAGTTGATGAATGTGTTTTCTTTCTGTGCAGTGAGCAATTATGCAATGCAAAGTTGAGTTTCTGATATCATTTTACTGCGCCAAGCTTGTTTCGGTAAATTCCGTAAACATGACAGTACTGCCCTAAATATTTTAAACATGATGAATGTGTTTCTTTCCCTGTGCAGTGTGCAATTATGTAATACAAAGTTGAGTTTCTCGTATGATTTTGCTGCGCCAAACTTGTTTCGCTCAATTCCGTGCGCATGACAATACTGCCCCAAATGTTTTTAAATTGCTAAATGTGCTTCCTACCTTGTGCAGCGTGCGTTTGTGTGACACAATGTTGCGTTGTACATTGGATTTTACAGTGCCAAAACTGTTTTGCGCAATTACGTACAAAAGACAGTACTGCCCCAAATGTTTTTTTTAAAGTTGAATGTGTTTCCTTCCCTGTGCAGTGTCCAATTATACAATGGAAAGTTGAGTTTTGCATATGACTTTACTGCGCCAAACTTATTTTGCGCAATTCCGTACACATGACAGTACTGCCCTAAATGTTTTCAAGTTGATGAATGTGTTTTCTTTCTGTGCAGTGAGCAATTATGCAATGCAAAGTTGAGTTTCTGATATCATTTTACTGCGCCAAGCTTGTTTCGCTAAATTCCGTAAACATGACAGTACTGCCCTAAATATTTTAAACATGATGAATGTGTTTCTTTCCCTGTGCAGTGTGCAAATATGTAATACAAAGTTGAGTTTCTCGTATGATTTTGCTGCGCCAAACTTGTTTCGCTCAATTCCGTGCGCATGACAATACTGCCCCAAATGTTTTTAAATTGCTAAATGTGCTTCCTACCTTGTGCAGCGTGCGTTTGTGTGACACAATGTTGCGTTGTACATTGGATTTTACAGTGCCAAAACTGTTTTGCGCAATTACGTACAAAAGACAGTACTGCCCCAAATGTTTTTTTAAAGTTGAATGTGTTTCCTTCCCTGTGCAGTGTCCAATTATACAATGGAAAGTTGAGTTTTGCATATGACTTTACTGCGCCAAACTTATTTTGCGCAATTCCGTACACATGACAGTACTGCCCTAAATGTTTTCAAGTTGATGAATGTGTTTTCTTTCTGTGCAGTGAGCAATTATGCAATGCAAAGTTGAGTTTCTGATATCATTTTACTGCGCCAAGCTTGTTTCGCTAAATTCCGTAAACATGACAGTACTGCCCTAAATATTTTAAACATGATGAATGTGTTTCTTTCCCTGTGCAGTGTGCAATTATGTAATACAAAGTTGAGTTTCTCGTATGATTTTGCTGCGCCAAACTTGTTTCGCTCAATTCCGTGCGCATGACAATACTGCCCCAAATGTTTTTAAATTGCTAAATGTGCTTCCTACCTTGTGCAGCGTGCGTTTGTGTGACACAATGTTGCGTTGTACATTGGATTTTACAGTGCCAAAACTGTTTTGCGCAATTACGTACAAAAGACAGTACTGCCCCAAATGTTTTTTTAAAGTTGAATGTGTTTCCTTCCCTGTGCAGTGTCCAATTACACAATGGAAAGTTGAGTTTTGCATATGACTTTACTGCGCCAAACTTATTTTGCGCAATTCCGTACACATGACAGTACTGCCCTAAATGTTTTCAAGTTGATGAATGTGTTTTCTTTCTGTGCAGTGAGCAATTATGCAATGCAAAGTTGAGTTTCTGATATCATTTTACTGCGCCAAGCTTGTTTCGCTAAATTCCGTAAACATGACAGTACTGCCCTAAATATTTTAAACATGATGAATGTGTTTCTTTCCCTGTGCAGTGTGCAATTATGTAATACAAAGTTGAGTTTCTCGTATGATTTTGCTGCGCCAAACTTGTTTCGCTCAATTCCGTGCGCATGACAATACTGCCCCAAATGTTTTTAAATTGCTAAATGTGCTTCCTACCTTGTGCAGCGTGCGTTTGTGTGACACAATGTTGCGTTGTACATTGGATTTTACAGTGCCAAAACTGTTTTGCGCAATTACGTACAAAAGACAGTACTGCCCCAAATGTTTTTTTAAAGTTGAATGTGTTTCCTTCCCTGTGCAGTGTCCAATTATACAATGGAAAGTTGAGTTTTGCATATGACTTTACTGCGCCAAACTTATTTTGCGCAATTCCGTACACATGACAGTACTGCCCTAAATGTTTTCAAGTTGATGAATGTGTTTTCTTTCTGTGCAGTGAGCAATTATGCAATGCAAAGTTGAGTTTCTGATATCATTTTACTGCGCCAAGCTTGTTTCGGTAAATTCCGTAAACATGACAGTACTGCCCTAAATATTTTAAACATGATGAATGTGTTTCTTTCCCTGTGCAGTGTGCAATTATGTAATACAAAGTTGAGTTTCTCGTATGATTTTGCTGCGCCAAACTTGTTTCGCTCAATTCCGTGCGCATGACAATACTGCCCCAAATGTTTTTAAATTGCTAAATGTGCTTCCTACCTTGTGCAGCGTGCGTTTGTGTGACACAATGTTGCGTTGTACATTGGATTTTACAGTGCCAAAACTGTTTTGCGCAATTACGTACAAAAGACAGTACTGCCCCAAATGTTTTTTTAAAGTTGAATGTGTTTCCTTCCCTGTGCAGTGTCCAATTATACAATGGAAAGTTGAGTTTTGCATATGACTTTACTGCGCCAAACTTATTTTGCGCAATTCCGTACACATGACAGTACTGCCCTAAATGTTTTCAAGTTGATGAATGTGTTTTCTTTCTCTGCAGTGAGCAATTATGCAATGCAAAGTTGAGTTTCTGATATCATTTTACTGCGCCAAGCTTGTTTCGGTAAATTCCGTAAACATGACAGTACTGCCCTAAATATTTTAAACATGATGAATGTGTTTCTTTCCCTGTGCAGTGTGCAATTATGTAATACAAAGTTGAGTTTCTCGTATGATTTTGCTGTGCCAAACTTGTTTCGCTCAATTCCGTGCGCATGACAATACTGCCCCAAATGTTTTTAAATTGCTAAATGTGCTTCCTACCTTGTGCAGCGTGCGTTTGTGTGACACAATGTTGCGTTGTACATTGGATTTTACAGTGCCAAAACTGTTTTGCGCAATTACGTACAAAAGACAGTACTACCCCAAATGTTTTTTTTAAAGTTGAATGTGTTTCCTTCCCTGTGCAGTGTCCAATTATACAATGGAAAGTTGAGTTTTGCATATGACTTTACTGCGCCAAACTTATTTTGCGCAATTCCGTACACATGACAGTACTGCCCTAAATGTTTTCAAGTTGATGAACGTGTTTTCTTTCTGTGCAGTGAGCAATTATGCAATGCAAAGTTGAGTTTCTGATATCATTTTACTGCGCCAAGCTTGTTTCGCTAAATTCCGTAAACATGACAGTACTGCCCTAAATATTTTAAACATGATGAATGTGTTTCTTTCCCTGTGCAGTGTGCAATTATGTAATACAAAGTTGAGTTTCTCGTATGATTTTGCTGCGCCAAACTTGTTTCGCTCAATTCCGTGCGCATGACAATACTGCCCCAAATGTTTTTAAATTGCTAAATGTGCTTCCTACCTTGTGCAGCGTGCGTTTGTGTGACACAATGTTGCGTTGTACATTGGATTTTACAGTGCCAAAACTGTTTTGCGCAATTACGTACAAAAGACAGTACTGCCCCAAATGTTTTTTTAAAGTTGAATGTGTTTCCTTCCCTGTGCAGTGTCCAATTATACAATGGAAAGTTGAGTTTTGCATATGACTTTACTGCGCCAAACTTATTTTGCGCAATTCCGTACACATGACAGTACTGCCCTAAATGTTTTCAAGTTGATGAATGTGTTTTCTTTCTGTGCAGTGAGCAATTATGCAATGCAAAGTTGAGTTTCTGATATCATTTTACTGCGCCAAGCTTGTTTCGCTAAATTCCGTAAACATGACAGTACTGCCCTAAATATTTTAAACATGATGAATGTGTTTCTTTCCCTGTGCAGTGTGCAATTATGTAATACAAAGTTGAGTTTCTCGTATGATTTTGCTGCGCCAAACTTGTTTCGCTCAATTCCGTGCGCATGACAATACTGCCCCAAATGTTTTTAAATTGCTAAATGTGCTTCCTACCTTGTGCAGCGTGCGTTTGTGTGACACAATGTTGCGTTGTACATTGGATTTTACAGTGCCAAAACTGTTTTGCGCAATTACGTACAAAAGACAGTACTGCCCCAAATGTTTTTTTAAAGTTGAATGTGTTTCCTTCCCTGTGCAGTGTCCAATTATACAATGGAAAGTTGAGTTTTGCATATGACTTTACTGCGCCAAACTTATTTTGCGCAATTCCGTACACATGACAGTACTGCCCTAAATGTTTTCAAGTTGATGAATGTGTTTTCTTTCTGTGCAGTGAGCAATTATGCAATGCAAAGTTGAGTTTCTGATATCATTTTACTGCGCCAAGCTTGTTTCGCTAAATTCCGTAAACATGACAGTACTGCCCTAAATATTTTAAACATGATGAATGTGTTTCTTTCCCTGTGCAGTGTGCAATTATGTAATACAAAGTTGAGTTTCTCGTATGATTTTGCTGCGCCAAACTTGTTTCGCTCAATTCCGTGCGCATGACAATACTGCCCCAAATGTTTTTAAATTGCTAAATGTGCTTCCTACCTTGTGCAGCGTGCGTTTGTGTGACACAATGTTGCGTTGTACATTGGATTTTACAGTGCCAAAACTGTTTTGCGCAATTACGTACAAAAGACAGTACTGCCCCAAATGTTTTTTTAAAGTTGAATGTGTTTCCTTCCCTGTGCAGTGTCCAATTATACAATGGAAAGTTGAGTTTTGCATATGACTTTACTGCGCCAAACTTATTTTGCGCAATTCCGTACACATGACAGTACTGCCCTAAATGTTTTCAAGTTGATGAATGTGTTTTCTTTCTGTGCAGTGAGCAATTATGCAATGCAAAGTTGAGTTTCTGATATCATTTTACTGCGCCAAGCTTGTTTCGGTAAATTCCGTAAACATGACAGTACTGCCCTAAATATTTTAAACATGATGAATGTGTTTCTTTCCCTGTGCAGTGTGCAATTATGTAATACAAAGTTGAGTTTCTCGTATGATTTTGCTGCGCCAAACTTGTTTCGCTCAATTCCGTGCGCATGACAATACTGCCCCAAATGTTTTTAAATTGCTAAATGTGCTTCCTACCTTGTGCAGCGTGCGTTTGTGTGACTCAATGTTGCGTTGTACATTGGATTTTACAGTGCCAAAACTGTTTTGCGCAATTACGTACAAAAGACAGTACTGCCCCAAATGTTTTTTTAAAGTTGAATGTGTTTCCTTCCCTGTGCAGTGTCCAATTATACAATGGAAAGTTGAGTTTTGCATATGACTTTACTGCGCCAAACTTATTTTGCGCAATTCCGTACACATGACAGTACTGCCCTAAATGTTTTCAAGTTGATGAATGTGTTTTCTTTCTGTGCAGTGAGCAATTATGCAATGCAAAGTTGAGTTTCTGATATCATTTTACTGCGCCAAGCTTGTTTCGCTAAATTCCGTAAACATGACAGTACTGCCCTAAATATTTTAAACATGATGAATGTGTTTCTTTCCCTGTGCAGTGTGCAATTATGTAATACAAAGTTGAGTTTCTCGTATGATTTTGCTGTGCCAAACTTGTTTCGCTCAATTCCGTGCGCATGACAATACTGCCCCAAATGTTTTTAAATTGCTAAATGTGCTTCCTACCTTGTGCAGCGTGCGTTTGTGTGACACAATGTTGCGTTGTACATTGGATTTTACAGTGCCAAAACTGTTTTGCGCAATTACGTACAAAAGACAGTACTGCCCCAAATGTTTTTTTTAAAGTTGAATGTGTTTCCTTCCCTGTGCAGTGTCCAATTATACAATGGAAAGTTGAGTTTTGCATATGACTTTACTGCGCCAAACTTATTTTGCGCAATTCCGTACACATGACAGTACTGCCCTAAATGTTTTCAAGTTGATGAATGTGTTTTCTTTCTGTGCAGTGAGCAATTATGCAATGCAAAGTTGAGTTTCTGATATCATTTTACTGCGCCAAGCTTGTTTCGCTAAATTCCGTAAACATGACAGTACTGCCCTAAATATTTTAAACATGATGAATGTGTTTCTTTCCCTGTGCAGTGTGCAATTATGTAATACAAAGTTGAGTTTCTCGTATGATTTTGCTGCGCCAAACTTGTTTCGCTCAATTCCGTGCGCATGACAATACTGCCCCAAATGTTTTTAAATTGCTAAATGTGCTTCCTACCTTGTGCAGCGTGCGTTTGTGTGACACAATGTTGCGTTGTACATTGGATTTTACAGTGCCAAAACTGTTTTGCGCAATTACGTACAAAAGACAGTACTGCCCCAAATGTTTTTTTAAAGTTGAATGTGTTTCCTTCCCTGTGCAGTGTCCAATTATACAATGGAAAGTTGAGTTTTGCATATGACTTTACTGCGCCAAACTTATTTTGCGCAATTCCGTACACATGACAGTACTGCCCTAAATGTTTTCAAGTTGATGAATGTGTTTTCTTTCTGTGCAGTGAGCAATTATGCAATGCAATGTTGAGTTTCTGATATCATTTTACTGCGCCAAGCTTGTTTCGCTAAATTCCGTAAACATGACAGTACTGCCCTGAATATTTTAAACATGATGAATGTGTTTCTTTCCCTGTGCAGTGTGCAATTATGTAATACAAAGTTGAGTTTCTCGTATGATTTTGCTGCGCCAAACTTGTTTCGCTCAATTCCGTGCGCATGACAATACTGCCCCAAATGTTTTTAAATTGCTAAATGTGCTTCCTACCTTGTGCAGCGTGCGTTTGTGTGACACAATGTTGCGTTGTACATTGGATTTTACAGTGCCAAAACTGTTTTGCGCAATTACGTACAAAAGACAGTACTGCCCCAAATGTTTTTTTTAAAGTTGAATGTGTTTCCTTCCCTGTGCAGTGTCCAATTATACAATGGAAAGTTGAGTTTTGCATATGACTTTACTGCGCCAAACTTATTTTGCGCAATTCCGTACACATGACAGTACTGCCCTAAATGTTTTCAAGTTGATGAATGTGTTTTCTTTCTGTGCAGTGAGCAATTATGCAATGCAAAGTTGAGTTTCTGATATCATTTTACTGCGCCAAGCTTGTTTCGCTAAATTCCGTAAACATGACAGTACTGCCCTAAATATTTTAAACATGATGAATGTGTTTCTTTCCCTGTGCAGTGTGCAATTATGTAATACAAAGTTGAGTTTCTCGTATGATTTTGCTGCGCCAAACTTGTTTCGCTCAATTCCGTGCGCATGACAATACTGCCCCAAATGTTTTTAAATTGCTAAATGTGCTTCCTACCTTGTGCAGCGTGCGTTTGTGTGACACAATGTTGCGTTGTACATTGGATTTTACAGTGCCAAAACTGTTTTGCGCAATTACGTACAAAAGACAGTACTGCCCCAAATGTTTTTTTAAAGTTGAATGTGTTTCCTTCCCTGTGCAGTGTCCAATTATACAATGGAAAGTTGAGTTTTGCATATGACTTTACTGCGCCAAACTTATTTTGCGCAATTCCGTACACATGACAGTACTGCCCTAAATGTTTTCAAGTTGATGAATGTGTTTTCTTTCTGTGCAGTGAGCAATTATGCAATGCAAAGTTGAGTTTCTGATATCATTTTACTGCGCCAAGCTTGTTTCGGTAAATTCCGTAAACATGACAGTACTGCCCTAAATATTTTAAACATGATGAATGTGTTTCTTTCCCTGTGCAGTGTGCAATTATGTAATACAAAGTTGAGTTTCTCGTATGATTTTGCTGCGCCAAACTTGTTTCGCTCAATTCCGTGCGCATGACAATACTGCCCCAAATGTTTTTAAATTGCTAAATGTGCTTCCTACCTTGTGCAGCGTGCGTTTGTGTGACACAATGTTGCGTTGTACATTGGATTTTACAGTGCCAAAACTGTTTTGCGCAATTACGTACAAAAGACAGTACTGCCCCAAATGTTTTTTTTAAAGTTGAATGTGTTTCCTTCCCTGTGCAGTGTCCAATTATACAATGGAAAGTTGAGTTTTGCATATGACTTTACTGCGCCAAACTTATTTTGCGCAATTCCGTACACATGACAGTACTGCCCTAAATGTTTTCAAGTTGATGAATGTGTTTTCTTTCTGTGCAGTGAGCAATTATGCAATGCAAAGTTGAGTTTCTGATATCATTTTACTGCGCCAAGCTTGTTTCGCTAAATTCCGTAAACATGACAGTACTGCCCTAAATATTTTAAACATGATGAATGTGTTTCTTTCCCTGTGCAGTGTGCAATTATGTAATACAAAGTTGAGTTTCTCGTATGATTTTGCTGCGCCAAACTTGTTTCGCTCAATTCCGTGCGCATGACAATACTGCCCCAAATGTTTTTAAATTGCTAAATGTGCTTCCTACCTTGTGCAGCGTGCGTTTGTGTGACACAATGTTGCGTTGTACATTGGATTTTACAGTGCCAAAACTGTTTTGCGCAATTACGTACAAAAGACAGTACTGCCCCAAATGTTTTTTTAAAGTTGAATGTGTTTCCTTCCCTGTGCAGTGTCCAATTATACAATGGAAAGTTGAGTTTTGCATATGACTTTACTGCGCCAAACTTATTTTGCGCAATTCCGTACACATGACAGTACTGCCCTAAATGTTTTCAAGTTGATGAATGTGTTTTCTTTCTGTGCAGTGAGCAATTATGCAATGCAAAGTTGAGTTTCTGATATCATTTTACTGCGCCAAGCTTGTTTCGGTAAATTCCGTAAACATGACAGTACTGCCCTAAATATTTTAAACATGATGAATGTGTTTCTTTCCCTGTGCAGTGTGCAATTATGTAATACAAAGTTGAGTTTCTCGTATGATTTTGCTGCGCCAAACTTGTTTCGCTCAATTCCGTGCGCATGACAATACTGCCCCAAATGTTTTTAAATTGCTAAATGTGCTTCCTACCTTGTGCAGCGTGCGTTTGTGTGACACAATGTTGCGTTGTACATTGGATTTTACAGTGCCAAAACTGTTTTGCGCAATTACGTACAAAAGACAGTACTGCCCCAAATGTTTTTTTAAAGTTGAATGTGTTTCCTTCCCTGTGCAGTGTCCAATTACACAATGGAAAGTTGAGTTTTGCATATGACTTTACTGCGCCAAACTTATTTTGCGCAATTCCGTACACATGACAGTACTGCCCTAAATGTTTTCAAGTTGATGAATGTGTTTTCTTTCTGTGCAGTGAGCAATTATGCAATGCAAAGTTGAGTTTCTGATATCATTTTACTGCGCCAAGCTTGTTTCGCTAAATTCCGTAAACATGACAGTACTGCCCTAAATATTTTAAACATGATGAATGTGTTTCTTTCCCTGTGCAGTGTGCAATTATGTAATACAAAGTTGAGTTTCTCGTATGATTTTGCTGCGCCAAACTTGTTTCGCTCAATTCCGTGCGCATGACAATACTGCCCCAAATGTTTTTAAATTGCTAAATGTGCTTCCTACCTTGTGCAGCGTGCGTTTGTGTGACACAATGTTGCGTTGTACATTGGATTTTACAGTGCCAAAACTGTTTTGCGCAATTACGTACAAAAGACAGTACTGCCCCAAATGTTTTTTTAAAGTTGAATGTGTTTCCTTCCCTGTGCAGTGTCCAATTACACAATGGAAAGTTGAGTTTTGCATATGACTTTACTGCGCCAAACTTATTTTGCGCAATTCCGTACACATGACAGTACTGCCCTAAATGTTTTCAAGTTGATGAATGTGTTTTCTTTCTGTGCAGTGAGCAATTATGCAATGCAAAGTTGAGTTTCTGATATCATTTTACTGCGCCAAGCTTGTTTCGCTAAATTCCGTAAACATGACAGTACTGCCCTAAATATTTTAAACATGATGAATGTGTTTCTTTCCCTGTGCAGTGTGCAATTATGTAATACAAAGTTGAGTTTCTCGTATGATTTTGCTGCGCCAAACTTGTTTCGCTCAATTCCGTGCGCATGACAATACTGCCCCAAATGTTTTTAAATTGCTAAATGTGCTTCCTACCTTGTGCAGCGTGCGTTTGTGTGACACAATGTTGCGTTGTACATTGGATTTTACAGTGCCAAAACTGTTTTGCGCAATTACGTACAAAAGACAGTACTGCCCCAAATGTTTTTTTAAAGTTGAATGTGTTTCCTTCCCTGTGCAGTGTCCAATTATACAATGGAAAGTTGAGTTTTGCATATGACTTTACTGCGCCAAACTTATTTTGTGCAATTCCGTACACATGACAGTACTGCCCTAAATGTTTTCAAGTTGATGAATGTGTTTTCTTTCTGTGCAGTGAGCAATTATGCAATGCAATGTTGAGTTTCTGATATCATTTTACTGCGCCAAGCTTGTTTCGGTAAATTCCGTAAACATGACAGTACTGCCCTAAATATTTTAAACATGATGAATGTGTTTCTTTCCCTGTGCAGTGTGCAATTATGTAATACAAAGTTGAGTTTCTCGTATGATTTTGCTGCGCCAAACTTGTTTCGCTCAATTCCGTGCGCATGACAATACTGCCCCAAATGTTTTTAAATTGCTAAATGTGCTTCCTACCTTGTGCAGCGTGCGTTTGTGTGACACAATGTTGCGTTGTACATTGGATTTTACAGTGCCAAAACTGTTTTGCGCAATTACGTACAAAAGACAATACTGCCCCAAATGTTTTTTTAAAGTTGAATGTGTTTCCTTCCCTGTGCAGTGTCCAATTATACAATGGAAAGTTGAGTTTTGCATATGACTTTACTGCGCCAAACTTATTTTGCGCAATTCCGTACACATGACAGTACTGCCCTAAATGTTTTCAAGTTGATGAATGTGTTTTCTTTCTGTGCAGTGAGCAATTATGCAATGCAATTTTGAGTTTCTGATATCATTTTACTGCGCCAAGCTTGTTTCGCTAAATTCCGTAAACATGACAGTACTGCCCTAAATATTTTAAACATGATGAATGTGTTTCTTTCCCTGTGCAGTGTGCAATTATGTAATACAAAGTTGAGTTTCTCGTATGATTTTGCTGCGCCAAACTTGTTTCGCTCAATTCCGTGCGCATGACAATACTGCCCCAAATGTTTTTAAATTGCTAAATGTGCTTCCTACCTTGTGCAGCGTGCGTTTGTGTGACACAATGTTGCGTTGTACATTGGATTTTACAGTGCCAAAACTGTTTTGCGCAATTACGTACAAAAGACAGTACTGCCCCAAATGTTTTTTTAAAGTTGAATGTGTTTCCTTCCCTGTGCAGTGTCCAATTACACAATGGAAAGTTGAGTTTTGCATATGACTTTACTGCGCCAAACTTATTTTGCGCAATTCCGTACACATGACAGTACTGCCCTAAATGTTTTCAAGTTGATGAATGTGTTTTCTTTCTGTGCAGTGAGCAATTATGCAATGCAAAGTTGAGTTTCTGATATCATTTTACTGCGCCAAGCTTGTTTCGCTAAATTCCGTAAACATGACAGTACTGCTCTAAATATTGTAAACATGATGAATGTGTTTCTTTCCCTGTGCAGTGTGCAATTATGTAATACAAAGTTGAGTTTCTCGTATGATTTTGCTGCGCCAAACTTGTTTCGCTCAATTCCGTGCGCATGACAATACTGCCCCAAATGTTTTTAAATTGCTAAATGTGCTTCCTACCTTGTGCAGCGTGCGTTTGTGTGACACAATGTTGCGCTGTACATTGGATTTTACAGTGCCAAAACTGTTTTGCGCAATTACGTACAAAAGACAGTACTGCCCCAAATGTTTTTTTTAAAGTTGAATGTGTTTCCTTCCCTGTGCAGTGTCCAATTATACAATGGAAAGTTGAGTTTTGCATATGACTTTACTGCGCCAAACTTATTTTGCGCAATTCCGTACACATGACAGTACTGCCCTAAATGTTTTCAAGTTGATGAATGTGTTTTCTTTCTGTGCAGTGAGCAATTATGCAATGCAAAGTTGAGTTTCTGATATCATTTTACTGCGCCAAGCTTGTTTCGCTAAATTCCGTAAACATGACAGTACTGCCCTAAATATTTTAAACATGATGAATGTGTTTCTTTCCCTGTGCAGTGTGCAATTATGTAATACAAAGTTGAGTTTCTCGTATGATTTTGCTGCGCCAAACTTGTTTCGCTCAATTCCGTGCGCATGACAATACTGCCCCAAATGTTTTTAAATTGCTAAATGTGCTTCCTACCTTGTGCAGCGTGCGTTTGTGTGACACAATGTTGCGTTGTACATTGGATTTTACAGTGCCAAAACTGTTTTGCGCAATTACATACAAAAGACAGTACTGCCCCAAATGTTTTTTTTAAAGTTGAATGTGTTTCCTTCCCTGTGCAGTGTCCAATTATACAATGGAAAGTTGAGTTTTGCATATGACTTTACTGCGCCAAACTTATTTTGCGCAATTCCGTACACATGACAGTACTGCCCTAAATGTTTTCAAGTTGATGAATGTGTTTTCTTTCTGTGCAGTGAGCAATTATGCAATGCAAAGTTGAGTTTCTGATATCATTTTACTGCGCCAAGCTTGTTTCGCTAAATTCCGTAAACATGACAGTACTGCCCTAAATATTTTAAACATGATGAATGTGTTTCTTTCCCTGTGCAGTGTGCAATTATGTAATACAAAGTTGAGTTTCTCGTATGATTTTGCTGCGCCAAACTTGTTTCGCTCAATTCCGTGCGCATGACAATACTGCCCCAAATGTTTTTAAATTGCTAAATGTGCTTCCTACCTTGTGCAGCGTGCGTTTGTGTGACACAATGTTGCGTTGTACATTGGATTTTACAGTGCCAAAACTGTTTTGCGCAATTACGTACAAAAGACAGTACTGCCCCAAATGTTTTTTTAAAGTTGAATGTGTTTCCTTCCCTGTGCAGTGTCCAATTATACAATGGAAAGTTGAGTTTTGCATATGACTTTACTGCGCCAAACTTATTTTGCGCAATTCCGTACACATGACAGTACTGCCCTAAATGTTTTCAAGTTGATGAATGTGTTTTCTTTCTGTGCAGTGAGCAATTATGCAATGCAAAGTTGAGTTTCTGATATCATTTTACTGCGCCAAGCTTGTTTCGCTAAATTCCGTAAACATGACAGTACTGCCCTAAATATTTTAAACATGATGAATGTGTTTCTTTCCCTGTGCAGTGTGCAATTATGTAATACAAAGTTGAGTTTCTCGTATGATTTTGCTGCGCCAAACTTGTTTCGCTCAATTCCGTGCGCATGACAATACTGCCCCAAATGTTTTTAAATTGCTAAATGTGCTTCCTACCTTGTGCAGCGTGCGTTTGTGTGACACAATGTTGCGTTGTACATTGGATTTTACAGTGCCAAAACTGTTTTGCGCAATTACGTACAAAAGACAGTACTGCCCCAAATGTTTTTTTTAAAGTTGAATGTGTTTCCTTCCCTGTGCAGTGTCCAATTATACAATGGAAAGTTGAGTTTTGCATATGACTTTACTGCGCCAAACTTATTTTGCGCAATTCCGTACACATGACAGTACTGCCCTAAATGTTTTCAAGTTGATGAATGTGTTTTCTTTCTGTGCAGTGAGCAATTATGCAATGCAAAGTTGAGTTTCTGATATCATTTTACTGCGCCAAGCTTGTTTCGCTAAATTCCGTAAACATGACAGTACTGCCCTAAATATTTTAAACATGATGAATGTGTTTCTTTCCCTGTGCAGTGTGCAATTATGTAATACAAAGTTGAGTTTCTCGTATGATTTTGCTGCGCCAAACTTGTTTCGCTCAATTCCGTGCGCATGACAATACTGCCCCAAATGTTTTTAAATTGCTAAATGTGCTTCCTACCTTGTGCAGCGTGCGTTTGTGTGACACAATGTTGCGTTGTACATTGGATTTTACAGTGCCAAAACTGTTTTGCGCAATTACGTACAAAAGACAGTACTGCCCCAAATGTTTTTTTAAAGTTGAATGTGTTTCCTTCCCTGTGCAGTGTCCAATTATACAATGGAAAGTTGAGTTTTGCATATGACTTTACTGCGCCAAACTTATTTTGCGCAATTCCGTACACATGACAGTACTGCCCTAAATGTTTTCAAGTTGATGAATGTGTTTTCTTTCTGTGCAGTGAGCAATTATGCAATGCAAAGTTGAGTTTCTGATATCATTTTACTGCGCCAAGCTTGTTTCGCTAAATTCCGTAAACATGACAGTACTGCCCTAAATATTTTAAACATGATGAATGTGTTTCTTTCCCTGTGCAGTGTGCAATTATGTAATACAAAGTTGAGTTTCTCGTATGATTTTGCTGCGCCAAACTTGTTTCGCTCAATTCCGTGCGCATGACAATACTGCCCCAAATGTTTTTAAATTGCTAAATGTGCTTCCTACCTTGTGCAGCGTGCGTTTGTGTGACACAATGTTGCGTTGTACATTGGATTTTACAGTGCCAAAACTGTTTTGCGCAATTACGTACAAAAGACAGTACTGCCCCAAATGTTTTTTTAAAGTTGAATGTGTTTCCTTCCCTGTGCAGTGTCCAATTACACAATGGAAAGTTGAGTTTTGCATATGACTTTACTGCGCCAAACTTATTTTGCGCAATTCCGTACACATGACAGTACTGCCCTAAATGTTTTCAAGTTGATGAATGTGTTTTCTTTCTGTGCAGTGAGCAATTATGCAATGCAAAGTTGAGTTTCTGATATCATTTTACTGCGCCAAGCTTGTTTCGCTAAATTCCGTAAACATGACAGTACTGCCCTAAATATTTTAAACATGATGAATGTGTTTCTTTCCCTGTGCAGTGTGCAATTATGTAATACAAAGTTGAGTTTCTCGTATGATTTTGCTGCGCCAAACTTGTTTCGCTCAATTCCGTGCGCATGACAATACTGCCCCAAATGTTTTTAAATTGCTAAATGTGCTTCCTACCTTGTGCAGCGTGCGTTTGTGTGACACAATGTTGCGTTGTACATTGGATTTTACAGTGCCAAAACTGTTTTGCGCAATTACGTACAAAAGACAGTACTGCCCCAAATGTTTTTTTAAAGTTGAATGTGTTTCCTTCCCTGTGCAGTGTCCAATTACACAATGGAAAGTTGAGTTTTGCATATGACTTTACTGCGCCAAACTTATTTTGCGCAATTCCGTACACATGACAGTACTGCCCTAAATGTTTTCAAGTTGATGAATGTGTTTTCTTTCTGTGCAGTGAGCAATTATGCAATGCAAAGTTGAGTTTCTGATATCATTTTACTGCGCCAAGCTTGTTTCGCTAAATTCCGTAAACATGACAGTACTGCCCTAAATATTTTAAACATGATGAATGTGTTTCTTTCCCTGTGCAGTGTGCAATTATGTAATACAAAGTTGAGTTTCTCGTATGATTTTGCTGCGCCAAACTTGTTTCGCTCAATTCCGTGCGCATGACAATACTGCCCCAAATGTTTTTAAATTGCTAAATGTGCTTCCTACCTTGTGCAGCGTGCGTTTGTGTGACACAATGTTGCGTTGTACATTGGATTTTACAGTGCCAAAACTGTTTTGCGCAATTACGTACAAAATACAGTACTGCCCCAAGTGTTTTTTTAAAGTTGAATGTGTTTCCTTCCCTGTGCAGTGTCCAATTATACAATGGAAAGTTGAGTTTTGCATATGACTTTACTGCGCCAAACTTATTTTGCGCAATTCCGTACACATGACAGTACTGCCCTAAATGTTTTCAAGTTGATGAATGTGTTTTCTTTCTGTGCAGTGAGCAATTATGCAATGCAAAGTTGAGTTTCTGATATCATTTTACTGCGCCAAGCTTGTTTCGCTAAATTCCGTAAACATGACAGTACTGCCCTAAATATTTTAAACATGATGAATGTGTTTCTTTCCCTGTGCAGTGTGCAAATATGTAATACAAAGTTGAGTTTCTCGTATGATTTTGCTGCGCCAAACTTGTTTCGCTCAATTCCGTGCGCATGACAATACTGCCCCAAATGTTTTTAAATTGCTAAATGTGCTTCCTACCTTGTGCAGCGTGCGTTTGTGTGACACAATGTTGCGTTGTACATTGGATTTTACAGTGCCAAAACTGTTTTGCGCAATTACGTACAAAAGACAGTACTGCCCCAAATGTTTTTTTTAAAGTTGAATGTGTTTCCTTCCCTGTGCAGTGTCCAATTATACAATGGAAAGTTGAGTTTTGCATATGACTTTACTGCGCCAAACTTATTTTGCGCAATTCCGTACACATGACAGTACTGCCCTAAATGTTTTCAAGTTGATGAATGTGTTTTCTTTCTGTGCAGTGAGCAATTATGCAATGCAAAGTTGAGTTTCTGATATCATTTTACTGCGCCAAGCTTGTTTCGCTAAATTCCGTAAACATGACAGTACTGCCCTAAATATTGTAAACATGATGAATGTGTTTCTTTCCCTGTGCAGTGTGCAATTATGTAATACAAAGTTGAGTTTCTCGTATGATTTTGCTGCGCCAAACTTGTTTCGCTCAATTCCGTGCGCATGACAATACTGCCCCAAATGTTTTTAAATTGCTAAATGTGCTTCCTACCTTGTGCAGCGTGCGTTTGTGTGATACAATGTTGCGTTGTACATTGGATTTTACAGTGCCAAAACTGTTTTGCGCAATTACGTACAAAAGACAGTACTGCCCCAAATGTTTTTTTTAAAGTTGAATGTGTTTCCTTCCCTGTGCAGTGTCCAATTATACAATGGATAGTTGAGTTTTTTACATATGACTTTACTGCGCCAAACTTATTTTGCGCAATTCCGTACACATGACAGTACTGCCCTAAATGTTTTCAAGTTGATGAATGTGTTTTCTTTCTGTGCAGTGAGCAATTATGCAATGCAAAGTTGAGTTTCTGATATCATTTTACTGCGCCAAGCTTGTTTCGCTAAATTCCGTAAACATGACAGTACT
The DNA here is from genome assembly GCF_039654945.1 of Dendrobates tinctorius. NCBI lineage: Eukaryota > Metazoa > Chordata > Amphibia > Anura > Dendrobatidae > Dendrobates > Dendrobates tinctorius. The sequence continues at coordinate 45,530,726 of NW_027361704.1, read as the reverse complement.
GCCCTAAATATTTTAAACATGATGAATGTGTTTCTTTCCCTGTTCAGTGTGCAATTATGTAATACAAAGTTGAGTTTCTCGTATGATTTTGCTGCGCCAAACTTGTTTCGCTCAATTCCGTGCGCATGACAATACTGCCCCAAATGTTTTTAAATTGCTAAATGTGCTTCTTACCTTGTGCAGCGTGCGTTTGTGTGACACAATGTTGCGTTGTACATTGGATTTTACAGTGCCAAAACTGTTTTGCGCAATTACGTACAAAAGACAGTACTGCCCCAAATGTTTTTTTAAAGTTGAATGTGTTTCCTTCCCTGTGCAGTGTCCAATTATACAATGGAAAGTTGAGTTTTGCATATGACTTTACTGCGCCAAACTTATTTTGCGCAATTCCGTACACATGACAGTACTGCCCTAAATGTTTTCAAGTTGATGAATGTGTTTTCTTTCTGTGCAGTGAGCAATTATGCAATGCAAAGTTGAGTTTCTGATATCATTTTACTGCGCCAAGCTTGTTTCGCTAAATTCCGTAAACATGACAGTACTGCCCTAAATATTTTAAACATGATGAATGTGTTTCTTTCCCTGTGCAGTGTGCAATTATGTAATACAAAGTTGAGTTTCTCGTATGATTTTGCTGCGCCAAACTTGTTTCGCTCAATTCCGTGCGCATGACAATACTGCCCCAAATGTTTTTAAATTGCTAAATGTGCTTCCTACCTTGTGCAGCGTGCGTTTGTGTGACACAATGTTGCGTTGTACATTGGATTTTACAGTGCCAAAACTGTTTTGCGCAATTACGTACAAAAGACAGTACTGCCCCAAATGTTTTTTTAAAGTTGAATGTGTTTCCTTCCCTGTGCAGTGTCCAATTATACAATGGAAAGTTGAGTTTTGCATATGACTTTACTGCGCCAAACTTATTTTGCGCAATTCCGTACACATGACAGTACTGCCCTAAATGTTTTCAAGTTGATGAATGTGTTTTCTTTCTGTGCAGTGAGCAATTATGCAATGCAAAGTTGAGTTTCTGATATCATTTTACTGCGCCAAGCTTGTTTCGCTAAATTCCGTAAACATGACAGTACTGCCCTAAATATTTTAAACATGATGAATGTGTTTCTTTCCCTGTGCAGTGTGCAATTATGTAATACAAAGTTGAGTTTCTCGTATGATTTTGCTGCGCCAAACTTGTTTCGCTCAATTCCGTGCGCATGACAATACTGCCCCAAATGTTTTTAAATTGCTAAATGTGCTTCCTACCTTGTGCAGCGTGCGTTTGTGTGACACAATGTTGCGTTGTACATTGGATTTTACAGTGCCAAAACTGTTTTGCGCAATTACGTACAAAAGACAGTACTGCCCCAAATGTTTTTTTTAAAGTTGAATGTGTTTCCTTCCCTGTGCAGTGTCCAATTATACAATGGAAAGTTGAGTTTTGCATATGACTTTACTGCGCCAAACTTATTTTGCGCAATTCCGTACACATGACAGTACTGCCCTAAATGTTTTCAAGTTGATGAATGTGTTTTCTTTCTGTGCAGTGAGCAATTATGCAATGCAAAGTTGAGTTTCTGATATCATTTTACTGCGCCAAGCTTGTTTCGCTAAATTCCGTAAACATGACAGTACTGCCCTAAATATTTTAAACATGATGAATGTGTTTCTTTCCCTGTGCAGTGTGCAATTATGTAATACAAAGTTGAGTTTCTCGTATGATTTTGCTGCGCCAAACTTGTTTCGCTCAATTCCGTGCGCATGACAATACTGCCCCAAATGTTTTTAAATTGCTAAATGTGCTTCCTACCTTGTGCAGCGTGCGTTTGTGTGACACAATGTTGCGTTGTACATTGGATTTTACAGTGCCAAAACTGTTTTGCGCAATTACGTACAAAAGACAGTACTGCCCCAAATGTTTTTTTAAAGTTGAATGTGTTTCCTTCCCTGTGCAGTGTCCAATTATACAATGGAAAGTTGAGTTTTGCATATGACTTTACTGCGCCAAACTTATTTTGCGCAATTCCGTACACATGACAGTACTGCCCTAAATGTTTTCAAGTTGATGAATGTGTTTTCTTTCTGTGCAGTGAGCAATTATGCAATGCAATGTTGAGTTTCTGATATCATTTTACTGCGCCAAGCTTGTTTCGCTAAATTCCGTAAACATGACAGTACTGCCCTAAATATTTTAAACATGATGAATGTGTTTCTTTCCCTGTGCAGTGTGCAATTATGTAATACAAAGTTGAGTTTCTCGTATGATTTTGCTGCGCCAAACTTGTTTCGCTCAATTCCGTGCGCATGACAATACTGCCCCAAATGTTTTTAAATTGCTAAATGTGCTTCCTACCTTGTGCAGCGTGCGTTTGTGTGACACAATGTTGCGTTGTACATTGGATTTTACAGTGCCAAAACTGTTTTGCGCAATTACGTACAAAAGACAGTACTGCCCCAAATGTTTTTTTTAAAGTTGAATGTGTTTCCTTCCCTGTGCAGTGTCCAATTATACAATGGAAAGTTGAGTTTTGCATATGACTTTACTGCGCCAAACTTATTTTGCGCAATTCCGTACACATGACAGTACTGCCCTAAATGTTTTCAAGTTGATGAATGTGTTTTCTTTCTGTGCAGTGAGCAATTATGCAATGCAAAGTTGAGTTTCTGATATCATTTTACTGCGCCAAGCTTGTTTCGCTAAATTCCGTAAACATGACAGTACTGCCCTAAATATTTTAAACATGATGAATGTGTTTCTTTCCCTGTGCAGTGTGCAATTATGTAATACAAAGTTGAGTTTCTCGTATGATTTTGCTGCGCCAAACTTGTTTCGCTCAATTCCGTGCGCATGACAATACTGCCCCAAATGTTTTTAAATTGCTAAATGTGCTTCCTACCTTGTGCAGCGTGCGTTTGTGTGACACAATGTTGCGTTGTACATTGGATTTTACAGTGCCAAAACTGTTTTGCGCAATTACGTACAAAAGACAGTACTGCCCCAAATGTTTTTTTAAAGTTGAATGTGTTTCCTTCCCTGTGCAGTGTCCAATTATACAATGGAAAGTTGAGTTTTGCATATGACTTTACTGCGCCAAACTTATTTTGCGCAATTCCGTACACATGACAGTACTGCCCTAAATGTTTTCAAGTTGATGAATGTGTTTTCTTTCTGTGCAGTGAGCAATTATGCAATGCAAAGTTGAGTTTCTGATATCATTTTACTGCGCCAAGCTTGTTTCGCTAAATTCCGTAAACATGACAGTACTGCCCTAAATATTTTAAACATGATGAATGTGTTTCTTTCCCTGTGCAGTGTGCAATTATGTAATACAAAGTTGAGTTTCTCGTATGATTTTGCTGCGCCAAACTTGTTTCGCTCAATTCCGTGCGCATGACAATACTGCCCCAAATGTTTTTAAATTGCTAAATGTGCTTCCTACCTTGTGCAGCGTGCGTTTGTGTGACACAATGTTGCGTTGTACATTGGATTTTACAGTGCCAAAACTGTTTTGCGCAATTACGTACAAAAGACAGTACTGCCCCAAATGTTTTTTTAAAGTTGAATGTGTTTCCTTCCCTGTGCAGTGTCCAATTATACAATGGAAAGTTGAGTTTTGCATATGACTTTACTGCGCCAAACTTATTTTGCGCAATTCCGTACACATGACAGTACTGCCCTAAATGTTTTCAAGTTGATGAATGTGTTTTCTTTCTGTGCAGTGAGCAATTATGCAATGCAAAGTTGAGTTTCTGATATCATTTTACTGCGCCAAGCTTGTTTCGCTAAATTCCGTAAACATGACAGTACTGCCCTAAATATTTTAAACATGATGAATGTGTTTCTTTCCCTGTGCAGTGTGCAATTATGTAATACAAAGTTGAGTTTCTCGTATGATTTTGCTGCGCCAAACTTGTTTCGCTCAATTCCGTGCGCATGACAATACTGCCCCAAATGTTTTTAAATTGCTAAATGTGCTTCCTACCTTGTGCAGCGTGCGTTTGTGTGACACAATGTTGCGTTGTACATTGGATTTTACAGTGCCAAAACTGTTTTGCGCAATTACGTACAAAAGACAGTACTGCCCCAAATGTTTTTTTAAAGTTGAATGTGTTTCCTTCCCTGTGCAGTGTCCAATTATACAATGGAAAGTTGAGTTTTGCATATGACTTTACTGCGCCAAACTTATTTTGCGCAATTCCGTACACATGACAGTACTGCCCTAAATGTTTTCAAGTTGATGAATGTGTTTTCTTTCTGTGCAGTGAGCAATTATGCAATGCAAAGTTGAGTTTCTGATATCATTTTACTGCGCCAAGCTTGTTTCGCTAAATTCCGTAAACATGACAGTACTGCCCTAAATATTTTAAACATGATGAATGTGTTTCTTTCCCTGTGCAGTGTGCAATTATGTAATACAAAGTTGAGTTTCTCGTATGATTTTGCTGCGCCAAACTTGTTTCGCTCAATTCCGTGCGCATGACAATACTGCCCCAAATGTTTTTAAATTGCTAAATGTGCTTCCTACCTTGTGCAGCGTGCGTTTGTGTGACACAATGTTGCGTTGTACATTGGATTTTACAGTGCCAAAACTGTTTTGCGCAATTACGTACAAAAGACAGTACTGCCCCAAATGTTTTTTTTAAAGTTGAATGTGTTTCCTTCCCTGTGCAGTGTCCAATTATACAATGGAAAGTTGAGTTTTGCATATGACTTTACTGCGCCAAACTTATTTTGCGCAATTCCGTACACATGACAGTACTGCCCTAAATGTTTTCAAGTTGATGAATGTGTTTTCTTTCTGTGCAGTGAGCAATTATGCAATGCAAAGTTGAGTTTCTGATATCATTTTACTGCGCCAAGCTTGTTTCGCTAAATTCCGTAAACATGACAGTACTGCCCTAAATATTTTAAACATGATGAATGTGTTTCTTTCCCTGTGCAGTGTGCAATTATGTAATACAAAGTTGAGTTTCTCGTATGATTTTGCTGCGCCAAACTTGTTTCGCTCAATTCCGTGCGCATGACAATACTGCCCCAAATGTTTTTAAATTGCTAAATGTGCTTCCTACCTTGTGCAGCGTGCGTTTGTGTGACACAATGTTGCGTTGTACATTGGATTTTACAGTGCCAAAACTGTTTTGCGCAATTACGTACAAAAGACAGTACTGCCCCAAATGTTTTTTTAAAGTTGAATGTGTTTCCTTCCCTGTGCAGTGTCCAATTATACAATGGAAAGTTGAGTTTTGCATATGACTTTACTGCGCCAAACTTATTTTGCGCAATTCCGTACACATGACAGTACTGCCCTAAATGTTTTCAAGTTGATGAATGTGTTTTCTTTCTGTGCAGTGAGCAATTATGCAATGCAATGTTGAGTTTCTGATATCATTTTACTGCGCCAAGCTTGTTTCGCTAAATTCCGTAAACATGACAGTACTGCCCTAAATATTTTAAACATGATGAATGTGTTTCTTTCCCTGTGCAGTGTGCAATTATGTAATACAAAGTTGAGTTTCTCGTATGATTTTGCTGCGCCAAACTTGTTTCGCTCAATTCCGTGCGCATGACAATACTGCCCCAAATGTTTTTAAATTGCTAAATGTGCTTCCTACCTTGTGCAGCGTGCGTTTGTGTGACACAATGTTGCGTTGTACATTGGATTTTACAGTGCCAAAACTGTTTTGCGCAATTACGTACAAAAGACAGTACTGCCCCAAATGTTTTTTTTAAAGTTGAATGTGTTTCCTTCCCTGTGCAGTGTCCAATTATACAATGGAAAGTTGAGTTTTGCATATGACTTTACTGCGCCAAACTTATTTTGCGCAATTCCGTACACATGACAGTACTGCCCTAAATGTTTTCAAGTTGATGAATGTGTTTTCTTTCTGTGCAGTGAGCAATTATGCAATGCAAAGTTGAGTTTCTGATATCATTTTACTGCGCCAAGCTTGTTTCGCTAAATTCCGTAAACATGACAGTACTGCCCTAAATATTTTAAACATGATGAATGTGTTTCTTTCCCTGTGCAGTGTGCAATTATGTAATACAAAGTTGAGTTTCTCGTATGATTTTGCTGCGCCAAACTTGTTTCGCTCAATTCCGTGCGCATGACAATACTGCCCCAAATGTTTTTAAATTGCTAAATGTGCTTCCTACCTTGTGCAGCGTGCGTTTGTGTGACACAATGTTGCGTTGTACATTGGATTTTACAGTGCCAAAACTGTTTTGCGCAATTACGTACAAAAGACAGTACTGCCCCAAATGTTTTTTTAAAGTTGAATGTGTTTCCTTCCCTGTGCAGTGTCCAATTATACAATGGAAAGTTGAGTTTTGCATATGACTTTACTGCGCCAAACTTATTTTGCGCAATTCCGTACACATGACAGTACTGCCCTAAATGTTTTCAAGTTGATGAATGTGTTTTCTTTCTGTGCAGTGAGCAATTATGCAATGCAAAGTTGAGTTTCTGATATCATTTTACTGCGCCAAGCTTGTTTCGCTAAATTCCGTAAACATGACAGTACTGCCCTAAATATTTTAAACATGATGAATGTGTTTCTTTCCCTGTGCAGTGTGCAATTATGTAATACAAAGTTGAGTTTCTCGTATGATTTTGCTGCGCCAAACTTGTTTCGCTCAATTCCGTGCGCATGACAATACTGCCCCAAATGTTTTTAAATTGCTAAATGTGCTTCCTACCTTGTGCAGCGTGCGTTTGTGTGACACAATGTTGCGTTGTACATTGGATTTTACAGTGCCAAAACTGTTTTGCGCAATTACGTACAAAAGACAGTACTGCCCCAAATGTTTTTTTAAAGTTGAATGTGTTTCCTTCCCTGTGCAGTGTCCAATTATACAATGGAAAGTTGAGTTTTGCATATGACTTTACTGCGCCAAACTTATTTTGCGCAATTCCGTACACATGACAGTACTGCCCTAAATGTTTTCAAGTTGATGAATGTGTTTTCTTTCTGTGCAGTGAGCAATTATGCAATGCAAAGTTGAGTTTCTGATATCATTTTACTGCGCCAAGCTTGTTTCGCTAAATTCCGTAAACATGACAGTACTGCCCTAAATATTTTAAACATGATGAATGTGTTTCTTTCCCTGTGCAGTGTGCAATTATGTAATACAAAGTTGAGTTTCTCGTATGATTTTGCTGCGCCAAACTTGTTTCGCTCAATTCCGTGCGCATGACAATACTGCCCCAAATGTTTTTAAATTGCTAAATGTGCTTCCTACCTTGTGCAGCGTGCGTTTGTGTGACACAATGTTGCGTTGTACATTGGATTTTACAGTGCCAAAACTGTTTTGCGCAATTACGTACAAAAGACAGTACTGCCCCAAATGTTTTTTTTAAAGTTGAATGTGTTTCCTTCCCTGTGCAGTGTCCAATTATACAATGGAAAGTTGAGTTTTGCATATGACTTTACTGCGCCAAACTTATTTTGCGCAATTCCGTACACATGACAGTACTGCCCTAAATGTTTTCAAGTTGATGAATGTGTTTTCTTTCTGTGCAGTGAGCAATTATGCAATGCAAAGTTGAGTTTCTGATATCATTTTACTGCGCCAAGCTTGTTTCGCTAAATTCCGTAAACATGACAGTACTGCCCTAAATATTTTAAACATGATGAATGTGTTTCTTTCCCTGTGCAGTGTGCAATTATGTAATACAAAGTTGAGTTTCTCGTATGATTTTGCTGCGCCAAACTTGTTTCGCTCAATTCCGTGCGCATGACAATACTGCCCCAAATGTTTTTAAATTGCTAAATGTGCTTCCTTCCTTGTGCAGCGTGCGTTTGTGTGACACAATGTTGCGTTGTACATTGGATTTTACAGTGCCAAAACTGTTTTGCGCAATTACGTACAAAAGACAGTACTGCCCCAAATGTTTTTTTAAAGTTGAATGTGTTTCCTTCCCTGTGCAGTGTCCAATTATACAATGGAAAGTTGAGTTTTGCATATGACTTTACTGCGCCAAACTTATTTTGCGCAATTCCGTACACATGACAGTACTGCCCTAAATGTTTTCAAGTTGATGAATGTGTTTTCTTTCTGTGCAGTGAGCAATTATGCAATGCAATGTTGAGTTTCTGATATCATTTTACTGCGCCAAGCTTGTTTCGGTAAATTCCGTAAACATGACAGTACTGCCCTAAATATTTTAAACATGATGAATGTGTTTCTTTCCCTGTGCAGTGTGCAATTATGTAATACAAAGTTGAGTTTCTCGTATGATTTTGCTGCGCCAAACTTGTTTCGCTCAATTCCGTGCGCATGACAATACTGCCCCAAATGTTTTTAAATTGCTAAATGTGCTTCCTACCTTGTGCAGCGTGCGTTTGTGTGACACAATGTTGCGTTGTACATTGGATTTTACAGTGCCAAAACTGTTTTGCGCAATTACGTACAAAAGACAGTACTGCCCCAAATGTTTTTTTAAAGTTGAATGTGTTTCCTTCCCTGTGCAGTGTCCAATTATACAATGGAAAGTTGAGTTTTGCATATGACTTTACTGCGCCAAACTTATTTTGCGCAATTCCGTACACATGACAGTACTGCCCTAAATGTTTTCAAGTTGATGAATGTGTTTTCTTTCTGTGCAGTGAGCAATTATGCAATGCAATGTTGAGTTTCTGATATCATTTTACTGCGCCAAGCTTGTTTCGCTAAATTCCGTAAACATGACAGTACTGCCCTAAATATTTTAAACATGATGAATGTGTTTCTTTCCCTGTGCAGTGTGCAATTATGTAATACAAAGTTGAGTTTCTCGTATGATTTTGCTGCGCCAAACTTGTTTCGCTCAATTCCGTGCGCATGACAATACTGCCCCAAATGTTTTTAAATTGCTAAATGTGCTTCCTACCTTGTGCAGCGTGCGTTTGTGTGACACAATGTTGCGTTGTACATTGGATTTTACAGTGCCAAAACTGTTTTGTGCAATTACGTACAAAAGACAGTACTGACCCAAATGTTTTTTTAAAGTTGAATGTGTTTCCTTCCCTGTGCAGTGTCCAATTATACAATGGAAAGTTGAGTTTTGCATATGACTTTACTGCGCCAAACTTATTTTGCGCAATTCCGTACACATGACAGTACTGCCCTAAATGTTTTCAAGTTGATGAATGTGTTTTCTTTCTGTGCAGTGAGCAATTATGCAATGCAAAGTTGAGTTTCTGATATCATTTTACTGCGCCAAGCTTGTTTCGCTAAATTCCGTAAACATGACAGTACTGCCCTAAATATTTTAAACATGATGAATGTGTTTCTTTCCCTGTGCAGTGTGCAATTATGTAATACAAAGTTGAGTTTCTCGTATGATTTTGCTGCGCCAAACTTGTTTCGCTCAATTCCGTGCGCATGACAATACTGCCCCAAATGTTTTTAAATTGCTAAATGTGCTTCCTACCTTGTGCAGCGTGCGTTTGTGTGACACAATGTTGCGTTGTACATTGGATTTTACAGTGCCAAAACTGTTTTGCGCAATTACGTACAAAAGACAGTACTGCCCCAAATGTTTTTTTAAAGTTGAATGTGTTTCCTTCCCTGTGCAGTGTCCAATTATACAATGGAAAGTTGAGTTTTGCATATGACTTTACTGCGCCAAACTTATTTTGCGCAATTCCGTACACATGACAGTACTGCCCTAAATGTTTTCAAGTTGATGAATGTGTTTTCTTTCTGTGCAGTGAGCAATTATGCAATGCAAAGTTGAGTTTCTGATATCATTTTACTGCGCCAAGCTTGTTTCGCTAAATTCCGTAAACATGACAGTACTGCCCTAAATATTTTAAACATGATGAATGTGTTTCTTTCCCTGTGCAGTGTGCAATTATGTAATACAAAGTTGAGTTTCTCGTATGATTTTGCTGCGCCAAACTTGTTTCGCTCAATTCCGTGCGCATGACAATACTGCCCCAAATGTTTTTAAATTGCTAAATGTGCTTCCTACCTTGTGCAGCGTGCGTTTGTGTGACACAATGTTGCGTTGTACATTGGATTTTACAGTGCCAAAACTGTTTTGCGCAAGTACGTACAAAAGACAGTACTGCCCCAAATGTTTTTTTAAAGTTGAATGTGTTTCCTTCCCTGTGCAGTGTCCAATTACACAATGGAAAGTTGAGTTTTGCATATGACTTTACTGCGCCAAACTTATTTTGCGCAATTCCGTACACATGACAGTACTGCCCTAAATGTTTTCAAGTTGATGAATGTGTTTTCTTTCTGTGCAGTGAGCAATTATGCAATGCAAAGTTGAGTTTCTGATATCATTTTACTGCGCCAAGCTTGTTTCGCTAAATTCCGTAAACATGACAGTACTGCCCTAAATATTTTAAACATGATGAATGTGTTTCTTTCCCTGTGCAGTGTGCAATTATGTAATACAAAGTTGAGTTTCTCGTATGATTTTGCTGCGCCAAACTTGTTTCGCTCAATTCCGTGCGCATGACAATACTGCCCCAAATGTTTTTAAATTGCTAAATGTGCTTCCTACCTTGTGCAGCGTGCGTTTGTGTGACACAATGTTGCGTTGTACATTGGATTTTACAGTGCCAAAACTGTTTTGCGCAATTACGTACAAAAGACAGTACTGCCCCAAATGTTTTTTTAAAGTTGAATGTGTTTCCTTCCCTGTGCAGTGTCCAATTATACAATGGAAAGTTGAGTTTTGCATATGACTTTACTGCGCCAAACTTATTTTGCGCAATTCCGTACACATGACAGTACTGCCCTAAATGTTTTCAAGTTGATGAATGTGTTTTCTTTCTGTGCAGTGAGCAATTATGCAATGCAAAGTTGAGTTTCTGATATCATTTTACTGCGCCAAGCTTGTTTCGCTAAATTCCGTAAACATGACAGTACTGCCCTAAATATTTTAAACATGATGAATGTGTTTCTTTCCCTGTGCAGTGTGCAAATATGTAATACAAAGTTGAGTTTCTCGTATGATTTTGCTGCGCCAAACTTGTTTCGCTCAATTCCGTGCGCATGACAATACTGCCCCAAATGTTTTTAAATTGCTAAATGTGCTTCCTACCTTGTGCAGCGTGCGTTTGTGTGACACAATGTTGCGTTGTACATTGGATTTTACAGTGCCAAAACTGTTTTGCGCAATTACGTACAAAAGACAGTACTGCCCCAAATGTTTTTTTAAAGTTGAATGTGTTTCCTTCCCTGTGCAGTGTCCAATTATACAATGGAAAGTTGAGTTTTGCATATGACTTTACTGCGCCAAACTTATTTTGTGCAATTCCGTACACATGACAGTACTGCCCTAAATGTTTTCAAGTTGATGAATGTGTTTTCTTTCTGTGCAGTGAGCAATTATGCAATGCAAAGTTGAGTTTCTGATATCATTTTACTGCGCCAAGCTTGTTTCGCTAAATTCCGTAAACATGACAGTACTGCCCTAAATATTTTAAACATGATGAATGTGTTTCTTTCCCTGTGCAGTGTGCAATTATGTAATACAAAGTTGAGTTTCTCGTATGATTTTGCTGCGCCAAACTTGTTTCGCTCAATTCCGTGCGCATGACAATACTGCCCCAAATGTTTTTAAATTGCTAAATGTGCTTCCTACCTTGTGCAGCGTGCGTTTGTGTGACACAATGTTGCGTTGTACATTGGATTTTACAGTGCCAAAACTGTTTTGCGCAATTACGTACAAAAGACAGTACTGCCCCAAATGTTTTTTTAAAGTTGAATGTGTTTCCTTCCCTGTGCAGTGTCCAATTATACAATGGAAAGTTGAGTTTTGCATATGACTTTACTGCGCCAAACTTATTTTGCGCAATTCCGTACACATGACAGTACTGCCCTAAATGTTTTCAAGTTGATGAATGTGTTTTCTTTCTGTGCAGTGAGCAATTATGCAATGCAATGTTGAGTTTCTGATATCATTTTACTGCGCCAAGCTTGTTTCGGTAAATTCCGTAAACATGACAGTACTGCCCTAAATATTTTAAACATGATGAATGTGTTTCTTTCCCTGTGCAGTGTGCAATTATGTAATACAAAGTTGAGTTTCTCGTATGATTTTGCTGCGCCAAACTTGTTTCGCTCAATTCCGTGCGCATGACAATACTGCCCCAAATGTTTTTAAATTGCTAAATGTGCTTCCTACCTTGTGCAGCGTGCGTTTGTGTGACACAATGTTGCGTTGTACATTGGATTTTACAGTGCCAAAACTGTTTTGCGCAATTACGTACAAAAGACAGTACTGCCCCAAATGTTTTTTTAAAGTTGAATGTGTTTCCTTCCCTGTGCAGTGTCCAATTATACAATGGAAAGTTGAGTTTTGCATATGACTTTACTGCGCCAAACTTATTTTGCGCAATTCCGTACACATGACAGTACTGCCCTAAATGTTTTCAAGTTGATGAATGTGTTTTCTTTCTGTGCAGTGAGCAATTATGCAATGCAATGTTGAGTTTCTGATATCATTTTACTGCGCCAAGCTTGTTTCGCTAAATTCCGTAAACATGACAGTACTGCCCTAAATATTTTAAACATGATGAATGTGTTTCTTTCCCTGTGCAGTGTGCAATTATGTAATACAAAGTTGAGTTTCTCGTATGATTTTGCTGCGCCAAACTTGTTTCGCTCAATTCCGTGCGCATGACAATACTGCCCCAAATGTTTTTAAATTGCTAAATGTGCTTCCTACCTTGTGCAGCGTGCGTTTGTGTGACACAATGTTGCGTTGTACATTGGATTTTACAGTGCCAAAACTGTTTTGTGCAATTACGTACAAAAGACAGTACTGACCCAAATGTTTTTTTAAAGTTGAATGTGTTTCCTTCCCTGTGCAGTGTCCAATTATACAATGGAAAGTTGAGTTTTGCATATGACTTTACTGCGCCAAACTTATTTTGCGCAATTCCGTACACATGACAGTACTGCCCTAAATGTTTTCAAGTTGATGAATGTGTTTTCTTTCTGTGCAGTGAGCAATTATGCAATGCAAAGTTGAGTTTCTGATATCATTTTACTGCGCCAAGCTTGTTTCGCTAAATTCCGTAAACATGACAGTACTGCCCTAAATATTGTAAACATGATGAATGTGTTTCTTTCCCTGTGCAGTGTGCAATTATGTAATACAAAGTTGAGTTTCTCGTATGATTTTGCTGCGCCAAACTTGTTTCGCTCATTTCCGTGCGCATGACAATACTGCCCCAAATGTTTTTAAATTGCTAAATGTGCTTCCTACCTTGTGCAGCGTGCGTTTGTGTGACACAATGTTGCGTTGTACATTGGATTTTACAGTGCCAAAACTGTTTTGCGCAATTACGTACAAAAGACAGTACTGCCCCAAATGTTTTTTTTAAAGTTGAATGTGTTTCCTTCCCTGTGCAGTGTCCAATTATACAATGGAAAGTTGAGTTTTGCATATGACTTTACTGCGCCAAACTTATTTTGCGCAATTCCATACACATGACAGTACTGCACTAAATGTTTTCAAGTTGATGAATGTGTTTTCTTTCTGTGCAGTGAGCAATTATGCAATGCAAAGTTGAGTTTCTGATATCATTTTACTGCGCCAAGCTTGTTTCGCTAAATTCCGTAAACATGACAGTACTGCCCTAAATATTTTAAACATGATGAATGTGTTTCTTTCCCTGTGCAGTGTGCAATTATGTAATACAAAGTTGAGTTTCTCGTATGATTTTGCTGCGCCAAACTTGTTTCGCTCAATTCCGTGCGCATGACAATACTGCCCCAAATGTTTTTAAATTGCTAAATGTGCTTCCTACCTTGTGCAGCGTGCGTTTGTGTGACACAATGTTGCGTTTTACATTGGATTTTACAGTGCCAAAACTGTTTTGCGCAATTACGTACAAAAGACAGTACTGCCCCAAATGTTTTTTTAAAGTTGAATGTGTTTCCTTCCCTGTGCAGTGTCCAATTATACAATGGAAAGTTGAGTTTTGCATATGACTTTACTGCGCCAAACTTATTTTGCGCAATTCCGTACACATGACAGTACTGCCCTAAATGTTTTCAAGTTGATGAATGTGTTTTCTTTCTGTGCAGTGAGCAATTATGCAATGCAATGTTGAGTTTCTGATATCATTTTACTGCGCCAAGCTTGTTTCGGTAAATTCCGTAAACATGACAGTACTGCCCTAAATATTTTAAACATGATGAATGTGTTTCTTTCCCTGTGCAGTGTGCAATTATGTAATACAAAGTTGAGTTTCTCGTATGATTTTGCTGCGCCAAACTTGTTTCGCTCAATTCCGTGCGCATGACAATACTGCCCCAAATGTTTTTAAATTGCTAAATGTGCTTCCTACCTTGTGCAGCGTGCGTTTGTGTGACACAATGTTGCGTTGTACATTGGATTTTACAGTGCCAAAACTGTTTTGCGCAATTACGTACAAAAGACAGTACTGCCCCAAATGTTTTTTTAAAGTTGAATGTGTTTCCTTCCCTGTGCAGTGTCCAATTATACAATGGAAAGTTGAGTTTTGCATATGACTTTACTGCGCCAAACTTATTTTGCGCAATTCCGTACACATGACAGTACTGCCCTAAATGTTTTCAAGTTGATGAATGTGTTTTCTTTCTGTGCAGTGAGCAATTATGCAATGCAATGTTGAGTTTCTGATATCATTTTACTGCGCCAAGCTTGTTTCGCTAAATTCCGTAAACATGACAGTACTGCCCTAAATATTTTAAACATGATGAATGTGTTTCTTTCCCTGTGCAGTGTGCAATTATGTAATACAAAGTTGAGTTTCTCGTATGATTTTGCTGCGCCAAACTTGTTTCGCTCAATTCCGTGCGCATGACAATACTGCCCCAAATGTTTTTAAATTGCTAAATGTGCTTCCTACCTTGTGCAGCGTGCGTTTGTGTGACACAATGTTGCGTTGTACATTGGATTTTACAGTGCCAAAACTGTTTTGTGCAATTACGTACAAAAGACAGTACTGACCCAAATGTTTTTTTAAAGTTGAATGTGTTTCCTTCCCTGTGCAGTGTCCAATTATACAATGGAAAGTTGAGTTTTGCATATGACTTTACTGCGCCAAACTTATTTTGCGCAATTCCGTACACATGACAGTACTGCCCTAAATGTTTTCAAGTTGATGAATGTGTTTTCTTTCTGTGCAGTGAGCAATTATGCAATGCAAAGTTGAGTTTCTGATATCATTTTACTGCGCCAAGCTTGTTTCGCTAAATTCCGTAAACATGACAGTACTGCCCTAAATATTGTAAACATGATGAATGTGTTTCTTTCCCTGTGCAGTGTGCAATTATGTAATACAAAGTTGAGTTTCTCGTATGATTTTGCTGCGCCAAACTTGTTTCGCTCATTTCCGTGCGCATGACAATACTGCCCCAAATGTTTTTAAATTGCTAAATGTGCTTCCTACCTTGTGCAGCGTGCGTTTGTGTGACACAATGTTGCGTTGTACATTGGATTTTACAGTGCCAAAACTGTTTTGCGCAATTACGTACAAAAGACAGTACTGCCCCAAATGTTTTTTTTAAAGTTGAATGTGTTTCCTTCCCTGTGCAGTGTCCAATTATACAATGGAAAGTTGAGTTTTGCATATGACTTTACTGCGCCAAACTTATTTTGCGCAATTCCATACACATGACAGTACTGCACTAAATGTTTTCAAGTTGATGAATGTGTTTTCTTTCTGTGCAGTGAGCAATTATGCAATGCAAAGTTGAGTTTCTGATATCATTTTACTGCGCCAAGCTTGTTTCGCTAAATTCCGTAAACATGACAGTACTGCCCTAAATATTTTAAACATGATGAATGTGTTTCTTTCCCTGTGCAGTGTGCAATTATGTAATACAAAGTTGAGTTTCTCGTATGATTTTGCTGCGCCAAACTTGTTTCGCTCAATTCCGTGCGCATGACAATACTGCCCCAAATGTTTTTAAATTGCTAAATGTGCTTCCTACCTTGTGCAGCGTGCGTTTGTGTGACACAATGTTGCGTTGTACATTGGATTTTACAGTGCCAAAACTGTTTTGCGCAATTACATACAAAAGACAGTACTGCCCCAAATGTTTTTTTTAAAGTTGAATGTGTTTCCTTCCCTGTGCAGTGTCCAATTATACAATGGAAAGTTGAGTTTTGCATATGACTTTACTGCGCCAAACTTATTTTGTGCAATTCCGTACACATGACAGTACTGCCCTAAATGTTTTCAAGTTGATGAATGTGTTTTCTTTCTGTGCAGTGAGCAATTATGCAATGCAAAGTTGAGTTTCTGATATCATTTTACTGCGCCAAGCTTGTTTCGCTAAATTCCGTAAACATGACAGTACTGCCCTAAATATTTTAAACATGATGAATGTGTTTCTTTCCCTGTGCAGTGTGCAATTATGTAATACAAAGTTGAGTTTCTCGTATGATTTTGCTGCGCCAAACTTGTTTCGCTCAATTCCGTGCGCATGACAATACTGCCCCAAATGTTTTTAAATTGCTAAATGTGCTTCCTACCTTGTGCAGCGTGCGTTTGTGTGACACAATGTTGCGTTGTACATTGGATTTTACAGTGCCAAAACTGTTTTGTGCAATTACGTACAAAAGACAGTACTGCCCCAAATGTTTTTTTAAAGTTGAATGTGTTTCCTTTCCTGTGCAGTGTCCAATTATACAATGGAAAGTTGAGTTTTGCATATGACTTTACTGCGCCAAACTTATTTTGCGCAATTCCGTACACATGACAGTACTGCCCTAAATGTTTTCAAGTTGATGAATGTGTTTTCTTTCTGTGCAGTGAGCAATTATGCAATGCAAAGTTGAGTTTCTGATATCATTTTACTGCGCCAAGCTTGTTTCGCTAAATTCCGTAAACATGACAGTACTGCCCTAAATATTTTAAACATGATGAATGTGTTTCTTTCCCTGTGCAGTGTGCAATTATGTAATACAAAGTTGAGTTTCTCGTATGATTTTGCTGCGCCAAACTTGTTTCGCTCAATTCCGTGCGCATGACAATACTGCCCCAAATGTTTTTAAATTGCTAAATGTGCTTCCTACCTTGTGCAGCGTGCGTTTGTGTGACACAATGTTGCGTTGTACATTGGATTTTACAGTGCCAAAACTGTTTTGCGCAATTACGTACAAAAGACAGTACTGCCCCAAATGTTTTTTTTAAAGTTGAATGTGTTTCCTTCCCTGTGCAGTGTCCAATTATACAATGGAAAGTTGAGTTTTGCATATGACTTTACTGCGCCAAACTTATTTTGCGCAATTCCGTACACATGACAGTACTGCCCTAAATGTTTTCAAGTTGATGAATGTGTTTTCTTTCTGTGCAGTGAGCAATTATGCAATGCAAAGTTGAGTTTCTGATATCATTTTACTGCGCCAAGCTTGTTTCGCTAAATTCCGTAAACATGACAGTACTGCCCTAAATATTTTAAACATGATGAATGTGTTTCTTTCCCTGTGCAGTGTGCAATTATGTAATACAAAGTTGAGTTTCTCGTATGATTTTGCTGCGCCAAACTTGTTTCGCTCAATTCCGTGCGCATGACAATACTGCCCCAAATGTTTTTAAATTGCTAAATGTGCTTCCTACCTTGTGCAGCGTGCGTTTGTGTGACACAATGTTGCGTTGTACATTGGATTTTACAGTGCCAAAACTGTTTTGCGCAATTACGTACAAAAGACAGTACTGCCCCAAATGTTTTTTTTAAAGTTGAATGTGTTTCCTTCCCTGTGCAGTGTCCAATTATACAATGGAAAGTTGAGTTTTGCATATGACTTTACTGCGCCAAACTTATTTTGCGCAATTCCGTACACATGACAGTACTGCCCTAAATGTTTTCAAGTTGATGAATGTGTTTTCTTTCTGTGCAGTGAGCAATTATGCAATGCAAAGTTGAGTTTCTGATATCATTTTACTGCGCCAAGCTTGTTTCGCTAAATTCCGTAAACATGACAGTACTGCCCTAAATATTTTAAACATGATGAATGTGTTTCTTTCCCTGTGCAGTGTGCAATTATGTAATACAAAGTTGAGTTTCTCGTATGATTTTGCAGCGCCAAACTTGTTTCGCTCAATTCCGTGCGCATGACAATACTGCCCCAAATGTTTTTAAATTGCTAAATGTGCTTCCTACCTTGTGCAGCGTGCGTTTGTGTGACACAATGTTGCGTTGTACATTGGATTTTACAGTGCCAAAACTGTTTTGCGCAATTACGTACAAAAGACAGTACTGCCCCAAATGTTTTTTTTAAAGTTGAATGTGTTTCCTTCCCTGTGCAGTGTCCAATTATACAATGGAAAGTTGAGTTTTGCATATGACTTTACTGCGCCAAACTTATTTTGCGCAATTCCGTACACATTACAGTACTGCCCTAAATGTTTTCAAGTTGATGAATGTGTTTTCTTTCTGTGCAGTGAGCAATTATGCAATGCAAAGTTGAGTTTCTGATATCATTTTACTGCGCCAAGCTTGTTTCGCTAAATTCCGTAAACATGACAGTACTGCCCTAAATATTTTAAACATGATGAATGTGTTTCTTTCCCTGTGCAGTGTGCAATTATGTAATACAAAGTTGAGTTTCTCGTATGATTTTGCTGCGCCAAACTTGTTTCGCTCAATTCCGTGCGCATGACAATACTGCCCCAAATGTTTTTAAATTGCTAAATGTGCTTCCTACCTTGTGCAGCGTGCGTTTGTGTGACACAATGTTGCGTTGTACATTGGATTTTACAGTGCCAAAACTGTTTTGCGCAATTACGTACAAAAGACAGTACTGCCCCAAATGTTTTTTTAAAAGTTGAATGTGTTTCCTTCCCTGTGCAGTGTCCAATTATACAATGGAAAGTTGAGTTTTGCATATGACTTTACTGCGCCAAACTTATTTTGCGCAATTCCGTACACATGACAGTACTGCCCTAAATGTTTTCAAGTTGATGAATGTGTTTTCTTTCTGTGCAGTGAGCAATTATGCACTGCAAAGTTGAGTTTCTGATATCATTTTACTGCGCCAAGCTTGTTTCGGTAAATTCCATAAACATGACAGTACTGCCCTAAATATTTTAAACATGATGAATGTGTTTCTTTCCCTGTGCAGTGTGCAATTATGTAATACAAAGTTGAGTTTCTCGTATGATTTTGCTGCGCCAAACTTGTTTCGCTCAATTCCGTGCGCATGACAATACTGCCCCAAATGTTTTTAAATTGCTAAATGTGCTTCCTACCTTGTGCAGCGTGCGTTTGTGTGACACAATGTTGCGTTGTACATTGGATTTTACAGTGCCAAAACTGTTTTGCGCAATTACGTACAAAAGACAGTACTGCCCCAAATGTTTTTTTAAAGTTGAATGTGTTTCCTTCCCTGTGCAGTGTCCAATTATACAATGGAAAGTTGAGTTTTGCATATGACTTTACTGCGCCAAACTTATTTTGCGCAATTCCGTACACATGACAGTACTGCCCTAAATGTTTTCAAGTTGATGAATGTGTTTTCTTTCTGTGCAGTGAGCAATTATGCAATGCAAAGTTGAGTTTCTGATATCATTTTACTGCGCCAAGCTTGTTTCGCTAAATTCCGTAAACATGACAGTACTGCCCTAAATATTTTAAACATGATGAATGTGTTTCTTTCCCTGTGCAGTGTGCAATTATGTAATACAAAGTTGAGTTTCTCGTATGATTTTGCTGCGCCAAACTTGTTTCGCTCAATTCCGTGCGCATGACAATACTGCCCCAAATGTTTTTAAATTGCTAAATGTGCTTCCTACCTTGTGCAGCGTGCGTTTGTGTGACACAATGTTGCGTTGTACATTGGATTTTACAGTGCCAAAACTGTTTTGCGCAATTACGTACAAAAGACAGTACTGCCCCAAATGTTTTTTTTAAAGTTGAATGTGTTTCCTTCCCTGTGCAGTGTCCAATTATACAATGGAAAGTTGAGTTTTGCATATGACTTTACTGCGCCAAACTTATTTTGCGCAATTCCGTACACATGACAGTACTGCCCTAAATGTTTTCAAGTTGATGAATGTGTTTTCTTTCTGTGCAGTGAGCAATTATGCAATGCAAAGTTGAGTTTCTGATATCATTTTACTGCGCCAAGCTTGTTTCGCTAAATTCCGTAAACATGACAGTACTGCCCTAAATATTTTAAACATGATGAATGTGTTTCTTTCCCTGTGCAGTGTGCAATTATGTAATACAAAGTTGAGTTTCTCGTATGATTTTGCTGCGCCAAACTTGTTTCGCTCAATTCCGTGCGCATGACAATACTGCCCCAAATGTTTTTAAATTGCTAAATGTGCTTCCTACCTTGTGCAGCGTGCGTTTGTGTGACACAATGTTGCGTTGTACATTGGATTTTACAGTGCCAAAACTGTTTTGCGCAATTACGTACAAAAGACAGTACTGCCCCAAATGTTTTTTTTAAAGTTGAATGTGTTTCCTTCCCTGTGCAGTGTCCAATTATACAATGGAAAGTTGAGTTTTGCATATGACTTTACTGCGCCAAAGTTATTTTGCGCAATTCCGTACACATGACAGTACTGCCCTAAATGTTTTCAAGTTGATGAATGTGTTTTCTTTCTGTGCAGTGAGCAATTATGCAATGCAAAGTTGAGTTTCTGATATCATTTTACTGCGCCAAGCTTGTTTCGCTAAATTCCGTAAACATGACAGTACTGCCCTAAATATTTTAAACATGATGAATGTGTTTCTTTCCCTGTGCAGTGTGCAATTATGTAATACAAAGTTGAGTTTCTCGTATGATTTTGCTGCGCCAAACTTGTTTCGCTCAATTCCGTGCGCATGACAATA
Source organism: Dendrobates tinctorius (assembly GCF_039654945.1). Taxonomy (NCBI): domain Eukaryota; kingdom Metazoa; phylum Chordata; class Amphibia; order Anura; family Dendrobatidae; genus Dendrobates; species Dendrobates tinctorius. The sequence continues at coordinate 45,509,944 of NW_027361704.1, read as the reverse complement.
CTGCCCCAAATGTTTTTAAATTGCTAAATGTGCTTCCTACCTTGTGCAGCGTGCGTTTGTGTGACACAATGTTGCGTTGTACATTGGATTTTACAGTGCCAAAACTGTTTTGCGCAATTACGTACAAAAGACAGTACTGCCCCAAATGTTTTTTTAAAGTTGAATGTGTTTCCTTCCCTGTGCAGTGTCCAATTATACAATGGAAAGTTGAGTTTTGCATATGACTTTACTGCGCCAAACTTATTTTGCGCAATTCCGTACACATGACAGTACTGCCCTAAATGTTTTCAAGTTGATGAATGTGTTTTCTTTCTGTGCAGTGATCAATTATGCAATGCAATGTTGAGTTTCTGATATCATTTTACTGCGCCAAGCTTGTTTCGGTAAATTCCGTAAACATGACAGTACTGCCCTAAATATTTTAAACATGATGAATGTGTTTCTTTCCCTGTGCAGTGTGCAATTATGTAATACAAAGTTGAGTTTCTCGTATGATTTTGCTGCGCCAAACTTGTTTCGCTCAATTCCGTGCGCATGACAATACTGCCCCAAATGTTTTTAAATTGCTAAATGTGCTTCCTACCTTGTGCAGCGTGCGTTTGTGTGACACAATGTTGCGTTGTACATTGGATTTTACAGTGCCAAAACTGTTTTGCGCAATTACGTACAAAAGACAGTACTGCCCCAAATGTTTTTTTAAAGTTGAATGTGTTTCCTTCCCTGTGCAGTGTCCAATTATACAATGGAAAGTTGAGTTTTGCATATGACTTTACTGCGCCAAACTTATTTTGCGCAATTCCGTACACATGACAGTACTGCCCTAAATGTTTTCAAGTTGATGAATGTGTTTTCTTTCTGTGCAGTGAGCAATTATGCAATGCAATGTTGAGTTTCTGATATCATTTTACTGCGCCAAGCTTGTTTCGCTAAATTCCGTAAACATGACAGTACTGCCCTAAATATTTTAAACATGATGAATGTGTTTCTTTCCCTGTGCAGTGTGCAATTATGTAATACAAAGTTGAGTTTCTCGTATGATTTTGCTGCGCCAAACTTGTTTCGCTCAATTCCGTGCGCATGACAATACTGCCCCAAATGTTTTTAAATTGCTAAATGTGCTTCCTACCTTGTGCAGCGTGCGTTTGTGTGACACAATGTTGCGTTGTACATTGGATTTTACAGTGCCAAAACTGTTTTGCGCAATTACGTACAAAAGACAGTACTGCCCCAAATGTTTTTTTTAAAGTTGAATGTGTTTCCTTCCCTGTGCAGTGTCCAATTATACAATGGAAAGTTGAGTTTTGCATATGACTTTACTGCGCCAAACTTATTTTGCGCAATTCCGTACACATGACAGTACTGCCCTAAATGTTTTCAAGTTGATGAATGTGTTTTCTTTCTGTGCAGTGAGCAATTATGCAATGCAAAGTTGAGTTTCTGATATCATTTTACTGCGCCAAGCTTGTTTCGCTAAATTCCGTAAACATGACAGTACTGCCCTAAATATTTTAAACATGATGAATGTGTTTCTTTCCCTGTGCAGTGTGCAATTATGTAATACAAAGTTGAGTTTCTCGTATGATTTTGCTGCGCCAAACTTGTTTCGCTCAATTCCGTGCGCATGACAATACTGCCCCAAATGTTTTTAAATTGCTAAATGTGCTTCCTACCTTGTGCAGCGTGCGTTTGTGTGACACAATGTTGCGTTGTACATTGGATTTTACAGTGCCAAAACTGTTTTGCGCAATTACATACAAAAGACAGTACTGCCCCAAATGTTTTTTTTAAAGTTGAATGTGTTTCCTTCCCTGTGCAGTGTCCAATTATACAATGGAAAGTTGAGTTTTGCATATGACTTTACTGCGCCAAACTTATTTTGCGCAATTCCGTACACATGACAGTACTGCCCTAAATGTTTTCAAGTTGATGAATGTGTTTTCTTTCTGTGCAGTGAGCAATTATGCAATGCAAAGTTGAGTTTCTGATATCATTTTACTGCGCCAAGCTTGTTTCGCTAAATTCCGTAAACATGACAGTACTGCCCTAAATATTTTAAACATGATGAATGTGTTTCTTTCCCTGTGCAGTGTGCAATTATGTAATACAAAGTTGAGTTTCTCGTATGATTTTGCTGCGCCAAACTTGTTTCGCTCAATTCCGTGCGCATGACAATACTGCCCCAAATGTTTTTAAATTGCTAAATGTGCTTCCTACCTTGTGCAGCGTGCGTTTGTGTGACACAATGTTGCGTTGTACATTGGATTTTACAGTGCCAAAACTGTTTTGCGCAATTACGTACAAAAGACAGTACTGCCCCAAATGTTTTTTTAAAGTTGAATGTGTTTCCTTCCCTGTGCAGTGTCCAATTATACAATGGAAAGTTGAGTTTTGCATATGACTTTACTGCGCCAAACTTATTTTGCGCAATTCCGTACACATGACAGTACTGCCCTAAATGTTTTCAAGTTGATGAATGTGTTTTCTTTCTGTGCAGTGAGCAATTATGCAATGCAAAGTTGAGTTTCTGATATCATTTTACTGCGCCAAGCTTGTTTCGCTAAATTCCGTAAACATGACAGTACTGCCCTAAATATTTTAAACATGATGAATGTGTTTCTTTCCCTGTGCAGTGTGCAATTATGTAATACAAAGTTGAGTTTCTCGTATGATTTTGCTGCGCCAAACTTGTTTCGCTCAATTCCGTGCGCATGACAATACTGCCCCAAATGTTTTTAAATTGCTAAATGTGCTTCCTACCTTGTGCAGCGTGCGTTTGTGTGACACAATGTTGCGTTGTACATTGGATTTTACAGTGCCAAAACTGTTTTGCGCAATTACGTACAAAAGACAGTACTGCCCCAAATGTTTTTTTTAAAGTTGAATGTGTTTCCTTCCCTGTGCAGTGTCCAATTATACAATGGAAAGTTGAGTTTTGCATATGACTTTACTACGCCAAACTTATTTTGCGCAATTCCGTACACATGACAGTACTGCCCTAAATGTTTTCAAGTTGATGAATGTGTTTTCTTTCTGTGCAGTGAGCAATTATGCAATGCAAAGTTGAGTTTCTGATATCATTTTACTGCGCCAAGCTTGTTTCGCTAAATTCCGTAAACATGACAGTACTGCCCTAAATATTTTAAACATGATGAATGTGTTTCTTTCCCTGTGCAGTGTGCAATTATGTAATACAAAGTTGAGTTTCTCGTATGATTTTGCTGCGCCAAACTTGTTTCGCTCAATTCCGTGCGCATGACAATACTGCCCCAAATGTTTTTAAATTGCTAAATGTGCTTCCTACCTTGTGCAGCGTGCGTTTGTGTGACACAATGTTGCGTTGTACATTGGATTTTACAGTGCCAAAACTGTTTTGCGCAATTACGTACAAAAGACAGTACTGCCCCAAATGTTTTTTTTAAAGTTGAATGTGTTTCCTTCCCTGTGCAGTGTCCAATTATACAATGGAAAGTTGAGTTTTGCATATGACTTTACTGCGCCAAACTTATTTTGAGCAATTCCGTACACATGACAGTACTGCCCTAAATGTTTTCAAGTTGATGAATGTGTTTTCTTTCTGTGCAGTGAGCAATTATGCAATGCAAAGTTGAGTTTCTGATATCATTTTACTGCGCCAAGCTTGTTTCGCTAAATTCCGTAAACATGACAGTACTGCCCTAAATATTGTAAACATGATGAATGTGTTTCTTTCCCTGTGCAGTGTGCAATTATGTAATACAAAGTTGAGTTTCTCGTATGATTTTGCTGCGCCAAACTTGTTTCGCTCAATTCCGTGCGCATGACAATACTGCCCCAAATGTTTTTAAATTGCTAAATGTGCTTCCTACCTTGTGCAGCGTGCGTTTGTGTGACACAATGTTGCGTTGTACATTGGATTTTACAGTGCCAAAACTGTTTTGCGCAATTATGTACAAAAGACAGTACTGCCCCAAATGTTTTTTTTAAAGTTGAATGTGTTTCCTTCCCTGTGCAGTGTCCAATTATACAATGGAAAGTTGAGTTTTGCATATGACTTTACTGCGTCAAACTTATTTTGCGCAATTCCGTACACATGACAGTACTGCCCTAAATGTTTTCAAGTTGATGAATGTGTTTTCTTTCTGTGCAGTGAGCAATTATGCAATGCAAAGTTGAGTTTCTGATATCATTTTACTGCGCCAAGCTTGTTTCGGTAAATTCCGTAAACATGACAGTACTGCCCTAAATATTTTAAACATGATGAATGTGTTTCTTTCCCTGTGCAGTGTGCAATTATGTAATACAAAGTTGAGTTTCTCGTATGATTTTGCTGCGCCAAACTTGTTTCGCTCAATTCCGTGCGCATGACAATACTGCCCCAAATGTTTTTAAATTGCTAAATGTGCTTCCTACCTTGTGCAGCGTGCGTTTGTGTGACACAATGTTGCGTTGTACATTGGATTTTACAGTGCCAAAACTGTTTTGCGCAATTACGTACAAAAGACAGTACTGCCCCAAATGTTTTTTTAAAGTTGAATGTGTTTCCTTCCCTGTGCAGTGTCCAATTATACAATGGAAAGTTGAGTTTTGCATATGACTTTACTGCGCCAAACTTATTTTGCGCAATTCTGTACACATGACAGTACTGCCCTAAATGTTTTCAAGTTGATGAATGTGTTTTCTTTCTGTGCAGTGAGCAATTATGCAATGCAAAGTTGAGTTTCTGATATCATTTTACTGCTCCAAGCTTGTTTCACTAAATTCCGTAAACATGACAGTACTGCCCTAAATATTGTAAACATGATGAATGTGTTTCTTTCCCTGTGCAGTGTGCAATTATGTAATACAAAGTTGAGTTTCTCATATGATTTTGCTGCGCCAAACTTGTTTCGCTCAATTCCGTGCGCATGACAATACTGCCCCAAATGTTTTTAAATTGCTAAATGTGCTTCCTACCTTGTGCAGCGTGCGTTTGTGTGACACAATGCTGCGTTGTACATTGGATTTTACAGTGCCAAAACTGTTTTGCGCAATTACGTACAAAAGACAGTACTGCCCCAAATGTTTTTTTTAAAGTTGAATGTGTTTCCTTCCCTGTGCAGTGTCCAATTATACAATGGAAAGTTGAGTTTTGCATATGACTTTACTGCGCCAAACTTATTTTGCGCAATTCCGTACACATGACAGTACTGCCCTAAATGTTTTCAAGTTGATGAATGTGTTTTCTTTCTGTGCAGTGAGCAATTATGCAATGCAAAGTTGAGTTTCTGATATCATTTTACTGCGCCAAGCTTGTTTCGCTAAATTCCGTAAACATGACAGTACTGCCCTAAATATTTTAAACATGATGAATGTGTTTCTTTCCCTGTGCAGTGTGCAATTATGTAATACAAAGTTGAGTTTCTCGTATGATTTTGCTGCGCCAAACTTGTTTCGCTCAATTCCGTGCGCATGACAATACTGCCCCAAATGTTTTTAAATTGCTAAATGTGCTTCCTACCTTGTGCAGCGTGCGTTTGTGTGACACAATGTTGCGTTGTACATTGGATTTTACAGTGCCAAAACTGTTTTGCGCAATTACGTACAAAAGACAGTACTGCCCCAAATGTTTTTTTAAAGTTGAATGTGTTTCCTTCCCTGTGCAGTGTCCAATTATACAGTGGAAAGTTGAGTTTTGCATATGACTTTACTGCGCCAAACTTATTTTGCGCAATTCCGTACACATGACAGTACTGCCCTAAATGTTTTCAAGTTGATGAATGTGTTTTCTTTCTGTGCAGTGAGCAATTATGCAATGCAATGTTGAGTTTCTGATATCATTTTACTGCGCCAAGCTTGTTTCGCTAAATTCCGTAAACATGACAGTACTGCCCTAAATATTTTAAACATGATGAATGTGTTTCTTTCCCTGTGCAGTGTGCAATTATGTAATACAAAGTTGAGTTTCTCGTATGATTTTGCTGCGCCAAACTTGTTTCGCTCAATTCCGTGCGCATGACAATACTGCCCCAAATGTTTTTAAATTGCTAAATGTGCTTCCTACCTTGTGCAGCGTGCGTTTGTGTGACACAATGTTGCATTGTACATTGGATTTTACAGTGCCAAAACTGTTTTGCGCAATTACGTACAAAAGACAGTACTGCCCCAAATGTTTTTTTAAAGTTGAATGTGTTTCCTTCCCTGTGCAGTGTCCAATTATACAATGGAAAGTTGAGTTTTGCATATGACTTTACTGCGCCAAACTTATTTTGCGCAATTCCGTACACATGACAGTACTGCCCTAAATGTTTTCAAGTTGATGAATGTGTTTTCTTTCTGTGCAGTGAGCAATTATGCAATGCAAAGTTGAGTTTCTGATATCATTTTACTGCGCCAAGCTTGTTTCGCTAAATTCCGTAAACATGACAGTACTGCCCTAAATATTGTAAACATGATGAATGTGTTTCTTTCCCTGTGCAGTGTGCAATTATGTAATACAAAGTTGAGTTTCTCGTATGATTTTGCTGCGCCAAACTTGTTTCGCTCAATTCCGTGCTCATGACAATACTGCCCCAAATGTTTTTAAATTGCTAAATGTGCTTCCTACCTTGTGCAGCGTGCGTTTGTGTGACACAATGTTGCGTTGTACATTGGATTTTACAGTGCCAAAACTGTTTTGCGCAATTACGTACAAAAGACAGTACTGCCCCAAATGTTTTTTTTAAAGTTGAATGTGTTTCCTTCCCTGTGCAGTGTCCAATTATACAATGGAAAGTTGAGTTTTGCATATGACTTTACTGCGCCAAACTTATTTTGCGCAATTCCATACACATGACAGTACTGCCCTAAATGTTTTCAAGTTGATGAATGTGTTTTCTTTCTGTGCAGTGAGCAATTATGCAATGCAAAGTTGAGTTTCTGATATCATTTTACTGCGCCAAGCTTGTTTCGCTAAATTCCGTAAACATGACAGTACTGCCCTAAATATTGTAAACATGATGAATGTGTTTCTTTCCCTGTGCAGTGTGCAATTATGTAATACAAAGTTGAGTTTCTCGTATGATTTTGCTGCGCCAAACTTGTTTCGCTCAATTCCGTGCTCATGACAATACTGCCCCAAATGTTTTTAAATTGCTAAATGTGCTTCCTACCTTGTGCAGCGTGCGTTTGTGTGACACAATGTTGCGTTGTACATTGGATTTTACAGTGCCAAAACTGTTTTGCGCAATTACGTACAAAAGACAGTACTGCCCCAAATGTTTTTTTTAAAGTTGAATGTGTTTCCTTCCCTGTGCATTGTCCAATTATACAATGGAAAGTTGAGTTTTGCATATGACTTTACTGCGCCAAACTTATTTTGCGCAATTCCATACACATGACAGTACTGCCCTAAATGTTTTCAAGTTGATGAATGTGTTTTCTTTCTGTGCAGTGAGCAATTATGCAATGCAAAGTTGAGTTTCTGATATCATTTTACTGCGCCAAGCTTGTTTCGCTAAATTCCGTAAACATGACAGTACTGCCCTAAATATTTTAAACATGATGAATGTGTTTCTTTCCCTGTGCAGTGTGCAATTATGTAATACAAAGTTGAGTTTCTCGTATGATTTTGCTGCGCCAAACTTGTTTCGCTCAATTCCGTGCGCATGACAATACTGCCCCAAATGTTTTTAAATTGCTAAATGTGCTTCCTACCTTGTGCAGCGTGCGTTTGTGTGACACAATGTTGCGTTGTACATTGGATTTTACAGTGCCAAAACTGTTTTGCGCAATTACATACAAAAGACAGTACTGCCCCAAATGTTTTTTTTAAAGTTGAATGTGTTTCCTTCCCTGTGCAGTGTCCAATTATACAATGGAAAGTTGAGTTTTGCATATGACTTTACTGCGCCAAACTTATTTTGCGCAATTCCGTACACATGACAGTACTGCCCTAAATGTTTTCAAGTTGATGAATGTGTTTTCTTTCTGTGCAGTGAGCAATTATGCAATGCAAAGTTGAGTTTCTGATATCATTTTACTGCGCCAAGCTTGTTTCGCTAAATTCCGTAAACATGACAGTACTGCCCTAAATATTTTAAACATGATGAATGTGTTTCTTTCCCTGTGCAGTGTGCAATTATGTAATACAAAGTTGAGTTTCTCGTATGATTTTGCTGCGCCAAACTTGTTTCGCTCAATTCCGTGCGCATGACAATACTGCCCCAAATGTTTTTAAATTGCTAAATGTGCTTCCTACCTTGTGCAGCGTGCGTTTGTGTGACACAATGTTGCGTTGTACATTGGATTTTACAGTGCCAAAACTGTTTTGCGCAATTACGTACAAAAGACAGTACTGCCCCAAATGTTTTTTTAAAGTTGAATGTGTTTCCTTCCCTGTGCAGTGTCCAATTATACAATGGAAAGTTGAGTTTTGCATATGACTTTACTGCGCCAAACTTATTTTGCGCAATTCCGTACACATGACAGTACTGCCCTAAATGTTTTCAAGTTGATGAATGTGTTTTCTTTCTGTGCAGTGAGCAATTATGCAATGCAAAGTTGAGTTTCTGATATCATTTTACTGCGCCAAGCTTGTTTCGCTAAATTCCGTAAACATGACAGTACTGCCCTAAATATTTTAAACATGATGAATGTGTTTCTTTCCCTGTGCAGTGTGCAATTATGTAATACAAAGTTGAGTTTCTCGTATGATTTTGCTGCGCCAAACTTGTTTCGCTCAATTCCGTGCGCATGACAATACTGCCCCAAATGTTTTTAAATTGCTAAATGTGCTTCCTACCTTGTGCAGCGTGCGTTTGTGTGACACAATGTTGCGTTGTACATTGGATTTTACAGTGCCAAAACTGTTTTGCGCAATTACGTACAAAAGACAGTACTGCCCCAAATGTTTTTTTTAAAGTTGAATGTGTTTCCTTCCCTGTGCAGTGTCCAATTATACAATGGAAAGTTGAGTTTTGCATATGACTTTACTACGCCAAACTTATTTTGCGCAATTCCGTACACATGACAGTACTGCCCTAAATGTTTTCAAGTTGATGAATGTGTTTTCTTTCTGTGCAGTGAGCAATTATGCAATGCAAAGTTGAGTTTCTGATATCATTTTACTGCGCCAAGCTTGTTTCGCTAAATTCCGTAAACATGACAGTACTGCCCTAAATATTTTAAACATGATGAATGTGTTTCTTTCCCTGTGCAGTGTGCAATTATGTAATACAAAGTTGAGTTTCTCGTATGATTTTGCTGCGCCAAACTTGTTTCGCTCAATTCCGTGCGCATGACAATACTGCCCCAAATGTTTTTAAATTGCTAAATGTGCTTCCTACCTTGTGCAGCGTGCGTTTGTGTGACACAATGTTGCGTTGTACATTGGATTTTACAGTGCCAAAACTGTTTTGCGCAATTACATACAAAAGACAGTACTGCCCCAAATGTTTTTTTTAAAGTTGAATGTGTTTCCTTCCCTGTGCAGTGTCCAATTATACAATGGAAAGTTGAGTTTTGCATATGACTTTACTGCGCCAAACTTATTTTGCGCAATTCCGTACACATGACAGTACTGCCCTAAATGTTTTCAAGTTGATGAATGTGTTTTCTTTCTGTGCAGTGAGCAATTATGCAATGCAAAGTTGAGTTTCTGATATCATTTTACTGCGCCAAGCTTGTTTCGCTAAATTCCGTAAACATGACAGTACTGCCCTAAATATTTTAAACATGATGAATGTGTTTCTTTCCCTGTGCAGTGTGCAATTATGTAATACAAAGTTGAGTTTCTCGTATGATTTTGCTGCGCCAAACTTGTTTCGCTCAATTCCGTGCGCATGACAATACTGCCCCAAATGTTTTTAAATTGCTAAATGTGCTTCCTACCTTGTGCAGCGTGCGTTTGTGTGACACAATGTTGCGTTGTACATTGGATTTTACAGTGCCAAAACTGTTTTGCGCAATTACGTACAAAAGACAGTACTGCCCCAAATGTTTTTTTAAAGTTGAATGTGTTTCCTTCCCTGTGCAGTGTCCAATTATACAATGGAAAGTTGAGTTTTGCATATGACTTTACTGCGCCAAACTTATTTTGCGCAATTCCGTACACATGACAGTACTGCCCTAAATGTTTTCAAGTTGATGAATGTGTTTTCTTTCTGTGCAGTGAGCAATTATGCAATGCAAAGTTGAGTTTCTGATATCATTTTACTGCGCCAAGCTTGTTTCGCTAAATTCCGTAAACATGACAGTACTGCCCTAAATATTTTAAACATGATGAATGTGTTTCTTTCCCTGTGCAGTGTGCAATTATGTAATACAAAGTTGAGTTTCTCGTATGATTTTGCTGCGCCAAACTTGTTTCGCTCAATTCCGTGCGCATGACAATACTGCCCCAAATGTTTTTAAATTGCTAAATGTGCTTCCTACCTTGTGCAGCGTGCGTTTGTGTGACACAATGTTGCGTTGTACATTGGATTTTACAGTGCCAAAACTGTTTTGCGCAATTACGTACAAAAGACAGTACTGCCCCAAATGTTTTTTTTAAAGTTGAATGTGTTTCCTTCCCTGTGCAGTGTCCAATTATACAATGGAAAGTTGAGTTTTGCATATGACTTTACTACGCCAAACTTATTTTGCGCAATTCCGTACACATGACAGTACTGCCCTAAATGTTTTCAAGTTGATGAATGTGTTTTCTTTCTGTGCAGTGAGCAATTATGCAATGCAAAGTTGAGTTTCTGATATCATTTTACTGCGCCAAGCTTGTTTCGCTAAATTCCGTAAACATGACAGTACTGCCCTAAATATTTTAAACATGATGAATGTGTTTCTTTCCCTGTGCAGTGTGCAATTATGTAATACAAAGTTGAGTTTCTCGTATGATTTTGCTGCGCCAAACTTGTTTCGCTCAATTCCGTGCGCATGACAATACTGCCCCAAATGTTTTTAAATTGCTAAATGTGCTTCCTACCTTGTGCAGCGTGCGTTTGTGTGACACAATGTTGCGTTGTACATTGGATTTTACAGTGCCAAAACTGTTTTGCGCAATTACGTACAAAAGACAGTACTGCCCCAAATGTTTTTTTTAAAGTTGAATGTGTTTCCTTCCCTGTGCAGTGTCCAATTATACAATGGAAAGTTGAGTTTTGCATATGACTTTACTGCGCCAAACTTATTTTGCGCAATTCCGTACACATGACAGTACTGCCCTAAATGTTTTCAAGTTGATGAATGTGTTTTCTTTCTGTGCAGTGAGCAATTATGCAATGCAAAGTTGAGTTTCTGATATCATTTTACTGCGCCAAGCTTGTTTCGCTAAATTCCGTAAACATGACAGTACTGCCCTAAATATTTTAAACATGATGAATGTGTTTCTTTCCCTGTGCAGTGTGCAATTATGTAATACAAAGTTGAGTTTCTCGTATGATTTTGCTGCGCCAAACTTGTTTCGCTCAATTCCGTGCGCATGACAATACTGCCCCAAATGTTTTTAAATTGCTAAATGTGCTTCCTACCTTGTGCAGCGTGCGTTTGTGTGACACAATGTTGCGTTGTACATTGGATTTTACAGTGCCAAAACTGTTTTGCGCAATTACGTACAAAAGACAGTACTGCCCCAAATGTTTTTTTTAAAGTTGAATGTGTTTCCTTCCCTGTGCAGTGTCCAATTATACAATGGAAAGTTGAGTTTTGCATATGACTTTACTGCGCCAAACTTATTTTGCGCAATTCCGTACACATGACAGTACTGCCCTAAATGTTTTCAAGTTGATGAATGTGTTTTCTTTCTGTGCAGTGAGCAATTATGCAATGCAAAGTTGAGTTTCTGATATCATTTTACTGCGCCAAGCTTGTTTCGCTAAATTCCGTAAACATGACAGTACTGCCCTAAATATTGTAAACATGATGAATGTGTTTCTTTCCCTGTGCAGTGTGCAATTATGTAATACAAAGTTGAGTTTCTCGTATGATTTTGCTGCGCCAAACTTGTTTCGCTCAATTCCGTGCGCATGACAATACTGCCCCAAATGTTTTTAAATTGCTAAATGTGCTTCCTACCTTGTGCAGCGTGCGTTTGTGTGACACAATGTTGCGTTGTACATTGGATTTTACAGTGCCAAAACTGTTTTGCGCAATTACGTACAAAAGACAGTACTGCCCCAAATGTTTTTTTTAAAGTTGAATGTGTTTCCTTCCCTGTGCAGTGTCCAATTATACAATGGAAAGTTGAGTTTTGCATATGACTTTACTGCGTCAAACTTATTTTGCGCAATTCCGTACACATGACAGTACTGCCCTAAATGTTTTCAAGTTGATGAATGTGTTTTCTTTCTGTGCAGTGAGCAATTATGCAATGCAAAGTTGAGTTTCTGATATCATTTTACTGCGCCAAGCTTGTTTCGGTAAATTCCGTAAACATGACAGTACTGCCCTAAATATTTTAAACATGATGAATGTGTTTCTTTCCCTGTGCAGTGTGCAATTATGTAATACAAAGTTGAGTTTCTCGTATGATTTTGCTGCGCCAAACTTGTTTCGCTCAATTCCGTGCGCATGACAATACTGCCCCAAATGTTTTTAAATTGCTAAATGTGCTTCCTACCTTGTGCAGCGTGCGTTTGTGTGACACAATGTTGCGTTGTACATTGGATTTTACAGTGCCAAAACTGTTTTGCGCAATTACGTACAAAAGACAGTACTGCCCCAAATGTTTTTTTTAAAGTTGAATGTGTTTCCTTCCCTGTGCAGTGTCCAATTATACAATGGAAAGTTGAGTTTTGCATATGACTTTACTGCGCCAAACTTATTTTGCGCAATTCTGTACACATGACAGTACTGCCCTAAATGTTTTCAAGTTGATGAATGTGTTTTCTTTCTGTGCAGTGAGCAATTATGCAATGCAAAGTTGAGTTTCTGATATCATTTTACTGCTCCAAGCTTGTTTCACTAAATTCCGTAAACATGACAGTACTGCCCTAAATATTGTAAACATGATGAATGTGTTTCTTTCCCTGTGCAGTGTGCAATTATGTAATACAAAGTTGAGTTTCTCGTATGATTTTGCTGCGCCAAACTTGTTTCGCTCAATTCCGTGCGCATGACAATACTGCCCCAAATGTTTTTAAATTGCTAAATGTGCTTCCTACCTTGTGCAGCGTGCGTTTGTGTGACACAATGTTGCATTGTACATTGGATTTTACAGTGCCAAAACTGTTTTGCGCAATTACGTACAAAAGACAGTACTGCCCCAAATGTTTTTTTTAAAGTTGAATGTGTTTCCTTCCCTGTGCAGTGTCCAATTATACAATGGAAAGTTGAGTTTTGCATATGACTTTACTGCGCCAAACTTATTTTGCGCAATTCCGTACACATGACAGTACTGCCCTAAATGTTTTCAAGTTGATGAATGTGTTTTCTTTCTGTGCAGTGAGCAATTATGCAATGCAAAGTTGAGTTTCTGATATCATTTTACTGCGCCAAGCTTGTTTCGCTAAATTCCGTAAACATGACAGTACTGCCCTAAATATTTTAAACATGATGAATGTGTTTCTTTCCCTGTGCAGTGTGCAATTATGTAATACAAAGTTGAGTTTCTCGTATGATTTTGCTGCGCCAAACTTGTTTCGCTCAATTCCGTGCGCATGACAATACTGCCCCAAATGTTTTTAAATTGCTAAATGTGCTTCCTACCTTGTGCAGCGTGCGTTTGTGTGACACAATGTTGCGTTGTACATTGGATTTTACAGTGCCAAAACTGTTTTGCGCAATTACGTACAAAAGACAGTACTGCCCCAAATGTTTTTTTTAAAGTTGAATGTGTTTCCTTCCCTGTGCAGTGTCCAATTATACAATGGAAAGTTGAGTTTTGCATATGACTTTACTGCGCCAAACTTATTTTGCGCAATTCCGTACACATGACAGTACTGCCCTAAATGTTTTCAAGTTGATGAATGTGTTTTCTTTCTGTGCAGTGAGCAATTATGCAATGCAAAGTTGAGTTTCTGATATCATTTTACTGCGCCAAGCTTGTTTCGCTAAATTCCGTAAACATGACAGTACTGCCCTAAATATTTTAAACATGATGAATGTGTTTCTTTCCCTGTGCAGTGTGCAATTATGTAATACAAAGTTGAGTTTCTCGTATGATTTTGCTGCGCCAAACTTGTTTCACTCAATTCCGTGCGCATGACAATACTGCCCCAAATGTTTTTAAATTGCTAAATGTGCTTCCTACCTTGTGCAGCGTGCGTTTGTGTGACACAATGTTGCGTTGTACATTGGATTTTACAGTGCCAAAACTGTTTTGCGCAATTACGTACAAAAGACAGTACTGCCCCAAATGTTTTTTTTAAAGTTGAATGTGTTTCCTTCCCTGTGCAGTGTCCAATTATACAATGGAAAGTTGAGTTTTGCATATGACTTTACTGCGCCAAACTTATTTTGCGCAATTCCGTACACATGACAGTACTGCCCTAAATGTTTTCAAGTTGATGAATGTGTTTTCTTTCTGTGCAGTGAGCAATTATGCAATGCAAAGTTGAGTTTCTGATATCATTTTACTGCGCCAAGCTTGTTTCGCTAAATTCCGTAAACATGACAGTACTGCCCTAAATATTTTAAACATGATGAATGTGTTTCTTTCCCTGTGCAGTGTGCAATTATGTAATACAAAGTTGAGTTTCTCGTATGATTTTGCTGCGCCAAACTTGTTTCGCTCAATTCCGTGCGCATGACAATACTGCCCCAAATGTTTTTAAATTGCTAAATGTGCTTCCTACCTTGTGCAGCGTGCGTTTGTGTGACACAATGTTGCGTTGTACATTGGATTTTACAGTGCCAAAACTGTTTTGCGCAATTACGTACAAAAGACAGTACTGCCCCAAATGTTTTTTTAAAGTTGAATGTGTTTCCTTCCCTGTGCAGTGTCCAATTATACAATGGAAAGTTGAGTTTTGCATATGACTTTACTGCGCCAAACTTATTTTGCGCAATTCCGTACACATGACAGTACTGCCCTAAATGTTTTCAAGTTGATGAATGTGTTTTCTTTCTGTGCAGTGAGCAATTATGCAATGCAAAGTTGAGTTTCTGATATCATTTTACTGCGCCAAGCTTGTTTCGCTAAATTCCGTAAACATGACAGTACTGCCCTAAATATTGTAAACATGATGAATGTGTTTCTTTCCCTGTGCAGTGTGCAATTATGTAATACAAAGTTGAGTTTCTCGTATGATTTTGCTGCGCCAAACTTGTTTCGCTCAATTCCGTGCGCATGACAATACTGCCCCAAATGTTTTTAAATTGCTAAATGTGCTTCCTACCTTGTGCAGCGTGCGTTTGTGTGACACAATGTTGCGTTGTACATTGGATTTTACAGTGCCAAAACTGTTTTGCGCAATTACGTACAAAAGACAGTACTGCCCCAAATGTTTTTTTTAAAGTTGAATGTGTTTCCTTCCCTGTGCAGTGTCCAATTATACAATGGAAAGTTGAGTTTTGCATATGACTTTACTGCGCCAAACTTATTTTGCGCAATTCCATACACATGACAGTACTGCCCTAAATGTTTTCAAGTTGATGAATGTGTTTTCTTTCTGTGCAGTGAGCAATTATGCAATGCAAAGTTGAGTTTCTGATATCATTTTACTGCGCCAAGCTTGTTTCGCTAAATTCCGTAAACATGACAGTACTGCCCTAAATATTTTAAACATGATGAATGTGTTTCTTTCCCTGTGCAGTGTGCAATTATGTAATACAAAGTTGAGTTTCTCGTATGATTTTGCTGCGCCAAACTTGTTTCGCTCAATTCCGTGCGCATGACAATACTGCCCCAAATGTTTTTAAATTGCTAAATGTGCTTCCTACCTTGTGCAGCGTGCGTTTGTGTGACACAATGTTGCGTTGTACATTGGATTTTACAGTGCCAAAACTGTTTTGCGCAATTACATACAAAAGACAGTACTGCCCCAAATGTTTTTTTTAAAGTTGAATGTGTTTCCTTCCCTGTGCAGTGTCCAATTATACAATGGAAAGTTGAGTTTTGCATATGACTTTACTGCGCCAAACTTATTTTGCGCAATTCCGTACACATGACAGTACTGCCCTAAATGTTTTCAAGTTGATGAATGTGTTTTCTTTCTGTGCAGTGAGCAATTATGCAATGCAAAGTTGAGTTTCTGATATCATTTTACTGCGCCAAGCTTGTTTCGCTAAATTCCGTAAACATGACAGTACTGCCCTAAATATTTTAAACATGATGAATGTGTTTCTTTCCCTGTGCAGTGTGCAATTATGTAATACAAAGTTGAGTTTCTCTTATGATTTTGCTGCGCCAAACTTGTTTCGCTCAATTCCGTGCGCATGACAATACTGCCCCAAAAGTTTTTAAATTGCTAAATGTGCTTCCTACCTTGTGCAGCGTGCGTTTGTGTGACACAATGTTGCGTTGTACATTGGATTTTACAGTGCCAAAACTGTTTTGCGCAATTACGTACAAAAGACAGTACTGCCCCAAATGTTTTTTTAAAGTTGAATGTGTTTCCTTCCCTGTGCAGTGTCCAATTATACAATGGAAAGTTGAGTTTTGCATATGACTTTACTGCGCCAAACTTATTTTGCGCAATTCTGTACACATGACAGTACTGCCCTAAATGTTTTCAAGTTGATGAATGTGTTTTCTTTCTGTGCAGTGAGCAATTATGCAATGCAAAGTTGAGTTTCTGATATCATTTTACTGCGCCAAGCTTGTTTCACTAAATTCCGTAAACATGACAGTACTGCCCTAAATATTGTAAACATGATGAATGTGTTTCTTTCCCTGTGCAGTGTGCAATTATGTAATACAAAGTTGAGTTTCTCGTATGATTTTGCTGCGCCAAACTTGTTTCGCTCAATTCCGTGCGCATGACAATACTGCCCCAAATGTTTTTAAATTGCTAAATGTGCTTCCTACCTTGTGCAGCGTGCGTTTGTGTGACACAATGTTGCGTTGTACATTGGATTTTACAGTGCCAAAACTGTTTTGCGCAATTACGTACAAAAGACAGTACTGCCCCAAATGTTTTTTTTAAAGTTGAATGTGTTTCCTTCCCTGTGCAGTGTCCAATTATACAATGGAAAGTTGAGTTTTGCATATGACTTTACTGCGCCAAACTTATTTTGCGCAATTCCGTACACATGACAGTACTGCCCTAAATGTTTTCAAGTTGATGAATGTGTTTTCTTTCTGTGCAGTGAGCAATTATGCAATGCAAAGTTGAGTTTCTGATATCATTTTACTGCGCCAAGCTTGTTTCGCTAAATTCCGTAAACATGACAGTACTGCCCTAAATATTTTAAACATGATGAATGTGTTTCTTTCCCTGTGCAGTGTGCAATTATGTAATACAAAGTTGAGTTTCTCGTATGATTTTGCTGCGCCAAACTTGTTTCGCTCAATTCCGTGCGCATGACAATACTGCCCCAAATGTTTTTAAATTGCTAAATGTGCTTCCTACCTTGTGCAGCGTGCGTTTGTGTGACACAATGTTGCGTTGTACATTGGATTTTACAGTGCCAAAACTGTTTTGCGCAATTACGTACAAAAGACAGTACTGCCCCAAATGTTTTTTTTAAAGTTGAATGTGTTTCCTTCCCTGTGCAGTGTCCAATTATACAATGGAAAGTTGAGTTTTGCATATGACTTTACTGCGCCAAACTTATTTTGCGCAATTCCGTACACATGACAGTACTGCCCTAAATGTTTTCAAGTTGATGAATGTGTTTTCTTTCTGTGCAGTGAGCAATTATGCAATGCAAAGTTGAGTTTCTGATATCATTTTACTGCGCCAAGCTTGTTTCGCTAAATTCCGTAAACATGACAGTACTGCCCTAAATATTTTAAACATGATGAATGTGTTTCTTTCCCTGTGCAGTGTGCAATTATGTAATACAAAGTTGAGTTTCTCGTATGATTTTGCTGCGCCAAACTTGTTTCGCTCAATTCCGTGCACATGACAATACTGCCCCAAATGTTTTTAAATTGCTAAATGTGCTTCCTACCTTGTGCAGCGTGCGTTTGTGTGACACAATGTTGCGTTGTACATTGGATTTTACAGTGCCAAAACTGTTTTGCGCAATTACGTACAAAAGACAGTACTGCCCCAAATGTTTTTTTAAAGTTGAATGTGTTTCCTTCCCTGTGCAGTGTCCAATTATACAATGGAAAGTTGAGTTTTGCATATGACTTTACTGCGCCAAACTTATTTTGCGCAATTCCGTACACATGACAGTACTGCCCTAAATGTTTTCAAGTTGATGAATGTGTTTTCTTTCTGTGCAGTGAGCAATTATGCAATGCAAAGTTGAGTTTCTCATATCATTTTACTGCGCCAAGCTTGTTTCGCTAAATTCCGTAAACATGACAGTACTGCCCTAAATATTTTAAACATGATGAATGTGTTTCTTTCCCTGTGCAGTGTGCAATTATGTAATACAAAGTTGAGTTTCTCGTATGATTTTGCTGCGCCAAACTTGTTTCGCTCAATTCCGTGCGCATGACAATACTGCCCCAAATGTTTTTAAATTGCTAAATGTGCTTCCTACCTTGTGCAGCGTGCGTTTGTGTGACACAATGTTGCGTTGTACATTGGATTTTACAGTGCCAAAACTGTTTTGCGCAATTACGTACAAAAGACAGTACTGCCCCAAATGTTTTTTTTAAAGTTGAATGTGTTTCCTTCCCTGTGCAGTGTCCAATTATACAATGGAAAGTTGAGTTTTGCATATGACTTTACTGCGCCAAACTTATTTTGCGCAATTCCGTACACATGACAGTACTGCCCTAAATGTTTTCAAGTTGATGAATGTGTTTTCTTTCTGTGCAGTGAGCAATTATGCAATGCAAAGTTGAGTTTCTGATATCATTTTACTGCGCCAAGCTTGTTTCGCTAAATTCCGTAAACATGACAGTACTGCCCTAAATATTTTAAACATGATGAATGTGTTTCTTTCCCTGTGCAGTGTGCAATTATGTAATACAAAGTTGAGTTTCTCGTATGATTTTGCAGCGCCAAACTTGTTTCGCTCAATTCCGTGCGCATGACAATACTGCCCCAAATGTTTTTAAATTGCTAAATGTGCTTCCTACCTTGTGCAGCGTGCGTTTGTGTGACACAATGTTGCGTTGTACATTGGATTTTACAGTGCCAAAACTGTTTTGCGCAATTACGTACAAAAGACAGTACTGCCCCAAATGTTTTTTTTAAAGTTGAATGTGTTTCCTTCCCTGTGCAGTGTCCAATTATACAATGGAAAGTTGAGTTTTGCATATGACTTTACTGCGCCAAACTTATTTTGCGCAATTCCGTACACATTACAGTACTGCCCTAAATGTTTTCAAGTTGATGAATGTGTTTTCTTTCTGTGCAGTGAGCAATTATGCAATGCAAAGTTGAGTTTCTGATATCATTTTACTGCGCCAAGCTTGTTTCGCTAAATTCCGTAAACATGACAGTACTGCCCTAAATATTTTAAACATGATGAATGTGTTTCTTTCCCTGTGCAGTGTGCAATTATGTAATACAAAGTTGAGTTTCTCGTATGATTTTGCTGCGCCAAACTTGTTTCGCTCAATTCCGTGCGCATGACAATACTGCCCCAAATGTTTTTAAATTGCTAAATGTGCTTCCTACCTTGTGCAGCGTGCGTTTGTGTGACACAATGTTGCGTTGTACATTGGATTTTACAGTGCCAAAACTGTTTTGCGCAATTACGTACAAAAGACAGTACTGCCCCAAATGTTTTTTTAAAAGTTGAATGTGTTTCCTTCCCTGTGAAGTGTCCAATTATACAATGGAAAGTTGAGTTTTGCATATGACTTTACTGCGCCAAACTTATTTTGCGCAATTCCGTACACATGACAGTACTGCCCTAAATGTTTTCAAGTTGATGAATGTGTTTTCTTTCTGTGCAGTGAGCAATTATGCACTGCAAAGTTGAGTTTCTGATATCATTTTACTGCGCCAAGCTTGTTTCGGTAAATTCCATAAACATGACAGTACTGCCCTAAATATTTTAAACATGATGAATGTGTTTCTTTCCCTGTGCAGTGTGCAATTATGTAATACAAAGTTGAGTTTCTCGTATGATTTTGCTGCGCCAAACTTGTTTCGCTCAATTCCGTGCGCATGACAATACTGCCCCAAATGTTTTTAAATTGCTAAATGTGCTTCCTACCTTGTGCAGCGTGCGTTTGTGTGACACAATGTTGCGTTGTACATTGGATTTTACAGTGCCAAAACTGTTTTGCGCAATTACGTACAAAAGACAGTACTGCCCCAAATGTTTTTTTAAAGTTGAATGTGTTTCCTTCCCTGTGCAGTGTCCAATTATACAATGGAAAGTTGAGTTTTGCATATGACTTTACTGCGCCAAACTTATTTTGCGCAATTCCGTACACATGACAGTACTGCCCTAAATGTTTTCAAGTTGATGAATGTGTTTTCTTTCTGTGCAGTGAGCAATTATGCAATGCAAAGTTGAGTTTCTGATATCATTTTACTGCGCCAAGCTTGTTTCGCTAAATTCCGTAAACATGACAGTACTGCCCTAAATATTTTAAACATGATGAATGTGTTTCTTTCCCTGTGCAGTGTGCAATTATGTAATACAAAGTTGAGTTTCTCGTATGATTTTGCTGCGCCAAACTTGTTTCGCTCAATTCCGTGCGCATGACAATACTGCCCCAAATGTTTTTAAATTGCTAAATGTGCTTCCTACCTTGTGCAGCGTGCGTTTGTGTGACACAATGTTGCGTTGTACATTGGATTTTACAGTGCCAAAACTGTTTTGCGCAATTACATACAAAAGACAGTACTGCCCCAAATGTTTTTTTTAAAGTTGAATGTGTTTCCTTCCCTGTGCAGTGTCCAATTATACAATGGAAAGTTGAGTTTTGCATATGACTTTACTGCGCCAAACTTATTTTGCGCAATTCCGTACACATGACAGTACTGCCCTAAATGTTTTCAAGTTGATGAATGTGTTTTCTTTCTGTGCAGTGAGCAATTATGCAATGCAAAGTTGAGTTTCTGATATCATTTTACTGCGCCAAGCTTGTTTCGCTAAATTCCGTAAACATGACAGTACTGCCCTAAATATTTTAAACATGATGAATGTGTTTCTTTCCCTGTGCAGTGTGCAATTATGTAATACAAAGTTGAGTTTCTCGTATGATTTTGCTGCGCCAAACTTGTTTCGCTCAATTCCGTGCGCATGACAATACTGCCCCAAATGTTTTTAAATTGCTAAATGTGCTTCCTACCTTGTGCAGCGTGCGTTTGTGTGACACAATGTTGCGTTGTACATTGGATTTTACAGTGCCAAAACTGTTTTGCGCAATTACGTACAAAAGACAGTACTGCCCCAAATGTTTTTTTAAAGTTGAATGTGTTTCCTTCCCTGTGCAGTGTCCAATTATACAATGGAAAGTTGAGTTTTGCATATGACTTTACTGCGCCAAACTTATTTTGCGCAATTCCGTACACATGACAGTACTGCCCTAAATGTTTTCAAGTTGATGAATGTGTTTTCTTTCTGTGCAGTGAGCAATTATGCAATGCAAAGTTGAGTTTCTGATATCATTTTACTGCGCCAAGCTTGTTTCGCTAAATTCCGTAAACATGACAGTACTGCCCTAAATATTTTAAACATGATGAATGTGTTTCTTTCCCTGTGCAGTGTGCAATTATGTAATACAAAGTTGAGTTTCTCGTATGATTTTGCTGCGCCAAACTTGTTTCGCTCAATTCCGTGCGCATGACAATACTGCCCCAAATGTTTTTAAATTGCTAAATGTGCTTCCTACCTTGTGCAGCGTGCGTTTGTGTGACACAATGTTGCGTTGTACATTGGATTTTACAGTGCCAAAACTGTTTTGCGCAATTACGTACAAAAGACAGTACTGCCCCAAATGTTTTTTTTAAAGTTGAATGTGTTTCCTTCCCTGTGCAGTGTCCAATTATACAATGGAAAGTTGAGTTTTGCATATGACTTTACTACGCCAAACTTATTTTGCGCAATTCCGTACACATGACAGTACTGCCCTAAATGTTTTCAAGTTGATGAATGTGTTTTCTTTCTGTGCAGTGAGCAATTATGCAATGCAAAGTTGAGTTTCTGATATCATTTTACTGCGCCAAGCTTGTTTCGCTAAATTCCGTAAACATGACAGTACTGCCCTAAATATTTTAAACATGATGAATGTGTTTCTTTCCCTGTGCAGTGTGCAATTATGTAATACAAAGTTGAGTTTCTCGTATGATTTTGCTGCGCCAAACTTGTTTCGCTCAATTCCGTGCGCATGACAATACTGCCCCAAATGTTTTTAAATTGCTAAATGTGCTTCCTACCTTGTGCAGCGTGCGTTTGTGTGACACAATGTTGCGTTGTACATTGGATTTTACAGTGCCAAAACTGTTTTGCGCAATTACATACAAAAGACAGTACTGCCCCAAATGTTTTTTTTAAAGTTGAATGTGTTTCCTTCCCTGTGCAGTGTCCAATTATACAATGGAAAGTTGAGTTTTGCATATGACTTTACTGCGCCAAACTTATTTTGCGCAATTCCGTACACATGACAGTACTGCCCTAAATGTTTTCAAGTTGATGAATGTGTTTTCTTTCTGTGCAGTGAGCAATTATGCAATGCAAAGTTGAGTTTCTGATATCATTTTACTGCGCCAAGCTTGTTTCGCTAAATTCCGTAAACATGACAGTACTGCCCTAAATATTTTAAACATGATGAATGTGTTTCTTTCCCTGTGCAGTGTGCAATTATGTAATACAAAGTTGAGTTTCTCGTATGATTTTGCTGCGCCAAACTTGTTTCGCTCAATTCCGTGCGCATGACAATACTGCCCCAAATGTTTTTAAATTGCTAAATGTGCTTCCTACCTTGTGCAGCGTGCGTTTGTGTGACACAATGTTGCGTTGTACATTGGATTTTACAGTGCCAAAACTGTTTTGCGCAATTACGTACAAAAGACAGTACTGCCCCAAATGTTTTTTTAAAGTTGAATGTGTTTCCTTCCCTGTGCAGTGTCCAATTATACAATGGAAAGTTGAGTTTTGCATATGACTTTACTGCGCCAAACTTATTTTGCGCAATTCCGTACACATGACAGTACTGCCCTAAATGTTTTCAAGTTGATGAATGTGTTTTCTTTCTGTGCAGTGAGCAATTATGCAATGCAAAGTTGAGTTTCTGATATCATTTTACTGCGCCAAGCTTGTTTCGCTAAATTCCGTAAACATGACAGTACTGCCCTAAATATTTTAAACATGATGAATGTGTTTCTTTCCCTGTGCAGTGTGCAATTATGTAATACAAAGTTGAGTTTCTCGTATGATTTTGCTGCGCCAAACTTGTTTCGCTCAATTCCGTGCGCATGACAATACTGCCCCAAATGTTTTTAAATTGCTAAATGTGCTTCCTACCTTGTGCAGCGTGCGTTTGTGTGACACAATGTTGCGTTGTACATTGGATTTTACAGTGCCAAAACTGTTTTGCGCAATTACGTACAAAAGACAGTACTGCCCCAAATGTTTTTTTTAAAGTTGAATGTGTTTCCTTCCCTGTGCAGTGTCCAATTATACAATGGAAAGTTGAGTTTTGCATATGACTTTACTACGCCAAACTTATTTTGCGCAATTCCGTACACATGACAGTACTGCCCTAAATGTTTTCAAGTTGATGAATGTGTTTTCTTTCTGTGCAGTGAGCAATTATGCAATGCAAAGTTGAGTTTCTGATATCATTTTACTGCGCCAAGCTTGTTTCGCTAAATTCCGTAAACATGACAGTACTGCCCTAAATATTTTAAACATGATGAATGTGTTTCTTTCCCTGTGCAGTGTGCAATTATGTAATACAAAGTTGAGTTTCTCGTATGATTTTGCTGCGCCAAACTTGTTTCGCTCAATTCCGTGCGCATGACAATACTGCCCCAAATGTTTTTAAATTGCTAAATGTGCTTCCTACCTTGTGCAGCGTGCATTTGTGTGACACAATGTTGCGTTGTACATTGGATTTTACAGTGCCAAAACTGTTTTGCGCAATTACGTACAAAAGACAGTACTGCCCCAAATGTTTTTTTTAAAGTTGAATGTGTTTCCTTCCCTGTGCAGTGTCCAATTATACAATGGAAAGTTGAGTTTTGCATATGACTTTACTGCGCCAAACTTATTTTGCGCAATTCCGTACACATGACAGTACTGCCCTAAATGTTTTCAAGTTGATGAATGTGTTTTCTTTCTGTGCAGTGAGCAATTATGCAATGCAAAGTTGAGTTTCTGATATCATTTTACTGCGCCAAGCTTGTTTCGCTAAATTCCGTAAACATGACAGTACTGCCCTAAATATTTTAAACATGATGAATGTGTTTCTTTCCCTGTGCAGTGTGCAATTATGTAATACAAAGTTGAGTTTCTCGTATGATTTTGCTGCGCCAAACTTGTTTCGCTCAATTCCGTGCGCATGACAATACTGCCCCAAATGTTTTTAAATTGCTAAATGTGCTTCCTACCTTGTGCAGCGTGCGTTTGTGTGACACAATGTTGCGTTGTACATTGGATTTTACAGTGCCAAAACTGTTTTGCGCAATTACGTACAAAAGACAGTACTGCCCCAAATGTTTTTTTTAAAGTTGAATGTGTTTCCTTCCCTGTGCAGTGTCCAATTATACAATGGAAAGTTGAGTTTTGCATATGACTTTACTGCGCCAAACTTATTTTGCGCAATTCCGTACACATGACAGTACTGCCCTAAATGTTTTCAAGTTGATGAATGTGTTTTCTTTCTGTGCAGTGAGCAATTATGCAATGCAAAGTTGAGTTTCTGATATCATTTTACTGCGCCAAGCTTGTTTCGCTAAATTCCGTAAACATGACAGTACTGCCCTAAATATTGTAAACATGATGAATGTGTTTCTTTCCCTGTGCAGTGTGCAATTATGTAATACAAAGTTGAGTTTCTCGTATGATTTTGCTGCGCCAAACTTGTTTCGCTCAATTCCGTGCGCATGACAATACTGCCCCAAATGTTTTTAAATTGCTAAATGTGCTTCCTACCTTGTGCAGCGTGCGTTTGTGTGACACAATGTTGCGTTGTACATTGGATTTTACAGTGCCAAAACTGTTTTGCGCAATTACGTACAAAAGACAGTACTGCCCCAAATGTTTTTTTTAAAGTTGAATGTGTTTCCTTCCCTGTGCAGTGTCCAATTATACAATGGAAAGTTGAGTTTTGCATATGACTTTACTGCGTCAAACTTATTTTGCGCAATTCCGTACACATGACAGTACTGCCCTAAATGTTTTCAAGTTGATGAATGTGTTTTCTTTCTGTGCAGTGAGCAATTATGCAATGCAAAGTTGAGTTTCTGATATCATTTTACTGCGCCAAGCTTGTTTCGGTAAATTCCGTAAACATGACAGTACTGCCCTAAATATTTTAAACATGATGAATGTGTTTCTTTCCCTGTGCAGTGTGCAATTATGTAATACAAAGTTGAGTTTCTCGTATGATTTTGCTGCGCCAAACTTGTTTCGCTCAATTCCGTGCGCATGACAATACTGCCCCAAATGTTTTTAAATTGCTAAATGTGCTTCCTACCTTGTGCAGCGTGCGTTTGTGTGACACAATGTTGCGTTGTACATTGGATTTTACAGTGCCAAAACTGTTTTGCGCAATTACGTACAAAAGACAGTACTGCCCCAAATGTTTTTTTTAAAGTTGAATGTGTTTCCTTCCCTGTGCAGTGTCCAATTATACAATGGAAAGTTGAGTTTTGCATATGACTTTACTGCGCCAAACTTATTTTGCGCAATTCTGTACACATGACAGTACTGCCCTAAATGTTTTCAAGTTGATGAATGTGTTTTCTTTCTGTGCAGTGAGCAATTATGCAATGCAAAGTTGAGTTTCTGATATCATTTTACTGCTCCAAGCTTGTTTCACTAAATTCCGTAAACATGACAGTACTGCCCTAAATATTGTAAACATGATGAATGTGTTTCTTTCCCTGTGCAGTGTGCAATTATGTAATACAAAGTTGAGTTTCTCGTATGATTTTGCTGCGCCAAACTTGTTTCGCTCAATTCCGTGCGCATGACAATACTGCCCCAAATGTTTTTAAATTGCTAAATGTGCTTCCTACCTTGTGCAGCGTGCGTTTGTGTGACACAATGTTGCATTGTACATTGGATTTTACAGTGCCAAAACTGTTTTGCGCAATTACGTACAAAAGACAGTACTGCCCCAAATGTTTTTTTTAAAGTTGAATGTGTTTCCTTCCCTGTGCAGTGTCCAATTATACAATGGAAAGTTGAGTTTTGCATATGACTTTACTGCGCCAAACTTATTTTGCGCAATTCCGTACACATGACAGTACTGCCCTAAATGTTTTCAAGTTGATGAATGTGTTTTCTTTCTGTGCAGTGAGCAATTATGCAATGCAAAGTTGAGTTTCTGATATCATTTTACTGCGCCAAGCTTGTTTCGCTAAATTCCGTAAACATGACAGTACTGCCCTAAATATTTTAAACATGATGAATGTGTTTCTTTCCCTGTGCAGTGTGCAATTATGTAATACAAAGTTGAGTTTCTCGTATGATTTTGCTGCGCCAAACTTGTTTCGCTCAATTCCGTGCGCATGACAATACTGCCCCAAATGTTTTTAAATTGCTAAATGTGCTTCCTACCTTGTGCAGCGTGCGTTTGTGTGACACAATGTTGCGTTGTACATTGGATTTTACAGTGCCAAAACTGTTTTGCGCAATTACGTACAAAAGACAGTACTGCCCCAAATGTTTTTTTAAAGTTGAATGTGTTTCCTTCCCTGTGCAGTGTCCAATTATACAATGGAAAGTTGAGTTTTGCATATGACTTTACTGCGCCAAACTTATTTTGCGCAATTCCGAACACATGACAGTACTGCCCTAAATGTTTTCAAGTTGATGAATGTGTTTTCTTTCTGTGCAGTGAGCAATTATGCAATGCAAAGTTGAGTTTCTGATATCATTTTACTGCGCCAAGCTTGTTTCGCTAAATTCCGTAAACATGACAGTACTGCCCTAAATATTTTAAACATGATGAATGTGTTTCTTTCCCTGTGCAGTGTGCAATTATGTAATACAAAGTTGAGTTTCTCGTATGATTTTGCTGCGCCAAACTTGTTTCGCTCAATTCCGTGCGCATGACAATACTGCCCCAAATGTTTTTAAATTGCTAAATGTGCTTCCTACCTTGTGCAGCGTGCGTTTGTGTGACACAATGTTGCGTTGTACATTGGATTTTACAGTGCCAAAACTGTTTTGCGCAATTACGTACAAAAGACAGTACTGCCCCAAATGTTTTTTTTAAAGTTGAATGTGTTTCCTTCCCTGTGCAGTGTCCAATTAAACAATGGAAAGTTGAGTTTTGCATATGACTTTACTGCGCCAAACTTATTTTGCGCAATTCCGTACACATGACAGTACTGCCCTAAATGTTTTCAAGTTGATGAATGTGTTTTCTTTCTGTGCAGTGAGCAATTATGCAATGCAAAGTTGAGTTTCTGATATCATTTTACTGCGCCAAGCTTGTTTCGCTAAATTCCGTAAACATGACAGTACTGCCCTAAATATTTTAAACATGATGAATGTGTTTCTTTCCCTGTGCAGTGTGCAATTATGTAATACAAAGTTGAGTTTCTCGTATGATTTTGCTGCGCCAAACTTGTTTCGCTCAATTCCGTGCGCATGACAATACTGCCCCAAATGTTTTTAAATTGCTAAATGTGCTTCCTACCTTGTGCAGCGTGCGTTTGTGTGACACAATGTTGCGTTGTACATTGGATTTTACAGTGCCAAAACTGTTTTGCGCAATTACGTACAAAAGACAGTACTGCCCCAAATGTTTTTTTTAAAGTTGAATGTGTTTCCTTCCCTGTGCAGTGTCCAATTATACAATGGAAAGTTGAGTTTTGCATATGACTTTACTGCGCCAAACTTATTTTGCGCAATTCCGTACACATTACAGTACTGCCCTAAATGTTTTCAAGTTGATGAATGTGTTTTCTTTCTGTGCAGTGAGCAATTATGCAATGCAAAGTTGAGTTTCTGATATCATTTTACTGCGCCAAGCTTGTTTCGCTAAATTCCGTAAACATGACAGTACTGCCCTAAATATTTTAAACATGATGAATGTGTTTCTTTCCCTGTGCAGTGTGCAATTATGTAATACAAAGTTGAGTTTCTCGTATGATTTTGCTGCGCCAAACTTGTTTCGCTCAATTCCGTGCGCATGACAATACTGCCCCAAATGTTTTTAAATTGCTAAATGTGCTTCCTACCTTGTGCAGCGTGCGTTTGTGTGACACAATGTTGCGTTGTACATTGGATTTTACAGTGCCAAAACTGTTTTGCGCAATTACGTACAAAAGACAGTACTGCCCCAAATGTTTTTTTTAAAGTTGAATGTGTTTCCTTCCCTGTGCAGTGTCCAATTATACAATGGAAAGTTGAGTTTTGCATATGACTTTACTGCGCCAAACTTATTTTGCGCAATTCCGTACACATGACAGTACTGCCCTAAATGTTTTCAAGTTGATGAATGTGTTTTCTTTCTGTGCAGTGAGCAATTATGCAATGCAAAGTTGAGTTTCTGATATCATTTTACTGCGCCAAGCTTGTTTCGGTAAATTCCGTAAACATGACAGTACTGCCCTAAATATTTTAAACATGATGAATGTGTTTCTTTCCCTGTGCAGTGTGCAATTATGTAATACAAAGTTGAGTTTCTCGTATGATTTTGCTGCGCCAAACTTGTTTCGCTCAATTCCGTGTGCATGACAATACTGCCCCAAATGTTTTTAAATTGCTAAATGTGCTTCCTACCTTGTGCAGCGTGCGTTTGTGTGACACAATGTTGCGTTGTACATTGGATTTTACAGTGCCAAAACTGTTTTGCGCAATTACGTACAAAAGACAGTACTGCCCCAAATGTTTTTTTAAAGTTGAATGTGTTTCCTTCCCTGTGCAGTGTCCAATTATACAATGGAAAGTTGAGTTTTGCATATGACTTTACTGCGCCAAACTTATTTTGCGCAATTCCGTACACATGACAGTACTGCCCTAAATGTTTTCAAGTTGATGAATGTGTTTTCTTTCTGTGCAGTGAGCAATTATGCAATGCAAAGTTGAGTTTCTGATATCATTTTACTGCGCCAAGCTTGTTTCGCTAAATTCCGTAAACATGACAGTACTGCCCTAAATATTTTAAACATGATGAATGTGTTTCTTTCCCTGTGCAGTGTGCAATTATGTAATACAAAGTTGAGTTTCTCGTATGATTTTGCTGCGCCAAACTTGTTTCGCTCAATTCCGTGCGCATGACAATACTGCCCCAAATGTTTTTAAATTGCTAAATGTGCTTCCTACCTTGTGCAGCGTGCGTTTGTGTGACACAATGTTGCGTTGTACATTGGATTTTACAGTGCCAAAACTGTTTTGCGCAATTACGTACAAAAGACAGTACTGCCCCAAATGTTTTTTTTAAAGTTGAATGTGTTTCCTTCCCTGTGCAGTGTCCAATTATACAATGGAAAGTTGAGTTTTGCATATGACTTTACTGCGCCAAACTTATTTTGCGCAATTCCGTACACATGACAGTACTGCCCTAAATGTTTTCAAGTTGATGAATGTGTTTTCTTTCTGTGCAGTGAGCAATTATGCAATGCAAAGTTGAGTTTCTGATATCATTTTACTGCGCCAAGCTTGTTTCGCTAAATTCCGTAAACATGACAGTACTGCCCTAAATATTTTAAACATGATGAATGTGTTTCTTTCCCTGTGCAGTGTGCAATTATGTAATACAAAGTTGAGTTTCTCGTATGATTTTGCTGCGCCAAACTTGTTTCGCTCAATTCCGTGCGCATGACAATACTGCCCCAAATGTTTTTAAATTGCTAAATGTGCTTCCTACCTTGTGCAGCGTGCGTTTGTGTGACACAATGTTGCGTTGTACATTGGATTTTACAGTGCCAAAACTGTTTTGCGCAATTACGTACAAAAGACAGTACTGCCCCAAATGTTTTTTTTAAAGTTGAATGTGTTTCCTTCCCTGTGCAGTGTCCAATTATACAATGGAAAGTTGAGTTTTGCATATGACTTTACTGCGCCAAACTTATTTTGCGCAATTCCGTACACATGACAGTACTGCCCTAAATGTTTTCAAGTTGATGAATGTGTTTTCTTTCTGTGCAGTGAGCAATTATGCAATGCAAAGTTGAGTTTCTGATATCATTTTACTGCGCCAAGCTTGTTTCGCTAAATTCCGTAAACATGACAGTACTGCCCTAAATATTTTAAACATGATGAATGTGTTTCTTTCCCTGTGCAGTGTGCAATTATGTAATACAAAGTTGAGTTTCTCGTATGATTTTGCTGCACCAAACTTGTTTCGCTCAATTCCGTGCGCATGACAATACTGCCCCAAATGTTTTTAAATTGCTAAATGTGCTTCCTACCTTGTGCAGCGTGCGTTTGTGTGACACAATGTTGCGTTGTACATTGGATTTTACAGTGCCAAAACTGTTTTGCGCAATTACGTACAAAAGACAGTACTGCCCCAAATGTTTTTTTAAAGTTGAATGTGTTTCCTTCCCTGTGCAGTGTCCAATTATACAATGGAAAGTTGAGTTTTGCATATGACTTTACTGCGCCAAACTTATTTTGCGCAATTCCGTACACATGACAGTACTGCCCTAAATGTTTTCAAGTTGATGAATGTGTTTTCTTTCTGTGCAGTGAGCAATTATGCAATGCAAAGTTGAGTTTCTGATATCATTTTACTGCGCCAAGCTTGTTTCGCTAAATTCCGTAAACATGACAGTACTGCCCTAAATATTGTAAACATGATGAATGTGTTTCTTTCCCTGTGCAGTGTGCAATTATGTAATACAAAGTTGAGTTTCTCGTATGATTTTGCTGCGCCAAACTTGTTTCGCTCAATTCCGTGCGCATGACAATACTGCCCCAAATGTTTTTAAATTGCTAAATGTGCTTCCTACCTTGTGCAGCGTGCGTTTGTGTGACACAATGTTGCGTTGTACATTGGATTTTACAGTGCCAAAACTGTTTTGCGCAATTACGTACAAAAGACAGTACTGCCCCAAATGTTTTTTTAAAGTTGAATGTGTTTCCTTCCCTGTGCAGTGTCCAATTATACAATGGAAAGTTGAGTTTTGCATATGACTTTACTGCGCCAAACTTATTTTGCGCAATTCCGTACACATGACAGTACTGCCCTAAATGTTTTCAAGTTGATGAATGTGTTTTCTTTCTGTGCAGTGAGCAATTATGCAATGCAAAGTTGAGTTTCTGATATCATTTTACTGCGCCAAGCTTGTTTCGCTAAATTCCGTAAACATGACAGTACTGCCCTAAATATTTTAAACATGATGAATGTGTTTCTTTCCCTGTGCAGTGTGCAATTATGTAATACAAAGTTGAGTTTCTCGTATGATTTTGCTGTGCCAAACTTGTTTCGCTCAATTCCGTGCGCATGACAATACTGCCCCAAATGTTTTTAAATTGCTAAATGTGCTTCCTACCTTGTGCAGCGTGCGTTTGTGTGACACAATGTTGCGTTGTACATTGGATTTTACAGTGCCAAAACTGTTTTGCGCAATTACGTACAAAAGACAGTACTGCCCCAAATGTTTTTTTAAAGTTGAATGTGTTTCCTTCCCTGTGCAGTGTCCAATTATACAATGGAAAGTTGAGTTTTGCATATGACTTTACTGCGCCAAACTTATTTTGCGCAATTCCGTACACATGACAGTACTGCCCTAAATGTTTTCAAGTTGATGAATGTGTTTTCTTTCTGTGCAGTGAGCAATTATGCAATGCAATGTTGAGTTTCTGATATCATTTTACTGCGCCAAGCTTGTTTCGCTAAATTCCGTAAACATGACAGTACTGCCCTAAATATTTTAAACATGATGAATGTGTTTCTTTCCCTGTGCAGTGTGCAATTATGTAATACAAAGTTGAGTTTCTTGTATGATTTTGCTGCGCCAAACTTGTTTCGCTCAATTCCGTGCGCATGACAATACTGCCCCAAATGTTTTTAAATTGCTAAATGTGCTTCCTACCTTGTGCAGCGTGCGTTTGTGTGACACAATGTTGCGTTGTACATTGGATTTTACAGTGCCAAAACTGTTTTGCGCAATTACGTACAAAAGACAGTACTGCCCCAAATGTTTTTTTTAAAGTTGAATGTGTTTCCTTCCCTGTGCAGTGTCCAATTATACAATGGAAAGTTGAGTTTTGCATATGACTTTACTGCGCCAAACTTATTTTGCGCAATTCCGTACACATGACAGTACTGCCCTAAATGTTTTCAAGTTGATGAATGTGTTTTCTTTCTGTGCAGTGAGCAATTATGCAATGCAAAGTTGAGTTTCTGATATCATTTTACTGCGCCAAGCTTGTTTCGCTAAATTCCGTAAACATGACAGTACTGCCCTAAATATTTTAAACATGATGAATGTGTTTCTTTCCCTGTGCAGTGTGCAATTATGTAATACAAAGTTGAGTTTCTCGTATGATTTTGCTGTGCCAAACTTGTTTCACTCAATTCCGTGCGCATGACAATACTGCCCCAAATGTTTTTAAATTGCTAAATGTGCTTCCTACCTTGTGCAGCGTGCGTTTGTGTGACACAATGTTGCATTGTACATTGGATTTTACAGTGCCAAAACTGTTTTGCGCAATTACGTACAAAAGACAGTACTGCCCCAAATGTTTTTTTTAAAGTTGAATGTGTTTCCTTCCCTGTGCAGTGTCCAATTATACAATGGAAAGTTGAGTTTTGCATATGACTTTACTGCGCCAAACTTATTTTGCGCAATTCCGTACACATTACAGTACTGCCCTAAATGTTTTCAAGTTGATGAATGTGTTTTCTTTCTGTGCAGTGAGCAATTATGCAATGCAAAGTTGAGTTTCTGATATCATTTTACTGCGCCAAGCTTGTTTCGGTAAATTCCGTAAACATGACAGTACTGCCCTAAATATTTTAAACATGATGAATGTGTTTCTTTCCCTGTGCAGTGTGCAATTATGTAATACAAAGTTGAGTTTCTCGTATGATTTTGCTGCGCCAAACTTGTTTCGCTCAATTCCGTGCGCATGACAATACTGCCCCAAATGTTTTTAAATTGCTAAATGTGCTTCCTACCTTGTGCAGCGTGCGTTTGTGTGACACAATGTTGCGTTGTACATTGGATTTTACAGTGCCAAAACTGTTTTGCGCAATTACGTGCAAAAGACAGTACTGCCCCAAATGTTTTTTTAAAGTTGAATGTGTTTCCTTCCCTGTGCAGTGTCCAATTATACAATGGAAAGTTGAGTTTTGCATATGACTTTACTGCGCCAAACTTATTTTGCGCAATTCCGTACACATGACAGTACTGCCCTAAATGTTTTCAAGTTGATGAATGTGTTTTCTTTCTGTGCAGTGAGCAATTATGCAATGCAAAGTTGAGTTTCTGATATCATTTTACTGCGCCAAGCTTGTTTCGCTAAATTCCGTAAACATGACAGTACTGCCCTAAATATTTTAAACATGATGAATGTGTTTCTTTCCCTGTGCAGTGTGCAATTATGTAATACAAAGTTGAGTTTCTCGTATGATTTTGCTGCGCCAAACTTGTTTCGCTCAATTCCGTGCGCATGACAATACTGCCCCAAATGTTTTTAAATTGCTAAATGTGCTTCCTACCTTGTGCAGCGTGCGTTTGTGTGACACAATGTTGCGTTGTACATTGGATTTTACAGTGCCAAAACTGTTTTGCGCAATTACGTACAAAAGACAGTACTGCCCCAAATGTTTTTTTTAAAGTTGAATGTGTTTCCTTCCCTGTGCAGTGTCCAATTATACAATGGAAAGTTGAGTTTTGCATATGACTTTACTGCGCCAAACTTATTTTGCGCAATTCCGTACACATGACAGTACTGCCCTAAATGTTTTCAAGTTGATGAATGTGTTTTCTTTCTGTGCAGTGAGCAATTATGCAATGCAAAGTTGAGTTTCTGATATCATTTTACTGCGCCAAGCTTGTTTCGGTAAATTCCGTAAACATGACAGTACTGCCCTAAATATTTTAAACATGATGAATGTGTTTCTTTCCCTGTGCAGTGTGCAATTATGTAATACAAAGTTGAGTTTCTCGTATGATTTTGCTGCGCCAAACTTGTTTCGCTCAATTCCGTGCGCATGACAATACTGCCCCAAATGTTTTTAAATTGCTAAATGTGCTTCCTACCTTGTGCAGCGTGCGTTTGTGTGACACAATGTTGCGTTGTACATTGGATTTTACAGTGCCAAAACTGTTTTGCGCAATTACGTACAAAAGACAGTACTGCCCCAAATGTTTTTTTAAAGTTGAATGTGTTTCCTTCCCTGTGCAGTGTCCAATTATACAATGGAAAGTTGAGTTTTGCATATGACTTTACTGCGCCAAACTTATTTTGCGCAATTCCGTACACATGACAGTACTGCCCTAAATGTTTTCAAGTTGATGAATGTGTTTTCTTTCTGTGCAGTGAGCAATTATGCAATGCAATGTTGAGTTTCTGATATCATTTTACTGCGCCAAGCTTGTTTCGGTAAATTCCGTAAACATGACAGTACTGCCCTAAATATTTTAAACATGATGAATGTGTTTCTTTCCCTGTGCAGTGTGCAATTATGTAATACAAAGTTGAGTTTCTCGCATGATTTTGCTGCGCCAAACTTGTTTCGCTCAATTCCGTGCGCATGACAATACTGCCCCAAATGTTTTTAAATTGCTAAATGTGCTTCCTACCTTGTGCAGCGTGCGTTTGTGTGACACAATGTTGCGTTGTACATTGGATTTTACAGTGCCAAAACTGTTTTGCGCAATTACGTACAAAAGACAGTACTGCCCCAAATGTTTTTTTAAAGTTGAATGTGTTTCCTTCCCTGTGCAGTGTCCAATTATACAATGGAAAGTTGAGTTTTGCATATGACTTTACTGCGCCAAACTTATTTTGCGCAATTCCGTACACATGACAGTACTGCCCTAAATGTTTTCAAGTTGATGAATGTGTTTTCTTTCTGTGCAGTGAGCAATTATGCAATGCAAAGTTGAGTTTCTGATATCATTTTACTGCGCCAAGCTTGTTTCGCTAAATTCCGTAAACATGACAGTACTGCCCTAAATATTTTAAACATGATGAATGTGTTTCTTTCCCTGTGCAGTGTGCAATTATGTAATACAAAGTTGAGTTTCTCGTATGATTTTGCTGCGCCAAACTTGTTTCGCTCAATTCCGTGCGCATGACAATACTGCCCCAAATGTTTTTAAATTGCTAAATGTGCTTCCTACCTTGTGCAGCGTGCGTTTGTGTGACACAATGTTGCGTTGTACATTGGATTTTACAGTGCCAAAACTGTTTTGCGCAATTACGTACAAAAGACAGTACTGCCCCAAATGTTTTTTTAAAGTTGAATGTGTTTCCTTCCCTGTGCAGTGTCCAATTATACAATGGAAAGTTGAGTTTTGCATATGACTTTACTGCGCCAAACTTATTTTGCGCAATTCCGTACACATGACAGTACTGCCCTAAATGTTTTCAAGTTGATGAATGTGTTTTCTTTCTGTGCAGTGAGCAATTATGCAATGCAAAGTTGAGTTTCTGATATCATTTTACTGCGCCAAGCTTGTTTCGCTAAATTCCGTAAACATGACAGTACTGCCCTAAATATTTTAAACATGATGAATGTGTTTCTTTCCCTGTGCAGTGTGCAATTATGTAATACAAAGTTGAGTTTCTCGTATGATTTTGCTGCGCCAAACTTGTTTCGCTCAATTCCGTGCGCATGACAATACTGCCCCAAATGTTTTTAAATTGCTAAATGTGCTTCCTACCTTGTGCAGCGTGCGTTTGTGTGACACAATGTTGCGTTGTACATTGGATTTTACAGTGCCAAAACTGTTTTGCGCAATTACATACAAAAGACAGTACTGCCCCAAATGTTTTTTTTAAAGTTGAATGTGTTTCCTTCCCTGTGCAGTGTCCAATTATACAATGGAAAGTTGAGTTTTGCATATGACTTTACTGCGCCAAACTTATTTTGCGCAATTCCGTACACATGACAGTACTGCCCTAAATGTTTTCAAGTTGATGAATGTGTTTTCTTTCTGTGCAGTGAGCAATTATGCAATGCAAAGTTGAGTTTCTGATATCATTTTACTGCGCCAAGCTTGTTTCGCTAAATTCCGTAAACATGACAGTACTGCCCTAAATATTTTAAACATGATGAATGTGTTTCTTTCCCTGTGCAGTGTGCAATTATGTAATACAAAGTTGAGTTTCTCGTATGATTTTGCTGCGCCAAACTTGTTTCGCTCAATTCCGTGCGCATGACAATACTGCCCCAAATGTTTTTAAATTGCTAAATGTGCTTCCTACCTTGTGCAGCGTGCGTTTGTGTGACACAATGTTGCGTTGTACATTGGATTTTACAGTGCCAAAACTGTTTTGCGCAATTACGTACAAAAGACAGTACTGCCCCAAATGTTTTTTTAAAGTTGAATGTGTTTCCTTCCCTGTGCAGTGTCCAATTATACAATGGAAAGTTGAGTTTTGCATATGACTTTACTGCGCCAAACTTATTTTGCGCAATTCCGTACACATGACAGTACTGCCCTAAATGTTTTCAAGTTGATGAATGTGTTTTCTTTCTGTGCAGTGAGCAATTATGCAATGCAAAGTTGAGTTTCTGATATCATTTTACTGCGCCAAGCTTGTTTCGCTAAATTCCGTAAACATGACAGTACTGCCCTAAATATTTTAAACATGATGAATGTGTTTCTTTCCCTGTGCAGTGTGCAATTATGTAATACAAAGTTGAGTTTCTCGTATGATTTTGCTGCGCCAAACTTGTTTCGCTCAATTCCGTGCGCATGACAATACTGCCCCAAATGTTTTTAAATTGCTAAATGTGCTTCCTACCTTGTGCAGCGTGCGTTTGTGTGACACAATGTTGCGTTGTACATTGGATTTTACAGTGCCAAAACTGTTTTGCGCAATTACGTACAAAAGACAGTACTGCCCCAAATGTTTTTTTTAAAGTTGAATGTGTTTCCTTCCCTGTGCAGTGTCCAATTATACAATGGAAAGTTGAGTTTTGCATATGACTTTACTACGCCAAACTTATTTTGCGCAATTCCGTACACATGACAGTACTGCCCTAAATGTTTTCAAGTTGATGAATGTGTTTTCTTTCTGTGCAGTGAGCAATTATGCAATGCAAAGTTGAGTTTCTGATATCATTTTACTGCGCCAAGCTTGTTTCGCTAAATTCCGTAAACATGACAGTACTGCCCTAAATATTTTAAACATGATGAATGTGTTTCTTTCCCTGTGCAGTGTGCAATTATGTAATACAAAGTTGAGTTTCTCGTATGATTTTGCTGCGCCAAACTTGTTTCGCTCAATTCCGTGCGCATGACAATACTGCCCCAAATGTTTTTAAATTGCTAAATGTGCTTCCTACCTTGTGCAGCGTGCGTTTGTGTGACACAATGTTGCGTTGTACATTGGATTTTACAGTGCCAAAACTGTTTTGCGCAATTACATACAAAAGACAGTACTGCCCCAAATGTTTTTTTTAAAGTTGAATGTGTTTCCTTCCCTGTGCAGTGTCCAATTATACAATGGAAAGTTGAGTTTTGCATATGACTTTACTGCGCCAAACTTATTTTGCGCAATTCCGTACACATGACAGTACTGCCCTAAATGTTTTCAAGTTGATGAATGTGTTTTCTTTCTGTGCAGTGAGCAATTATGCAATGCAAAGTTGAGTTTCTGATATCATTTTACTGCGCCAAGCTTGTTTCGCTAAATTCCGTAAACATGACAGTACTGCCCTAAATATTTTAAACATGATGAATGTGTTTCTTTCCCTGTGCAGTGTGCAATTATGTAATACAAAGTTGAGTTTCTCGTATGATTTTGCTGCGCCAAACTTGTTTCGCTCAATTCCGTGCGCATGACAATACTGCCCCAAAAGTTTTTAAATTGCTAAATGTGCTTCCTACCTTGTGCAGCGTGCGTTTGTGTGACACAATGTTGCGTTGTACATTGGATTTTACAGTGCCAAAACTGTTTTGCGCAATTACGTACAAAAGACAGTACTGCCCCAAATGTTTTTTTAAAGTTGAATGTGTTTCCTTCCCTGTGCAGTGTCCAATTATACAATGGAAAGTTGAGTTTTGCATATGACTTTACTGCGCCAAACTTATTTTGCGCAATTCCGTACACATGACAGTACTGCCCTAAATGTTTTCAAGTTGATGAATGTGTTTTCTTTCTGTGCAGTGAGCAATTATGCAATGCAAAGTTGAGTTTCTGATATCATTTTACTGCGCCAAGCTTGTTTCGCTAAATTCCGTAAACATGACAGTACTGCCCTAAATATTTTAAACATGATGAATGTGTTTCTTTCCCTGTGCAGTGTGCAATTATGTAATACAAAGTTGAGTTTCTCGTATGATTTTGCTGCGCCAAACTTGTTTCGCTCAATTCCGTGCGCATGACAATACTGCCCCAAATGTTTTTAAATTGCTAAATGTGCTTCCTACCTTGTGCAGCGTGCGTTTGTGTGACACAATGTTGCGTTGTACATTGGATTTTACAGTGCCAAAACTGTTTTGCGCAATTACGTACAAAAGACAGTACTGCCCCAAATGTTTTTTTTAAAGTTGAATGTGTTTCCTTCCCTGTGCAGTGTCCAATTATACAATGGAAAGTTGAGTTTTGCATATGACTTTACTACGCCAAACTTATTTTGCGCAATTCCGTACACATGACAGTACTGCCCTAAATGTTTTCAAGTTGATGAATGTGTTTTCTTTCTGTGCAGTGAGCAATTATGCAATGCAAAGTTGAGTTTCTGATATCATTTTACTGCGCCAAGCTTGTTTCGCTAAATTCCGTAAACATGACAGTACTGCCCTAAATATTTTAAACATGATGAATGTGTTTCTTTCCCTGTGCAGTGTGCAATTATGTAATACAAAGTTGAGTTTCTCGTATGATTTTGCTGCGCCAAACTTGTTTCGCTCAATTCCGTGCGCATGACAATACTGCCCCAAATGTTTTTAAATTGCTAAATGTGCTTCCTACCTTGTGCAGCGTGCGTTTGTGTGACACAATGTTGCGTTGTACATTGGATTTTACAGTGCCAAAACTGTTTTGCGCAATTACGTACAAAAGACAGTACTGCCCCAAATGTTTTTTTTAAAGTTGAATGTGTTTCCTTCCCTGTGCAGTGTCCAATTATACAATGGAAAGTTGAGTTTTGCATATGACTTTACTGCGCCAAACTTATTTTGCGCAATTCCGTACACATGACAGTACTGCCCTAAATGTTTTCAAGTTGATGAATGTGTTTTCTTTCTGTGCAGTGAGCAATTATGCAATGCAAAGTTGAGTTTCTGATATCATTTTACTGCGCCAAGCTTGTTTCGCTAAATTCCGTAAACATGACAGTACTGCCCTAAATATTTTAAACATGATGAATGTGTTTCTTTCCCTGTGCAGTGTGCAATTATGTAATACAAAGTTGAGTTTCTCGTATGATTTTGCTGCGCCAAACTTGTTTCGCTCAATTCCGTGCGCATGACAATACTGCCCCAAATGTTTTTAAATTGCTAAATGTGCTTCCTACCTTGTGCAGCGTGCGTTTGTGTGACACAATGTTGCGTTGTACATTGGATTTTACAGTGCCAAAACTGTTTTGCGCAATTACGTACAAAAGACAGTACTGCCCCAAATGTTTTTTTTAAAGTTGAATGTGTTTCCTTCCCTGTGCAGTGTCCAATTATACAATGGAAAGTTGAGTTTTGCATATGACTTTACTGCGCCAAACTTATTTTGCGCAATTCCGTACACATGACAGTACTGCCCTAAATGTTTTCAAGTTGATGAATGTGTTTTCTTTCTGTGCAGTGAGCAATTATGCAATGCAAAGTTGAGTTTCTGATATCATTTTACTGCGCCAAGCTTGTTTCGCTAAATTCCGTAAACATGACAGTACTGCCCTAAATATTGTAAACATGATGAATGTGTTTCTTTCCCTGTGCAGTGTGCAATTATGTAATACAAAGTTGAGTTTCTCGTATGATTTTGCTGCGCCAAACTTGTTTCGCTCAATTCCGTGCGCATGACAATACTGCCCCAAATGTTTTTAAATTGCTAAATGTGCTTCCTACCTTGTGCAGCGTGCGTTTGTGTGACACAATGTTGCGTTGTACATTGGATTTTACAGTGCCAAAACTGTTTTGCGCAATTACGTACAAAAGACAGTACTGCCCCAAATGTTTTTTTTAAAGTTGAATGTGTTTCCTTCCCTGTGCAGTGTCCAATTATACAATGGAAAGTTGAGTTTTGCATATGACTTTACTGCGTCAAACTTATTTTGCGCAATTCCGTACACATGACAGTACTGCCCTAAATGTTTTCAAGTTGATGAATGTGTTTTCTTTCTGTGCAGTGAGCAATTATGCAATGCAAAGTTGAGTTTCTGATATCATTTTACTGCGCCAAGCTTGTTTCGGTAAATTCCGTAAACATGACAGTACTGCCCTAAATATTTTAAACATGATGAATGTGTTTCTTTCCCTGTGCAGTGTGCAATTATGTAATACAAAGTTGAGTTTCTCGTATGATTTTGCTGCGCCAAACTTGTTTCGCTCAATTCCGTGCGCATGACAATACTGCCCCAAATGTTTTTAAATTGCTAAATGTGCTTCCTACCTTGTGCAGCGTGCGTTTGTGTGACACAATGTTGCGTTGTACATTGGATTTTACAGTGCCAAAACTGTTTTGCGCAATTACGTACAAAAGACAGTACTGCCCCAAATGTTTTTTTTAAAGTTGAATGTGTTTCCTTCCCTGTGCAGTGTCCAATTATACAATGGAAAGTTGAGTTTTGCATATGACTTTACTGCGCCAAACTTATTTTGCGCAATTCTGTACACATGACAGTACTGCCCTAAATGTTTTCAAGTTGATGAATGTGTTTTCTTTCTGTGCAGTGAGCAATTATGCAATGCAAAGTTGAGTTTCTGATATCATTTTACTGCTCCAAGCTTGTTTCACTAAATTCCGTAAACATGACAGTACTGCCCTAAATATTGTAAACATGATGAATGTGTTTCTTTCCCTGTGCAGTGTGCAATTATGTAATACAAAGTTGAGTTTCTCGTATGATTTTGCTGCGCCAAACTTGTTTCGCTCAATTCCGTGCGCATGACAATACTGCCCCAAATGTTTTTAAATTGCTAAATGTGCTTCCTACCTTGTGCAGCGTGCGTTTGTGTGACACAATGTTGCATTGTACATTGGATTTTACAGTGCCAAAACTGTTTTGCGCAATTACGTACAAAAGACAGTACTGCCCCAAATGTTTTTTTTAAAGTTGAATGTGTTTCCTTCCCTGTGCAGTGTCCAATTATACAATGGAAAGTTGAGTTTTGCATATGACTTTACTGCGCCAAACTTATTTTGCGCAATTCCGTACACATGACAGTACTGCCCTAAATGTTTTCAAGTTGATGAATGTGTTTTCTTTCTGTGCAGTGAGCAATTATGCAATGCAAAGTTGAGTTTCTGATATCATTTTACTGCGCCAAGCTTGTTTCGCTAAATTCCGTAAACATGACAGTACTGCCCTAAATATTTTAAACATGATGAATGTGTTTCTTTCCCTGTGCAGTGTGCAATTATGTAATACAAAGTTGAGTTTCTCGTATGATTTTGCTGCGCCAAACTTGTTTCGCTCAATTCCGTGCGCATGACAATACTGCCCCAAATGTTTTTAAATTGCTAAATGTGCTTCCTACCTTGTGCAGCGTGCGTTTGTGTGACACAATGTTGCGTTGTACATTGGATTTTACAGTGCCAAAACTGTTTTGCGCAATTACGTGCAAAAGACAGTACTGCCCCAAATGTTTTTTTTAAAGTTGAATGTGTTTCCTTCCCTGTGCAGTGTCCAATTATACAATGGAAAGTTGAGTTTTGCATATGACTTTACTGCGCCAAACTTATTTTGCGCAATTCCGTACACATTACAGTACTGCCCTAAATGTTTTCAAGTTGATGAATGTGTTTTCTTTCTGTGCAGTGAGCAATTATGCAATGCAAAGTTGAGTTTCTGATATCATTTTACTGCGCCAAGCTTGTTTCGCTAAATTCCGTAAACATGACAGTACTGCCCTAAATATTTTAAACATGATGAATGTGTTTCTTTCCCTGTGCAGTGTGCAATTATGTAATACAAAGTTGAGTTTCTCGTATGATTTTGCTGCGCCAAACTTGTTTCGCTCAATTCCGTGCGCATGACAATACTGCCCCAAATGTTTTTAAATTGCTAAATGTGCTTCCTACCTTGTGCAGCGTGCGTTTGTGTGACACAATGTTGCGTTGTACATTGGATTTTACAGTGCCAAAACTGTTTTGCGCAATTACGTACAAAAGACAGTACTGCCCCAAATGTTTTTTTTAAAGTTGAATGTGTTTCCTTCCCTGTGCAGTGTCCAATTATACAATGGAAAGTTGAGTTTTGCATATGACTTTACTGCGCCAAACTTATTTTGCGCAATTCCGTACACATGACAGTACTGCCCTAAATGTTTTCAAGTTGATGAATGTGTTTTCTTTCTGTGCAGTGAGCAATTATGCAATGCAAAGTTGAGTTTCTGATATCATTTTACTGCGCCAAGCTTGTTTCGGTAAATTCCGTAAACATGACAGTACTGCCCTAAATATTTTAAACATGATGAATGTGTTTCTTTCCCTGTGCAGTGTGCAATTATGTAATACAAAGTTGAGTTTCTCGTATGATTTTGCTGCGCCAAACTTGTTTCGCTCAATTCCGTGTGCATGACAATACTGCCCCAAATGTTTTTAAATTGCTAAATGTGCTTCCTACCTTGTGCAGCGTGCGTTTGTGTGACACAATGTTGCGTTGTACATTGGATTTTACAGTGCCAAAACTGTTTTGCGCAATTACGTACAAAAGACAGTACTGCCCCAAATGTTTTTTTAAAGTTGAATGTGTTTCCTTCCCTGTGCAGTGTCCAATTATACAATGGAAAGTTGAGTTTTGCATATGACTTTACTGCGCCAAACTTATTTTGCGCAATTCCGTACACATGACAGTACTGCCCTAAATGTTTTCAAGTTGATGAATGTGTTTTCTTTCTGTGCAGTGAGCAATTATGCAATGCAAAGTTGAGTTTCTGATATCATTTTACTGCGCCAAGCTTGTTTCGCTAAATTCCGTAAACATGACAGTACTGCCCTAAATATTTTAAACATGATGAATGTGTTTCTTTCCCTGTGCAGTGTGCAATTATGTAATACAAAGTTGAGTTTCTCGTATGATTTTGCTGCGCCAAACTTGTTTCGCTCAATTCCGTGCGCATGACAATACTGCCCCAAATGTTTTTAAATTGCTAAATGTGCTTCCTACCTTGTGCAGCGTGCGTTTGTGTGACACAATGTTGCGTTGTACATTGGATTTTACAGTGCCAAAACTGTTTTGCGCAATTACGTACAAAAGACAGTACTGCCCCAAATGTTTTTTTTAAAGTTGAATGTGTTTCCTTCCCTGTGCAGTGTCCAATTATACAATGGAAAGTTGAGTTTTGCATATGACTTTACTGCGCCAAACTTATTTTGCGCAATTCCGTACACATGACAGTACTGCCCTAAATGTTTTCAAGTTGATGAATGTGTTTTCTTTCTGTGCAGTGAGCAATTATGCAATGCAAAGTTGAGTTTCTGATATCATTTTACTGCGCCAAGCTTGTTTCGCTAAATTCCGTAAACATGACAGTACTGCCCTAAATATTTTAAACATGATGAATGTGTTTCTTTCCCTGTGCAGTGTGCAATTATGTAATACAAAGTTGAGTTTCTCGTATGATTTTGCTGCGCCAAACTTGTTTCGCTCAATTCCGTGCGCATGACAATACTGCCCCAAATGTTTTTAAATTGCTAAATGTGCTTCCTACCTTGTGCAGCGTGCGTTTGTGTGACACAATGTTGCGTTGTACATTGGATTTTACAGTGCCAAAACTGTTTTGCGCAATTACGTACAAAAGACAGTACTGCCCCAAATGTTTTTTTTAAAGTTGAATGTGTTTCCTTCCCTGTGCAGTGTCCAATTATACAATGGAAAGTTGAGTTTTGCATATGACTTTACTGCGCCAAACTTATTTTGCGCAATTCCGTACACATGACAGTACTGCCCTAAATGTTTTCAAGTTGATGAATGTGTTTTCTTTCTGTGCAGTGAGCAATTATGCAATGCAAAGTTGAGTTTCTGATATCATTTTACTGCGCCAAGCTTGTTTCGCTAAATTCCGTAAACATGACAGTACTGCCCTAAATATTTTAAACATGATGAATGTGTTTCTTTCCCTGTGCAGTGTGCAATTATGTAATACAAAGTTGAGTTTCTCGTATGATTTTGCTGTGCCAAACTTGTTTCACTCAATTCCGTGCGCATGACAATACTGCCCCAAATGTTTTTAAATTGCTAAATGTGCTTCCTACCTTGTGCAGCGTGCGTTTGTGTGACACAATGTTGCATTGTACATTGGATTTTACAGTGCCAAAACTGTTTTGCACAATTACGTACAAAAGACAGTACTGCCCCAAATGTTTTTTTTAAAGTTGAATGTGTTTCCTTCCCTGTGCAGTGTCCAATTATACAATGGAAAGTTGAGTTTTGCATATGACTTTACTGCGCCAAACTTATTTTGCGCAATTCCGTACACATTACAGTACTGCCCTAAATGTTTTCAAGTTGATGAATGTGTTTTCTTTCTGTGCAGTGAGCAATTATGCAATGCAAAGTTG
Organism: Dendrobates tinctorius; assembly: GCF_039654945.1. Lineage (NCBI taxonomy): Eukaryota > Metazoa > Chordata > Amphibia > Anura > Dendrobatidae > Dendrobates > Dendrobates tinctorius. The sequence goes on along the minus strand of NW_027361704.1, from coordinate 45,465,016 downwards.
AGTTTCTGATATCATTTTACTGCGCCAAGCTTGTTTCGGTAAATTCCGTAAACATGACAGTACTGCCCTAAATATTTTAAACATGATGAATGTGTTTCTTTCCCTGTGCAGTGTGCAATTATGTAATACAAAGTTGAGTTTCTCGTATGATTTTGCTGCGCCAAACTTGTTTCGCTCAATTCCGTGCGCATGACAATACTGCCCCAAATGTTTTTAAATTGCTAAATGTGCTTCCTACCTTGTGCAGCGTGCGTTTGTGTGACACAATGTTGCGTTGTACATTGGATTTTACAGTGCCAAAACTGTTTTGCGCAATTACGTGCAAAAGACAGTACTGCCCCAAATGTTTTTTTAAAGTTGAATGTGTTTCCTTCCCTGTGCAGTGTCCAATTATACAATGGAAAGTTGAGTTTTGCATATGACTTTACTGCGCCAAACTTATTTTGCGCAATTCCGTACACATGACAGTACTGCCCTAAATGTTTTCAAGTTGATGAATGTGTTTTCTTTCTGTGCAGTGAGCAATTATGCAATGCAAAGTTGAGTTTCTGATATCATTTTACTGCGCCAAGCTTGTTTCGGTAAATTCCGTAAACATGACAGTACTGCCCTAAATATTTTAAACATGATGAATGTGTTTCTTTCCCTGTGCAGTGTGCAATTATGTAATACAAAGTTGAGTTTCTCGTATGATTTTGCTGCGCCAAACTTGTTTCGCTCAATTCCGTGCGCATGACAATACTGCCCCAAATGTTTTTAAATTGCTAAATGTGCTTCCTACCTTGTGCAGCGTGCGTTTGTGTGACACAATGTTGCGTTGTACATTGGATTTTACAGTGCCAAAACTGTTTTGCGCAATTACGTACAAAAGACAGTACTGCCCCAAATGTTTTTTTTAAAGTTGAATGTGTTTCCTTCCCTGTGCAGTGTCCAATTATACAATGGAAAGTTGAGTTTTGCATATGACTTTACTGCGCCAAACTTATTTTGCGCAATTCCGTACACATGACAGTACTGCCCTAAATGTTTTCAAGTTGATGAATGTGTTTTCTTTCTGTGCAGTGAGCAATTATGCAATGCAAAGTTGAGTTTCTGATATCATTTTACTGCGCCAAGCTTGTTTCGGTAAATTCCGTAAACATGACAGTACTGCCCTAAATATTTTAAACATGATGAATGTGTTTCTTTCCCTGTGCAGTGTGCAATTATGTAATACAAAGTTGAGTTTCTCGTATGATTTTGCTGCGCCAAACTTGTTTCGCTCAATTCCGTGCGCATGACAATACTGCCCCAAATGTTTTTAAATTGCTAAATGTGCTTCCTACCTTGTGCAGCGTGCGTTTGTGTGACACAATGTTGCGTTGTACATTGGATTTTACAGTGCCAAAACTGTTTTGCGCAATTACGTACAAAAGACAGTACTGCCCCAAATGTTTTTTTAAAGTTGAATGTGTTTCCTTCCCTGTGCAGTGTCCAATTATACAATGGAAAGTTGAGTTTTGCATATGACTTTACTGCGCCAAACTTATTTTGCGCAATTCCGTACACATGACAGTACTGCCCTAAATGTTTTCAAGTTGATGAATGTGTTTTCTTTCTGTGCAGTGAGCAATTATGCAATGCAATGTTGAGTTTCTGATATCATTTTACTGCGCCAAGCTTGTTTCGGTAAATTCCGTAAACATGACAGTACTGCCCTAAATATTTTAAACATGATGAATGTGTTTCTTTCCCTGTGCAGTGTGCAATTATGTAATACAAAGTTGAGTTTCTCGCATGATTTTGCTGCGCCAAACTTGTTTCGCTCAATTCCGTGCGCATGACAATACTGCCCCAAATGTTTTTAAATTGCTAAATGTGCTTCCTACCTTGTGCAGCGTGCGTTTGTGTGACACAATGTTGCGTTGTACATTGGATTTTACAGTGCCAAAACTGTTTTGCGCAATTACGTACAAAAGACAGTACTGCCCCAAATGTTTTTTTAAAGTTGAATGTGTTTCCTTCCCTGTGCAGTGTCCAATTATACAATGGAAAGTTGAGTTTTGCATATGACTTTACTGCGCCAAACTTATTTTGCGCAATTCCGTACACATGACAGTACTGCCCTAAATGTTTTCAAGTTGATGAATGTGTTTTCTTTCTGTGCAGTGAGCAATTATGCAATGCAAAGTTGAGTTTCTGATATCATTTTACTGCGCCAAGTTTGTTTCGCTAAATTCCGTAAACATGACAGTACTGCCCTAAATATTTTAAACATGATGAATGTGTTTCTTTCCCTGTGCAGTGTGCAATTATGTAATACAAAGTTGAGTTTCTCGTATGATTTTGCTGTGCCAAACTTGTTTCGCTCAATTCCGTGCGCATGACAATACTGCCCCAAATGTTTTTAAATTGCTAAATGTGCTTCCTACCTTGTGCAGCGTGCGTTTGTGTGACACAATGTTGCGTTGTACATTGGATTTTACAGTGCCAAAACTGTTTTGCGCAATTACGTACAAAAGACAGTACTGCCCCAAATGTTTTTTTTAAAGTTGAATGTGTTTCCTTCCCTGTGCAGTGTCCAATTATACAATGGAAAGTTGAGTTTTGCATATGACTTTACTGCGCCAAACTTATTTTGCGCAATTCCGTACACATGACAGTACTGCCCTAAATGTTTTCAAGTTGATGAATGTGTTTTCTTTCTGTGCAGTGAGCAATTATGCAATGCAAAGTTGAGTTTCTGATATCATTTTACTGCGCCAAGCTTGTTTCGGTAAATTCCGTAAACATGACAGTACTGCCCTAAATATTTTAAACATGATGAATGTGTTTCTTTCCCTGTGCAGTGTGCAATTATGTAATACAAAGTTGAGTTTCTCGTATGATTTTGCTGCGCCAAACTTGTTTCGCTCAATTCCGTGCGCATGACAATACTGCCCCAAATGTTTTTAAATTGCTAAATGTGCTTCCTACCTTGTGCAGCGTGCGTTTGTGTGACACAATGTTGCGTTGTACATTGGATTTTACAGTGCCAAAACTGTTTTGCGCAATTACGTACAAAAGACAGTACTGCCCCAAATGTTTTTTTAAAGTTGAATGTGTTTCCTTCCCTGTGCAGTGTCCAATTATACAATGGAAAGTTGAGTTTTGCATATGACTTTACTGCGCCAAACTTATTTTGCGCAATTCCGTACACATGACAGTACTGCCCTAAATGTTTTCAAGTTGATGAATGTGTTTTCTTTCTGTGCAGTGAGCAATTATGCAATGCAATGTTGAGTTTCTGATATCATTTTACTGCGCCAAGCTTGTTTCGGTAAATTCCGTAAACATGACAGTACTGCCCTAAATATTTTAAACATGATGAATGTGTTTCTTTCCCTGTGCAGTGTGCAATTATGTAATACAAAGTTGAGTTTCTCGTATGATTTTGCTGCGCCAAACTTGTTTCGCTCAATTCCGTGCGCATGACAATACTGCCCCAAATGTTTTTAAATTGCTAAATGTGCTTCCTACCTTGTGCAGCGTGCGTTTGTGTGACACAATGTTGCGTTGTACATTGGATTTTACAGTGCCAAAACTGTTTTGCGCAATTACGTACAAAAGACAGTACTGCCCCAAATGTTTTTTTAAAGTTGAATGTGTTTCCTTCCCTGTGCAGTGTCCAATTATACAATGGAAAGTTGAGTTTTGCATATGACTTTACTGCGCCAAACTTATTTTGCGCAATTCCGTACACATGACAGTACTGCCCTAAATGTTTTCAAGTTGATGAATGTGTTTTCTTTCTGTGCAGTGAGCAATTATGCAATGCAAAGTTGAGTTTCTGATATCATTTTACTGCGCCAAGCTTGTTTCGCTAAATTCCGTAAACATGACAGTACTGCCCTAAATATTTTAAACATGATGAATGTGTTTCTTTCCCTGTGCAGTGTGCAATTATGTAATACAAAGTTGAGTTTCTCGTATGATTTTGCTGTGCCAAACTTGTTTCGCTCAATTCCGTGCGCATGACAATACTGCCCCAAATGTTTTTAAATTGCTAAATGTGCTTCCTACCTTGTGCAGCGTGCGTTTGTGTGACACAATGTTGCGTTGTACATTGGATTTTACAGTGCCAAAACTGTTTTGCGCAATTACGTACAAAAGACAGTACTGCCCCAAATGTTTTTTTTAAAGTTGAATGTGTTTCCTTCCCTGTGCAGTGTCCAATTATACAATGGAAAGTTGAGTTTTGCATATGACTTTACTGCGCCAAACTTATTTTGCGCAATTCCGTACACATGACAGTACTGCCCTAAATGTTTTCAAGTTGATGAATGTGTTTTCTTTCTGTGCAGTGAGCAATTATGCAATGCAAAGTTGAGTTTCTGATATCATTTTACTGCGCCAAGCTTGTTTCGCTAAATTCCGTAAACATGACAGTACTGCCCTAAATATTTTAAACATGATGAATGTGTTTCTTTCCCTGTGCAGTGTGCAATTATGTAATACAAAGTTGAGTTTCTCGTATGATTTTGCTGCGCCAAACTTGTTTCGCTCAATTCCGTGCGCATGACAATACTGCCCCAAATGTTTTTAAATTGCTAAATGTGCTTCCTACCTTGTGCAGCGTGCGTTTGTGTGACACAATGTTGCGTTGTACATTGGATTTTACAGTGCCAAAACTGTTTTGCGCAATTACGTACAAAAGACAGTACTGCCCCAAATGTTTTTTTAAAGTTGAATGTGTTTCCTTCCCTGTGCAGTGTCCAATTATACAATGGAAAGTTGAGTTTTGCATATGACTTTACTGCGCCAAACTTATTTTGCGCAATTCCGTACACATGACAGTACTGCCCTAAATGTTTTCAAGTTGATGAATGTGTTTTCTTTCTGTGCAGTGAGCAATTATGCAATGCAATGTTGAGTTTCTGATATCATTTTACTGCGCCAAGCTTGTTTCGCTAAATTCCGTAAACATGACAGTACTGCCCTAAATATTTTAAACATGATGAATGTGTTTCTTTCCCTGTGCAGTGTGCAATTATGTAATACAAAGTTGAGTTTCTCGTATGATTTTGCTGCGCCAAACTTGTTTCGCTCAATTCCGTGCGCATGACAATACTGCCCCAAATGTTTTTAAATTGCTAAATGTGCTTCCTACCTTGTGCAGCGTGCGTTTGTGTGACACAATGTTGCGTTGTACATTGGATTTTACAGTGCCAAAACTGTTTTGCGCAATTACGTACAAAAGACAGTACTGCCCCAAATGTTTTTTTTAAAGTTGAATGTGTTTCCTTCCCTGTGCAGTGTCCAATTATACAATGGAAAGTTGAGTTTTGCATATGACTTTACTGCGCCAAACTTATTTTGCGCAATTCCGTACACATGACAGTACTGCCCTAAATGTTTTCAAGTTGATGAATGTGTTTTCTTTCTGTGCAGTGAGCAATTATGCAATGCAAAGTTGAGTTTCTGATATCATTTTACTGCGCCAAGCTTGTTTCGCTAAATTCCGTAAACATGACAGTACTGCCCTAAATATTTTAAACATGATGAATGTGTTTCTTTCCCTGTGCAGTGTGCAATTATGTAATACAAAGTTGAGTTTCTCGTATAATTTTGCTGCGCCAAACTTGTTTCGCTCAATTCCGTGCGCATGACAATACTGCCCCAAATGTTTTTAAATTGCTAAATGTGCTTCCTGCCTTGTGCAGCGTGCGTTTGTGTGACACAATGTTGCATTGTACATTGGATTTTACAGTGCCAAAACTGTTTTGCGCAATTACGTACAAAAGACAGTACTGCCCCAAATGTTTTTTTTAAAGTTGAATGTGTTTCCTTCCCTGTGCAGTGTCCAATTATACAATGGAAAGTTGAGTTTTGCATATGACTTTACTGCGCCAAACTTATTTTGCGCAATTCCGTACACATTACAGTACTGCCCTAAATGTTTTCAAGTTGATGAATGTGTTTTCTTTCTGTGCAGTGAGCAATTATGCAATGCAAAGTTGAGTTTCTGATATCATTTTACTGCGCCAAGCTTGTTTCGGTAAATTCCGTAAACATGACAGTACTGCCCTAAATATTTTAAACATGATGAATGTGTTTCTTTCCCTGTGCAGTGTGCAATTATGTAATACAAAGTTGAGTTTCTCGTATGATTTTGCTGCGCCAAACTTGTTTCGCTCAATTCCGTGCGCATGACAATACTGCCCCAAATGTTTTTAAATTGCTAAATGTGCTTCCTACCTTGTGCAGCGTGCGTTTGTGTGACACAATGTTGCGTTGTACATTGGATTTTACAGTGCCAAAACTGTTTTGCGCAATTACGTACAAAAGACAGTACTGCCCCAAATGTTTTTTTAAAGTTGAATGTGTTTCCTTCCCTGTGCAGTGTCCAATTATACAATGGAAAGTTGAGTTTTGCATATGACTTTACTGCGCCAAACTTATTTTGCGCAATTCCGTACACATGACAGTACTGCCCTAAATGTTTTCAAGTTGATGAATGTGTTTTCTTTCTGTGCAGTGAGCAATTATGCAATGCAAAGTTGAGTTTCTGATATCATTTTACTGCGCCAAGCTTGTTTCGGTAAATTCCGTAAACATGACAGTACTGCCCTAAATATTTTAAACATGATGAATGTGTTTCTTTCCCTGTGCAGTGTGCAATTATGTAATACAAAGTTGAGTTTCTCGTATGATTTTGCTGCGCCAAACTTGTTTCGCTCAATTCCGTGCGCATGACAATACTGCCCCAAATGTTTTTAAATTGCTAAATGTGCTTCCTACCTTGTGCAGCGTGCGTTTGTGTGACACAATGTTGCGTTGTACATTGGATTTTACAGTGCCAAAACTGTTTTGCGCAATTACGTACAAAAGACAGTACTGCCCCAAATGTTTTTTTTAAAGTTGAATGTGTTTCCTTCCCTGTGCAGTGTCCAATTATACAATGGAAAGTTGAGTTTTGCATATGACTTTACTGCGCCAAACTTATTTTGCGCAATTCCGTACACATGACAGTACTGCCCTAAATGTTTTCAAGTTGATGAATGTGTTTTCTTTCTGTGCAGTGAGCAATTATGCAATGCAAAGTTGAGTTTCTGATATCATTTTACTGCGCCAAGCTTGTTTCGCTAAATTCCGTAAACATGACAGTACTGCCCTAAATATTTTAAACATGATGAATGTGTTTCTTTCCCTGTGCAGTGTGCAATTATGTAATACAAAGTTGAGTTTCTCGTATGATTTTGCTGCGCCAAACTTGTTTTGCTCAATTCCGTGCGCATGACAATACTGCCCCAAATGTTTTTAAATTGCTAAATGTGCTTCCTACCTTGTGCAGCGTGCGTTTGTGTGACACAATGTTGCGTTGTACATTGGATTTTACAGTGCCAAAACTGTTTTGCGCAATTACGTACAAAAGACAGTACTGCCCCAAATGTTTTTTTAAAGTTGAATGTGTTTCCTTCCCTGTGCAGTGTCCAATTATACAATGGAAAGTTGAGTTTTGCATATGACTTTACTGCGCCAAACTTATTTTGCGCAATTCCGTACACATGACAGTACTGCCCTAAATGTTTTCAAGTTGATGAATGTGTTTTCTTTCTGTGCAGTGAGCAATTATGCAATGCAATGTTGAGTTTCTGATATCATTTTACTGCGCCAAGCTTGTTTCGGTAAATTCCGTAAACATGACAGTACTGCCCTAAATATTTTAAACATGATGAATGTGTTTCTTTCCCTGTGCAGTGTGCAATTATGTAATACAAAGTTGAGTTTCTCGTATGATTTTGCTGCGCCAAACTTGTTTCGCTCAATTCCGTGCGCATGACAATACTGCCCCAAATGTTTTTAAATTGCTAAATGTGCTTCCTACCTTGTGCAGCGTGCGTTTGTGTGACACAATGTTGCGTTGTACATTGGATTTTACAGTGCCAAAACTGTTTTGCGCAATTACGTACAAAAGACAGTACTGCCCCAAATGTTTTTTTAAAGTTGAATGTGTTTCCTTCCCTGTGCAGTGTCCAATTATACAATGGAAAGTTGAGTTTTGCATATGACTTTACTGCGCCAAACTTATTTTGCGCAATTCCGTACACATGACAGTACTGCCCTAAATGTTTTCAAGTTGATGAATGTGTTTTCTTTCTGTGCAGTGAGCAATTATGCAATGCAATGTTGAGTTTCTGATATCATTTTACTGCGCCAAGCTTGTTTCGCTAAATTCCGTAAACATGACAGTACTGCCCTAAATATTTTAAACATGATGAATGTGTTTCTTTCCCTGTGCAGTGTGCAATTATGTAATACAAAGTTGAGTTTCTCGTATGATTTTGCTGTGCCAAACTTGTTTCGCTCAATTCCGTGCGCATGACAATACTGCCCCAAATGTTTTTAAATTGCTAAATGTGCTTCCTACCTTGTGCAGCGTGCGTTTGTGTGACACAATGTTGCGTTGTACATTGGATTTTACAGTGCCAAAACTGTTTTGCGCAATTACGTACAAAAGACAGTACTGCCCCAAATGTTTTTTTAAAGTTGAATGTGTTTCCTTCCCTGTGCAGTGTCCAATTATACAATGGAAAGTTGAGTTTTGCATATGACTTTACTGCGCCAAACTTATTTTGCGCAATTCCGTACACATGACAGTACTGCCCTAAATGTTTTCAAGTTGATGAATGTGTTTTCTTTCTGTGCAGTGAGCAATTATGCAATGCAATGTTGAGTTTCTGATATCATTTTACTGCGCCAAGCTTGTTTCGGTAAATTCCGTAAACATGACAGTACTGCCCTAAATATTTTAAACATGATGAATGTGTTTCTTTCCCTGTGCAGTGTGCAATTATGTAATACAAAGTTGAGTTTCTCGTATGATTTTGCTGCGCCAAACTTGTTTCGCTCAATTCCGTGCGCATGACAATACTGCCCCAAATGTTTTTAAATTGCTAAATGTGCTTCCTACCTTGTGCAGCGTGCGTTTGTGTGACACAATGTTGCGTTGTACATTGGATTTTACAGTGCCAAAACTGTTTTGCGCAATTACGTACAAAAGACAGTACTGCCCCAAATGTTTTTTTAAAGTTGAATGTGTTTCCTTCCCTGTGCAGTGTCCAATTATACAATGGAAAGTTGAGTTTTGCATATGACTTTACTGCGCCAAACTTATTTTGCGCAATTCCGTACACATGACAGTACTGCCCTAAATGTTTTCAAGTTGATGAATGTGTTTTCTTTCTGTGCAGTGAGCAATTATGCAATGCAATGTTGAGTTTCTGATATCATTTTACTGCGCCAAGCTTGTTTCGCTAAATTCCGTAAACATGACAGTACTGCCCTAAATATTTTAAACATGATGAATGTGTTTCTTTCCCTGTGCAGTGTGCAATTATGTAATACAAAGTTGAGTTTCTCGTATGATTTTGCTGTGCCAAACTTGTTTCGCTCAATTCCGTGCGCATGACAATACTGCCCCAAATGTTTTTAAATTGCTAAATGTGCTTCCTACCTTGTGCAGCGTGCGTTTGTGTGACACAATGTTGCGTTGTACATTGGATTTTACAGTGCCAAAACTGTTTTGCGCAATTACGTACAAAAGACAGTACTGCCCCAAATGTTTTTTTTAAAGTTGAATGTGTTTCCTTCCCTGTGCAGTGTCCAATTATACAATGGAAAGTTGAGTTTTGCATATGACTTTACTGCGCCAAACTTATTTTGCGCAATTCCGTACACATGACAGTACTGCCCTAAATGTTTTCAAGTTGATGAATGTGTTTTCTTTCTGTGCAGTGAGCAATTATGCAATGCAAAGTTGAGTTTCTGATATCATTTTACTGCGCCAAGCTTGTTTCGCTAAATTCCGTAAACATGACAGTACTGCCCTAAATATTTTAAACATGATGAATGTGTTTCTTTCCCTGTGCAGTGTGCAATTATGTAATACAAAGTTGAGTTTCTCGTATGATTTTGCTGCGCCAAACTTGTTTCGCTCAATTCCGTGCGCATGACAATACTGCCCCAAATGTTTTTAAATTGCTAAATGTGCTTCCTACCTTGTGCAGCGTGCGTTTGTGTGACACAATGTTGCGTTGTACATTGGATTTTACAGTGCCAAAACTGTTTTGCGCAATTACGTACAAAAGACAGTACTGCCCCAAATGTTTTTTTAAAGTTGAATGTGTTTCCTTCCCTGTGCAGTGTCCAATTATACAATGGAAAGTTGAGTTTTGCATATGACTTTACTGCGCCAAACTTATTTTGCGCAATTCCGTACACATGACAGTACTGCCCTAAATGTTTTCAAGTTGATGAATGTGTTTTCTTTCTGTGCAGTGAGCAATTATGCAATGCAAAGTTGAGTTTCTGATATCATTTTACTGCGCCAAGCTTGTTTCGCTAAATTCCGTAAACATGACAGTACTGCCCTAAATATTTTAAACATGATGAATGTGTTTCTTTCCCTGTGCAGTGTGCAATTATGTAATACAAAGTTGAGTTTCTCGTATGATTTTGCTGCGCCAAACTTGTTTCGCTCAATTCCGTGCGCATGACAATACTGCCCCAAATGTTTTTAAATTGCTAAATGTGCTTCCTACCTTGTGCAGCGTGCGTTTGTGTGACACAATGTTGCGTTGTACATTGGATTTTACAGTGCCAAAACTGTTTTGCGCAATTACGTACAAAAGACAGTACTGCCCCAAATGTTTTTTTAAAGTTGAATGTGTTTCCTTCCCTGTGCAGTGTCCAATTACACAATGGAAAGTTGAGTTTTGCATATGACTTTACTGCGCCAAACTTATTTTGCGCAATTCCGTACACATGACAGTACTGCCCTAAATGTTTTCAAGTTGATGAATGTGTTTTCTTTCTGTGCAGTGAGCAATTATGCAATGCAAAGTTGAGTTTCTGATATCATTTTACTGCGCCAAGCTTGTTTCGCTAAATTCCGTAAACATGACAGTACTGCCCTAAATATTTTAAACATGATGAATGTGTTTCTTTCCCTGTGCAGTGTGCAATTATGTAATACAAAGTTGAGTTTCTCGTATGATTTTGCTGCGCCAAACTTGTTTCGCTCAATTCCGTGCGCATGACAATACTGCCCCAAATGTTTTTAAATTGCTAAATGTGCTTCCTACCTTGTGCAGCGTGCGTTTGTGTGACACAATGTTGCGTTGTACATTGGATTTTACAGTGCCAAAACTGTTTTGCGCAATTACGTACAAAAGACAGTACTGCCCCAAATGTTTTTTTAAAGTTGAATGTGTTTCCTTCCCTGTGCAGTGTCCAATTACACAATGGAAAGTTGAGTTTTGCATATGACTTTACTGCGCCAAACTTATTTTGCGCAATTCCGTACACATGACAGTACTGCCCTAAATGTTTTCAAGTTGATGAATGTGTTTTCTTTCTGTGCAGTGAGCAATTATGCAATGCAAAGTTGAGTTTCTGATATCATTTTACTGCGCCAAGCTTGTTTCGCTAAATTCCGTAAACATGACAGTACTGCCCTAAATATTTTAAACATGATGAATGTGTTTCTTTCCCTGTGCAGTGTGCAATTATGTAATACAAAGTTGAGTTTCTCGTATGATTTTGCTGCGCCAAACTTGTTTCGCTCAATTCCGTGCGCATGACAATACTGCCCCAAATGTTTTTAAATTGCTAAATGTGCTTCCTACCTTGTGCAGCGTGCGTTTGTGTGACACAATGTTGCGTTGTACATTGGATTTTACAGTGCCAAAACTGTTTTGCGCAATTACGTACAAAAGACAGTACTGCCCCAAATGTTTTTTTAAAGTTGAATGTGTTTCCTTCCCTGTGCAGTGTCCAATTATACAATGGAAAGTTGAGTTTTGCATATGACTTTACTGCGCCAAACTTATTTTGCGCAATTCCGTACACATGACAGTACTGCCCTAAATGTTTTCAAGTTGATGAATGTGTTTTCTTTCTGTGCAGTGAGCAATTATGCAATGCAAAGTTGAGTTTCTGATATCATTTTACTGCGCCAAGCTTGTTTCGCTAAATTCCGTAAACATGACAGTACTGCCCTAAATATTTTAAACATGATGAATGTGTTTCTTTCCCTGTGCAGTGTGCAAATATGTAATACAAAGTTGAGTTTCTCGTATGATTTTGCTGCGCCAAACTTGTTTCGCTCAATTCCGTGCGCATGACAATACTGCCCCAAATGTTTTTAAATTGCTAAATGTGCTTCCTACCTTGTGCAGCGTGCGTTTGTGTGACACAATGTTGCGTTGTACATTGGATTTTACAGTGCCAAAACTGTTTTGCGCAATTACGTACAAAAGACAGTACTGCCCCAAATGTTTTTTTTAAAGTTGAATGTGTTTCCTTCCCTGTGCAGTGTCCAATTATACAATGGAAAGTTGAGTTTTGCATATGACTTTACTGCGCCAAACTTATTTTGCGCAATTCCGTACACATGACAGTACTGCCCTAAATGTTTTCAAGTTGATGAATGTGTTTTCTTTCTGTGCAGTGAGCAATTATGCAATGCAAAGTTGAGTTTCTGATATCATTTTACTGCGCCAAGCTTGTTTCGCTAAATTCCGTAAACATGACAGTACTGCCCTAAATATTGTAAACATGATGAATGTGTTTCTTTCCCTGTGCAGTGTGCAATTATGTAATACAAAGTTGAGTTTCTCGTATGATTTTGCTGCGCCAAACTTGTTTCGCTCAATTCCGTGCGCATGACAATACTGCCCCAAATGTTTTTAAATTGCTAAATGTGCTTCCTACCTTGTGCAGCGTGCGTTTGTGTGACACAATGTTGCGTTGTACATTGGATTTTACAGTGCCAAAACTGTTTTGCGCAATTACGTACAAAAGACAGTACTGCCCCAAATGTTTTTTTTAAAGTTGAATGTGTTTCCTTCCCTGTGCAGTGTCCAATTATACAATGGATAGTTGAGTTTTTTACATATGACTTTACTGCGCCAAACTTATTTTGCGCAATTCCGTACACATGACAGTACTGCCCTAAATGTTTTCAAGTTGATGAATGTGTTTTCTTTCTGTGCAGTGAGCAATTATGCAATGCAAAGTTGAGTTTCTGATATCATTTTACTGCGCCAAGCTTGTTTCGCTAAATTCCGTAAACATGACAGTACTGCCCTAAATATTTTAAACATGATGAATGTGTTTCTTTCCCTGTGCAGTGTGCAATTATGTAATACAAAGTTGAGTTTCTCGTATGATTTTGCTGCGCCAAACTTGTTTCGCTCAATTCCGTGCGCATGACAATACTGCCCCAAATGTTTTTAAATTGCTAAATGTGCTTCCTACCTTGTGCAGCGTGCGTTTGTGTGACACAATGTTGCGTTGTACATTGGATTTTACAGTGCCAAAACTGTTTTGTGCAATTACGTACAAAAGACAGTACTGACCCAAATGTTTTTTTAAAGTTGAATGTGTTTCCTTCCCTGTGCAGTGTCCAATTATACAATGGAAAGTTGAGTTTTGCATATGACTTTACTGCGCCAAACTTATTTTGCGCAATTCCGTACACATGACAGTACTGCCCTAAATGTTTTCAAGTTGATGAATGTGTTTTCTTTCTGTGCAGTGAGCAATTATGCAATGCAAAGTTGAGTTTCTGATATCATTTTACTGCGCCAAGCTTGTTTCGCTAAATTCCGTAAACATGACAGTACTGCCCTAAATATTTTAAACATGATGAATGTGTTTCTTTCCCTGTGCAGTGTGCAATTATGTAATACAAAGTTGAGTTTCTCGTATGATTTTGCTGCGCCAAACTTGTTTCGCTCATTTCCGTGCGCATGACAATACTGCCCCAAATGTTTTTAAATTGCTAAATGTGCTTCCTACCTTGTGCAGCGTGCGTTTGTGTGACACAATGTTGCGTTGTACATTGGATTTTACAGTGCCAAAACTGTTTTGCGCAATTACGTACAAAAGACAGTACTGCCCCAAATGTTTTTTTTAAAGTTGAATGTGTTTCCTTCCCTGTGCAGTGTCCAATTATACAATGGAAAGTTGAGTTTTGCATATGACTTTACTGCGCCAAACTTATTTTGCGCAATTCCATACACATGACAGTACTGCACTAAATGTTTTCAAGTTGATGAATGTGTTTTCTTTCTGTGCAGTGAGCAATTATGCAATGCAAAGTTGAGTTTCTGATATCATTTTACTGCGCCAAGCTTGTTTCGCTAAATTCCGTAAACATGACAGTACTGCCCTAAATATTTTAAACATGATGAATGTGTTTCTTTCCCTGTGCAGTGTGCAATTATGTAATACAAAGTTGAGTTTCTCGTATGATTTTGCTGCGCCAAACTTGTTTCGCTCAATTCCGTGCGCATGACAATACTGCCCCAAATGTTTTTAAATTGCTAAATGTGCTTCCTACCTTGTGCAGCGTGCGTTTGTGTGACACAATGTTGCGTTGTACATTGGATTTTACAGTGCCAAAACTGTTTTGCGCAATTACATACAAAAGACAGTACTGCCCCAAATGTTTTTTTTAAAGTTGAATGTGTTTCCTTCCCTGTGCAGTGTCCAATTATACAATGGAAAGTTGAGTTTTGCATATGACTTTACTGCGCCAAACTTATTTTGCGCAATTCCGTACACATGACAGTACTGCCCTAAATGTTTTCAAGTTGATGAATGTGTTTTCTTTCTGTGCAGTGAGCAATTATGCAATGCAAAGTTGAGTTTCTGATATCATTTTACTGCGCCAAGCTTTTTTCTCTAAATTCCGTAAACATGACAGTACTGCCCTAAATATTTTAAACATGATGAATGTGTTTCTTTCCCTGTGCAGTGTGCAATTATGTAATACAAAGTTGAGTTTCTCGTATGATTTTGCTGCGCCAAACTTGTTTCGCTCAATTCCGTGCACATGACAATACTGCCCCAAATGTTTTTAAATTGCTAAATGTGCTTCCTACCTTGTGCAGCGTGCGTTTGTGTGACACAATGTTGCGTTGTACATTGGATTTTACAGTGCCAAAACTGTTTTGCGCAATTACGTACAAAAGACAGTACTGCCCCAAATGTTTTTTTAAAGTTGAATGTGTTTCCTTTCCTGTGCAGTGTCCAATTATACAATGGAAAGTTGAGTTTTGCATATGACTTTACTGCGCCAAACTTATTTTGCGCAATTCCGTACACATGACAGTACTGCCCTAAATGTTTTCAAGTTGATGAATGTGTTTTCTTTCTGTGCAGTGAGCAATTATGCAATGCAAAGTTGAGTTTCTGATATCATTTTACTGCGCCAAGCTTGTTTCGCTAAATTCCGTAAACATGACAGTACTGCCCTAAATATTTTAAACATGATGAATGTGTTTCTTTCCCTGTGCAGTGTGCAATTATGTAATACAAAGTTGAGTTTCTCGTATGATTTTGCTGCGCCAAACTTGTTTCGCTCAATTCCGTGCGCATGACAATACTGCCCCAAATGTTTTTAAATTGCTAAATGTGCTTCCTACCTTGTGCAGCGTGCGTTTGTGTGACACAATGTTGCGTTGTACATTGGATTTTACAGTGCCAAAACTGTTTTGCGCAATTACGTACAAAAGACAGTACTGCCCCAAATGTTTTTTTTAAAGTTGAATGTGTTTCCTTCCCTGTGCAGTGTCCAATTATACAATGGAAAGTTGAGTTTTGCATATGACTTTACTGCGCCAAACTTATTTTGCGCAATTCCGTACACATGACAGTACTGCCCTAAATGTTTTCAAGTTGATGAATGTGTTTTCTTTCTGTGCAGTGAGCAATTATGCAATGCAAAGTTGAGTTTCTGATATCATTTTACTGCGCCAAGCTTGTTTCGCTAAATTCCGTAAACATGACAGTACTGCCCTAAATATTTTAAACATGATGAATGTGTTTCTTTCCCTGTGCAGTGTGCAATTATGTAATACAAAGTTGAGTTTCTCGTATGATTTTGCTGCGCCAAACTTGTTTCGCTCAATTCCGTGCGCATGACAATACTGCCCCAAATGTTTTTAAATTGCTAAATGTGCTTCCTACCTTGTGCAGCGTGCGTTTGTGTGACACAATGTTGCGTTGTACATTGGATTTTACAGTGCCAAAACTGTTTTGCGCAATTACGTACAAAAGACAGTACTGCCCCAAATGTTTTTTTTTAAAGTTGAATGTGTTTCCTTCCCTGTGCAGTGTCCAATTATACAATGGAAAGTTGAGTTTTGCATATGACTTTACTGCGCCAAACTTATTTTGCGCAATTCCGTACACATGACAGTACTGCCCTAAATGTTTTCAAGTTGATGAATGTGTTTTCTTTCTGTGCAGTGAGCAATTATGCAATGCAAAGTTGAGTTTCTGATATCATTTTACTGCGCCAAGCTTGTTTCGCTAAATTCCGTAAACATGACAGTACTGCCCTAAATATTTTAAACATGATGAATGTGTTTCTTTCCCTGTGCAGTGTGCAATTATGTAATACAAAGTTGAGTTTCTCGTATGATTTTGCTGCGCCAAACTTGTTTCGCTCAATTCCGTGCGCATGACAATACTGCCCCAAATGTTTTTAAATTGCTAAATGTGCTTCCTACCTTGTGCAGCGTGCGTTTGTGTGACACAATGTTGCGTTGTACATTGGATTTTACAGTGCCAAAACTGTTTTGCGCAATTACGTACAAAAGACAGTACTGCCCCAAATGTTTTTTTAAAGTTGAATGTGTTTCCTTCCCTGTGCAGTGTCCAATTATACAATGGAAAATTGAGTTTTGCATATGACTTTACTGCGCCAAACTTATTTTGCGCAATTCCGTACACATGACAGTACTGCCCTAAATGTTTTCAAGTTGATGAATGTGTTTTCTTTCTGTGCAGTGAGCAATTATGCAATGCAATGTTGAGTTTCTGATATCATTTTACTGCGCCAAGCTTGTTTCGCTAAATTCCGTAAACATGACAGTACTGCCCTAAATATTTTAAACATGATGAATGTGTTTCTTTCCCTGTGCAGAGTGCAATTATGTAATACAAAGTTGAGTTTCTCGTATGATTTTGCTGCGCCAAACTTGTTTCGCTCAATTCCGTGCGCATGACAATACTGCCCCAAATGTTTTTAAATTGCTAAATGTGCTTCCTACCTTGTGCAGCGTGCGTTTGTGTGACACAATGTTGCGTTGTACATTGGATTTTACAGTGCCAAAACTGTTTTGCGCAATTACGTACAAAAGACAGTACTGCCCCAAATGTTTTTTTTTAAAGTTGAATGTGTTTCCTTCCCTGTGCAGTGTCCAATTATACAATGGAAAGTTGAGTTTTGCATATGACTTTACTGCGCCAAACTTATTTTGCGCAATTCCGTACACATGACAGTACTGCCCTAAATGTTTTCAAGTTGATGAATGTGTTTTCTTTCTGTGCAGTGAGCAATTATGCAATGCAAAGTTGAGTTTCTGATATCATTTTACTGCGCCAAGCTTGTTTCGCTAAATTCCGTAAACATGACAGTACTGCCCTAAATATTTTAAACATGATGAATGTGTTTCTTTCCCTGTGCAGTGTGCAATTATGTAATACAAAGTTGAGTTTCTCGTATGATTTTGCTGCGCCAAACTTGTTTCACTCAATTCCGTGCGCATGACAATACTGCCCCAAATGTTTTTAAATTGCTAAATGTGCTTCCTACCTTGTGCAGCGTGCGTTTGTGTGACACAATGTTGCGTTGTACATTGGATTTTACAGTGCCAAAACTGTTTTGCGCAATTACGTACAAAAGACAGTACTGCCCCAAATGTTTTTTTTAAAGTTGAATGTGTTTCCTTCCCTGTGCAGTGTCCAATTATACAATGGAAAGTTGAGTTTTGCATATGACTTTACTGCGCCAAACTTATTTTGCGCAATTCCGTACACATTACAGTACTGCCCTAAATGTTTTCAAGTTGATGAATGTGTTTTCTTTCTGTGCAGTGAGCAATTATGCAATGCAAAGTTGAGTTTCTGATATCATTTTACTGCGCCAAGCTTGTTTCGCTAAATTCCGTAAACATGACAGTACTGCCCTAAATATTTTAAACATGATGAATGTGTTTCTTTCCCTGTGCAGTGTGCAATTATGTAATACAAAGTTGAGTTTCTCGTATGATTTTGCTGCGCCAAAATTGTTTCGCTCAATTCCGTGCGCATGACAATACTGCCCCAAATGTTTTTAAATTGCTAAATGTGCTTCCTACCTTGTGCAGCGTGCGTTTGTGTGACACAATGTTGCGTTGTACATTGGATTTTACAGTGCCAAAACTGTTTTGCGCAATTACGTACAAAAGACAGTACTGCCCCAAATGTTTTTTTAAAGTTGAATGTGTTTCCTTCCCTGTGCAGTGTCCAATTATACAGTGGAAAGTTGAGTTTTGCATATGACTTTACTGCGCCAAACTTATTTTGCGCAATTCCGTACACATGACAGTACTGCCCTAAATGTTTTCAAGTTGATGAATGTGTTTTCTTTCTGTGCAGTGAGCTATTATGCAATGCAATGTTGAGTTTCTGATATCATTTTACTGCGCCAAGCTTGTTTCGCTAAATTCCGTAAACATGACAGTACTGCCCTAAATATTTTAAACATGATGAATGTGTTTCTTTCCCTGTGCAGTGTGCAATTATGTAATACAAAGTTGAGTTTCTCGTATGATTTTGCTGCGCCAAACTTGTTTCGCTCAATTCCGTGCGCATGACAATACTGCCCCAAATGTTTTTAAATTGCTAAATGTGCTTCCTACCTTGTGCAGCGTGCGTTTGTGTGACACAATGTTGCGTTGTACATTGGATTTTACAGTGCCAAAACTGTTTTGCGCAATTACGTACAAAAGACAGTACTGCCCCAAATGTTTTTTTAAAGTTGAATGTGTTTCCTTCCCTGTGCAGTGTCCAATTATACAATGGAAAGTTGAGTTTTGCATATGACTTTACTGCGCCAAACTTATTTTGCGCAATTCCGTACACATGACAGTACTGCCCTAAATGTTTTCAAGTTGATGAATGTGTTTTCTTTCTGTGCAGTGAGCAATTATGCAATGCAAAGTTGAGTTTCTGATATCATTTTACTGCGCCAAGCTTGTTTCGCTAAATTCCGTAAACATGACAGTACTGCCCTAAATATTTTAAACATGATGAATGTGTTTCTTTCCCTGTGCAGTGTGCAATTATGTAATACAAAGTTGAGTTTCTCGTATGATTTTGCTGCGCCAAACTTGTTTCGCTCAATTCCGTGCGCATGACAATACTGCCCCAAATGTTTTTAAATTGCTAAATGTGCTTCCTACCTTGTGCAGCGTGCGTTTGTGTGACACAATGTTGCGTTGTACATTGGATTTTACAGTGCCAAAACTGTTTTGCGCAATTACGTACAAAAGACAGTACTGCCCCAAATGTTTTTTTTAAAGTTGAATGTGTTTCCTTCCCTGTGCAGTGTCCAATTATACAATGGAAAGTTGAGTTTTGCATATGACTTTACTGCGCCAAACTTATTTTGCGCAATTCCGTACACATGACAGTACTGCCCTAAATGTTTTCAAGTTGATGAATGTGTTTTCTTTCTGTGCAGTGAGCAATTATGCAATGCAAAGTTGAGTTTCTGATATCATTTTACTGCGCCAAGCTTGTTTCGCTAAATTCCGTAAACATGACAGTACTGCCCTAAATATTTTAAACATGATGAATGTGTTTCTTTCCCTGTGCAGTGTGCAATTATGTAATACAAAGTTGAGTTTCTCGTATGATTTTGCTGCGCCAAACTTGTTTCGCTCAATTCCGTGCGCATGACAATACTGCCCCAAATGTTTTTAAATTGCTAAATGTGCTTCCTACCTTGTGCAGCGTGCGTTTGTGTGACACAATGTTGCGTTGTACATTGGATTTTACAGTGCCAAAACTGTTTTGCGCAATTACGTACAAAAGACAGTACTGCCCCAAATGTTTTTTTTAAAGTTGAATGTGTTTCCTTCCCTGTGCAGTGTCCAATTATACAATGGAAAGTTGAGTTTTGCATATGACTTTACTGCGCCAAACTTATTTTGCGCAATTCCGTACACATGACAGTACTGCCCTAAATGTTTTCAAGTTGATGAATGTGTTTTCTTTCTGTGCAGTGAGCAATTATGCAATGCAAAGTTGAGTTTCTGATATCATTTTACTGCGCCAAGCTTGTTTCGCTAAATTCCGTAAACATGACAGTACTGCCCTAAATATTGTAAACATGATGAATGTGTTTCTTTCCCTGTGCAGTGTGCAATTATGTAATACAAAGTTGAGTTTCTCGTATGATTTTGCTGCGCCAAACTTGTTTCGCTCAATTCCGTGCGCATGACAATACTGCCCCAAATGTTTTTAAATTGCTAAATGTGCTTCCTACCTTGTGCAGCGTGCGTTTGTGTGACACAATGTTGCGTTGTACATTGGATTTTACAGTGCCAAAACTGTTTTGCGCAATTACGTACAAAAGACAGTACTGCCCCAAATGTTTTTTTTAAAGTTGAATGTGTTTCCTTCCCTGTGCAGTGTCCAATTATACAATGGAAAGTTGAGTTTTGCATATGACTTTACTGCGTCAAACTTATTTTGCGCAATTCCGTACACATGACAGTACTGCCCTAAATGTTTTCAAGTTGATGAATGTGTTTTCTTTCTGTGCAGTGAGCAATTATGCAATGCAAAGTTGAGTTTCTGATATCATTTTACTGCGCCAAGCTTGTTTCGGTAAATTCCGTAAACATGACAGTACTGCCCTAAATATTTTAAACATGATGAATGTGTTTCTTTCCCTGTGCAGTGTGCAATTATGTAATACAAAGTTGAGTTTCTCGTATGATTTTGCTGCGCCAAACTTGTTTCGCTCAATTCCGTGCGCATGACAATACTGCCCCAAATGTTTTTAAATTGCTAAATGTGCTTCCTACCTTGTGCAGCGTGCGTTTGTGTGACACAATGTTGCGTTGTACATTGGATTTTACAGTGCCAAAACTGTTTTGCGCAATTACGTACAAAAGACAGTACTGCCCCAAATGTTTTTTTAAAGTTGAATGTGTTTCCTTCCCTGTGCAGTGTCCAATTATACAATGGAAAGTTGAGTTTTGCATATGACTTTACTGCGCCAAACTTATTTTGCGCAATTCTGTACACATGACAGTACTGCCCTAAATGTTTTCAAGTTGATGAATGTGTTTTCTTTCTGTGCAGTGAGCAATTATGCAATGCAAAGTTGAGTTTCTGATATCATTTTACTGCGCCAAGCTTGTTTCACTAAATTCCGTAAACATGACAGTACTGCCCTAAATATTGTAAACATGATGAATGTGTTTCTTTCCCTGTGCAGTGTGCAATTATGTAATACAAAGTTGAGTTTCTCGTATGATTTTGCTGCGCCAAACTTGTTTCGCTCAATTCCGTGCGCATGACAATACTGCCCCAAATGTTTTTAAATTGCTAAATGTGCTTCCTACCTTGTGCAGCGTGCGTTTGTGTGACACAATGTTGCGTTGTACATTGGATTTTACAGTGCCAAAACTGTTTTGCGCAATTACGTACAAAAGACAGTACTGCCCCAAATGTTTTTTTTTAAAGTTGAATGTGTTTCCTTCCCTGTGCAGTGTCCAATTATACAATGGAAAGTTGAGTTTTGCATATGACTTTACTGCGCCAAACTTATTTTGCGCAATTCCGTACACATGACAGTACTGCCCTAAATGTTTTCAAGTTGATGAATGTGTTTTCTTTCTGTGCAGTGAGCAATTATGCAATGCAAAGTTGAGTTTCTGATATCATTTTACTGCGCCAAGCTTTTTTCTCTAAATTCCGTAAACATGACAGTACTGCCCTAAATATTTTAAACATGATGAATGTGTTTCTTTCCCTGTGCAGTGTGCAATTATGTAATACAAAGTTGAGTTTCTCGTATGATTTTGCTGCGCCAAACTTGTTTCGCTCAATTCCGTGCACATGACAATACTGCCCCAAATGTTTTTAAATTGCTAAATGTGCTTCCTACCTTGTGCAGCGTGCGTTTGTGTGACACAATGTTGCGTTGTACATTGGATTTTACAGTGCCAAAACTGTTTTGCGCAATTACGTACAAAAGACAGTACTGCCCCAAATGTTTTTTTAAAGTTGAATGTGTTTCCTTTCCTGTGCAGTGTCCAATTATACAATGGAAAGTTGAGTTTTGCATATGACTTTACTGCGCCAAACTTATTTTGCGCAATTCCGTACACATGACAGTACTGCCCTAAATGTTTTCAAGTTGATGAATGTGTTTTCTTTCTGTGCAGTGAGCAATTATGCAATGCAAAGTTGAGTTTCTGATATCATTTTACTGCGCCAAGCTTGTTTCGCTAAATTCCGTAAACATGACAGTACTGCCCTAAATATTTTAAACATGATGAATGTGTTTCTTTCCCTGTGCAGTGTGCAATTATGTAATACAAAGTTGAGTTTCTCGTATGATTTTGCTGCGCCAAACTTGTTTCGCTCAATTCCGTGCGCATGACAATACTGCCCCAAATGTTTTTAAATTGCTAAATGTGCTTCCTACCTTGTGCAGCGTGCGTTTGTGTGACACAATGTTGCGTTGTACATTGGATTTTACAGTGCCAAAACTGTTTTGCGCAATTACGTACAAAAGACAGTACTGCCCCAAATGTTTTTTTTTAAAGTTGAATGTGTTTCCTTCCCTGTGCAGTGTCCAATTATACAATGGAAAGTTGAGTTTTGCATATGACTTTACTGCGCCAAACTTATTTTGCGCAATTCCGTACACATGACAGTACTGCCCTAAATGTTTTCAAGTTGATGAATGTGTTTTCTTTCTGTGCAGTGAGCAATTATGCAATGCAAAGTTGAGTTTCTGATATCATTTTACTGCGCCAAGCTTGTTTCGCTAAATTCCGTAAACATGACAGTACTGCCCTAAATATTTTAAACATGATGAATGTGTTTCTTTCCCTGTGCAGTGTGCAATTATGTAATACAAAGTTGAGTTTCTCGTATGATTTTGCTGCGCCAAACTTGTTTCGCTCAATTCCGTGCGCATGACAATACTGCCCCAAATGTTTTTAAATTGCTAAATGTGCTTCCTACCTTGTGCAGCGTGCGTTTGTGTGACACAATGTTGCGTTGTACATTGGATTTTACAGTGCCAAAACTGTTTTGCGCAATTACGTACAAAAGACAGTACTGCCCCAAATGTTTTTTTAAAGTTGAATGTGTTTCCTTCCCTGTGCAGTGTCCAATTATACAATGGAAAATTGAGTTTTGCATATGACTTTACTGCGCCAAACTTATTTTGCGCAATTCCGTACACATGACAGTACTGCCCTAAATGTTTTCAAGTTGATGAATGTGTTTTCTTTCTGTGCAGTGAGCAATTATGCAATGCAATGTTGAGTTTCTGATATCATTTTACTGCGCCAAGCTTGTTTCGCTAAATTCCGTAAACATGACAGTACTGCCCTAAATATTTTAAACATGATGAATGTGTTTCTTTCCCTGTGCAGAGTGCAATTATGTAATACAAAGTTGAGTTTCTCGTATGATTTTGCTGCGCCAAACTTGTTTCGCTCAATTCCGTGCGCATGACAATACTGCCCCAAATGTTTTTAAATTGCTAAATGTGCTTCCTACCTTGTGCAGCGTGCGTTTGTGTGACACAATGTTGCGTTGTACATTGGATTTTACAGTGCCAAAACTGTTTTGCGCAATTACGTACAAAAGACAGTACTGCCCCAAATGTTTTTTTTTAAAGTTGAATGTGTTTCCTTCCCTGTGCAGTGTCCAATTATACAATGGAAAGTTGAGTTTTGCATATGACTTTACTGCGCCAAACTTATTTTGCGCAATTCCGTACACATGACAGTACTGCCCTAAATGTTTTCAAGTTGATGAATGTGTTTTCTTTCTGTGCAGTGAGCAATTATGCAATGCAAAGTTGAGTTTCTGATATCATTTTACTGCGCCAAGCTTGTTTCGCTAAATTCCGTAAACATGACAGTACTGCCCTAAATATTTTAAACATGATGAATGTGTTTCTTTCCCTGTGCAGTGTGCAATTATGTAATACAAAGTTGAGTTTCTCGTATGATTTTGCTGCGCCAAACTTGTTTCACTCAATTCCGTGCGCATGACAATACTGCCCCAAATGTTTTTAAATTGCTAAATGTGCTTCCTACCTTGTGCAGCGTGCGTTTGTGTGACACAATGTTGCGTTGTACATTGGATTTTACAGTGCCAAAACTGTTTTGCGCAATTACGTACAAAAGACAGTACTGCCCCAAATGTTTTTTTTAAAGTTGAATGTGTTTCCTTCCCTGTGCAGTGTCCAATTATACAATGGAAAGTTGAGTTTTGCATATGACTTTACTGCGCCAAACTTATTTTGCGCAATTCCGTACACATTACAGTACTGCCCTAAATGTTTTCAAGTTGATGAATGTGTTTTCTTTCTGTGCAGTGAGCAATTATGCAATGCAAAGTTGAGTTTCTGATATCATTTTACTGCGCCAAGCTTGTTTCGCTAAATTCCGTAAACATGACAGTACTGCCCTAAATATTTTAAACATGATGAATGTGTTTCTTTCCCTGTGCAGTGTGCAATTATGTAATACAAAGTTGAGTTTCTCGTATGATTTTGCTGCGCCAAAATTGTTTCGCTCAATTCCGTGCGCATGACAATACTGCCCCAAATGTTTTTAAATTGCTAAATGTGCTTCCTACCTTGTGCAGCGTGCGTTTGTGTGACACAATGTTGCGTTGTACATTGGATTTTACAGTGCCAAAACTGTTTTGCGCAATTACGTACAAAAGACAGTACTGCCCCAAATGTTTTTTTAAAGTTGAATGTGTTTCCTTCCCTGTGCAGTGTCCAATTATACAGTGGAAAGTTGAGTTTTGCATATGACTTTACTGCGCCAAACTTATTTTGCGCAATTCCGTACACATGACAGTACTGCCCTAAATGTTTTCAAGTTGATGAATGTGTTTTCTTTCTGTGCAGTGAGCTATTATGCAATGCAATGTTGAGTTTCTGATATCATTTTACTGCGCCAAGCTTGTTTCGCTAAATTCCGTAAACATGACAGTACTGCCCTAAATATTTTAAACATGATGAATGTGTTTCTTTCCCTGTGCAGTGTGCAATTATGTAATACAAAGTTGAGTTTCTCGTATGATTTTGCTGCGCCAAACTTGTTTCGCTCAATTCCGTGCGCATGACAATACTGCCCCAAATGTTTTTAAATTGCTAAATGTGCTTCCTACCTTGTGCAGCGTGCGTTTGTGTGACACAATGTTGCGTTGTACATTGGATTTTACAGTGCCAAAACTGTTTTGCGCAATTACGTACAAAAGACAGTACTGCCCCAAATGTTTTTTTAAAGTTGAATGTGTTTCCTTCCCTGTGCAGTGTCCAATTATACAATGGAAAGTTGAGTTTTGCATATGACTTTACTGCGCCAAACTTATTTTGCGCAATTCCGTACACATGACAGTACTGCCCTAAATGTTTTCAAGTTGATGAATGTGTTTTCTTTCTGTGCAGTGAGCAATTATGCAATGCAAAGTTGAGTTTCTGATATCATTTTACTGCGCCAAGCTTGTTTCGCTAAATTCCGTAAACATGACAGTACTGCCCTAAATATTTTAAACATGATGAATGTGTTTCTTTCCCTGTGCAGTGTGCAATTATGTAATACAAAGTTGAGTTTCTCGTATGATTTTGCTGCGCCAAACTTGTTTCGCTCAATTCCGTGCGCATGACAATACTGCCCCAAATGTTTTTAAATTGCTAAATGTGCTTCCTACCTTGTGCAGCGTGCGTTTGTGTGACACAATGTTGCGTTGTACATTGGATTTTACAGTGCCAAAACTGTTTTGCGCAATTACGTACAAAAGACAGTACTGCCCCAAATGTTTTTTTTAAAGTTGAATGTGTTTCCTTCCCTGTGCAGTGTCCAATTATACAATGGAAAGTTGAGTTTTGCATATGACTTTACTGCGCCAAACTTATTTTGCGCAATTCCGTACACATGACAGTACTGCCCTAAATGTTTTCAAGTTGATGAATGTGTTTTCTTTCTGTGCAGTGAGCAATTATGCAATGCAAAGTTGAGTTTCTGATATCATTTTACTGCGCCAAGCTTGTTTCGCTAAATTCCGTAAACATGACAGTACTGCCCTAAATATTTTAAACATGATGAATGTGTTTCTTTCCCTGTGCAGTGTGCAATTATGTAATACAAAGTTGAGTTTCTCGTATGATTTTGCTGCGCCAAACTTGTTTCGCTCAATTCCGTGCGCATGACAATACTGCCCCAAATGTTTTTAAATTGCTAAATGTGCTTCCTACCTTGTGCAGCGTGCGTTTGTGTGACACAATGTTGCGTTGTACATTGGATTTTACAGTGCCAAAACTGTTTTGCGCAATTACGTACAAAAGACAGTACTGCCCCAAATGTTTTTTTTAAAGTTGAATGTGTTTCCTTCCCTGTGCAGTGTCCAATTATACAATGGAAAGTTGAGTTTTGCATATGACTTTACTGCGCCAAACTTATTTTGCGCAATTCCGTACACATGACAGTACTGCCCTAAATGTTTTCAAGTTGATGAATGTGTTTTCTTTCTGTGCAGTGAGCAATTATGCAATGCAAAGTTGAGTTTCTGATATCATTTTACTGCGCCAAGCTTGTTTCGCTAAATTCCGTAAACATGACAGTACTGCCCTAAATATTGTAAACATGATGAATGTGTTTCTTTCCCTGTGCAGTGTGCAATTATGTAATACAAAGTTGAGTTTCTCGTATGATTTTGCTGCGCCAAACTTGTTTCGCTCAATTCCGTGCGCATGACAATACTGCCCCAAATGTTTTTAAATTGCTAAATGTGCTTCCTACCTTGTGCAGCGTGCGTTTGTGTGACACAATGTTGCGTTGTACATTGGATTTTACAGTGCCAAAACTGTTTTGCGCAATTACGTACAAAAGACAGTACTGCCCCAAATGTTTTTTTTAAAGTTGAATGTGTTTCCTTCCCTGTGCAGTGTCCAATTATACAATGGAAAGTTGAGTTTTGCATATGACTTTACTGCGTCAAACTTATTTTGCGCAATTCCGTACACATGACAGTACTGCCCTAAATGTTTTCAAGTTGATGAATGTGTTTTCTTTCTGTGCAGTGAGCAATTATGCAATGCAAAGTTGAGTTTCTGATATCATTTTACTGCGCCAAGCTTGTTTCGGTAAATTCCGTAAACATGACAGTACTGCCCTAAATATTTTAAACATGATGAATGTGTTTCTTTCCCTGTGCAGTGTGCAATTATGTAATACAAAGTTGAGTTTCTCGTATGATTTTGCTGCGCCAAACTTGTTTCGCTCAATTCCGTGCGCATGACAATACTGCCCCAAATGTTTTTAAATTGCTAAATGTGCTTCCTACCTTGTGCAGCGTGCGTTTGTGTGACACAATGTTGCGTTGTACATTGGATTTTACAGTGCCAAAACTGTTTTGCGCAATTACGTACAAAAGACAGTACTGCCCCAAATGTTTTTTTAAAGTTGAATGTGTTTCCTTCCCTGTGCAGTGTCCAATTATACAATGGAAAGTTGAGTTTTGCATATGACTTTACTGCGCCAAACTTATTTTGCGCAATTCTGTACACATGACAGTACTGCCCTAAATGTTTTCAAGTTGATGAATGTGTTTTCTTTCTGTGCAGTGAGCAATTATGCAATGCAAAGTTGAGTTTCTGATATCATTTTACTGCGCCAAGCTTGTTTCACTAAATTCCGTAAACATGACAGTACTGCCCTAAATATTGTAAACATGATGAATGTGTTTCTTTCCCTGTGCAGTGTGCAATTATGTAATACAAAGTTGAGTTTCTCGTATGATTTTGCTGCGCCAAACTTGTTTCGCTCAATTCCGTGCGCATGACAATACTGCCCCAAATGTTTTTAAATTGCTAAATGTGCTTCCTACCTTGTGCAGCGTGCGTTTGTGTGACACAATGTTGCGTTGTACATTGGATTTTACAGTGCCAAAACTGTTTTGCGCAATTACGTACAAAAGACAGTACTGCCCCAAATGTTTTTTTTAAAGTTGAATGTGTTTCCTTCCCTGTGCAGTGTCCAATTATACAATGGAAAGTTGAGTTTTGCATATGACTTTACTGCGCCAAACTTATTTTGCGCAATTCCGTACACATGACAGTACTGCCCTAAATGTTTTCAAGTTGATGAATGTGTTTTCTTTCTGTGCAGTGAGCAATTATGCAATGCAAAGTTGAGTTTCTGATATCATTTTACTGCGCCAAGCTTGTTTCGCTAAATTCCGTAAACATGACAGTACTGCCCTAAATATTTTAAACATGATGAATGTGTTTCTTTCCCTGTGCAGTGTGCAATTATGTAATACAAAGTTGAGTTTCTCGTATGATTTTGCTGCGCCAAACTTGTTTCGCTCAATTCCGTGCGCATGACAATACTGCCCCAAATGTTTTTAAATTGCTAAATGTGCTTCCTACCTTGTGCAGCGTGCGTTTGTGTGACACAATGTTGCGTTGTACATTGGATTTTACAGTGCCAAAACTGTTTTGCGCAATTACGTACAAAAGACAGTACTGCCCCAAATGTTTTTTTTAAAGTTGAATGTGTTTCCTTCCCTGTGCAGTGTCCAATTATACAATGGAAAGTTGAGTTTTGCATATGACTTTACTGCGCCAAACTTATTTTGCGCAATTCCGTACACATGACAGTACTGCCCTAAATGTTTTCAAGTTGATGAATGTGTTTTCTTTCTGTGCAGTGAGCAATTATGCAATGCAAAGTTGAGTTTCTGATATCATTTTACTGCGCCAAGCTTGTTTCGCTAAATTCCGTAAACATGACAGTACTGCCCTAAATATTGTAAACATGATGAATGTGTTTCTTTCCCTGTGCAGTGTGCAATTATGTAATACAAAGTTGAGTTTCTCGTATGATTTTGCTGCGCCAAACTTGTTTCGCTCAATTCCGTGCGCATGACAATACTGCCCCAAATGTTTTTAAATTGCTAAATGTGCTTCCTACCTTGTGCAGCGTGCGTTTGTGTGACACAATGTTGCGTTGTACATTGGATTTTACAGTGCCAAAACTGTTTTGCGCAATTACGTACAAAAGACAGTACTGCCCCAAATGTTTTTTTTAAAGTTGAATGTGTTTCCTTCCCTGTGCAGTGTCCAATTATACAATGGAAAGTTGAGTTTTGCATATGACTTTACTGCGTCAAACTTATTTTGCGCAATTCCGTACACATGACAGTACTGCCCTAAATGTTTTCAAGTTGATGAATGTGTTTTCTTTCTGTGCAGTGAGCAATTATGCAATGCAAAGTTGAGTTTCTGATATCATTTTACTGCGCCAAGCTTGTTTCGGTAAATTCCGTAAACATGACAGTACTGCCCTAAATATTTTAAACATGATGAATGTGTTTCTTTCCCTGTGCAGTGTGCAATTATGTAATACAAAGTTGAGTTTCTCGTATGATTTTGCTGCGCCAAACTTGTTTCGCTCAATTCCGTGCGCATGACAATACTGCCCCAAATGTTTTTAAATTGCTAAATGTGCTTCCTACCTTGTGCAGCGTGCGTTTGTGTGACACAATGTTGCGTTGTACATTGGATTTTACAGTGCCAAAACTGTTTTGCGCAATTACGTACAAAAGACAGTACTGCCCCAAATGTTTTTTTAAAGTTGAATGTGTTTCCTTCCCTGTGCAGTGTCCAATTATACAATGGAAAGTTGAGTTTTGCATATGACTTTACTGCGCCAAACTTATTTTGCGCAATTCTGTACACATGACAGTACTGCCCTAAATGTTTTCAAGTTGATGAATGTGTTTTCTTTCTGTGCAGTGAGCAATTATGCAATGCAAAGTTGAGTTTCTGATATCATTTTACTGCGCCAAGCTTGTTTCGCTAAATTCCGTAAACATGACAGTACTGCCCTAAATATTTTAAACATGATGAATGTGTTTCTTTCCCTGTGCAGTGTGCAATTATGTAATACAAAGTTGAGTTTCTCGTATGATTTTGCTGCGCCAAACTTGTTTCGCTCAATTCCGTGCGCATGACAATACTGCCCCAAATGTTTTTAAATTGCTAAATGTGCTTCCTACCTTGTGCAGCGTGCGTTTGTGTGACACAATGTTGCGTTGTACATTGGATTTTACAGTGCCAAAACTGTTTTGCGCAATTACGTACAAAAGACAGTACTGCCCCAAATGTTTTTTTTAAAGTTGAATGTGTTTCCTTCCCTGTGCAGTGTCCAATTATACAATGGAAAGTTGAGTTTTGCATATGACTTTACTGCGCCAAACTTATTTTGCGCAATTCCGTACACATGACAGTACTGCCCTAAATGTTTTCAAGTTGATGAATGTGTTTTCTTTCTGTGCAGTGAGCAATTATGCAATGCAAAGTTGAGTTTCTGATATCATTTTACTGCGCCAAGCTTGTTTCGCTAAATTCCGTAAACATGACAGTACTGCCCTAAATATTTTAAACATGATGAATGTGTTTCTTTCCCTGTGCAGTGTGCAATTATGTAATACAAAGTTGAGTTTCTCGTATGATTTTGCTGCGCCAAACTTGTTTCGCTCAATTCCGTGCGCATGACAATACTGCCCCAAATGTTTTTAAATTGCTAAATGTGCTTCCTACCTTGTGCAGCGTGCGTTTGTGTGACACAATGTTGCGTTGTACATTGGATTTTACAGTGCCAAAACTGTTTTGCGCAATTACGTACAAAAGACAGTACTGCCCCAAATGTTTTTTTAAAGTTGAATGTGTTTCCTTCCCTGTGCAGTGTCCAATTATACAATGGAAAGTTGAGTTTTGCATATGACTTTACTGCGCCAAACTTATTTTGCGCAATTCCGTACACATGACAGTACTGCCCTAAATGTTTTCAAGTTGATGAATGTGTTTTCTTTCTGTGCAGTGAGCAATTATGCAATGCAAAGTTGAGTTTCTCATATCATTTTACTGCGCCAAGCTTGTTTCGCTAAATTCCGTAAACATGACAGTACTGCCCTAAATATTTTAAACATGATGAATGTGTTTCTTTCCCTGTGCAGTGTGCAATTATGTAATACAAAGTTGAGTTTCTCGTATGATTTTGCTGCGCCAAACTTGTTTCGCTCAATTCCGTGCGCATGACAATACTGCCCCAAATGTTTTTAAATTGCTAAATGTGCTTCCTACCTTGTGCAGCGTGCGTTTGTGTGACACAATGTTGCGTTGTACATTGGATTTTACAGTGCCAAAACTGTTTTGCGCAATTACGTACAAAAGACAGTACTGCCCCAAATGTTTTTTTTAAAGTTGAATGTGTTTCCTTCCCTGTGCAGTGTCCAATTATACAATGGAAAGTTGAGTTTTGCATATGACTTTACTGCGCCAAACTTATTTTGCGCAATTCCGTACACATGACAGTACTGCCCTAAATGTTTTCAAGTTGATGAATGTGTTTTCTTTCTGTGCAGTGAGCAATTATGCAATGCAAAGTTGAGTTTCTGATATCATTTTACTGCGCCAAGCTTGTTTCGCTAAATTCCGTAAACATGACAGTACTGCCCTAAATATTTTAAACATGATGAATGTGTTTCTTTCCCTGTGCAGTGTGCAATTATGTAATACAAAGTTGAGTTTCTCGTATGATTTTGCTGCGCCAAACTTGTTTCGCTCAATTCCGTGCGCATGACAATACTGCCCCAAATGTTTTTAAATTGCTAAATGTGCTTCCTACCTTGTGCAGCGTGCGTTTGTGTGACACAATGTTGCGTTGTACATTGGATTTTACAGTGCCAAAACTGTTTTGCGCAATTACGTACAAAAGACAGTACTGCCCCAAATGTTTTTTTTAAAGTTGAATGTGTTTCCTTCCCTGTGCAGTGTCCAATTATACAATGGAAAGTTGAGTTTTGCATATGACTTTACTGCGCCAAACTTATTTTGCGCAATTCCGTACACATTACAGTACTGCCCTAAATGTTTTCAAGTTGATGAATGTGTTTTCTTTCTGTGCAGTGAGCAATTATGCAATGCAAAGTTGAGTTTCTGATATCATTTTACTGCGCCAAGCTTGTTTCGCTAAATTCCGTAAACATGACAGTACTGCCCTAAATATTTTAAACATGATGAATGTGTTTCTTTCCCTGTGCAGTGTGCAATTATGTAATACAAAGTTGAGTTTCTCGTATGATTTTGCTGCGCCAAACTTGTTTCGCTCAATTCCGTGCGCATGACAATACTGCCCCAAATGTTTTTAAATTGCTAAATGTGCTTCCTACCTTGTGCAGCGTGCGTTTGTGTGACACAATGTTGCGTTGTACATTGGATTTTACAGTGCCAAAACTGTTTTGCGCAATTACGTACAAAAGACAGTACTGCCCCAAATGTTTTTTTAAAGTTGAATGTGTTTCCTTCCCTGTGCAGTGTCCAATTATACAATGGAAAGTTGAGTTTTGCATATGACTTTACTGCGCCAAACTTATTTTGCGCAATTCCGTACACATGACAGTACTGCCCTAAATGTTTTCAAGTTGATGAATGTGTTTTCTTTCTGTGCAGTGAGCAATTATGCAATGCAATGTTGAGTTTCTGATATCATTTTACTGCGCCAAGCTTGTTTCGCTAAATTCCGTAAACATGACAGTACTGCCCTAAATATTTTAAACATGATGAATGTGTTTCTTTCCCTGTGCAGTGTGCAATTATGTAATACAAAGTTGAGTTTCTCGTATGATTTTGCTGCGCCAAACTTGTTTCGCTCAATTCCGTGCGCATGACAATACTGCCCCAAATGTTTTTAAATTGCTAAATGTGCTTCCTACCTTGTGCAGCGTGCGTTTGTGTGACACAATGTTGCGTTGTACATTGGATTTTACAGTGCCAAAACTGTTTTGCGCAATTACATACAAAAGACAGTACTCCCCCAAATGTTTTTTTTAAAGTTGAATGTGTTTCCTTCCCTGTGCAGTGTCCAATTATACAATGGAAAGTTGAGTTTTGCATATGACTTTACTGCGCCAAACTTATTTTGCGCAATTCCGTACACATGACAGTACTGCCCTAAATGTTTTCAAGTTGATGAATGTGTTTTCTTTCTGTGCAGTGAGCAATTATGCAATGCAAAGTTGAGTTTCTGATATCATTTTACTGCGCCAAGCTTGTTTCGCTAAATTCCGTAAACATGACAGTACTGCCCTAAATATTTTAAACATGATGAATGTGTTTCTTTCCCTGTGCAGTGTGCAATTATGTAATACAAAGTTGAGTTTCTCGTATGATTTTGCTGCGCCAAACTTGTTTCGCTCAATTCCGTGCGCATGACAATACTGCCCCAAATGTTTTTAAATTGCTAAATGTGCTTCCTACCTTGTGCAGCGTGCGTTTGTGTGACACAATGTTGCGTTGTACATTGGATTTTACAGTGCCAAAACTGTTTTGCGCAAATACGTACAAAAGACAGTACTGCCCCAAATGTTTTTTTTAAAGTTGAATGTGTTTCCTTCCCTGTGCAGTGTCCAATTATACAATGGAAAGTTGAGTTTTGCATATGACTTTACTGCGCCAAACTTATTTTGCGCAATTCCGTACACATGACAGTACTGCCCTAAATGTTTTCAAGTTGATGAATGTGTTTTCTTTCTGTGCAGTGAGCAATTATGCAATGCAAAGTTGAGTTTCTGATATCATTTTACTGCGCCAAGCTTGTTTCGGTAAATTCCGTAAACATGACAGTACTGCCCTAAATATTTTAAACATGATGAATGTGTTTCTTTCCCTGTGCAGTGTGCAATTATGTAATACAAAGTTGAGTTTCTCGTATGATTTTGCTGCGCCAAACTTGTTTCGCTCAATTCCGTGCGCATGACAATACTGCCCCAAATGTTTTTAAATTGCTAAATGTGCTTCCTACCTTGTGCAGCGTGCGTTTGTGTGACACAATGTTGCGTTGTACATTGGATTTTACAGTGCCAAAACTGTTTTGCGCAATTACGTACAAAAGACAGTACTGCCCCAAATGTTTTTTTAAAGTTGAATGTGTTTCCTTCCCTGTGCAGTGTCCAATTATACAATGGAAAGTTGAGTTTTGCATATGACTTTACTGCGCCAAACTTATTTTGCGCAATTCCGTACACATGACAGTACTGCCCTAAATGTTTTCAAGTTGATGAATGTGTTTTCTTTCTGTGCAGTGAGCAATTATGCAATGCAAAGTTGAGTTTCTGATATCATTTTACTGCGCCAAGCTTGTTTCGCTAAATTCCGTAAACATGACAGTACTGCCCTAAATATTTTAAACATGATGAATGTGTTTCTTTCCCTGTGCAGTGTGCAATTATGTAATACAAAGTTGAGTTTCTCGTATGATTTTGCTGCGCCAAACTTGTTTCGCTCAATTCCGTGCGCATGACAATACTGCCCCAAATGTTTTTAAATTGCTAAATGTGCTTCCTACCTTGTGCAGCGTGCGTTTGTGTGACACAATGTTGCGTTGTACATTGGATTTTACAGTGCCAAAACTGTTTTGCGCAATTACTTACAAAAGACAGTACTGCCCCAAATGTTTTTTTTAAAGTTGAATGTGTTTCCTTCCCTGTGCAGTGTCCAATTATACAATGGAAAGTTGAGTTTTGCATATGACTTTACTGCGCCAAACTTATTTTGCGC
Organism: Dendrobates tinctorius; assembly: GCF_039654945.1. NCBI lineage: Eukaryota > Metazoa > Chordata > Amphibia > Anura > Dendrobatidae > Dendrobates > Dendrobates tinctorius. The sequence goes on along the minus strand of NW_027361704.1, from coordinate 45,430,317 downwards.
AATTCCGTACACATGACAGTACTGCCCTAAATGTTTTCAAGTTGATGAATGTGTTTTCTTTCTGTGCAGTGAGCAATTATGCAATGCAAAGTTGAGTTTCTGATATCATTTTACTGCGCCAAGCTTGTTTCGCTAAATTCCGTAAACATGACAGTACTGCCCTAAATATTTTAAACATGATGAATGTGTTTCTTTCCCTGTGCAGTGTGCAATTATGTAATACAAAGTTGAGTTTCTCGTATGATTTTGCTGCGCCAAACTTGTTTCGCTCAATTCCGTGCGCATGACAATACTGCCCCAAATGTTTTTAAATTGCTAAATGTGCTTCCTACCTTGTGCAGCGTGCGTTTGTGTGACACAATGTTGCGTTGTACATTGGATTTTACAGTGCCAAAACTGTTTTGCGCAATTACGTACAAAAGACAGTACTGCCCCAAATGTTTTTTTAAAGTTGAATGTGTTTCCTTCCCTGTGCAGTGTCCAATTATACAATGGAAAGTTGAGTTTTGCATATGACTTTACTGCGCCAAACTTATTTTGCGCAATTCCGTACACATGACAGTACTGCCCTAAATGTTTTCAAGTTGATGAATGTGTTTTCTTTCTGTGCAGTGAGCAATTATGCAATGCAAAGTTGAGTTTCTGATATCATTTTACTGCGCCAAGCTTGTTTCGGTAAATTCCGTAAACATGACAGTACTGCCCTAAATATTTTAAACATGATGAATGTGTTTCTTTCCCTGTGCAGTGTGCAATTATGTAATACAAAGTTGAGTTTCTCGTATGATTTTGCTGCGCCAAACTTGTTTCGCTCAATTCCGTGCGCATGACAATACTGCCCCAAATGTTTTTAAATTGCTAAATGTGCTTCCTACCTTGTGCAGCGTGCGTTTGTGTGACACAATGTTGCGTTGTACATTGGATTTTACAGTGCCAAAACTGTTTTGCGCAATTACGTACAAAAGACAGTACTGCCCCAAATGTTTTTTTTAAAGTTGAATGTGTTTCCTTCCCTGTGCAGTGTCCAATTATACAATGGAAAGTTGAGTTTTGCATATGACTTTACTGCGCCAAACTTATTTTGCGCAATTCCGTACACATGACAGTACTGCCCTAAATGTTTTCAAGTTGATGAATGTGTTTTCTTTCTGTGCAGTGAGCAATTATGCAATGCAAAGTTGAGTTTCTGATATCATTTTACTGCGCCAAGCTTGTTTCGCTAAATTCCGTAAACATGACAGTACTGCCCTAAATATTTTAAACATGATGAATGTGTTTCTTTCCCTGTGCAGTGTGCAATTATGTAATACAAAGTTGAGTTTCTCGTATGATTTTGCTGCGCCAAACTTGTTTCGCTCAATTCCGTGCGCATGACAATACTGCCCCAAATGTTTTTAAATTGCTAAATGTGCTTCCTACCTTGTGCAGCGTGCGTTTGTGTGACACAATGTTGCGTTGTACATTGGATTTTACAGTGCCAAAACTGTTTTGCGCAATTACGTACAAAAGACAGTACTGCCCCAAATGTTTTTTTAAAGTTGAATGTGTTTCCTTCCCTGTGCAGTGTCCAATTATACAATGGAAAGTTGAGTTTTGCATATGACTTTACTGCGCCAAACTTATTTTGCGCAATTCCGTACACATGACAGTACTGCCCTAAATGTTTTCAAGTTGATGAATGTGTTTTCTTTCTGTGCAGTGAGCAATTATGCAATGCAATGTTGAGTTTCTGATATCATTTTACTGCGCCAAGCTTGTTTCGCTAAATTCCGTAAACATGACAGTACTGCCCTAAATATTTTAAACATGATGAATGTGTTTCTTTCCCTGTGCAGTGTGCAATTATGTAATACAAAGTTGAGTTTCTCGTATGATTTTGCTGCGCCAAACTTGTTTCGCTCAATTCCGTGCGCATGACAATACTGCCCCAAATGTTTTTAAATTGCTAAATGTGCTTCCTACCTTGTGCAGCGTGCGTTTGTGTGACACAATGTTGCGTTGTACATTGGATTTTACAGTGCCAAAACTGTTTTGCGCAATTACGTACAAAAGACAGTACTGCCCCAAATGTTTTTTTTAAAGTTGAATGTGTTTCCTTCCCTGTGCAGTGTCCAATTATACAATGGAAAGTTGAGTTTTGCATATGACTTTACTGCGCCAAACTTATTTTGCGCAATTCCGTACACATGACAGTACTGCCCTAAATGTTTTCAAGTTGATGAATGTGTTTTCTTTCTGTGCAGTGAGCAATTATGCAATGCAAAGTTGAGTTTCTGATATCATTTTACTGCGCCAAGCTTGTTTCGCTAAATTCCGTAAACATGACAGTACTGCCCTAAATATTTTAAACATGATGAATGTGTTTCTTTCCCTGTGCAGTGTGCAATTATGTAATACAAAGTTGAGTTTCTCGTATGATTTTGCTGCGCCAAACTTGTTTCGCTCAATTCCGTGCGCATGACAATACTGCCCCAAATGTTTTTAAATTGCTAAATGTGCTTCCTACCTTGTGCAGCGTGCGTTTGTGTGACACAATGTTGCGTTGTACATTGGATTTTACAGTGCCAAAACTGTTTTGCGCAATTACGTACAAAAGACAGTACTGCCCCAAATGTTTTTTTAAAGTTGAATGTGTTTCCTTCCCTGTGCAGTGTCCAATTATACAATGGAAAGTTGAGTTTTGCATATGACTTTACTGCGCCAAACTTATTTTGCGCAATTCCGTACACATGACAGTACTGCCCTAAATGTTTTCAAGTTGATGAATGTGTTTTCTTTCTGTGCAGTGAGCAATTATGCAATGCAAAGTTGAGTTTCTGATATCATTTTACTGCGCCAAGCTTGTTTCGCTAAATTCCGTAAACATGACAGTACTGCCCTAAATATTTTAAACATGATGAATGTGTTTCTTTCCCTGTGCAGTGTGCAATTATGTAATACAAAGTTGAGTTTCTCGTATGATTTTGCTGCGCCAAACTTGTTTCGCTCAATTCCGTGCGCATGACAATACTGCCCCAAATGTTTTTAAATTGCTAAATGTGCTTCCTACCTTGTGCAGCGTGCGTTTGTGTGACACAATGTTGCGTTGTACATTGGATTTTACAGTGCCAAAACTGTTTTGCGCAATTACGTACAAAAGACAGTACTGCCCCAAATGTTTTTTTAAAGTTGAATGTGTTTCCTTCCCTGTGCAGTGTCCAATTACACAATGGAAAGTTGAGTTTTGCATATGACTTTACTGCGCCAAACTTATTTTGCGCAATTCCGTACACATGACAGTACTGCCCTAAATGTTTTCAAGTTGATGAATGTGTTTTCTTTCTGTGCAGTGAGCAATTATGCAATGCAAAGTTGAGTTTCTGATATCATTTTACTGCGCCAAGCTTGTTTCGCTAAATTCCGTAAACATGACAGTACTGCCCTAAATATTTTAAACATGATGAATGTGTTTCTTTCCCTGTGCAGTGTGCAATTATGTAATACAAAGTTGAGTTTCTCGTATGATTTTGCTGCGCCAAACTTGTTTCGCTCAATTCCGTGCGCATGACAATACTGCCCCAAATGTTTTTAAATTGCTAAATGTGCTTCCTACCTTGTGCAGCGTGCGTTTGTGTGACACAATGTTGCGTTGTACATTGGATTTTACAGTGCCAAAACTGTTTTGCGCAATTACGTACAAAAGACAGTACTGCCCCAAATGTTTTTTTAAAGTTGAATGTGTTTCCTTCCCTGTGCAGTGTCCAATTATACAATGGAAAGTTGAGTTTTGCATATGACTTTACTGCGCCAAACTTATTTTGCGCAATTCCGTACACATGACAGTACTGCCCTAAATGTTTTCAAGTTGATGAATGTGTTTTCTTTCTGTGCAGTGAGCAATTATGCAATGCAAAGTTGAGTTTCTGATATCATTTTACTGCGCCAAGCTTGTTTCGGTAAATTCCGTAAACATGACAGTACTGCCCTAAATATTTTAAACATGATGAATGTGTTTCTTTCCCTGTGCAGTGTGCAATTATGTAATACAAAGTTGAGTTTCTCGTATGATTTTGCTGCGCCAAACTTGTTTCGCTCAATTCCGTGCGCATGACAATACTGCCCCAAATGTTTTTAAATTGCTAAATGTGCTTCCTACCTTGTGCAGCGTGCGTTTGTGTGACACAATGTTGCGTTGTACATTGGATTTTACAGTGCCAAAACTGTTTTGCGCAATTACGTACAAAAGACAGTACTGCCCCAAATGTTTTTTTAAAGTTGAATGTGTTTCCTTCCCTGTGCAGTGTCCAATTATACAATGGAAAGTTGAGTTTTGCATATGACTTTACTGCGCCAAACTTATTTTGCGCAATTCCGTACACATGACAGTACTGCCCTAAATGTTTTCAAGTTGATGAATGTGTTTTCTTTCTGTGCAGTGAGCAATTATGCAATGCAAAGTTGAGTTTCTGATATCATTTTACTGCGCCAAGCTTGTTTCGGTAAATTCCGTAAACATGACAGTACTGCCCTAAATATTTTAAACATGATGAATGTGTTTCTTTCCCTGTGCAGTGTGCAATTATGTAATACAAAGTTGAGTTTCTCGTATGATTTTGCTGTGCCAAACTTGTTTCGCTCAATTCCGTGCGCATGACAATACTGCCCCAAATGTTTTTAAATTGCTAAATGTGCTTCCTACCTTGTGCAGCGTGCGTTTGTGTGACACAATGTTGCGTTGTACATTGGATTTTACAGTGCCAAAACTGTTTTGCGCAATTACGTACAAAAGACAGTACTGCCCCAAATGTTTTTTTTAAAGTTGAATGTGTTTCCTTCCCTGTGCAGTGTCCAATTATACAATGGAAAGTTGAGTTTTGCATATGACTTTACTGCGCCAAACTTATTTTGCGCAATTCCGTACACATGACAGTACTGCCCTAAATGTTTTCAAGTTGATGAACGTGTTTTCTTTCTGTGCAGTGAGCAATTATGCAATGCAAAGTTGAGTTTCTGATATCATTTTACTGCGCCAAGCTTGTTTCGCTAAATTCCGTAAACATGACAGTACTGCCCTAAATATTTTAAACATGATGAATGTGTTTCTTTCCCTGTGCAGTGTGCAATTATGTAATACAAAGTTGAGTTTCTCGTATGATTTTGCTGCGCCAAACTTGTTTCGCTCAATTCCGTGCGCATGACAATACTGCCCCAAATGTTTTTAAATTGCTAAATGTGCTTCCTACCTTGTGCAGCGTGCGTTTGTGTGACACAATGTTGCGTTGTACATTGGATTTTACAGTGCCAAAACTGTTTTGCGCAATTACGTACAAAAGACAGTACTGCCCCAAATGTTTTTTTAAAGTTGAATGTGTTTCCTTCCCTGTGCAGTGTCCAATTATACAATGGAAAGTTGAGTTTTGCATATGACTTTACTGCGCCAAACTTATTTTGCGCAATTCCGTACACATGACAGTACTGCCCTAAATGTTTTCAAGTTGATGAATGTGTTTTCTTTCTGTGCAGTGAGCAATTATGCAATGCAAAGTTGAGTTTCTGATATCATTTTACTGCGCCAAGCTTGTTTCGGTAAATTCCGTAAACATGACAGTACTGCCCTAAATATTTTAAACATGATGAATGTGTTTCTTTCCCTGTGCAGTGTGCAATTATGTAATACAAAGTTGAGTTTCTCGTATGATTTTGCTGCGCCAAACTTGTTTCGCTCAATTCCGTGCGCATGACAATACTGCCCCAAATGTTTTTAAATTGCTAAATGTGCTTCCTACCTTGTGCAGCGTGCGTTTGTGTGACACAATGTTGCGTTGTACATTGGATTTTACAGTGCCAAAACTGTTTTGCGCAATTACGTACAAAAGACAGTACTGCCCCAAATGTTTTTTTAAAGTTGAATGTGTTTCCTTCCCTGTGCAGTGTCCAATTATACAATGGAAAGTTGAGTTTTGCATATGACTTTACTGCGCCAAACTTATTTTGCGCAATTCCGTACACATGACAGTACTGCCCTAAATGTTTTCAAGTTGATGAATGTGTTTTCTTTCTGTGCAGTGAGCAATTATGCAATGCAAAGTTGAGTTTCTGATATCATTTTACTGCGCCAAGCTTGTTTCGCTAAATTCCGTAAACATGACAGTACTGCCCTAAATATTTTAAACATGATGAATGTGTTTCTTTCCCTGTGCAGTGTGCAATTATGTAATACAAAGTTGAGTTTCTCGTATGATTTTGCTGCGCCAAACTTGTTTCGCTCAATTCCGTGCGCATGACAATACTGCCCCAAATGTTTTTAAATTGCTAAATGTGCTTCCTACCTTGTGCAGCGTGCGTTTGTGTGACACAATGTTGCGTTGTACATTGGATTTTACAGTGCCAAAACTGTTTTGCGCAATTACGTACAAAAGACAGTACTGCCCCAAATGTTTTTTTAAAGTTGAATGTGTTTCCTTCCCTGTGCAGTGTCCAATTATACAATGGAAAGTTGAGTTTTGCATATGACTTTACTGCGCCAAACTTATTTTGCGCAATTCCGTACACATGACAGTACTGCCCTAAATGTTTTCAAGTTGATGAATGTGTTTTCTTTCTGTGCAGTGAGCAATTATGCAATGCAAAGTTGAGTTTCTGATATCATTTTACTGCGCCAAGCTTGTTTCGGTAAATTCCGTAAACATGACAGTACTGCCCTAAATATTTTAAACATGATGAATGTGTTTCTTTCCCTGTGCAGTGTGCAATTATGTAATACAAAGTTGAGTTTCTCGTATGATTTTGCTGCGCCAAACTTGTTTCGCTCAATTCCGTGCGCATGACAATACTGCCCCAAATGTTTTTAAATTGCTAAATGTGCTTCCTACCTTGTGCAGCGTGCGTTTGTGTGACACAATGTTGCGTTGTACATTGGATTTTACAGTGCCAAAACTGTTTTGCGCAATTACGTACAAAAGACAGTACTGCCCCAAATGTTTTTTTAAAGTTGAATGTGTTTCCTTCCCTGTGCAGTGTCCAATTATACAATGGAAAGTTGAGTTTTGCATATGACTTTACTGCGCCAAACTTATTTTGCGCAATTCCGTACACATGACAGTACTGCCCTAAATGTTTTCAAGTTGATGAATGTGTTTTCTTTCTGTGCAGTGAGCAATTATGCAATGCAAAGTTGAGTTTCTGATATCATTTTACTGCGCCAAGCTTGTTTCGGTAAATTCCGTAAACATGACAGTACTGCCCTAAATATTTTAAACATGATGAATGTGTTTCTTTCCCTGTGCAGTGTGCAATTATGTAATACAAAGTTGAGTTTCTCGTATGATTTTGCTGTGCCAAACTTGTTTCGCTCAATTCCGTGCGCATGACAATACTGCCCCAAATGTTTTTAAATTGCTAAATGTGCTTCCTACCTTGTGCAGCGTGCGTTTGTGTGACACAATGTTGCGTTGTACATTGGATTTTACAGTGCCAAAACTGTTTTGCGCAATTACGTACAAAAGACAGTACTGCCCCAAATGTTTTTTTTAAAGTTGAATGTGTTTCCTTCCCTGTGCAGTGTCCAATTATACAATGGAAAGTTGAGTTTTGCATATGACTTTACTGCGCCAAACTTATTTTGCGCAATTCCGTACACATGACAGTACTGCCCTAAATGTTTTCAAGTTGATGAACGTGTTTTCTTTCTGTGCAGTGAGCAATTATGCAATGCAAAGTTGAGTTTCTGATATCATTTTACTGCGCCAAGCTTGTTTCGCTAAATTCCGTAAACATGACAGTACTGCCCTAAATATTTTAAACATGATGAATGTGTTTCTTTCCCTGTGCAGTGTGCAATTATGTAATACAAAGTTGAGTTTCTCGTATGATTTTGCTGCGCCAAACTTGTTTCGCTCAATTCCGTGCGCATGACAATACTGCCCCAAATGTTTTTAAATTGCTAAATGTGCTTCCTACCTTGTGCAGCGTGCGTTTGTGTGACACAATGTTGCGTTGTACATTGGATTTTACAGTGCCAAAACTGTTTTGCGCAATTACGTACAAAAGACAGTACTGCCCCAAATGTTTTTTTTAAAGTTGAATGTGTTTCCTTCCCTGTGCAGTGTCCAATTATACAATGGAAAGTTGAGTTTTGCATATGACTTTACTGCGCCAAACTTATTTTGCGCAATTCCGTACACATGACAGTACTGCCCTAAATGTTTTCAAGTTGATGAATGTGTTTTCTTTCTGTGCAGTGAGCAATTATGCAATGCAAAGTTGAGTTTCTGATATCATTTTACTGCGCCAAGCTTGTTTCGCTAAATTCCGTAAACATGACAGTACTGCCCTAAATATTTTAAACATGATGAATGTGTTTCTTTCCCTGTGCAGTGTGCAATTATGTAATACAAAGTTGAGTTTCTCGTATGATTTTGCTGCGCCAAACTTGTTTCGCTCAATTCCGTGCGCATGACAATACTGCCCCAAATGTTTTTAAATTGCTAAATGTGCTTCCTACCTTGTGCAGCGTGCGTTTGTGTGACACAATGTTGCGTTGTACATTGGATTTTACAGTGCCAAAACTGTTTTGCGCAATTACGTACAAAAGACAGTACTGCCCCAAATGTTTTTTTAAAGTTGAATGTGTTTCCTTCCCTGTGCAGTGTCCAATTATACAATGGAAAGTTGAGTTTTGCATATGACTTTACTGCGCCAAACTTATTTTGCGCAATTCCGTACACATGACAGTACTGCCCTAAATGTTTTCAAGTTGATGAATGTGTTTTCTTTCTGTGCAGTGAGCAATTATGCAATGCAAAGTTGAGTTTCTGATATCATTTTACTGCGCCAAGCTTGTTTCGCTAAATTCCGTAAACATGACAGTACTGCCCTAAATATTTTAAACATGATGAATGTGTTTCTTTCCCTGTGCAGTGTGCAATTATGTAATACAAAGTTGAGTTTCTCGTATGATTTTGCTGCGCCAAACTTGTTTCGCTCAATTCCGTGCGCATGACAATACTGCCCCAAATGTTTTTAAATTGCTAAATGTGCTTCCTACCTTGTGCAGCGTGCGTTTGTGTGACACAATGTTGCGTTGTACATTGGATTTTACAGTGCCAAAACTGTTTTGCGCAATTACGTACAAAAGACAGTACTGCCCCAAATGTTTTTTTAAAGTTGAATGTGTTTCCTTCCCTGTGCAGTGTCCAATTATACAATGGAAAGTTGAGTTTTGCATATGACTTTACTGCGCCAAACTTATTTTGCGCAATTCCGTACACATGACAGTACTGCCCTAAATGTTTTCAAGTTGATGAATGTGTTTTCTTTCTGTGCAGTGAGCAATTATGCAATGCAAAGTTGAGTTTCTGATATCATTTTACTGCGCCAAGCTTGTTTCGGTAAATTCCGTAAACATGACAGTACTGCCCTAAATATTTTAAACATGATGAATGTGTTTCTTTCCCTGTGCAGTGTGCAATTATGTAATACAAAGTTGAGTTTCTCGTATGATTTTGCTGCGCCAAACTTGTTTCGCTCAATTCCGTGCGCATGACAATACTGCCCCAAATGTTTTTAAATTGCTAAATGTGCTTCCTACCTTGTGCAGCGTGCGTTTGTGTGACACAATGTTGCGTTGTACATTGGATTTTACAGTGCCAAAACTGTTTTGCGCAATTACGTACAAAAGACAGTACTGCCCCAAATGTTTTTTTTAAAGTTGAATGTGTTTCCTTCCCTGTGCAGTGTCCAATTATACAATGGAAAGTTGAGTTTTGCATATGACTTTACTGCGCCAAACTTATTTTGCGCAATTCCGTACACATGACAGTACTGCCCTAAATGTTTTCAAGTTGATGAATGTGTTTTCTTTCTGTGCAGTGAGCAATTATGCAATGCAAAGTTGAGTTTCTGATATCATTTTACTGCGCCAAGCTTGTTTCGCTAAATTCCGTAAACATGACAGTACTGCCCTAAATATTTTAAACATGATGAATGTGTTTCTTTCCCTGTGCAGTGTGCAATTATGTAATACAAAGTTGAGTTTCTCGTATGATTTTGCTGCGCCAAACTTGTTTCGCTCAATTCCGTGCGCATGACAATACTGCCCCAAATGTTTTTAAATTGCTAAATGTGCTTCCTACCTTGTGCAGCGTGCGTTTGTGTGACACAATGTTGCGTTGTACATTGGATTTTACAGTGCCAAAACTGTTTTGCGCAATTACGTACAAAAGACAGTACTGCCCCAAATGTTTTTTTTAAAGTTGAATGTGTTTCCTTCCCTGTGCAGTGTCCAATTATACAATGGAAAGTTGAGTTTTGCATATGACTTTACTGCGCCAAACTTATTTTGCGCAATTCCGTACACATGACAGTACTGCCCTAAATGTTTTCAAGTTGATGAATGTGTTTTCTTTCTGTGCAGTGAGCAATTATGCAATGCAAAGTTGAGTTTCTGATATCATTTTACTGCGCCAAGCTTGTTTCGCTAAATTCCGTAAACATGACAGTACTGCCCTAAATATTTTAAACATGATGAATGTGTTTCTTTCCCTGTGCAGTGTGCAATTATGTAATACAAAGTTGAGTTTCTCGTATGATTTTGCTGCGCCAAACTTGTTTCGCTCAATTCCGTGCGCATGACAATACTGCCCCAAATGTTTTTAAATTGCTAAATGTGCTTCCTACCTTGTGCAGCGTGCGTTTGTGTGACACAATGTTGCGTTGTACATTGGATTTTACAGTGCCAAAACTGTTTTGCGCAATTACGTACAAAAGACAGTACTGCCCCAAATGTTTTTTTAAAGTTGAATGTGTTTCCTTCCCTGTGCAGTGTCCAATTATACAATGGAAAGTTGAGTTTTGCATATGACTTTACTGCGCCAAACTTATTTTGCGCAATTCCGTACACATGACAGTACTGCCCTAAATGTTTTCAAGTTGATGAATGTGTTTTCTTTCTGTGCAGTGAGCAATTATGCAATGCAATGTTGAGTTTCTGATATCATTTTACTGCGCCAAGCTTGTTTCGCTAAATTCCGTAAACATGACAGTACTGCCCTAAATATTTTAAACATGATGAATGTGTTTCTTTCCCTGTGCAGTGTGCAATTATGTAATACAAAGTTGAGTTTCTCGTATGATTTTGCTGCGCCAAACTTGTTTCGCTCAATTCCGTGCGCATGACAATACTGCCCCAAATGTTTTTAAATTGCTAAATGTGCTTCCTACCTTGTGCAGCGTGCGTTTGTGTGACACAATGTTGCGTTGTACATTGGATTTTACAGTGCCAAAACTGTTTTGCGCAATTACGTACAAAAGACAGTACTGCCCCAAATGTTTTTTTTAAAGTTGAATGTGTTTCCTTCCCTGTGCAGTGTCCAATTATACAATGGAAAGTTGAGTTTTGCATATGACTTTACTGCGCCAAACTTATTTTGCGCAATTCCGTACACATGACAGTACTGCCCTAAATGTTTTCAAGTTGATGAATGTGTTTTCTTTCTGTGCAGTGAGCAATTATGCAATGCAAAGTTGAGTTTCTGATATCATTTTACTGCGCCAAGCTTGTTTCGCTAAATTCCGTAAACATGACAGTACTGCCCTAAATATTTTAAACATGATGAATGTGTTTCTTTCCCTGTGCAGTGTGCAATTATGTAATACAAAGTTGAGTTTCTCGTATGATTTTGCTGCGCCAAACTTGTTTCGCTCAATTCCGTGCGCATGACAATACTGCCCCAAATGTTTTTAAATTGCTAAATGTGCTTCCTACCTTGTGCAGCGTGCGTTTGTGTGACACAATGTTGCGTTGTACATTGGATTTTACAGTGCCAAAACTGTTTTGCGCAATTACGTACAAAAGACAGTACTGCCCCAAATGTTTTTTTAAAGTTGAATGTGTTTCCTTCCCTGTGCAGTGTCCAATTATACAATGGAAAGTTGAGTTTTGCATATGACTTTACTGCGCCAAACTTATTTTGCGCAATTCCGTACACATGACAGTACTGCCCTAAATGTTTTCAAGTTGATGAATGTGTTTTCTTTCTGTGCAGTGAGCAATTATGCAATGCAAAGTTGAGTTTCTGATATCATTTTACTGCGCCAAGCTTGTTTCGCTAAATTCCGTAAACATGACAGTACTGCCCTAAATATTTTAAACATGATGAATGTGTTTCTTTCCCTGTGCAGTGTGCAATTATGTAATACAAAGTTGAGTTTCTCGTATGATTTTGCTGCGCCAAACTTGTTTCGCTCAATTCCGTGCGCATGACAATACTGCCCCAAATGTTTTTAAATTGCTAAATGTGCTTCCTACCTTGTGCAGCGTGCGTTTGTGTGACACAATGTTGCGTTGTACATTGGATTTTACAGTGCCAAAACTGTTTTGCGCAATTACGTACAAAAGACAGTACTGCCCCAAATGTTTTTTTAAAGTTGAATGTGTTTCCTTCCCTGTGCAGTGTCCAATTACACAATGGAAAGTTGAGTTTTGCATATGACTTTACTGCGCCAAACTTATTTTGCGCAATTCCGTACACATGACAGTACTGCCCTAAATGTTTTCAAGTTGATGAATGTGTTTTCTTTCTGTGCAGTGAGCAATTATGCAATGCAAAGTTGAGTTTCTGATATCATTTTACTGCGCCAAGCTTGTTTCGCTAAATTCCGTAAACATGACAGTACTGCCCTAAATATTTTAAACATGATGAATGTGTTTCTTTCCCTGTGCAGTGTGCAATTATGTAATACAAAGTTGAGTTTCTCGTATGATTTTGCTGCGCCAAACTTGTTTCGCTCAATTCCGTGCGCATGACAATACTGCCCCAAATGTTTTTAAATTGCTAAATGTGCTTCCTACCTTGTGCAGCGTGCGTTTGTGTGACACAATGTTGCGTTGTACATTGGATTTTACAGTGCCAAAACTGTTTTGCGCAATTACGTACAAAAGACAGTACTGCCCCAAATGTTTTTTTAAAGTTGAATGTGTTTCCTTCCCTGTGCAGTGTCCAATTATACAATGGAAAGTTGAGTTTTGCATATGACTTTACTGCGCCAAACTTATTTTGCGCAATTCCGTACACATGACAGTACTGCCCTAAATGTTTTCAAGTTGATGAATGTGTTTTCTTTCTGTGCAGTGAGCAATTATGCAATGCAAAGTTGAGTTTCTGATATCATTTTACTGCGCCAAGCTTGTTTCGGTAAATTCCGTAAACATGACAGTACTGCCCTAAATATTTTAAACATGATGAATGTGTTTCTTTCCCTGTGCAGTGTGCAATTATGTAATACAAAGTTGAGTTTCTCGTATGATTTTGCTGCGCCAAACTTGTTTCGCTCAATTCCGTGCGCATGACAATACTGCCCCAAATGTTTTTAAATTGCTAAATGTGCTTCCTACCTTGTGCAGCGTGCGTTTGTGTGACACAATGTTGCGTTGTACATTGGATTTTACAGTGCCAAAACTGTTTTGCGCAATTACGTACAAAAGACAGTACTGCCCCAAATGTTTTTTTAAAGTTGAATGTGTTTCCTTCCCTGTGCAGTGTCCAATTATACAATGGAAAGTTGAGTTTTGCATATGACTTTACTGCGCCAAACTTATTTTGCGCAATTCCGTACACATGACAGTACTGCCCTAAATGTTTTCAAGTTGATGAATGTGTTTTCTTTCTGTGCAGTGAGCAATTATGCAATGCAAAGTTGAGTTTCTGATATCATTTTACTGCGCCAAGCTTGTTTCGCTAAATTCCGTAAACATGACAGTACTGCCCTAAATATTTTAAACATGATGAATGTGTTTCTTTCCCTGTGCAGTGTGCAATTATGTAATACAAAGTTGAGTTTCTCGTATGATTTTGCTGCGCCAAACTTGTTTCGCTCAATTCCGTGCGCATGACAATACTGCCCCAAATGTTTTTAAATTGCTAAATGTGCTTCCTACCTTGTGCAGCGTGCGTTTGTGTGACACAATGTTGCGTTGTACATTGGATTTTACAGTGCCAAAACTGTTTTGCGCAATTACGTACAAAAGACAGTACTGCCCCAAATGTTTTTTTAAAGTTGAATGTGTTTCCTTCCCTGTGCAGTGTCCAATTATACAATGGAAAGTTGAGTTTTGCATATGACTTTACTGCGCCAAACTTATTTTGCGCAATTCCGTACACATGACAGTACTGCCCTAAATGTTTTCAAGTTGATGAATGTGTTTTCTTTCTGTGCAGTGAGCAATTATGCAATGCAAAGTTGAGTTTCTGATATCATTTTACTGCGCCAAGCTTGTTTCGCTAAATTCCGTAAACATGACAGTACTGCCCTAAATATTTTAAACATGATGAATGTGTTTCTTTCCCTGTGCAGTGTGCAATTATGTAATACAAAGTTGAGTTTCTCGTATGATTTTGCTGCGCCAAACTTGTTTCGCTCAATTCCGTGCGCATGACAATACTGCCCCAAATGTTTTTAAATTGCTAAATGTGCTTCCTACCTTGTGCAGCGTGCGTTTGTGTGACACAATGTTGCGTTGTACATTGGATTTTACAGTGCCAAAACTGTTTTGCGCAATTACGTACAAAAGACAGTACTGCCCCAAATGTTTTTTTAAAGTTGAATGTGTTTCCTTCCCTGTGCAGTGTCCAATTATACAATGGAAAGTTGAGTTTTGCATATGACTTTACTGCGCCAAACTTATTTTGCGCAATTCCGTACACATGACAGTACTGCCCTAAATGTTTTCAAGTTGATGAATGTGTTTTCTTTCTGTGCAGTGAGCAATTATGCAATGCAAAGTTGAGTTTCTGATATCATTTTACTGCGCCAAGCTTGTTTCGGTAAATTCCGTAAACATGACAGTACTGCCCTAAATATTTTAAACATGATGAATGTGTTTCTTTCCCTGTGCAGTGTGCAATTATGTAATACAAAGTTGAGTTTCTCGTATGATTTTGCTGCGCCAAACTTGTTTCGCTCAATTCCGTGCGCATGACAATACTGCCCCAAATGTTTTTAAATTGCTAAATGTGCTTCCTACCTTGTGCAGCGTGCGTTTGTGTGACACAATGTTGCGTTGTACATTGGATTTTACAGTGCCAAAACTGTTTTGCGCAATTACGTACAAAAGACAGTACTGCCCCAAATGTTTTTTTAAAGTTGAATGTGTTTCCTTCCCTGTGCAGTGTCCAATTATACAATGGAAAGTTGAGTTTTGCATATGACTTTACTGCGCCAAACTTATTTTGCGCAATTCCGTACACATGACAGTACTGCCCTAAATGTTTTCAAGTTGATGAATGTGTTTTCTTTCTGTGCAGTGAGCAATTATGCAATGCAAAGTTGAGTTTCTGATATCATTTTACTGCGCCAAGCTTGTTTCGGTAAATTCCGTAAACATGACAGTACTGCCCTAAATATTTTAAACATGATGAATGTGTTTCTTTCCCTGTGCAGTGTGCAATTATGTAATACAAAGTTGAGTTTCTCGTATGATTTTGCTGTGCCAAACTTGTTTCGCTCAATTCCGTGCGCATGACAATACTGCCCCAAATGTTTTTAAATTGCTAAATGTGCTTCCTACCTTGTGCAGCGTGCGTTTGTGTGACACAATGTTGCGTTGTACATTGGATTTTACAGTGCCAAAACTGTTTTGCGCAATTACGTACAAAAGACAGTACTGCCCCAAATGTTTTTTTTAAAGTTGAATGTGTTTCCTTCCCTGTGCAGTGTCCAATTATACAATGGAAAGTTGAGTTTTGCATATGACTTTACTGCGCCAAACTTATTTTGCGCAATTCCGTACACATGACAGTACTGCCCTAAATGTTTTCAAGTTGATGAATGTGTTTTCTTTCTGTGCAGTGAGCAATTATGCAATGCAAAGTTGAGTTTCTGATATCATTTTACTGCGCCAAGCTTGTTTCGCTAAATTCCGTAAACATGACAGTACTGCCCTAAATATTTTAAACATGATGAATGTGTTTCTTTCCCTGTGCAGTGTGCAATTATGTAATACAAAGTTGAGTTTCTCGTATGATTTTGCTGCGCCAAACTTGTTTCGCTCAATTCCGTGCGCATGACAATACTGCCCCAAATGTTTTTAAATTGCTAAATGTGCTTCCTACCTTGTGCAGCGTGCGTTTGTGTGACACAATGTTGCGTTGTACATTGGATTTTACAGTGCCAAAACTGTTTTGCGCAATTACGTACAAAAGACAGTACTGCCCCAAATGTTTTTTTAAAGTTGAATGTGTTTCCTTCCCTGTGCAGTGTCCAATTATACAATGGAAAGTTGAGTTTTGCATATGACTTTACTGCGCCAAACTTATTTTGCGCAATTCCGTACACATGACAGTACTGCCCTAAATGTTTTCAAGTTGATGAATGTGTTTTCTTTCTGTGCAGTGAGCAATTATGCAATGCAATGTTGAGTTTCTGATATCATTTTACTGCGCCAAGCTTGTTTCGCTAAATTCCGTAAACATGACAGTACTGCCCTAAATATTTTAAACATGATGAATGTGTTTCTTTCCCTGTGCAGTGTGCAATTATGTAATACAAAGTTGAGTTTCTCGTATGATTTTGCTGCGCCAAACTTGTTTCGCTCAATTCCGTGCGCATGACAATACTGCCCCAAATGTTTTTAAATTGCTAAATGTGCTTCCTACCTTGTGCAGCGTGCGTTTGTGTGACACAATGTTGCGTTGTACATTGGATTTTACAGTGCCAAAACTGTTTTGCGCAATTACGTACAAAAGACAGTACTGCCCCAAATGTTTTTTTTAAAGTTGAATGTGTTTCCTTCCCTGTGCAGTGTCCAATTATACAATGGAAAGTTGAGTTTTGCATATGACTTTACTGCGCCAAACTTATTTTGCGCAATTCCGTACACATGACAGTACTGCCCTAAATGTTTTCAAGTTGATGAATGTGTTTTCTTTCTGTGCAGTGAGCAATTATGCAATGCAAAGTTGAGTTTCTGATATCATTTTACTGCGCCAAGCTTGTTTCGCTAAATTCCGTAAACATGACAGTACTGCCCTAAATATTTTAAACATGATGAATGTGTTTCTTTCCCTGTGCAGTGTGCAATTATGTAATACAAAGTTGAGTTTCTCGTATGATTTTGCTGCGCCAAACTTGTTTCGCTCAATTCCGTGCGCATGACAATACTGCCCCAAATGTTTTTAAATTGCTAAATGTGCTTCCTACCTTGTGCAGCGTGCGTTTGTGTGACACAATGTTGCGTTGTACATTGGATTTTACAGTGCCAAAACTGTTTTGCGCAATTACGTACAAAAGACAGTACTGCCCCAAATGTTTTTTTAAAGTTGAATGTGTTTCCTTCCCTGTGCAGTGTCCAATTATACAATGGAAAGTTGAGTTTTGCATATGACTTTACTGCGCCAAACTTATTTTGCGCAATTCCGTACACATGACAGTACTGCCCTAAATGTTTTCAAGTTGATGAATGTGTTTTCTTTCTGTGCAGTGAGCAATTATGCAATGCAAAGTTGAGTTTCTGATATCATTTTACTGCGCCAAGCTTGTTTCGGTAAATTCCGTAAACATGACAGTACTGCCCTAAATATTTTAAACATGATGAATGTGTTTCTTTCCCTGTGCAGTGTGCAATTATGTAATACAAAGTTGAGTTTCTCGTATGATTTTGCTGCGCCAAACTTGTTTCGCTCAATTCCGTGCGCATGACAATACTGCCCCAAATGTTTTTAAATTGCTAAATGTGCTTCCTACCTTGTGCAGCGTGCGTTTGTGTGACACAATGTTGCGTTGTACATTGGATTTTACAGTGCCAAAACTGTTTTGCGCAATTACGTACAAAAGACAGTACTGCCCCAAATGTTTTTTTTAAAGTTGAATGTGTTTCCTTCCCTGTGCAGTGTCCAATTATACAATGGAAAGTTGAGTTTTGCATATGACTTTACTGCGCCAAACTTATTTTGCGCAATTCCGTACACATGACAGTACTGCCCTAAATGTTTTCAAGTTGATGAACGTGTTTTCTTTCTGTGCAGTGAGCAATTATGCAATGCAAAGTTGAGTTTCTGATATCATTTTACTGCGCCAAGCTTGTTTCGCTAAATTCCGTAAACATGACAGTACTGCCCTAAATATTTTAAACATGATGAATGTGTTTCTTTCCCTGTGCAGTGTGCAATTATGTAATACAAAGTTGAGTTTCTCGTATGATTTTGCTGCGCCAAACTTGTTTCGCTCAATTCCGTGCGCATGACAATACTGCCCCAAATGTTTTTAAATTGCTAAATGTGCTTCCTACCTTGTGCAGCGTGCGTTTGTGTGACACAATGTTGCGTTGTACATTGGATTTTACAGTGCCAAAACTGTTTTGCGCAATTACGTACAAAAGACAGTACTGCCCCAAATGTTTTTTTAAAGTTGAATGTGTTTCCTTCCCTGTGCAGTGTCCAATTATACAATGGAAAGTTGAGTTTTGCATATGACTTTACTGCGCCAAACTTATTTTGCGCAATTCCGTACACATGACAGTACTGCCCTAAATGTTTTCAAGTTGATGAATGTGTTTTCTTTCTGTGCAGTGAGCAATTATGCAATGCAAAGTTGAGTTTCTGATATCATTTTACTGCGCCAAGCTTGTTTCGCTAAATTCCGTAAACATGACAGTACTGCCCTAAATATTTTAAACATGATGAATGTGTTTCTTTCCCTGTGCAGTGTGCAATTATGTAATACAAAGTTGAGTTTCTCGTATAATTTTGCTGCGCCAAACTTGTTTCGCTCAATTCCGTGCGCATGACAATACTGCCCCAAATGTTTTTAAATTGCTAAATGTGCTTCCTGCCTTGTGCAGCGTGCGTTTGTGTGACACAATGTTGCATTGTACATTGGATTTTACAGTGCCAAAACTGTTTTGCGCAATTACGTACAAAAGACAGTACTGCCCCAAATGTTTTTTTTAAAGTTGAATGTGTTTCCTTCCCTGTGCAGTGTCCAATTATACAATGGAAAGTTGAGTTTTGCATATGACTTTACTGCGCCAAACTTATTTTGCGCAATTCCGTACACATTACAGTACTGCCCTAAATGTTTTCAAGTTGATGAATGTGTTTTCTTTCTGTGCAGTGAGCAATTATGCAATGCAAAGTTGAGTTTCTGATATCATTTTACTGCGCCAAGCTTGTTTCGGTAAATTCCGTAAACATGACAGTACTGCCCTAAATATTTTAAACATGATGAATGTGTTTCTTTCCCTGTGCAGTGTGCAATTATGTAATACAAAGTTGAGTTTCTCGTATGATTTTGCTGCGCCAAACTTGTTTCGCTCAATTCCGTGCGCATGACAATACTGCCCCAAATGTTTTTAAATTGCTAAATGTGCTTCCTACCTTGTGCAGCGTGCGTTTGTGTGACACAATGTTGCGTTGTACATTGGATTTTACAGTGCCAAAACTGTTTTGCGCAATTACGTACAAAAGACAGTACTGCCCCAAATGTTTTTTTAAAGTTGAATGTGTTTCCTTCCCTGTGCAGTGTCCAATTATACAATGGAAAGTTGAGTTTTGCATATGACTTTACTGCGCCAAACTTATTTTGCGCAATTCCGTACACATGACAGTACTGCCCTAAATGTTTTCAAGTTGATGAATGTGTTTTCTTTCTGTGCAGTGAGCAATTATGCAATGCAAAGTTGAGTTTCTGATATCATTTTACTGCGCCAAGCTTGTTTCGGTAAATTCCGTAAACATGACAGTACTGCCCTAAATATTTTAAACATGATGAATGTGTTTCTTTCCCTGTGCAGTGTGCAATTATGTAATACAAAGTTGAGTTTCTCGTATGATTTTGCTGCGCCAAACTTGTTTCGCTCAATTCCGTGCGCATGACAATACTGCCCCAAATGTTTTTAAATTGCTAAATGTGCTTCCTACCTTGTGCAGCGTGCGTTTGTGTGACACAATGTTGCGTTGTACATTGGATTTTACAGTGCCAAAACTGTTTTGCGCAATTACGTACAAAAGACAGTACTGCCCCAAATGTTTTTTTTAAAGTTGAATGTGTTTCCTTCCCTGTGCAGTGTCCAATTATACAATGGAAAGTTGAGTTTTGCATATGACTTTACTGCGCCAAACTTATTTTGCGCAATTCCGTACACATGACAGTACTGCCCTAAATGTTTTCAAGTTGATGAATGTGTTTTCTTTCTGTGCAGTGAGCAATTATGCAATGCAAAGTTGAGTTTCTGATATCATTTTACTGCGCCAAGCTTGTTTCGCTAAATTCCGTAAACATGACAGTACTGCCCTAAATATTTTAAACATGATGAATGTGTTTCTTTCCCTGTGCAGTGTGCAATTATGTAATACAAAGTTGAGTTTCTCGTATGATTTTGCTGCGCCAAACTTGTTTTGCTCAATTCCGTGCGCATGACAATACTGCCCCAAATGTTTTTAAATTGCTAAATGTGCTTCCTACCTTGTGCAGCGTGCGTTTGTGTGACACAATGTTGCGTTGTACATTGGATTTTACAGTGCCAAAACTGTTTTGCGCAATTACGTACAAAAGACAGTACTGCCCCAAATGTTTTTTTAAAGTTGAATGTGTTTCCTTCCCTGTGCAGTGTCCAATTATACAATGGAAAGTTGAGTTTTGCATATGACTTTACTGCGCCAAACTTATTTTGCGCAATTCCGTACACATGACAGTACTGCCCTAAATGTTTTCAAGTTGATGAATGTGTTTTCTTTCTGTGCAGTGAGCAATTATGCAATGCAATGTTGAGTTTCTGATATCATTTTACTGCGCCAAGCTTGTTTCGGTAAATTCCGTAAACATGACAGTACTGCCCTAAATATTTTAAACATGATGAATGTGTTTCTTTCCCTGTGCAGTGTGCAATTATGTAATACAAAGTTGAGTTTCTCGTATGATTTTGCTGCGCCAAACTTGTTTCGCTCAATTCCGTGCGCATGACAATACTGCCCCAAATGTTTTTAAATTGCTAAATGTGCTTCCTACCTTGTGCAGCGTGCGTTTGTGTGACACAATGTTGCGTTGTACATTGGATTTTACAGTGCCAAAACTGTTTTGCGCAATTACGTACAAAAGACAGTACTGCCCCAAATGTTTTTTTAAAGTTGAATGTGTTTCCTTCCCTGTGCAGTGTCCAATTATACAATGGAAAGTTGAGTTTTGCATATGACTTTACTGCGCCAAACTTATTTTGCGCAATTCCGTACACATGACAGTACTGCCCTAAATGTTTTCAAGTTGATGAATGTGTTTTCTTTCTGTGCAGTGAGCAATTATGCAATGCAATGTTGAGTTTCTGATATCATTTTACTGCGCCAAGCTTGTTTCGCTAAATTCCGTAAACATGACAGTACTGCCCTAAATATTTTAAACATGATGAATGTGTTTCTTTCCCTGTGCAGTGTGCAATTATGTAATACAAAGTTGAGTTTCTCGTATGATTTTGCTGTGCCAAACTTGTTTCGCTCAATTCCGTGCGCATGACAATACTGCCCCAAATGTTTTTAAATTGCTAAATGTGCTTCCTACCTTGTGCAGCGTGCGTTTGTGTGACACAATGTTGCGTTGTACATTGGATTTTACAGTGCCAAAACTGTTTTGCGCAATTATGTACAAAAGACAGTACTGCCCCAAATGTTTTTTTAAAGTTGAATGTGTTTCCTTCCCTGTGCAGTGTCCAATTATACAATGGAAAGTTGAGTTTTGCATATGACTTTACTGCGCCAAACTTATTTTGCGCAATTCCGTACACATGACAGTACTGCCCTAAATGTTTTCAAGTTGATGAATGTGTTTTCTTTCTGTGCAGTGAGCAATTATGCAATGCAATGTTGAGTTTCTGATATCATTTTACTGCGCCAAGCTTGTTTCGGTAAATTCCGTAAACATGACAGTACTGCCCTAAATATTTTAAACATGATGAATGTGTTTCTTTCCCTGTGCAGTGTGCAATTATGTAATACAAAGTTGAGTTTCTCGTATGATTTTGCTGCGCCAAACTTGTTTCGCTCAATTCCGTGCGCATGACAATACTGCCCCAAATGTTTTTAAATTGCTAAATGTGCTTCCTACCTTGTGCAGCGTGCGTTTGTGTGACACAATGTTGCGTTGTACATTGGATTTTACAGTGCCAAAACTGTTTTGCGCAATTACGTACAAAAGACAGTACTGCCCCAAATGTTTTTTTAAAGTTGAATGTGTTTCCTTCCCTGTGCAGTGTCCAATTATACAATGGAAAGTTGAGTTTTGCATATGACTTTACTGCGCCAAACTTATTTTGCGCAATTCCGTACACATGACAGTACTGCCCTAAATGTTTTCAAGTTGATGAATGTGTTTTCTTTCTGTGCAGTGAGCAATTATGCAATGCAATGTTGAGTTTCTGATATCATTTTACTGCGCCAAGCTTGTTTCGCTAAATTCCGTAAACATGACAGTACTGCCCTAAATATTTTAAACATGATGAATGTGTTTCTTTCCCTGTGCAGTGTGCAATTATGTAATACAAAGTTGAGTTTCTCGTATGATTTTGCTGTGCCAAACTTGTTTCGCTCAATTCCGTGCGCATGACAATACTGCCCCAAATGTTTTTAAATTGCTAAATGTGCTTCCTACCTTGTGCAGCGTGCGTTTGTGTGACACAATGTTGCGTTGTACATTGGATTTTACAGTGCCAAAACTGTTTTGCGCAATTACGTACAAAAGACAGTACTGCCCCAAATGTTTTTTTTAAAGTTGAATGTGTTTCCTTCCCTGTGCAGTGTCCAATTATACAATGGAAAGTTGAGTTTTGCATATGACTTTACTGCGCCAAACTTATTTTGCGCAATTCCGTACACATGACAGTACTGCCCTAAATGTTTTCAAGTTGATGAATGTGTTTTCTTTCTGTGCAGTGAGCAATTATGCAATGCAAAGTTGAGTTTCTGATATCATTTTACTGCGCCAAGCTTGTTTCGCTAAATTCCGTAAACATGACAGTACTGCCCTAAATATTTTAAACATGATGAATGTGTTTCTTTCCCTGTGCAGTGTGCAATTATGTAATACAAAGTTGAGTTTCTCGTATGATTTTGCTGCGCCAAACTTGTTTCGCTCAATTCCGTGCGCATGACAATACTGCCCCAAATGTTTTTAAATTGCTAAATGTGCTTCCTACCTTGTGCAGCGTGCGTTTGTGTGACACAATGTTGCGTTGTACATTGGATTTTACAGTGCCAAAACTGTTTTGCGCAATTACGTACAAAAGACAGTACTGCCCCAAATGTTTTTTTAAAGTTGAATGTGTTTCCTTCCCTGTGCAGTGTCCAATTATACAATGGAAAGTTGAGTTTTGCATATGACTTTACTGCGCCAAACTTATTTTGCGCAATTCCGTACACATGACAGTACTGCCCTAAATGTTTTCAAGTTGATGAATGTGTTTTCTTTCTGTGCAGTGAGCAATTATGCAATGCAAAGTTGAGTTTCTGATATCATTTTACTGCGCCAAGCTTGTTTCGCTAAATTCCGTAAACATGACAGTACTGCCCTAAATATTTTAAACATGATGAATGTGTTTCTTTCCCTGTGCAGTGTGCAATTATGTAATACAAAGTTGAGTTTCTCGTATGATTTTGCTGCGCCAAACTTGTTTCGCTCAATTCCGTGCGCATGACAATACTGCCCCAAATGTTTTTAAATTGCTAAATGTGCTTCCTACCTTGTGCAGCGTGCGTTTGTGTGACACAATGTTGCGTTGTACATTGGATTTTACAGTGCCAAAACTGTTTTGCGCAATTACGTACAAAAGACAGTACTGCCCCAAATGTTTTTTTAAAGTTGAATGTGTTTCCTTCCCTGTGCAGTGTCCAATTACACAATGGAAAGTTGAGTTTTGCATATGACTTTACTGCGCCAAACTTATTTTGCGCAATTCCGTACACATGACAGTACTGCCCTAAATGTTTTCAAGTTGATGAATGTGTTTTCTTTCTGTGCAGTGAGCAATTATGCAATGCAAAGTTGAGTTTCTGATATCATTTTACTGCGCCAAGCTTGTTTCGCTAAATTCCGTAAACATGACAGTACTGCCCTAAATATTTTAAACATGATGAATGTGTTTCTTTCCCTGTGCAGTGTGCAATTATGTAATACAAAGTTGAGTTTCTCGTATGATTTTGCTGCGCCAAACTTGTTTCGCTCAATTCCGTGCGCATGACAATACTGCCCCAAATGTTTTTAAATTGCTAAATGTGCTTCCTACCTTGTGCAGCGTGCGTTTGTGTGACACAATGTTGCGTTGTACATTGGATTTTACAGTGCCAAAACTGTTTTGCGCAATTACGTACAAAAGACAGTACTGCCCCAAATGTTTTTTTAAAGTTGAATGTGTTTCCTTCCCTGTGCAGTGTCCAATTACACAATGGAAAGTTGAGTTTTGCATATGACTTTACTGCGCCAAACTTATTTTGCGCAATTCCGTACACATGACAGTACTGCCCTAAATGTTTTCAAGTTGATGAATGTGTTTTCTTTCTGTGCAGTGAGCAATTATGCAATGCAAAGTTGAGTTTCTGATATCATTTTACTGCGCCAAGCTTGTTTCGCTAAATTCCGTAAACATGACAGTACTGCCCTAAATATTTTAAACATGATGAATGTGTTTCTTTCCCTGTGCAGTGTGCAATTATGTAATACAAAGTTGAGTTTCTCGTATGATTTTGCTGCGCCAAACTTGTTTCGCTCAATTCCGTGCGCATGACAATACTGCCCCAAATGTTTTTAAATTGCTAAATGTGCTTCCTACCTTGTGCAGCGTGCGTTTGTGTGACACAATGTTGCGTTGTACATTGGATTTTACAGTGCCAAAACTGTTTTGCGCAATTACGTACAAAAGACAGTACTGCCCCAAATGTTTTTTTAAAGTTGAATGTGTTTCCTTCCCTGTGCAGTGTCCAATTATACAATGGAAAGTTGAGTTTTGCATATGACTTTACTGCGCCAAACTTATTTTGCGCAATTCCGTACACATGACAGTACTGCCCTAAATGTTTTCAAGTTGATGAATGTGTTTTCTTTCTGTGCAGTGAGCAATTATGCAATGCAAAGTTGAGTTTCTGATATCATTTTACTGCGCCAAGCTTGTTTCGCTAAATTCCGTAAACATGACAGTACTGCCCTAAATATTTTAAACATGATGAATGTGTTTCTTTCCCTGTGCAGTGTGCAAATATGTAATACAAAGTTGAGTTTCTCGTATGATTTTGCTGCGCCAAACTTGTTTCGCTCAATTCCGTGCGCATGACAATACTGCCCCAAATGTTTTTAAATTGCTAAATGTGCTTCCTACCTTGTGCAGCGTGCGTTTGTGTGACACAATGTTGCGTTGTACATTGGATTTTACAGTGCCAAAACTGTTTTGCGCAATTACGTACAAAAGACAGTACTGCCCCAAATGTTTTTTTTAAAGTTGAATGTGTTTCCTTCCCTGTGCAGTGTCCAATTATACAATGGAAAGTTGAGTTTTGCATATGACTTTACTGCGCCAAACTTATTTTGCGCAATTCCGTACACATGACAGTACTGCCCTAAATGTTTTCAAGTTGATCAATGTGTTTTCTTTCTGTGCAGTGAGCAATTATGCAATGCAAAGTTGAGTTTCTGATATCATTTTACTGCGCCAAGCTTGTTTCGCTAAATTCCGTAAAC
Source organism: Dendrobates tinctorius (assembly GCF_039654945.1). Classification (NCBI taxonomy): domain Eukaryota; kingdom Metazoa; phylum Chordata; class Amphibia; order Anura; family Dendrobatidae; genus Dendrobates; species Dendrobates tinctorius. Next base: position 45,404,634 of record NW_027361704.1, on the reverse strand, counting down.
ATGACAGTACTGCCCTAAATATTGTAAACATGATGAATGTGTTTCTTTCCCTGTGCAGTGTGCAATTATGTAATACAAAGTTGAGTTTCTCGTATGATTTTGCTGCGCCAAACTTGTTTCGCTCAATTCCGTGCGCATGACAATACTGCCCCAAATGTTTTTAAATTGCTAAATGTGCTTCCTACCTTGTGCAGCGTGCGTTTGTGTGACACAATGTTGCGTTGTACATTGGATTTTACAGTGCCAAAACTGTTTTGCGCAATTACGTACAAAAGACAGTACTGCCCCAAATGTTTTTTTTAAAGTTGAATGTGTTTCCTTCCCTGTGCAGTGTCCAATTATACAATGGATAGTTGAGTTTTTTACATATGACTTTACTGCGCCAAACTTATTTTGCGCAATTCCGTACACATGACAGTACTGCCCTAAATGTTTTCAAGTTGATGAATGTGTTTTCTTTCTGTGCAGTGAGCAATTATGCAATGCAAAGTTGAGTTTCTGATATCATTTTACTGCGCCAAGCTTGTTTCGCTAAATTCCGTAAACATGACAGTACTGCCCTAAATATTTTAAACATGATGAATGTGTTTCTTTCCCTGTGCAGTGTGCAATTATGTAATACAAAGTTGAGTTTCTCGTATGATTTTGCTGCGCCAAACTTGTTTCGCTCAATTCCGTGCGCATGACAATACTGCCCCAAATGTTTTTAAATTGCTAAATGTGCTTCCTACCTTGTGCAGCGTGCGTTTGTGTGACACAATGTTGCGTTGTACATTGGATTTTACAGTGCCAAAACTGTTTTGTGCAATTACGTACAAAAGACAGTACTGACCCAAATGTTTTTTTAAAGTTGAATGTGTTTCCTTCCCTGTGCAGTGTCCAATTATACAATGGAAAGTTGAGTTTTGCATATGACTTTACTGCGCCAAACTTATTTTGCGCAATTCCGTACACATGACAGTACTGCCCTAAATGTTTTCAAGTTGATGAATGTGTTTTCTTTCTGTGCAGTGAGCAATTATGCAATGCAAAGTTGAGTTTCTGATATCATTTTACTGCGCCAAGCTTGTTTCGCTAAATTCCGTAAACATGACAGTACTGCCCTAAATATTTTAAACATGATGAATGTGTTTCTTTCCCTGTGCAGTGTGCAATTATGTAATACAAAGTTGAGTTTCTCGTATGATTTTGCTGCGCCAAACTTGTTTCGCTCATTTCCGTGCGCATGACAATACTGCCCCAAATGTTTTTAAATTGCTAAATGTGCTTCCTACCTTGTGCAGCGTGCGTTTGTGTGACACAATGTTGCGTTGTACATTGGATTTTACAGTGCCAAAACTGTTTTGCGCAATTACGTACAAAAGACAGTACTGCCCCAAATGTTTTTTTTAAAGTTGAATGTGTTTCCTTCCCTGTGCAGTGTCCAATTATACAATGGAAAGTTGAGTTTTGCATATGACTTTACTGCGCCAAACTTATTTTGCGCAATTCCATACACATGACAGTACTGCACTAAATGTTTTCAAGTTGATGAATGTGTTTTCTTTCTGTGCAGTGAGCAATTATGCAATGCAAAGTTGAGTTTCTGATATCATTTTACTGCGCCAAGCTTGTTTCGCTAAATTCCGTAAACATGACAGTACTGCCCTAAATATTTTAAACATGATGAATGTGTTTCTTTCCCTGTGCAGTGTGCAATTATGTAATACAAAGTTGAGTTTCTCGTATGATTTTGCTGCGCCAAACTTGTTTCGCTCAATTCCGTGCGCATGACAATACTGCCCCAAATGTTTTTAAATTGCTAAATGTGCTTCCTACCTTGTGCAGCGTGCGTTTGTGTGACACAATGTTGCGTTGTACATTGGATTTTACAGTGCCAAAACTGTTTTGCGCAATTACATACAAAAGACAGTACTGCCCCAAATGTTTTTTTTAAAGTTGAATGTGTTTCCTTCCCTGTGCAGTGTCCAATTATACAATGGAAAGTTGAGTTTTGCATATGACTTTACTGCGCCAAACTTATTTTGCGCAATTCCGTACACATGACAGTACTGCCCTAAATGTTTTCAAGTTGATGAATGTGTTTTCTTTCTGTGCAGTGAGCAATTATGCAATGCAAAGTTGAGTTTCTGATATCATTTTACTGCGCCAAGCTTTTTTCTCTAAATTCCGTAAACATGACAGTACTGCCCTAAATATTTTAAACATGATGAATGTGTTTCTTTCCCTGTGCAGTGTGCAATTATGTAATACAAAGTTGAGTTTCTCGTATGATTTTGCTGCGCCAAACTTGTTTCGCTCAATTCCGTGCACATGACAATACTGCCCCAAATGTTTTTAAATTGCTAAATGTGCTTCCTACCTTGTGCAGCGTGCGTTTGTGTGACACAATGTTGCGTTGTACATTGGATTTTACAGTGCCAAAACTGTTTTGCGCAATTACGTACAAAAGACAGTACTGCCCCAAATGTTTTTTTAAAGTTGAATGTGTTTCCTTTCCTGTGCAGTGTCCAATTATACAATGGAAAGTTGAGTTTTGCATATGACTTTACTGCGCCAAACTTATTTTGCGCAATTCCGTACACATGACAGTACTGCCCTAAATGTTTTCAAGTTGATGAATGTGTTTTCTTTCTGTGCAGTGAGCAATTATGCAATGCAAAGTTGAGTTTCTGATATCATTTTACTGCGCCAAGCTTGTTTCGCTAAATTCCGTAAACATGACAGTACTGCCCTAAATATTTTAAACATGATGAATGTGTTTCTTTCCCTGTGCAGTGTGCAATTATGTAATACAAAGTTGAGTTTCTCGTATGATTTTGCTGCGCCAAACTTGTTTCGCTCAATTCCGTGCGCATGACAATACTGCCCCAAATGTTTTTAAATTGCTAAATGTGCTTCCTACCTTGTGCAGCGTGCGTTTGTGTGACACAATGTTGCGTTGTACATTGGATTTTACAGTGCCAAAACTGTTTTGCGCAATTACGTACAAAAGACAGTACTGCCCCAAATGTTTTTTTTAAAGTTGAATGTGTTTCCTTCCCTGTGCAGTGTCCAATTATACAATGGAAAGTTGAGTTTTGCATATGACTTTACTGCGCCAAACTTATTTTGCGCAATTCCGTACACATGACAGTACTGCCCTAAATGTTTTCAAGTTGATGAATGTGTTTTCTTTCTGTGCAGTGAGCAATTATGCAATGCAAAGTTGAGTTTCTGATATCATTTTACTGCGCCAAGCTTGTTTCGCTAAATTCCGTAAACATGACAGTACTGCCCTAAATATTTTAAACATGATGAATGTGTTTCTTTCCCTGTGCAGTGTGCAATTATGTAATACAAAGTTGAGTTTCTCGTATGATTTTGCTGCGCCAAACTTGTTTCGCTCAATTCCGTGCGCATGACAATACTGCCCCAAATGTTTTTAAATTGCTAAATGTGCTTCCTACCTTGTGCAGCGTGCGTTTGTGTGACACAATGTTGCGTTGTACATTGGATTTTACAGTGCCAAAACTGTTTTGCGCAATTACGTACAAAAGACAGTACTGCCCCAAATGTTTTTTTAAAGTTGAATGTGTTTCCTTCCCTGTGCAGTGTCCAATTATACAATGGAAAGTTGAGTTTTGCATATGACTTTACTGCGCCAAACTTATTTTGCGCAATTCCGTACACATGACAGTACTGCCCTAAATGTTTTCAAGTTGATGAATGTGTTTTCTTTCTGTGCAGTGAGCAATTATGCAATGCAAAGTTGAGTTTCTGATATCATTTTACTGCGCCAAGCTTGTTTCGCTAAATTCCGTAAACATGACAGTACTGCCCTAAATATTGTAAACATGATGAATGTGTTTCTTTCCCTGTGCAGTGTGCAATTATGTAATACAAAGTTGAGTTTCTCTTATGATTTTGCTGCGCCAAACTTGTTTCGCTCAATTCCGTGCGCATGACAATACTGCCCCAAATGTTTTTAAATTGCTAAATGTGCTTCCTACCTTGTGCAGCGTGCGTTTGTGTGACACAATGTTGCGTTGTACATTGGATTTTACAGTGCCAAAACTGTTTTGCGCAATTACGTACAAAAGACAGTACTGCCCCAAATGTTTTTTTTTAAAGTTGAATGTGTTTCCTTCCCTGTGCAGTGTCCAATTATACAATGGAAAGTTGAGTTTTGCATATGACTTTACTGCGCCAAACTTATTTTGCGCAATTCCGTACACATGACAGTACTGCCCTAAATGTTTTCAAGTTGATGAATGTGTTTTCTTTCTGTGCAGTGAGCAATTATGCAATGCAAAGTTGAGTTTCTGATATCATTTTACTGCGCCAAGCTTGTTTCGCTAAATTCCGTAAACATGACAGTACTGCCCTAAATATTTTAAACATGATGAATGTGTTTCTTTCCCTGTGCAGTGTGCAATTATGTAATACAAAGTTGAGTTTCTCGTATGATTTTGCTGCGCCAAACTTGTTTCGCTCAATTCCGTGCGCATGACAATACTGCCCCAAATGTTTTTAAATTGCTAAATGTGCTTCCTACCTTGTGCAGCGTGCGTTTGTGTGACACAATGTTGCGTTGTACATTGGATTTTACAGTGCCAAAACTGTTTTGCGCAATTACGTACAAAAGACAGTACTGCCCCAAATGTTTTTTTAAAGTTGAATGTGTTTCCTTCCCTGTGCAGTGTCCAATTATACAATGGAAAATTGAGTTTTGCATATGACTTTACTGCGCCAAACTTATTTTGCGCAATTCCGTACACATGACAGTACTGCCCTAAATGTTTTCAAGTTGATGAATGTGTTTTCTTTCTGTGCAGTGAGCAATTATGCAATGCAATGTTGAGTTTCTGATATCATTTTACTGCGCCAAGCTTGTTTCGCTAAATTCCGTAAACATGACAGTACTGCCCTAAATATTTTAAACATGATGAATGTGTTTCTTTCCCTGTGCAGTGTGCAATTATGTAATACAAAGTTGAGTTTCTCGTATGATTTTGCTGCGCCAAACTTGTTTCGCTCAATTCCGTGCGCATGACAATACTGCCCCAAATGTTTTTAAATTGCTAAATGTGCTTCCTACCTTGTGCAGCGTGCGTTTGTGTGACACAATGTTGCGTTGTACATTGGATTTTACAGTGCCAAAACTGTTTTGCGCAATTACGTACAAAAGACAGTACTGCCCCAAATGTTTTTTTTTAAAGTTGAATGTGTTTCCTTCCCTGTGCAGTGTCCAATTATACAATGGAAAGTTGAGTTTTGCATATGACTTTACTGCGCCAAACTTATTTTGCGCAATTCCGTACACATGACAGTACTGCCCTAAATGTTTTCAAGTTGATGAATGTGTTTTCTTTCTGTGCAGTGAGCAATTATGCAATGCAAAGTTGAGTTTCTGATATCATTTTACTGCGCCAAGCTTGTTTCGCTAAATTCCGTAAACATGACAGTACTGCCCTAAATATTTTAAACATGATGAATGTGTTTCTTTCCCTGTGCAGTGTGCAATTATGTAATACAAAGTTGAGTTTCTCGTATGATTTTGCTGCGCCAAACTTGTTTCACTCAATTCCGTGTGCATGACAATACTGCCCCAAATGTTTTTAAATTGCTAAATGTGCTTCCTACCTTGTGCAGCGTGCGTTTGTGTGACACAATGTTGCGTTGTACATTGGATTTTACAGTGCCAAAACTGTTTTGCGCAATTACGTACAAAAGACAGTACTGCCCCAAATGTTTTTTTTAAAGTTGAATGTGTTTCCTTCCCTGTGCAGTGTCCAATTATACAATGGAAAGTTGAGTTTTGCATATGACTTTACTGCGCCAAACTTATTTTGCGCAATTCCGTACACATTACAGTACTGCCCTAAATGTTTTCAAGTTGATGAATGTGTTTTCTTTCTGTGCAGTGAGCAATTATGCAATGCAAAGTTGAGTTTCTGATATCATTTTACTGCGCCAAGCTTGTTTCGCTAAATTCCGTAAACATGACAGTACTGCCCTAAATATTTTAAACATGATGAATGTGTTTCTTTCCCTGTGCAGTGTGCAATTATGTAATACAAAGTTGAGTTTCTCGTATGATTTTGCTGCGCCAAACTTGTTTCGCTCAATTCCGTGCGCATGACAATACTGCCCCAAATGTTTTTAAATTGCTAAATGTGCTTCCTACCTTGTGCAGCGTGCGTTTGTGTGACACAATGTTGCGTTGTACATTGGATTTTACAGTGCCAAAACTGTTTTGCGCAATTACGTACAAAAGACAGTACTGCCCCAAATGTTTTTTTAAAGTTGAATGTGTTTCCTTCCCTGTGCAGTGTCCAATTATACAGTGGAAAGTTGAGTTTTGCATATGACTTTACTGCGCCAAACTTATTTTGCGCAATTCCGTACACATGACAGTACTGCCCTAAATGTTTTCAAGTTGATGAATGTGTTTTCTTTCTGTGCAGTGAGCTATTATGCAATGCAATGTTGAGTTTCTGATATCATTTTACTGCGCCAAGCTTGTTTCGCTAAATTCCGTAAACATGACAGTACTGCCCTAAATATTTTAAACATGATGAATGTGTTTCTTTCCCTGTGCAGTGTGCAATTATGTAATACAAAGTTGAGTTTCTCGTATGATTTTGCTGCGCCAAACTTGTTTCGCTCAATTCCGTGCGCATGACAATACTGCCCCAAATGTTTTTAAATTGCTAAATGTGCTTCCTACCTTGTGCAGCGTGCGTTTGTGTGACACAATGTTGCGTTGTACATTGGATTTTACAGTGCCAAAACTGTTTTGCGCAATTACGTACAAAAGACAGTACTGCCCCAAATGTTTTTTTAAAGTTGAATGTGTTTCCTTCCCTGTGCAGTGTCCAATTATACAATGGAAAGTTGAGTTTTGCATATGACTTTACTGCGCCAAACTTATTTTGCGCAATTCCGTACACATGACAGTACTGCCCTAAATGTTTTCAAGTTGATGAATGTGTTTTCTTTCTGTGCAGTGAGCAATTATGCAATGCAAAGTTGAGTTTCTGATATCATTTTACTGCGCCAAGCTTGTTTCGCTAAATTCCGTAAACATGACAGTACTGCCCTAAATATTTTAAACATGATGAATGTGTTTCTTTCCCTGTGCAGTGTGCAATTATGTAATACAAAGTTGAGTTTCTCGTATGATTTTGCTGCGCCAAACTTGTTTCGCTCAATTCCGTGCGCATGACAATACTGCCCCAAATGTTTTTAAATTGCTAAATGTGCTTCCTACCTTGTGCAGCATGCGTTTGTGTGACACAATGTTGCGTTGTACATTGGATTTTACAGTGCCAAAACTGTTTTGCGCAATTACGTACAAAAGACAGTACTGCCCCAAATGTTTTTTTTAAAGTTGAATGTGTTTCCTTCCCTGTGCAGTGTCCAATTATACAATGGAAAGTTGAGTTTTGCATATGACTTTACTGCGCCAAACTTATTTTGCGCAATTCCGTACACATGACAGTACTGCCCTAAATGTTTTCAAGTTGATGAATGTGTTTTCTTTCTGTGCAGTGAGCAATTATGCAATGCAAAGTTGAGTTTCTGATATCATTTTACTGCGCCAAGCTTGTTTCGCTAAATTCCGTAAACATGACAGTACTGCCCTAAATATTTTAAACATGATGAATGTGTTTCTTTCCCTGTGCAGTGTGCAATTATGTAATACAAAGTTGAGTTTCTCGTATGATTTTGCTGCGCCAAACTTGTTTCGCTCAATTCCGTGCGCATGACAATACTGCCCCAAATGTTTTTAAATTGCTAAATGTGCTTCCTACCTTGTGCAGCGTGCGTTTGTGTGACACAATGTTGCGTTGTACATTGGATTTTACAGTGCCAAAACTGTTTTGCGCAATTACGTACAAAAGACAGTACTGCCCCAAATGTTTTTTTTAAAGTTGAATGTGTTTCCTTCCCTGTGCAGTGTCCAATTATACAATGGAAAGTTGAGTTTTGCATATGACTTTACTGCGCCAAACTTATTTTGCGCAATTCCGTACACATGACAGTACTGCCCTAAATGTTTTCAAGTTGATGAATGTGTTTTCTTTCTGTGCAGTGAGCAATTATGCAATGCAAAGTTGAGTTTCTGATATCATTTTACTGCGCCAAGCTTGTTTCGCTAAATTCCGTAAACATGACAGTACTGCCCTAAATATTTTAAACATGATGAATGTGTTTCTTTCCCTGTGCAGTGTGCAATTATGTAATACAAAGTTGAGTTTCTCGTATGATTTTGCTGCGCCAAACTTGTTTCGCTCAATTCCGTGCGCATGACAATACTGCCCCAAATGTTTTTAAATTGCTAAATGTGCTTCCTACCTTGTGCAGCGTGCGTTTGTGTGACACAATGTTGCGTTGTACATTGGATTTTACAGTGCCAAAACTGTTTTGCGCAATTACGTACAAAAGACAGTACTGCCCCAAATGTTTTTTTTAAAGTTGAATGTGTTTCCTTCCCTGTGCAGTGTCCAATTATACAATGGAAAGTTGAGTTTTGCATATGACTTTACTGCGCCAAACTTATTTTGCGCAATTCCGTACACATGACAGTACTGCCCTAAATGTTTTCAAGTTGATGAATGTGTTTTCTTTCTGTGCAGTGAGCAATTATGCAATGCAAAGTTGAGTTTCTGATATCATTTTACTGCGCCAAGCTTGTTTCGCTAAATTCCGTAAACATGACAGTACTGCCCTAAATATTGTAAACATGATGAATGTGTTTCTTTCCCTGTGCAGTGTGCAATTATGTAATACAAAGTTGAGTTTCTCGTATGATTTTGCTGCGCCAAACTTGTTTCGCTCAATTCCGTGCGCATGACAATACTGCCCCAAATGTTTTTAAATTGCTAAATGTGCTTCCTACCTTGTGCAGCGTGCGTTTGTGTGACACAATGTTGCGTTGTACATTGGATTTTACAGTGCCAAAACTGTTTTGCGCAATTACGTACAAAAGACAGTACTGCCCCAAATGTTTTTTTTAAAGTTGAATGTGTTTCCTTCCCTGTGCAGTGTCCAATTATACAATGGAAAGTTGAGTTTTGCATATGACTTTACTGCGTCAAACTTATTTTGCGCAATTCCGTACACATGACAGTACTGCCCTAAATGTTTTCAAGTTGATGAATGTGTTTTCTTTCTGTGCAGTGAGCAATTATGCAATGCAAAGTTGAGTTTCTGATATCATTTTACTGCGCCAAGCTTGTTTCGGTAAATTCCGTAAACATGACAGTACTGCCCTAAATATTTTAAACATGATGAATGTGTTTCTTTCCCTGTGCAGTGTGCAATTATGTAATACAAAGTTGAGTTTCTCGTATGATTTTGCTGCGCCAAACTTGTTTCGCTCAATTCCGTGCGCATGACAATACTGCCCCAAATGTTTTTAAATTGCTAAATGTGCTTCCTACCTTGTGCAGCGTGCGTTTGTGTGACACAATGTTGCGTTGTACATTGGATTTTACAGTGCCAAAACTGTTTTGCGCAATTACGTACAAAAGACAGTACTGCCCCAAATGTTTTTTTAAAGTTGAATGTGTTTCCTTCCCTGTGCAGTGTCCAATTATACAATGGAAAGTTGAGTTTTGCATATGACTTTACTGCGCCAAACTTATTTTGCGCAATTCTGTACACATGACAGTACTGCCCTAAATGTTTTCAAGTTGATGAATGTGTTTTCTTTCTGTGCAGTGAGCAATTATGCAATGCAAAGTTGAGTTTCTGATATCATTTTACTGCGCCAAGCTTGTTTCACTAAATTCCGTAAACATGACAGTACTGCCCTAAATATTGTAAACATGATGAATGTGTTTCTTTCCCTGTGCAGTGTGCAATTATGTAATACAAAGTTGAGTTTCTCGTATGATTTTGCTGCGCCAAACTTGTTTCGCTCAATTCCGTGCGCATGACAATACTGCCCCAAATGTTTTTAAATTGCTAAATGTGCTTCCTACCTTGTGCAGCGTGCGTTTGTGTGACACAATGTTGCGTTGTACATTGGATTTTACAGTGCCAAAACTGTTTTGCGCAATTACGTACAAAAGACAGTACTGCCCCAAATGTTTTTTTTAAAGTTGAATGTGTTTCCTTCCCTGTGCAGTGTCCAATTATACAATGGAAAGTTGAGTTTTGCATATGACTTTACTGCGCCAAACTTATTTTGCGCAATTCCGTACACATGACAGTACTGCCCTAAATGTTTTCAAGTTGATGAATGTGTTTTCTTTCTGTGCAGTGAGCAATTATGCAATGCAAAGTTGAGTTTCTGATATCATTTTACTGCGCCAAGCTTGTTTCGCTAAATTCCGTAAACATGACAGTACTGCCCTAAATATTTTAAACATGATGAATGTGTTTCTTTCCCTGTGCAGTGTGCAATTATGTAATACAAAGTTGAGTTTCTCGTATGATTTTGCTGCGCCAAACTTGTTTCGCTCAATTCCGTGCGCATGACAATACTGCCCCAAATGTTTTTAAATTGCTAAATGTGCTTCCTACCTTGTGCAGCGTGCGTTTGTGTGACACAATGTTGCGTTGTACATTGGATTTTACAGTGCCAAAACTGTTTTGCGCAATTACGTACAAAAGACAGTACTGCCCCAAATGTTTTTTTTAAAGTTGAATGTGTTTCCTTCCCTGTGCAGTGTCCAATTATACAATGGAAAGTTGAGTTTTGCATATGACTTTACTGCGCCAAACTTATTTTGCGCAATTCCGTACACATGACAGTACTGCCCTAAATGTTTTCAAGTTGATGAATGTGTTTTCTTTCTGTGCAGTGAGCAATTATGCAATGCAAAGTTGAGTTTCTGATATCATTTTACTGCGCCAAGCTTGTTTCGCTAAATTCCGTAAACATGACAGTACTGCCCTAAATATTTTAAACATGATGAATGTGTTTCTTTCCCTGTGCAGTGTGCAATTATGTAATACAAAGTTGAGTTTCTCGTATGATTTTGCTGCGCCAAACTTGTTTCGCTCAATTCCGTGCGCATGACAATACTGCCCCAAATGTTTTTAAATTGCTAAATGTGCTTCCTACCTTGTGCAGCGTGCGTTTGTGTGACACAATGTTGCGTTGTACATTGGATTTTACAGTGCCAAAACTGTTTTGCGCAATTACGTACAAAAGACAGTACTGCCCCAAATGTTTTTTTAAAGTTGAATGTGTTTCCTTCCCTGTGCAGTGTCCAATTATACAATGGAAAGTTGAGTTTTGCATATGACTTTACTGCGCCAAACTTATTTTGCGCAATTCCGTACACATGACAGTACTGCCCTAAATGTTTTCAAGTTGATGAATGTGTTTTCTTTCTGTGCAGTGAGCAATTATGCAATGCAAAGTTGAGTTTCTCATATCATTTTACTGCGCCAAGCTTGTTTCGCTAAATTCCGTAAACATGACAGTACTGCCCTAAATATTTTAAACATGATGAATGTGTTTCTTTCCCTGTGCAGTGTGCAATTATGTAATACAAAGTTGAGTTTCTCGTATGATTTTGCTGCGCCAAACTTGTTTCGCTCAATTCCGTGCGCATGACAATACTGCCCCAAATGTTTTTAAATTGCTAAATGTGCTTCCTACCTTGTGCAGCGTGCGTTTGTGTGACACAATGTTGCGTTGTACATTGGATTTTACAGTGCCAAAACTGTTTTGCGCAATTACGTACAAAAGACAGTACTGCCCCAAATGTTTTTTTTAAAGTTGAATGTGTTTCCTTCCCTGTGCAGTGTCCAATTATACAATGGAAAGTTGAGTTTTGCATATGACTTTACTGCGCCAAACTTATTTTGCGCAATTCCGTACACATGACAGTACTGCCCTAAATGTTTTCAAGTTGATGAATGTGTTTTCTTTCTGTGCAGTGAGCAATTATGCAATGAAAAGTTGAGTTTCTGATATCATTTTACTGCGCCAAGCTTGTTTCGCTAAATTCCGTAAACATGACAGTACTGCCCTAAATATTTTAAACATGATGAATGTGTTTCTTTCCCTGTGCAGTGTGCAATTATGTAATACAAAGTTGAGTTTCTCGTATGATTTTGCTGCGCCAAACTTGTTTCGCTCAATTCCGTGCGCATGACAATACTGCCCCAAATGTTTTTAAATTGCTAAATGTGCTTCCTACCTTGTGCAGCGTGCGTTTGTGTGACACAATGTTGCGTTGTACATTGGATTTTACAGTGCCAAAACTGTTTTGCGCAATTATGTACAAAAGACAGTACTGCCCCAAATGTTTTTTTAAAGTTGAATGTGTTTCCTTCCCTGTGCAGTGTCCAATTATACAATGGAAAGTTGAGTTTTGCATATGACTTTACTGCGCCAAACTTATTTTGCGCAATTCCGTACACATGACAGTACTGCCCTAAATGTTTTCAAGTTGATGAATGTGTTTTCTTTCTGTGCAGTGAGCAATTATGCAATGCAATGTTGAGTTTCTGATAAGATTTTACTGCGCCAAGCTTGTTTCGCTAAATTCCGTAAACATGACAGTACTGCCCTAAATATTTTAAACATGATGAATGTGTTTCTTTCCCTGTGCAGTGTGCAATTATGTAATACAAAGTTGAGTTTCTCGTATGATTTTGCTGCGCCAAACTTGTTTCGCTCAATTCCGTGCGCATGACAATACTGCCCCAAATGTTTTTAAATTGCTAAATGTGCTTCCTACCTTGTGCAGCGTGCGTTTGTGTGACACAATGTTGCGTTGTACATTGGATTTTACAGTGCCAAAACTGTTTTGCGCAATTACGTACAAAAGACAGTACTGCCCCAAATGTTTTTTTTAAAGTTGAATGTGTTTCCTTCCCTGTGCAGTGTCCAATTATACAATGGAAAGTTGAGTTTTGCATATGACTTTACTGCGCCAAACTTATTTTGCGCAATTCCGTACACATTACAGTACTGCCCTAAATGTTTTCAAGTTGATGAATGTGTTTTCTTTCTGTGCAGTGAGCAATTATGCAATGCAAAGTTGAGTTTCTGATATCATTTTACTGCGCCAAGCTTGTTTCGCTAAATTCCGTAAACATGACAGTACTGCCCTAAATATTTTAAACATGATGAATGTGTTTCTTTCCCTGTGCAGTGTGCAATTATGTAATACAAAGTTGAGTTTCTCGTATGATTTTGCTGCGCCAAACTTGTTTCGCTCAATTCCGTGCGCATGACAATACTGCCCCAAATGTTTTTAAATTGCTAAATGTGCTTCCTACCTTGTGCAGCGTGCGTTTGTGTGACACAATGTTGCGTTGTACATTGGATTTTACAGTGCCAAAACTGTTTTGCGCAATTACGTACAAAAGACAGTACTGCCCCAAATGTTTTTTTAAAGTTGAATGTGTTTCCTTCCCTGTGCAGTGTCCAATTATACAATGGAAAGTTGAGTTTTGCATATGACTTTACTGCGCCAAACTTATTTTGCGCAATTCCGTACACATGACAGTACTGCCCTAAATGTTTTCAAGTTGATGAATGTGTTTTCTTTCTGTGCAGTGAGCAATTATGCAATGCAATGTTGAGTTTCTGATATCATTTTACTGCGCCAAGCTTGTTTCGCTAAATTCCGTAAACATGACAGTACTGCCCTAAATATTTTAAACATGATGAATGTGTTTCTTTCCCTGTGCAGTGTGCAATTATGTAATACAAAGTTGAGTTTCTCGTATGATTTTGCTGCGCCAAACTTGTTTCGCTCAATTCCGTGCGCATGACAATACTGCCCCAAATGTTTTTAAATTGCTAAATGTGCTTCCTACCTTGTGCAGCGTGCGTTTGTGTGACACAATGTTGCGTTGTACATTGGATTTTACAGTGCCAAAACTGTTTTGCGCAATTACGTACAAAAGACAGTACCCCCCCAAATGTTTTTTTTAAAGTTGAATGTGTTTCCTTCCCTGTGCAGTGTCCAATTATACAATGGAAAGTTGAGTTTTGCATATGACTTTACTGCGCCAAACTTATTTTGCGCAATTCCGTACACATGACAGTACTGCCCTAAATGTTTTCAAGTTGATGAATGTGTTTTCTTTCTGTGCAGTGAGCAATTATGCAATGCAAAGTTGAGTTTCTGATATCATTTTACTGCGCCAAGCTTGTTTCGCTAAATTCCGTAAACATGACAGTACTGCCCTAAATATTTTAAACATGATGAATGTGTTTCTTTCCCTGTGCAGTGTGCAATTATGTAATACAAAGTTGAGTTTCTCGTATGATTTTGCTGCGCCAAACTTGTTTCGCTCAATTCCGTGCGCATGACAATACTGCCCCAAATGTTTTTAAATTGCTAAATGTGCTTCCTACCTTGTGCAGCGTGCGTTTGTGTGACACAATGTTGCGTTGTACATTGGATTTTACAGTGCCAAAACTGTTTTGTGCAATTACGTACAAAAGACAGTACTGCCCCAAATGTTTTTTTTAAAGTTGAATGTGTTTCCTTCCCTGTGCAGTGTCCAATTATACAATGGAAAGTTGAGTTTTGCATATGACTTTACTGCGCCAAACTTATTTTGCGCAATTCCGTACACATGACAGTACTGCCCTAAATGTTTTCAAGTTGATGAATGTGTTTTCTTTCTGTGCAGTGAGCAATTATGCAATGCAAAGTTGAGTTTCTGATATCATTTTACTGCGCCAAGCTTGTTTCGGTAAATTCCGTAAACATGACAGTACTGCCCTAAATATTTTAAACATGATGAATGTGTTTCTTTCCCTGTGCAGTGTGCAATTATGTAATACAAAGTTGAGTTTCTCGTATGATTTTGCTGCGCCAAACTTGTTTCGCTCAATTCCGTGCGCATGACAATACTGCCCCAAATGTTTTTAAATTGCTAAATGTGCTTCCTACCTTGTGCAGCGTGCGTTTGTGTGACACAATGTTGCGTTGTACATTGGATTTTACAGTGCCAAAACTGTTTTGCGCAATTACGTACAAAAGACAGTACTGCCCCAAATGTTTTTTTAAAGTTGAATGTGTTTCCTTCCCTGTGCAGTGTCCAATTATACAATGGAAAGTTGAGTTTTGCATATGACTTTACTGCGCCAAACTTATTTTGCGCAATTCCGTACACATGACAGTACTGCCCTAAATGTTTTCAAGTTGATGAATGTGTTTTCTTTCTGTGCAGTGAGCAATTATGCAATGCAAAGTTGAGTTTCTGATATCATTTTACTGCGCCAAGCTTGTTTCGCTAAATTCCGTAAACATGACAGTACTGCCCTAAATATTTTAAACATGATGAATGTGTTTCTTTCCCTGTGCAGTGTGCAATTATGTAATACAAAGTTGAGTTTCTCGTATGATTTTGCTGCGCCAAACTTGTTTCGCTCAATTCCGTGCGCATGACAATACTGCCCCAAATGTTTTTAAATTGCTAAATGTGCTTCCTACCTTGTGCAGCGTGCGTTTGTGTGACACAATGTTGCGTTGTACATTGGATTTTACAGTGCCAAAACTGTTTTGCGCAATTACTTACAAAAGACAGTACTGCCCCAAATGTTTTTTTTAAAGTTGAATGTGTTTCCTTCCCTGTGCAGTGTCCAATTATACAATGGAAAGTTGAGTTTTGCATATGACTTTACTGCGCCAAACTTATTTTGCGCAATTCCGTACACATGACAGTACTGCCCTAAATGTTTTCAAGTTGATGAATGTGTTTTCTTTCTGTGCAGTGAGCAATTATGCAATGCAAAGTTGAGTTTCTGATATCATTTTACTGCGCCAAGCTTGTTTCGCTAAATTCCGTAAACATGACAGTACTGCCCTAAATATTTTAAACATGATGAATGTGTTTCTTTCCCTGTGCAGTGTGCAATTATGTAATACAAAGTTGAGTTTCTCGTATGATTTTGCTGCGCCAAACTTGTTTCGCTCAATTCCGTGCGCATGACAATACTGCCCCAAATGTTTTTAAATTGCTAAATGTGCTTCCTACCTTGTGCAGCGTGCGTTTGTGTGACACAATGTTGCGTTGTACATTGGATTTTACAGTGCCAAAACTGTTTTGCGCAATTACGTACAAAAGACAGTACTGCCCCAAATGTTTTTTTAAAGTTGAATGTGTTTCCTTCCCTGTGCAGTGTCCAATTATACAATGGAAAGTTGAGTTTTGCATATGACTTTACTGCGCCAAACTTATTTTGCGCAATTCCGTACACATGACAGTACTGCCCTAAATGTTTTCAAGTTGATGAATGTGTTTTCTTTCTGTGCAGTGAGCAATTATGCAATGCAAAGTTGAGTTTCTGATATCATTTTACTGCGCCAAGCTTGTTTCGGTAAATTCCGTAAACATGACAGTACTGCCCTAAATATTTTAAACATGATGAATGTGTTTCTTTCCCTGTGCAGTGTGCAATTATGTAATACAAAGTTGAGTTTCTCGTATGATTTTGCTGCGCCAAACTTGTTTCGCTCAATTCCGTGCGCATGACAATACTGCCCCAAATGTTTTTAAATTGCTAAATGTGCTTCCTACCTTGTGCAGCGTGCGTTTGTGTGACACAATGTTGCGTTGTACATTGGATTTTACAGTGCCAAAACTGTTTTGCGCAATTACGTACAAAAGACAGTACTGCCCCAAATGTTTTTTTTAAAGTTGAATGTGTTTCCTTCCCTGTGCAGTGTCCAATTATACAATGGAAAGTTGAGTTTTGCATATGACTTTACTGCGCCAAACTTATTTTGCGCAATTCCGTACACATGACAGTACTGCCCTAAATGTTTTCAAGTTGATGAATGTGTTTTCTTTCTGTGCAGTGAGCAATTATGCAATGCAAAGTTGAGTTTCTGATATCATTTTACTGCGCCAAGCTTGTTTCGCTAAATTCCGTAAACATGACAGTACTGCCCTAAATATTTTAAACATGATGAATGTGTTTCTTTCCCTGTGCAGTGTGCAATTATGTAATACAAAGTTGAGTTTCTCGTATGATTTTGCTGCGCCAAACTTGTTTCGCTCAATTCCGTGCGCATGACAATACTGCC
This sequence comes from Dendrobates tinctorius, assembly GCF_039654945.1. Taxonomy (NCBI): domain Eukaryota; kingdom Metazoa; phylum Chordata; class Amphibia; order Anura; family Dendrobatidae; genus Dendrobates; species Dendrobates tinctorius. The sequence continues at coordinate 45,387,628 of NW_027361704.1, read as the reverse complement.
CCAAATGTTTTTAAATTGCTAAATGTGCTTCCTACCTTGTGCAGCGTGCGTTTGTGTGACACAATGTTGCGTTGTACATTGGATTTTACAGTGCCAAAACTGTTTTGCGCAATTACGTACAAAAGACAGTACTGCCCCAAATGTTTTTTTAAAGTTGAATGTGTTTCCTTCCCTGTGCAGTGTCCAATTATACAATGGAAAGTTGAGTTTTGCATATGACTTTACTGCGCCAAACTTATTTTGCGCAATTCCGTACACATGACAGTACTGCCCTAAATGTTTTCAAGTTGATGAATGTGTTTTCTTTCTGTGCAGTGAGCAATTATGCAATGCAATGTTGAGTTTCTGATATCATTTTACTGCGCCAAGCTTGTTTCGCTAAATTCCGTAAACATGACAGTACTGCCCTAAATATTTTAAACATGATGAATGTGTTTCTTTCCCTGTGCAGTGTGCAATTATGTAATACAAAGTTGAGTTTCTCGTATGATTTTGCTGCGCCAAACTTGTTTCGCTCAATTCCGTGCGCATGACAATACTGCCCCAAATGTTTTTAAATTGCTAAATGTGCTTCCTACCTTGTGCAGCGTGCGTTTGTGTGACACAATGTTGCGTTGTACATTGGATTTTACAGTGCCAAAACTGTTTTGCGCAATTACGTACAAAAGACAGTACTGCCCCAAATGTTTTTTTTAAAGTTGAATGTGTTTCCTTCCCTGTGCAGTGTCCAATTATACAATGGAAAGTTGAGTTTTGCATATGACTTTACTGCGCCAAACTTATTTTGCGCAATTCCGTACACATGACAGTACTGCCCTAAATGTTTTCAAGTTGATGAATGTGTTTTCTTTCTGTGCAGTGAGCAATTATGCAATGCAAAGTTGAGTTTCTGATATCATTTTACTGCGCCAAGCTTGTTTCGCTAAATTCCGTAAACATGACAGTACTGCCCTAAATATTTTAAACATGATGAATGTGTTTCTTTCCCTGTGCAGTGTGCAATTATGTAATACAAAGTTGAGTTTCTCGTATGATTTTGCTGCGCCAAACTTGTTTCGCTCAATTCCGTGCGCATGACAATACTGCCCCAAATGTTTTTAAATTGCTAAATGTGCTTCCTACCTTGTGCAGCGTGCGTTTGTGTGACACAATGTTGCGTTGTACATTGGATTTTACAGTGCCAAAACTGTTTTGCGCAATTACGTACAAAAGACAGTACTGCCCCAAATGTTTTTTTAAAGTTGAATGTGTTTCCTTCCCTGTGCAGTGTCCAATTATACAATGGAAAGTTGAGTTTTGCATATGACTTTACTGCGCCAAACTTATTTTGCGCAATTCCGTACACATGACAGTACTGCCCTAAATGTTTTCAAGTTGATGAATGTGTTTTCTTTCTGTGCAGTGAGCAATTATGCAATGCAAAGTTGAGTTTCTGATATCATTTTACTGCGCCAAGCTTGTTTCGCTAAATTCCGTAAACATGACAGTACTGCCCTAAATATTTTAAACATGATGAATGTGTTTCTTTCCCTGTGCAGTGTGCAATTATGTAATACAAAGTTGAGTTTCTCGTATGATTTTGCTGCGCCAAACTTGTTTCGCTCAATTCCGTGCGCATGACAATACTGCCCCAAATGTTTTTAAATTGCTAAATGTGCTTCCTACCTTGTGCAGCGTGCGTTTGTGTGACACAATGTTGCGTTGTACATTGGATTTTACAGTGCCAAAACTGTTTTGCGCAATTACGTACAAAAGACAGTACTGCCCCAAATGTTTTTTTAAAGTTGAATGTGTTTCCTTCCCTGTGCAGTGTCCAATTACACAATGGAAAGTTGAGTTTTGCATATGACTTTACTGCGCCAAACTTATTTTGCGCAATTCCGTACACATGACAGTACTGCCCTAAATGTTTTCAAGTTGATGAATGTGTTTTCTTTCTGTGCAGTGAGCAATTATGCAATGCAAAGTTGAGTTTCTGATATCATTTTACTGCGCCAAGCTTGTTTCGGTAAATTCCGTAAACATGACAGTACTGCCCTAAATATTTTAAACATGATGAATGTGTTTCTTTCCCTGTGCAGTGTGCAATTATGTAATACAAAGTTGAGTTTCTCGTATGATTTTGCTGCGCCAAACTTGTTTCGCTCAATTCCGTGCGCATGACAATACTGCCCCAAATGTTTTTAAATTGCTAAATGTGCTTCCTACCTTGTGCAGCGTGCGTTTGTGTGACACAATGTTGCGTTGTACATTGGATTTTACAGTGCCAAAACTGTTTTGCGCAATTACGTACAAAAGACAGTACTGCCCCAAATGTTTTTTTAAAGTTGAATGTGTTTCCTTCCCTGTGCAGTGTCCAATTATACAATGGAAAGTTGAGTTTTGCATATGACTTTACTGCGCCAAACTTATTTTGCGCAATTCCGTACACATGACAGTACTGCCCTAAATGTTTTCAAGTTGATGAATGTGTTTTCTTTCTGTGCAGTGAGCAATTATGCAATGCAAAGTTGAGTTTCTGATATCATTTTACTGCGCCAAGCTTGTTTCGGTAAATTCCGTAAACATGACAGTACTGCCCTAAATATTTTAAACATGATGAATGTGTTTCTTTCCCTGTGCAGTGTGCAATTATGTAATACAAAGTTGAGTTTCTCGTATGATTTTGCTGCGCCAAACTTGTTTCGCTCAATTCCGTGCGCATGACAATACTGCCCCAAATGTTTTTAAATTGCTAAATGTGCTTCCTACCTTGTGCAGCGTGCGTTTGTGTGACACAATGTTGCGTTGTACATTGGATTTTACAGTGCCAAAACTGTTTTGCGCAATTACGTACAAAAGACAGTACTGCCCCAAATGTTTTTTTAAAGTTGAATGTGTTTCCTTCCCTGTGCAGTGTCCAATTATACAATGGAAAGTTGAGTTTTGCATATGACTTTACTGCGCCAAACTTATTTTGCGCAATTCCGTACACATGACAGTACTGCCCTAAATGTTTTCAAGTTGATGAATGTGTTTTCTTTCTGTGCAGTGAGCAATTATGCAATGCAAAGTTGAGTTTCTGATATCATTTTACTGCGCCAAGCTTGTTTCGGTAAATTCCGTAAACATGACAGTACTGCCCTAAATATTTTAAACATGATGAATGTGTTTCTTTCCCTGTGCAGTGTGCAATTATGTAATACAAAGTTGAGTTTCTCGTATGATTTTGCTGTGCCAAACTTGTTTCGCTCAATTCCGTGCGCATGACAATACTGCCCCAAATGTTTTTAAATTGCTAAATGTGCTTCCTACCTTGTGCAGCGTGCGTTTGTGTGACACAATGTTGCGTTGTACATTGGATTTTACAGTGCCAAAACTGTTTTGCGCAATTACGTACAAAAGACAGTACTGCCCCAAATGTTTTTTTTAAAGTTGAATGTGTTTCCTTCCCTGTGCAGTGTCCAATTATACAATGGAAAGTTGAGTTTTGCATATGACTTTACTGCGCCAAACTTATTTTGCGCAATTCCGTACACATGACAGTACTGCCCTAAATGTTTTCAAGTTGATGAACGTGTTTTCTTTCTGTGCAGTGAGCAATTATGCAATGCAAAGTTGAGTTTCTGATATCATTTTACTGCGCCAAGCTTGTTTCGCTAAATTCCGTAAACATGACAGTACTGCCCTAAATATTTTAAACATGATGAATGTGTTTCTTTCCCTGTGCAGTGTGCAATTATGTAATACAAAGTTGAGTTTCTCGTATGATTTTGCTGCGCCAAACTTGTTTCGCTCAATTCCGTGCGCATGACAATACTGCCCCAAATGTTTTTAAATTGCTAAATGTGCTTCCTACCTTGTGCAGCGTGCGTTTGTGTGACACAATGTTGCGTTGTACATTGGATTTTACAGTGCCAAAACTGTTTTGCGCAATTACGTACAAAAGACAGTACTGCCCCAAATGTTTTTTTAAAGTTGAATGTGTTTCCTTCCCTGTGCATTGTCCAATTATACAATGGAAAGTTGAGTTTTGCATATGACTTTACTGCGCCAAACTTATTTTGCGCAATTCCGTACACATGACAGTACTGCCCTAAATGTTTTCAAGTTGATGAATGTGTTTTCTTTCTGTGCAGTGAGCAATTATGCAATGCAAAGTTGAGTTTCTGATATCATTTTACTGCGCCAAGCTTGTTTCGGTAAATTCCGTAAACATGACAGTACTGCCCTAAATATTTTAAACATGATGAATGTGTTTCTTTCCCTGTGCAGTGTGCAATTATGTAATACAAAGTTGAGTTTCTCGTATGATTTTGCTGCGCCAAACTTGTTTCGCTCAATTCCGTGCGCATGACAATACTGCCCCAAATGTTTTTAAATTGCTAAATGTGCTTCCTACCTTGTGCAGCGTGCGTTTGTGTGACACAATGTTGCGTTGTACATTGGATTTTACAGTGCCAAAACTGTTTTGCGCAATTACGTACAAAAGACAGTACTGCCCCAAATGTTTTTTTAAAGTTGAATGTGTTTCCTTCCCTGTGCAGTGTCCAATTACACAATGGAAAGTTGAGTTTTGCATATGACTTTACTGCGCCAAACTTATTTTGCGCAATTCCGTACACATGACAGTACTGCCCTAAATGTTTTCAAGTTGATGAATGTGTTTTCTTTCTGTGCAGTGAGCAATTATGCAATGCAAAGTTGAGTTTCTGATATCATTTTACTGCGCCAAGCTTGTTTCGCTAAATTCCGTAAACATGACAGTACTGCCCTAAATATTTTAAACATGATGAATGTGTTTCTTTCCCTGTGCAGTGTGCAATTATGTAATACAAAGTTGAGTTTCTCGTATGATTTTGCTGCGCCAAACTTGTTTCGCTCAATTCCGTGCGCATGACAATACTGCCCCAAATGTTTTTAAATTGCTAAATGTGCTTCCTACCTTGTGCAGCGTGCGTTTGTGTGACACAATGTTGCGTTGTACATTGGATTTTACAGTGCCAAAACTGTTTTGCGCAATTACGTACAAAAGACAGTACTGCCCCAAATGTTTTTTTAAAGTTGAATGTGTTTCCTTCCCTGTGCAGTGTCCAATTATACAATGGAAAGTTGAGTTTTGCATATGACTTTACTGCGCCAAACTTATTTTGCGCAATTCCGTACACATGACAGTACTGCCCTAAATGTTTTCAAGTTGATGAATGTGTTTTCTTTCTGTGCAGTGAGCAATTATGCAATGCAAAGTTGAGTTTCTGATATCATTTTACTGCGCCAAGCTTGTTTCGGTAAATTCCGTAAACATGACAGTACTGCCCTAAATATTTTAAACATGATGAATGTGTTTCTTTCCCTGTGCAGTGTGCAATTATGTAATACAAAGTTGAGTTTCTCGTATGATTTTGCTGCGCCAAACTTGTTTCGCTCAATTCCGTGCGCATGACAATACTGCCCCAAATGTTTTTAAATTGCTAAATGTGCTTCCTACCTTGTGCAGCGTGCGTTTGTGTGACACAATGTTGCGTTGTACATTGGATTTTACAGTGCCAAAACTGTTTTGCGCAATTACGTACAAAAGACAGTACTGCCCCAAATGTTTTTTTAAAGTTGAATGTGTTTCCTTCCCTGTGCAGTGTCCAATTATACAATGGAAAGTTGAGTTTTGCATATGACTTTACTGCGCCAAACTTATTTTGCGCAATTCCGTACACATGACAGTACTGCCCTAAATGTTTTCAAGTTGATGAATGTGTTTTCTTTCTGTGCAGTGAGCAATTATGCAATGCAAAGTTGAGTTTCTGATATCATTTTACTGCGCCAAGCTTGTTTCGGTAAATTCCGTAAACATGACAGTACTGCCCTAAATATTTTAAACATGATGAATGTGTTTCTTTCCCTGTGCAGTGTGCAATTATGTAATACAAAGTTGAGTTTCTCGTATGATTTTGCTGCGCCAAACTTGTTTCGCTCAATTCCGTGCGCATGACAATACTGCCCCAAATGTTTTTAAATTGCTAAATGTGCTTCCTACCTTGTGCAGCGTGCGTTTGTGTGACACAATGTTGCGTTGTACATTGGATTTTACAGTGCCAAAACTGTTTTGCGCAATTACGTACAAAAGACAGTACTGCCCCAAATGTTTTTTTAAAGTTGAATGTGTTTCCTTCCCTGTGCAGTGTCCAATTATACAATGGAAAGTTGAGTTTTGCATATGACTTTACTGCGCCAAACTTATTTTGCGCAATTCCGTACACATGACAGTACTGCCCTAAATGTTTTCAAGTTGATGAATGTGTTTTCTTTCTGTGCAGTGAGCAATTATGCAATGCAAAGTTGAGTTTCTGATATCATTTTACTGCGCCAAGCTTGTTTCGGTAAATTCCGTAAACATGACAGTACTGCCCTAAATATTTTAAACATGATGAATGTGTTTCTTTCCCTGTGCAGTGTGCAATTATGTAATACAAAGTTGAGTTTCTCGTATGATTTTGCTGTGCCAAACTTGTTTCGCTCAATTCCGTGCGCATGACAATACTGCCCCAAATGTTTTTAAATTGCTAAATGTGCTTCCTACCTTGTGCAGCGTGCGTTTGTGTGACACAATGTTGCGTTGTACATTGGATTTTACAGTGCCAAAACTGTTTTGCGCAATTACGTACAAAAGACAGTACTGCCCCAAATGTTTTTTTTAAAGTTGAATGTGTTTCCTTCCCTGTGCAGTGTCCAATTATACAATGGAAAGTTGAGTTTTGCATATGACTTTACTGCGCCAAACTTATTTTGCGCAATTCCGTACACATGACAGTACTGCCCTAAATGTTTTCAAGTTGATGAACGTGTTTTCTTTCTGTGCAGTGAGCAATTATGCAATGCAAAGTTGAGTTTCTGATATCATTTTACTGCGCCAAGCTTGTTTCGCTAAATTCCGTAAACATGACAGTACTGCCCTAAATATTTTAAACATGATGAATGTGTTTCTTTCCCTGTGCAGTGTGCAATTATGTAATACAAAGTTGAGTTTCTCGTATGATTTTGCTGCGCCAAACTTGTTTCGCTCAATTCCGTGCGCATGACAATACTGCCCCAAATGTTTTTAAATTGCTAAATGTGCTTCCTACCTTGTGCAGCGTGCGTTTGTGTGACACAATGTTGCGTTGTACATTGGATTTTACAGTGCCAAAACTGTTTTGCGCAATTACGTACAAAAGACAGTACTGCCCCAAATGTTTTTTTAAAGTTGAATGTGTTTCCTTCCCTGTGCATTGTCCAATTATACAATGGAAAGTTGAGTTTTGCATATGACTTTACTGCGCCAAACTTATTTTGCGCAATTCCGTACACATGACAGTACTGCCCTAAATGTTTTCAAGTTGATGAATGTGTTTTCTTTCTGTGCAGTGAGCAATTATGCAATGCAAAGTTGAGTTTCTGATATCATTTTACTGCGCCAAGCTTGTTTCGGTAAATTCCGTAAACATGACAGTACTGCCCTAAATATTTTAAACATGATGAATGTGTTTCTTTCCCTGTGCAGTGTGCAATTATGTAATACAAAGTTGAGTTTCTCGTATGATTTTGCTGCGCCAAACTTGTTTCGCTCAATTCCGTGCGCATGACAATACTGCCCCAAATGTTTTTAAATTGCTAAATGTGCTTCCTACCTTGTGCAGCGTGCGTTTGTGTGACACAATGTTGCGTTGTACATTGGATTTTACAGTGCCAAAACTGTTTTGCGCAATTACGTACAAAAGACAGTACTGCCCCAAATGTTTTTTTAAAGTTGAATGTGTTTCCTTCCCTGTGCAGTGTCCAATTACACAATGGAAAGTTGAGTTTTGCATATGACTTTACTGCGCCAAACTTATTTTGCGCAATTCCGTACACATGACAGTACTGCCCTAAATGTTTTCAAGTTGATGAATGTGTTTTCTTTCTGTGCAGTGAGCAATTATGCAATGCAAAGTTGAGTTTCTGATATCATTTTACTGCGCCAAGCTTGTTTCGCTAAATTCCGTAAACATGACAGTACTGCCCTAAATATTTTAAACATGATGAATGTGTTTCTTTCCCTGTGCAGTGTGCAATTATGTAATACAAAGTTGAGTTTCTCGTATGATTTTGCTGCGCCAAACTTGTTTCGCTCAATTCCGTGCGCATGACAATACTGCCCCAAATGTTTTTAAATTGCTAAATGTGCTTCCTACCTTGTGCAGCGTGCGTTTGTGTGACACAATGTTGCGTTGTACATTGGATTTTACAGTGCCAAAACTGTTTTGCGCAATTACGTACAAAAGACAGTACTGCCCCAAATGTTTTTTTAAAGTTGAATGTGTTTCCTTCCCTGTGCAGTGTCCAATTATACAATGGAAAGTTGAGTTTTGCATATGACTTTACTGCGCCAAACTTATTTTGCGCAATTCCGTACACATGACAGTACTGCCCTAAATGTTTTCAAGTTGATGAATGTGTTTTCTTTCTGTGCAGTGAGCAATTATGCAATGCAAAGTTGAGTTTCTGATATCATTTTACTGCGCCAAGCTTGTTTCGCTAAATTCCGTAAACATGACAGTACTGCCCTAAATATTTTAAACATGATGAATGTGTTTCTTTCCCTGTGCAGTGTGCAATTATGTAATACAAAGTTGAGTTTCTCGTATGATTTTGCTGCGCCAAACTTGTTTCGCTCAATTCCGTGCGCATGACAATACTGCCCCAAATGTTTTTAAATTGCTAAATGTGCTTCCTACCTTGTGCAGCGTGCGTTTGTGTGACACAATGTTGCGTTGTACATTGGATTTTACAGTGCCAAAACTGTTTTGCGCAATTACGTACAAAAGACAGTACTGCCCCAAATGTTTTTTTAAAGTTGAATGTGTTTCCTTCCCTGTGCAGTGTCCAATTATACAATGGAAAGTTGAGTTTTGCATATGACTTTACTGCGCCAAACTTATTTTGCGCAATTCCGTACACATGACAGTACTGCCCTAAATGTTTTCAAGTTGATGAATGTGTTTTCTTTCTGTGCAGTGAGCAATTATGCAATGCAAAGTTGAGTTTCTGATATCATTTTACTGCGCCAAGCTTGTTTCGGTAAATTCCGTAAACATGACAGTACTGCCCTAAATATTTTAAACATGATGAATGTGTTTCTTTCCCTGTGCAGTGTGCAATTATGTAATACAAAGTTGAGTTTCTCGTATGATTTTGCTGTGCCAAACTTGTTTCGCTCAATTCCGTGCGCATGACAATACTGCCCCAAATGTTTTTAAATTGCTAAATGTGCTTCCTACCTTGTGCAGCGTGCGTTTGTGTGACACAATGTTGCGTTGTACATTGGATTTTACAGTGCCAAAACTGTTTTGCGCAATTACGTACAAAAGACAGTACTGCCCCAAATGTTTTTTTTAAAGTTGAATGTGTTTCCTTCCCTGTGCAGTGTCCAATTATACAATGGAAAGTTGAGTTTTGCATATGACTTTACTGCGCCAAACTTATTTTGCGCAATTCCGTACACATGACAGTACTGCCCTAAATGTTTTCAAGTTGATGAACGTGTTTTCTTTCTGTGCAGTGAGCAATTATGCAATGCAAAGTTGAGTTTCTGATATCATTTTACTGCGCCAAGCTTGTTTCGCTAAATTCCGTAAACATGACAGTACTGCCCTAAATATTTTAAACATGATGAATGTGTTTCTTTCCCTGTGCAGTGTGCAATTATGTAATACAAAGTTGAGTTTCTCGTATGATTTTGCTGCGCCAAACTTGTTTCGCTCAATTCCGTGCGCATGACAATACTGCCCCAAATGTTTTTAAATTGCTAAATGTGCTTCCTACCTTGTGCAGCGTGCGTTTGTGTGACACAATGTTGCGTTGTACATTGGATTTTACAGTGCCAAAACTGTTTTGCGCAATTACGTACAAAAGACAGTACTGCCCCAAATGTTTTTTTTAAAGTTGAATGTGTTTCCTTCCCTGTGCAGTGTCCAATTATACAATGGAAAGTTGAGTTTTGCATATGACTTTACTGCGCCAAACTTATTTTGCGCAATTCCGTACACATGACAGTACTGCCCTAAATGTTTTCAAGTTGATGAATGTGTTTTCTTTCTGTGCAGTGAGCAATTATGCAATGCAAAGTTGAGTTTCTGATATCATTTTACTGCGCCAAGCTTGTTTCGCTAAATTCCGTAAACATGACAGTACTGCCCTAAATATTTTAAACATGATGAATGTGTTTCTTTCCCTGTGCAGTGTGCAATTATGTAATACAAAGTTGAGTTTCTCGTATGATTTTGCTGCGCCAAACTTGTTTCGCTCAATTCCGTGCGCATGACAATACTGCCCCAAATGTTTTTAAATTGCTAAATGTGCTTCCTACCTTGTGCAGCGTGCGTTTGTGTGACACAATGTTGCGTTGTACATTGGATTTTACAGTGCCAAAACTGTTTTGCGCAATTACGTACAAAAGACAGTACTGCCCCAAATGTTTTTTTAAAGTTGAATGTGTTTCCTTCCCTGTGCAGTGTCCAATTATACAATGGAAAGTTGAGTTTTGCATATGACTTTACTGCGCCAAACTTATTTTGCGCAATTCCGTACACATGACAGTACTGCCCTAAATGTTTTCAAGTTGATGAATGTGTTTTCTTTCTGTGCAGTGAGCAATTATGCAATGCAAAGTTGAGTTTCTGATATCATTTTACTGCGCCAAGCTTGTTTCGCTAAATTCCGTAAACATGACAGTACTGCCCTAAATATTTTAAACATGATGAATGTGTTTCTTTCCCTGTGCAGTGTGCAATTATGTAATACAAAGTTGAGTTTCTCGTATGATTTTGCTGCGCCAAACTTGTTTCGCTCAATTCCGTGCGCATGACAATACTGCCCCAAATGTTTTTAAATTGCTAAATGTGCTTCCTACCTTGTGCAGCGTGCGTTTGTGTGACACAATGTTGCGTTGTACATTGGATTTTACAGTGCCAAAACTGTTTTGCGCAATTACGTACAAAAGACAGTACTGCCCCAAATGTTTTTTTAAAGTTGAATGTGTTTCCTTCCCTGTGCAGTGTCCAATTATACAATGGAAAGTTGAGTTTTGCATATGACTTTACTGCGCCAAACTTATTTTGCGCAATTCCGTACACATGACAGTACTGCCCTAAATGTTTTCAAGTTGATGAATGTGTTTTCTTTCTGTGCAGTGAGCAATTATGCAATGCAAAGTTGAGTTTCTGATATCATTTTACTGCGCCAAGCTTGTTTCGCTAAATTCCGTAAACATGACAGTACTGCCCTAAATATTTTAAACATGATGAATGTGTTTCTTTCCCTGTGCAGTGTGCAATTATGTAATACAAAGTTGAGTTTCTCGTATGATTTTGCTGCGCCAAACTTGTTTCGCTCAATTCCGTGCGCATGACAATACTGCCCCAAATGTTTTTAAATTGCTAAATGTGCTTCCTACCTTGTGCAGCGTGCGTTTGTGTGACACAATGTTGCGTTGTACATTGGATTTTACAGTGCCAAAACTGTTTTGCGCAATTACGTACAAAAGACAGTACTGCCCCAAATGTTTTTTTTAAAGTTGAATGTGTTTCCTTCCCTGTGCAGTGTCCAATTATACAATGGAAAGTTGAGTTTTGCATATGACTTTACTGCGCCAAACTTATTTTGCGCAATTCCGTACACATGACAGTACTGCCCTAAATGTTTTCAAGTTGATGAATGTGTTTTCTTTCTGTGCAGTGAGCAATTATGCAATGCAAAGTTGAGTTTCTGATATCATTTTACTGCGCCAAGCTTGTTTCGCTAAATTCCGTAAACATGACAGTACTGCCCTAAATATTTTAAACATGATGAATGTGTTTCTTTCCCTGTGCAGTGTGCAATTATGTAATACAAAGTTGAGTTTCTCGTATGATTTTGCTGCGCCAAACTTGTTTCGCTCAATTCCGTGCGCATGACAATACTGCCCCAAATGTTTTTAAATTGCTAAATGTGCTTCCTACCTTGTGCAGCGTGCGTTTGTGTGACACAATGTTGCGTTGTACATTGGATTTTACAGTGCCAAAACTGTTTTGCGCAATTACGTACAAAAGACAGTACTGCCCCAAATGTTTTTTTTAAAGTTGAATGTGTTTCCTTCCCTGTGCAGTGTCCAATTATACAATGGAAAGTTGAGTTTTGCATATGACTTTACTGCGCCAAACTTATTTTGCGCAATTCCGTACACATGACAGTACTGCCCTAAATGTTTTCAAGTTGATGAATGTGTTTTCTTTCTGTGCAGTGAGCAATTATGCAATGCAAAGTTGAGTTTCTGATATCATTTTACTGCGCCAAGCTTGTTTCGCTAAATTCCGTAAACATGACAGTACTGCCCTAAATATTTTAAACATGATGAATGTGTTTCTTTCCCTGTGCAGTGTGCAATTATGTAATACAAAGTTGAGTTTCTCGTATGATTTTGCTGCGCCAAACTTGTTTCGCTCAATTCCGTGCGCATGACAATACTGCCCCAAATGTTTTTAAATTGCTAAATGTGCTTCCTACCTTGTGCAGCGTGCGTTTGTGTGACACAATGTTGCGTTGTACATTGGATTTTACAGTGCCAAAACTGTTTTGCGCAATTACGTACAAAAGACAGTACTGCCCCAAATGTTTTTTTAAAGTTGAATGTGTTTCCTTCCCTGTGCAGTGTCCAATTATACAATGGAAAGTTGAGTTTTGCATATGACTTTACTGCGCCAAACTTATTTTGCGCAATTCCGTACACATGACAGTACTGCCCTAAATGTTTTCAAGTTGATGAATGTGTTTTCTTTCTGTGCAGTGAGCAATTATGCAATGCAATGTTGAGTTTCTGATATCATTTTACTGCGCCAAGCTTGTTTCGCTAAATTCCGTAAACATGACAGTACTGCCCTAAATATTTTAAACATGATGAATGTGTTTCTTTCCCTGTGCAGTGTGCAATTATGTAATACAAAGTTGAGTTTCTCGTATGATTTTGCTGCGCCAAACTTGTTTCGCTCAATTCCGTGCGCATGACAATACTGCCCCAAATGTTTTTAAATTGCTAAATGTGCTTCCTACCTTGTGCAGCGTGCGTTTGTGTGACACAATGTTGCGTTGTACATTGGATTTTACAGTGCCAAAACTGTTTTGCGCAATTACGTACAAAAGACAGTACTGCCCCAAATGTTTTTTTTAAAGTTGAATGTGTTTCCTTCCCTGTGCAGTGTCCAATTATACAATGGAAAGTTGAGTTTTGCATATGACTTTACTGCGCCAAACTTATTTTGCGCAATTCCGTACACATGACAGTACTGCCCTAAATGTTTTCAAGTTGATGAATGTGTTTTCTTTCTGTGCAGTGAGCAATTATGCAATGCAAAGTTGAGTTTCTGATATCATTTTACTGCGCCAAGCTTGTTTCGCTAAATTCCGTAAACATGACAGTACTGCCCTAAATATTTTAAACATGATGAATGTGTTTCTTTCCCTGTGCAGTGTGCAATTATGTAATACAAAGTTGAGTTTCTCGTATGATTTTGCTGCGCCAAACTTGTTTCGCTCAATTCCGTGCGCATGACAATACTGCCCCAAATGTTTTTAAATTGCTAAATGTGCTTCCTACCTTGTGCAGCGTGCGTTTGTGTGACACAATGTTGCGTTGTACATTGGATTTTACAGTGCCAAAACTGTTTTGCGCAATTACGTACAAAAGACAGTACTGCCCCAAATGTTTTTTTAAAGTTGAATGTGTTTCCTTCCCTGTGCAGTGTCCAATTATACAATGGAAAGTTGAGTTTTGCATATGACTTTACTGCGCCAAACTTATTTTGCGCAATTCCGTACACATGACAGTACTGCCCTAAATGTTTTCAAGTTGATGAATGTGTTTTCTTTCTGTGCAGTGAGCAATTATGCAATGCAAAGTTGAGTTTCTGATATCATTTTACTGCGCCAAGCTTGTTTCGCTAAATTCCGTAAACATGACAGTACTGCCCTAAATATTTTAAACATGATGAATGTGTTTCTTTCCCTGTGCAGTGTGCAATTATGTAATACAAAGTTGAGTTTCTCGTATGATTTTGCTGCGCCAAACTTGTTTCGCTCAATTCCGTGCGCATGACAATACTGCCCCAAATGTTTTTAAATTGCTAAATGTGCTTCCTACCTTGTGCAGCGTGCGTTTGTGTGACACAATGTTGCGTTGTACATTGGATTTTACAGTGCCAAAACTGTTTTGCGCAATTACGTACAAAAGACAGTACTGCCCCAAATGTTTTTTTAAAGTTGAATGTGTTTCCTTCCCTGTGCAGTGTCCAATTACACAATGGAAAGTTGAGTTTTGCATATGACTTTACTGCGCCAAACTTATTTTGCGCAATTCCGTACACATGACAGTACTGCCCTAAATGTTTTCAAGTTGATGAATGTGTTTTCTTTCTGTGCAGTGAGCAATTATGCAATGCAAAGTTGAGTTTCTGATATCATTTTACTGCGCCAAGCTTGTTTCGCTAAATTCCGTAAACATGACAGTACTGCCCTAAATATTTTAAACATGATGAATGTGTTTCTTTCCCTGTGCAGTGTGCAATTATGTAATACAAAGTTGAGTTTCTCGTATGATTTTGCTGCGCCAAACTTGTTTCGCTCAATTCCGTGCGCATGACAATACTGCCCCAAATGTTTTTAAATTGCTAAATGTGCTTCCTACCTTGTGCAGCGTGCGTTTGTGTGACACAATGTTGCGTTGTACATTGGATTTTACAGTGCCAAAACTGTTTTGCGCAATTACGTACAAAAGACAGTACTGCCCCAAATGTTTTTTTAAAGTTGAATGTGTTTCCTTCCCTGTGCAGTGTCCAATTATACAATGGAAAGTTGAGTTTTGCATATGACTTTACTGCGCCAAACTTATTTTGCGCAATTCCGTACACATGACAGTACTGCCCTAAATGTTTTCAAGTTGATGAATGTGTTTTCTTTCTGTGCAGTGAGCAATTATGCAATGCAAAGTTGAGTTTCTGATATCATTTTACTGCGCCAAGCTTGTTTCGGTAAATTCCGTAAACATGACAGTACTGCCCTAAATATTTTAAACATGATGAATGTGTTTCTTTCCCTGTGCAGTGTGCAATTATGTAATACAAAGTTGAGTTTCTCGTATGATTTTGCTGCGCCAAACTTGTTTCGCTCAATTCCGTGCGCATGACAATACTGCCCCAAATGTTTTTAAATTGCTAAATGTGCTTCCTACCTTGTGCAGCGTGCGTTTGTGTGACACAATGTTGCGTTGTACATTGGATTTTACAGTGCCAAAACTGTTTTGCGCAATTACGTACAAAAGACAGTACTGCCCCAAATGTTTTTTTAAAGTTGAATGTGTTTCCTTCCCTGTGCAGTGTCCAATTATACAATGGAAAGTTGAGTTTTGCATATGACTTTACTGCGCCAAACTTATTTTGCGCAATTCCGTACACATGACAGTACTGCCCTAAATGTTTTCAAGTTGATGAATGTGTTTTCTTTCTGTGCAGTGAGCAATTATGCAATGCAAAGTTGAGTTTCTGATATCATTTTACTGCGCCAAGCTTGTTTCGCTAAATTCCGTAAACATGACAGTACTGCCCTAAATATTTTAAACATGATGAATGTGTTTCTTTCCCTGTGCAGTGTGCAATTATGTAATACAAAGTTGAGTTTCTCGTATGATTTTGCTGCGCCAAACTTGTTTCGCTCAATTCCGTGCGCATGACAATACTGCCCCAAATGTTTTTAAATTGCTAAATGTGCTTCCTACCTTGTGCAGCGTGCGTTTGTGTGACACAATGTTGCGTTGTACATTGGATTTTACAGTGCCAAAACTGTTTTGCGCAATTACGTACAAAAGACAGTACTGCCCCAAATGTTTTTTTAAAGTTGAATGTGTTTCCTTCCCTGTGCAGTGTCCAATTATACAATGGAAAGTTGAGTTTTGCATATGACTTTACTGCGCCAAACTTATTTTGCGCAATTCCGTACACATGACAGTACTGCCCTAAATGTTTTCAAGTTGATGAATGTGTTTTCTTTCTGTGCAGTGAGCAATTATGCAATGCAAAGTTGAGTTTCTGATATCATTTTACTGCGCCAAGCTTGTTTCGCTAAATTCCGTAAACATGACAGTACTGCCCTAAATATTTTAAACATGATGAATGTGTTTCTTTCCCTGTGCAGTGTGCAATTATGTAATACAAAGTTGAGTTTCTCGTATGATTTTGCTGCGCCAAACTTGTTTCGCTCAATTCCGTGCGCATGACAATACTGCCCCAAATGTTTTTAAATTGCTAAATGTGCTTCCTACCTTGTGCAGCGTGCGTTTGTGTGACACAATGTTGCGTTGTACATTGGATTTTACAGTGCCAAAACTGTTTTGCGCAATTACGTACAAAAGACAGTACTGCCCCAAATGTTTTTTTAAAGTTGAATGTGTTTCCTTCCCTGTGCAGTGTCCAATTATACAATGGAAAGTTGAGTTTTGCATATGACTTTACTGCGCCAAACTTATTTTGCGCAATTCCGTACACATGACAGTACTGCCCTAAATGTTTTCAAGTTGATGAATGTGTTTTCTTTCTGTGCAGTGAGCAATTATGCAATGCAAAGTTGAGTTTCTGATATCATTTTACTGCGCCAAGCTTGTTTCGGTAAATTCCGTAAACATGACAGTACTGCCCTAAATATTTTAAACATGATGAATGTGTTTCTTTCCCTGTGCAGTGTGCAATTATGTAATACAAAGTTGAGTTTCTCGTATGATTTTGCTGCGCCAAACTTGTTTCGCTCAATTCCGTGCGCATGACAATACTGCCCCAAATGTTTTTAAATTGCTAAATGTGCTTCCTACCTTGTGCAGCGTGCGTTTGTGTGACACAATGTTGCGTTGTACATTGGATTTTACAGTGCCAAAACTGTTTTGCGCAATTACGTACAAAAGACAGTACTGCCCCAAATGTTTTTTTAAAGTTGAATGTGTTTCCTTCCCTGTGCAGTGTCCAATTATACAATGGAAAGTTGAGTTTTGCATATGACTTTACTGCGCCAAACTTATTTTGCGCAATTCCGTACACATGACAGTACTGCCCTAAATGTTTTCAAGTTGATGAATGTGTTTTCTTTCTGTGCAGTGAGCAATTATGCAATGCAAAGTTGAGTTTCTGATATCATTTTACTGCGCCAAGCTTGTTTCGGTAAATTCCGTAAACATGACAGTACTGCCCTAAATATTTTAAACATGATGAATGTGTTTCTTTCCCTGTGCAGTGTGCAATTATGTAATACAAAGTTGAGTTTCTCGTATGATTTTGCTGTGCCAAACTTGTTTCGCTCAATTCCGTGCGCATGACAATACTGCCCCAAATGTTTTTAAATTGCTAAATGTGCTTCCTACCTTGTGCAGCGTGCGTTTGTGTGACACAATGTTGCGTTGTACATTGGATTTTACAGTGCCAAAACTGTTTTGCGCAATTACGTACAAAAGACAGTACTGCCCCAAATGTTTTTTTTAAAGTTGAATGTGTTTCCTTCCCTGTGCAGTGTCCAATTATACAATGGAAAGTTGAGTTTTGCATATGACTTTACTGCGCCAAACTTATTTTGCGCAATTCCGTACACATGACAGTACTGCCCTAAATGTTTTCAAGTTGATGAATGTGTTTTCTTTCTGTGCAGTGAGCAATTATGCAATGCAAAGTTGAGTTTCTGATATCATTTTACTGCGCCAAGCTTGTTTCGCTAAATTCCGTAAACATGACAGTACTGCCCTAAATATTTTAAACATGATGAATGTGTTTCTTTCCCTGTGCAGTGTGCAATTATGTAATACAAAGTTGAGTTTCTCGTATGATTTTGCTGCGCCAAACTTGTTTCGCTCAATTCCGTGCGCATGACAATACTGCCCCAAATGTTTTTAAATTGCTAAATGTGCTTCCTACCTTGTGCAGCGTGCGTTTGTGTGACACAATGTTGCGTTGTACATTGGATTTTACAGTGCCAAAACTGTTTTGCGCAATTACGTACAAAAGACAGTACTGCCCCAAATGTTTTTTTAAAGTTGAATGTGTTTCCTTCCCTGTGCAGTGTCCAATTATACAATGGAAAGTTGAGTTTTGCATATGACTTTACTGCGCCAAACTTATTTTGCGCAATTCCGTACACATGACAGTACTGCCCTAAATGTTTTCAAGTTGATGAATGTGTTTTCTTTCTGTGCAGTGAGCAATTATGCAATGCAAAGTTGAGTTTCTGATATCATTTTACTGCGCCAAGCTTGTTTCGCTAAATTCCGTAAACATGACAGTACTGCCCTAAATATTTTAAACATGATGAATGTGTTTCTTTCCCTGTGCAGTGTGCAATTATGTAATACAAAGTTGAGTTTCTCGTATGATTTTGCTGCGCCAAACTTGTTTCGCTCAATTCCGTGCGCATGACAATACTGCCCCAAATGTTTTTAAATTGCTAAATGTGCTTCCTACCTTGTGCAGCGTGCGTTTGTGTGACACAATGTTGCGTTGTACATTGGATTTTACAGTGCCAAAACTGTTTTGCGCAATTACGTACAAAAGACAGTACTGCCCCAAATGTTTTTTTAAAGTTGAATGTGTTTCCTTCCCTGTGCAGTGTCCAATTATACAATGGAAAGTTGAGTTTTGCATATGACTTTACTGCGCCAAACTTATTTTGCGCAATTCCGTACACATGACAGTACTGCCCTAAATGTTTTCAAGTTGATGAATGTGTTTTCTTTCTGTGCAGTGAGCAATTATGCAATGCAAAGTTGAGTTTCTGATATCATTTTACTGCGCCAAGCTTGTTTCGGTAAATTCCGTAAACATGACAGTACTGCCCTAAATATTTTAAACATGATGAATGTGTTTCTTTCCCTGTGCAGTGTGCAATTATGTAATACAAAGTTGAGTTTCTCGTATGATTTTGCTGCGCCAAACTTGTTTCGCTCAATTCCGTGCGCATGACAATACTGCCCCAAATGTTTTTAAATTGCTAAATGTGCTTCCTACCTTGTGCAGCGTGCGTTTGTGTGACACAATGTTGCGTTGTACATTGGATTTTACAGTGCCAAAACTGTTTTGCGCAATTACGTACAAAAGACAGTACTGCCCCAAATGTTTTTTTAAAGTTGAATGTGTTTCCTTCCCTGTGCAGTGTCCAATTATACAATGGAAAGTTGAGTTTTGCATATGACTTTACTGCGCCAAACTTATTTTGCGCAATTCCGTACACATGACAGTACTGCCCTAAATGTTTTCAAGTTGATGAATGTGTTTTCTTTCTGTGCAGTGAGCAATTATGCAATGCAAAGTTGAGTTTCTGATATCATTTTACTGCGCCAAGCTTGTTTCGGTAAATTCCGTAAACATGACAGTACTGCCCTAAATATTTTAAACATGATGAATGTGTTTCTTTCCCTGTGCAGTGTGCAATTATGTAATACAAAGTTGAGTTTCTCGTATGATTTTGCTGCGCCAAACTTGTTTCGCTCAATTCCGTGCGCATGACAATACTGCCCCAAATGTTTTTAAATTGCTAAATGTGCTTCCTACCTTGTGCAGCGTGCGTTTGTGTGACACAATGTTGCGTTGTACATTGGATTTTACAGTGCCAAAACTGTTTTGCGCAATTACGTACAAAAGACAGTACTGCCCCAAATGTTTTTTTTAAAGTTGAATGTGTTTCCTTCCCTGTGCAGTGTCCAATTATACAATGGAAAGTTGAGTTTTGCATATGACTTTACTGCGCCAAACTTATTTTGCGCAATTCCGTACACATGACAGTACTGCCCTAAATGTTTTCAAGTTGATGAATGTGTTTTCTTTCTGTGCAGTGAGCAATTATGCAATGCAAAGTTGAGTTTCTGATATCATTTTACTGCGCCAAGCTTGTTTCGCTAAATTCCGTAAACATGACAGTACTGCCCTAAATATTTTAAACATGATGAATGTGTTTCTTTCCCTGTGCAGTGTGCAATTATGTAATACAAAGTTGAGTTTCTCGTATGATTTTGCTGCGCCAAACTTGTTTCGCTCAATTCCGTGCGCATGACAATACTGCCCCAAATGTTTTTAAATTGCTAAATGTGCTTCCTACCTTGTGCAGCGTGCGTTTGTGTGACACAATGTTGCGTTGTACATTGGATTTTACAGTGCCAAAACTGTTTTGCGCAATTACGTACAAAAGACAGTACTGCCCCAAATGTTTTTTTAAAGTTGAATGTGTTTCCTTCCCTGTGCAGTGTCCAATTATACAATGGAAAGTTGAGTTTTGCATATGACTTTACTGCGCCAAACTTATTTTGCGCAATTCCGTACACATGACAGTACTGCCCTAAATGTTTTCAAGTTGATGAATGTGTTTTCTTTCTGTGCAGTGAGCAATTATGCAATGCAATGTTGAGTTTCTGATATCATTTTACTGCGCCAAGCTTGTTTCGCTAAATTCCGTAAACATGACAGTACTGCCCTAAATATTTTAAACATGATGAATGTGTTTCTTTCCCTGTGCAGTGTGCAATTATGTAATACAAAGTTGAGTTTCTCGTATGATTTTGCTGCGCCAAACTTGTTTCGCTCAATTCCGTGCGCATGACAATACTGCCCCAAATGTTTTTAAATTGCTAAATGTGCTTCCTACCTTGTGCAGCGTGCGTTTGTGTGACACAATGTTGCGTTGTACATTGGATTTTACAGTGCCAAAACTGTTTTGCGCAATTACGTACAAAAGACAGTACTGCCCCAAATGTTTTTTTTAAAGTTGAATGTGTTTCCTTCCCTGTGCAGTGTCCAATTATACAATGGAAAGTTGAGTTTTGCATATGACTTTACTGCGCCAAACTTATTTTGCGCAATTCCGTACACATGACAGTACTGCCCTAAATGTTTTCAAGTTGATGAATGTGTTTTCTTTCTGTGCAGTGAGCAATTATGCAATGCAAAGTTGAGTTTCTGATATCATTTTACTGCGCCAAGCTTGTTTCGCTAAATTCCGTAAACATGACAGTACTGCCCTAAATATTTTAAACATGATGAATGTGTTTCTTTCCCTGTGCAGTGTGCAATTATGTAATACAAAGTTGAGTTTCTCGTATGATTTTGCTGCGCCAAACTTGTTTCGCTCAATTCCGTGCGCATGACAATACTGCCCCAAATGTTTTTAAATTGCTAAATGTGCTTCCTACCTTGTGCAGCGTGCGTTTGTGTGACACAATGTTGCGTTGTACATTGGATTTTACAGTGCCAAAACTGTTTTGCGCAATTACGTACAAAAGACAGTACTGCCCCAAATGTTTTTTTAAAGTTGAATGTGTTTCCTTCCCTGTGCAGTGTCCAATTATACAATGGAAAGTTGAGTTTTGCATATGACTTTACTGCGCCAAACTTATTTTGCGCAATTCCGTACACATGACAGTACTGCCCTAAATGTTTTCAAGTTGATGAATGTGTTTTCTTTCTGTGCAGTGAGCAATTATGCAATGCAAAGTTGAGTTTCTGATATCATTTTACTGCGCCAAGCTTGTTTCGGTAAATTCCGTAAACATGACAGTACTGCCCTAAATATTTTAAACATGATGAATGTGTTTCTTTCCCTGTGCAGTGTGCAATTATGTAATACAAAGTTGAGTTTCTCGTATGATTTTGCTGCGCCAAACTTGTTTCGCTCAATTCCGTGCGCATGACAATACTGCCCCAAATGTTTTTAAATTGCTAAATGTGCTTCCTACCTTGTGCAGCGTGCGTTTGTGTGACACAATGTTGCGTTGTACATTGGATTTTACAGTGCCAAAACTGTTTTGCGCAATTACGTACAAAAGACAGTACTGCCCCAAATGTTTTTTTTAAAGTTGAATGTGTTTCCTTCCCTGTGCAGTGTCCAATTATACAATGGAAAGTTGAGTTTTGCATATGACTTTACTGCGCCAAACTTATTTTGCGCAATTCCGTACACATGACAGTACTGCCCTAAATGTTTTCAAGTTGATGAACGTGTTTTCTTTCTGTGCAGTGAGCAATTATGCAATGCAAAGTTGAGTTTCTGATATCATTTTACTGCGCCAAGCTTGTTTCGCTAAATTCCGTAAACATGACAGTACTGCCCTAAATATTTTAAACATGATGAATGTGTTTCTTTCCCTGTGCAGTGTGCAATTATGTAATACAAAGTTGAGTTTCTCGTATGATTTTGCTGCGCCAAACTTGTTTCGCTCAATTCCGTGCGCATGACAATACTGCCCCAAATGTTTTTAAATTGCTAAATGTGCTTCCTACCTTGTGCAGCGTGCGTTTGTGTGACACAATGTTGCGTTGTACATTGGATTTTACAGTGCCAAAACTGTTTTGCGCAATTACGTACAAAAGACAGTACTGCCCCAAATGTTTTTTTAAAGTTGAATGTGTTTCCTTCCCTGTGCAGTGTCCAATTATACAATGGAAAGTTGAGTTTTGCATATGACTTTACTGCGCCAAACTTATTTTGCGCAATTCCGTACACATGACAGTACTGCCCTAAATGTTTTCAAGTTGATGAATGTGTTTTCTTTCTGTGCAGTGAGCAATTATGCAATGCAAAGTTGAGTTTCTGATATCATTTTACTGCGCCAAGCTTGTTTCGGTAAATTCTGTAAACATGACAGTACTGCCCTAAATATTTTAAACATGATGAATGTGTTTCTTTCCCTGTGCAGTGTGCAATTATGTAATACAAAGTTGAGTTTCTCGTATGATTTTGCTGTGCCAAACTTGTTTCGCTCAATTCCGTGCGCATGACAATACTGCCCCAAATGTTTTTAAATTGCTAAATGTGCTTCCTACCTTGTGCAGCGTGCGTTTGTGTGACACAATGTTGCGTTGTACATTGGATTTTACAGTGCCAAAACTGTTTTGCGCAATTACGTACAAAAGACAGTACTGCCCCAAATGTTTTTTTTAAAGTTGAATGTGTTTCCTTCCCTGTGCAGTGTCCAATTATACAATGGAAAGTTGAGTTTTGCATATGACTTTACTGCGCCAAACTTATTTTGCGCAATTCCGTACACATGACAGTACTGCCCTAAATGTTTTCAAGTTGATGAATGTGTTTTCTTTCTGTGCAGTGAGCAATTATGCAATGCAAAGTTGAGTTTCTGATATCATTTTACTGCGCCAAGCTTGTTTCGCTAAATTCCGTAAACATGACAGTACTGCCCTAAATATTTTAAACATGATGAATGTGTTTCTTTCCCTGTGCAGTGTGCAATTATGTAATACAAAGTTGAGTTTCTCGTATGATTTTGCTGCGCCAAACTTGTTTCGCTCAATTCCGTGCGCATGACAATACTGCCCCAAATGTTTTTAAATTGCTAAATGTGCTTCCTACCTTGTGCAGCGTGCGTTTGTGTGACACAATGTTGCGTTGTACATTGGATTTTACAGTGCCAAAACTGTTTTGCGCAATTACGTACAAAAGACAGTACTGCCCCAAATGTTTTTTTAAAGTTGAATGTGTTTCCTTCCCTGTGCAGTGTCCAATTATACAATGGAAAGTTGAGTTTTGCATATGACTTTACTGCGCCAAACTTATTTTGCGCAATTCCGTACACATGACAGTACTGCCCTAAATGTTTTCAAGTTGATGAATGTGTTTTCTTTCTGTGCAGTGAGCAATTATGCAATGCAATGTTGAGTTTCTGATATCATTTTACTGCGCCAAGCTTGTTTCGCTAAATTCCGTAAACATGACAGTACTGCCCTAAATATTTTAAACATGATGAATGTGTTTCTTTCCCTGTGCAGTGTGCAATTATGTAATACAAAGTTGAGTTTCTCGTATGATTTTGCTGCGCCAAACTTGTTTCGCTCAATTCCGTGCGCATGACAATACTGCCCCAAATGTTTTTAAATTGCTAAATGTGCTTCCTACCTTGTGCAGCGTGCGTTTGTGTGACACAATGTTGCGTTGTACATTGGATTTTACAGTGCCAAAACTGTTTTGCGCAATTACGTACAAAAGACAGTACTGCCCCAAATGTTTTTTTAAAGTTGAATGTGTTTCCTTCCCTGTGCAGTGTCCAATTATACAATGGAAAGTTGAGTTTTGCATATGACTTTACTGCGCCAAACTTATTTTGCGCAATTCCGTACACATGACAGTACTGCCCTAAATGTTTTCAAGTTGATGAATGTGTTTTCTTTCTGTGCAGTGAGCAATTATGCAATGCAAAGTTGAGTTTCTGATATCATTTTACTGCGCCAAGCTTGTTTCGGTAAATTCCGTAAACATGACAGTACTGCCCTAAATATTTTAAACATGATGAATGTGTTTCTTTCCCTGTGCAGTGTGCAATTATGTAATACAAAGTTGAGTTTCTCGTATGATTTTGCTGCGCCAAACTTGTTTCGCTCAATTCCGTGCGCATGACAATACTGCCCCAAATGTTTTTAAATTGCTAAATGTGCTTCCTACCTTGTGCAGCGTGCGTTTGTGTGACACAATGTTGCGTTGTACATTGGATTTTACAGTGCCAAAACTGTTTTGCGCAATTACGTACAAAAGACAGTACTGCCCCAAATGTTTTTTTAAAGTTGAATGTGTTTCCTTCCCTGTGCAGTGTCCAATTACACAATGGAAAGTTGAGTTTTGCATATGACTTTACTGCGCCAAACTTATTTTGCGCAATTCCGTACACATGACAGTACTGCCCTAAATGTTTTCAAGTTGATGAATGTGTTTTCTTTCTGTGCAGTGAGCAATTATGCAATGCAAAGTTGAGTTTCTGATATCATTTTACTGCGCCAAGCTTGTTTCGCTAAATTCCGTAAACATGACAGTACTGCCCTAAATATTTTAAACATGATGAATGTGTTTCTTTCCCTGTGCAGTGTGCAATTATGTAATACAAAGTTGAGTTTCTCGTATGATTTTGCTGCGCCAAACTTGTTTCGCTCAATTCCGTGCGCATGACAATACTGCCCCAAATGTTTTTAAATTGCTAAATGTGCTTCCTACCTTGTGCAGCGTGCGTTTGTGTGACACAATGTTGCGTTGTACATTGGATTTTACAGTGCCAAAACTGTTTTGCGCAATTACGTACAAAAGACAGTACTGCCCCAAATGTTTTTTTAAAGTTGAATGTGTTTCCTTCCCTGTGCAGTGTCCAATTACACAATGGAAAGTTGAGTTTTGCATATGACTTTACCGCGCCAAACTTATTTTGCGCAATTCCGTACACATGACAGTACTGCCCTAAATGTTTTCAAGTTGATGAATGTGTTTTCTTTCTGTGCAGTGAGCAATTATGCAATGCAAAGTTGAGTTTCTGATATCATTTTACTGCGCCAAGCTTGTTTCGCTAAATTCCGTAAACATGACAGTACTGCCCTAAATATTTTAAACATGATGAATGTGTTTCTTTCCCTGTGCAGTGTGCAATTATGTAATACAAAGTTGAGTTTCTCGTATGATTTTGCTGCGCCAAACTTGTTTCGCTCAATTCCGTGCGCATGACAATACTGCCCCAAATGTTTTTAAATTGCTAAATGTGCTTCCTACCTTGTGCAGCGTGCGTTTGTGTGACACAATGTTGCGTTGTACATTGGATTTTACAGTGCCAAAACTGTTTTGCGCAATTACGTACAAAAGACAGTACTGCCCCAAATGTTTTTTTAAAGTTGAATGTGTTTCCTTCCCTGTGCAGTGTCCAATTATACAATGGAAAGTTGAGTTTTGCATATGACTTTACTGCGCCAAACTTATTTTGCGCAATTCCGTACACATGACAGTACTGCCCTAAATGTTTTCAAGTTGATGAATGTGTTTTCTTTCTGTGCAGTGAGCAATTATGCAATGCAATGTTGAGTTTCTGATATCATTTTACTGCGCCAAGCTTGTTTCGGTAAATTCCGTAAACATGACAGTACTGCCCTAAATATTTTAAACATGATGAATGTGTTTCTTTCCCTGTGCAGTGTGCAATTATGTAATACAAAGTTGAGTTTCTCGTATGATTTTGCTGTGCCAAACTTGTTTCGCTCAATTCCGTGCGCATGACAATACTGCCCCAAATGTTTTTAAATTGCTAAATGTGCTTCCTACCTTGTGCAGCGTGCGTTTGTGTGACACAATGTTGCGTTGTACATTGGATTTTACAGTGCCAAAACTGTTTTGCGCAATTACGTACAAAAGACAATACTGCCCCAAATGTTTTTTTAAAGTTGAATGTGTTTCCTTCCCTGTGCAGTGTCCAATTATACAATGGAAAGTTGAGTTTTGCATATGACTTTACTGCGCCAAACTTATTTTGCGCAATTCCGTACACATGACAGTACTGCCCTAAATGTTTTCAAGTTGATGAATGTGTTTTCTTTCTGTGCAGTGAGCAATTATGCAATGCAATGTTGAGTTTCTGATATCATTTTACTGCGCCAAGCTTGTTTCGCTAAATTCCGTAAACATGACAGTACTGCCCTAAATATTTTAAACATGATGAATGTGTTTCTTTCCCTGTGCAGTGTGCAATTATGTAATACAAAGTTGAGTTTCTCGTATGATTTTGCTGCGCCAAACTTGTTTCGCTCAATTCCGTGCGCATGACAATACTGCCCCAAATGTTTTTAAATTGCTAAATGTGCTTCCTACCTTGTGCAGCGTGCGTTTGTGTGACACAATGTTGCGTTGTACATTGGATTTTACAGTGCCAAAACTGTTTTGCGCAATTACGTACAAAAGACAGTACTGCCCCAAATGTTTTTTTAAAGTTGAATGTGTTTCCTTCCCTGTGCAGTGTCCAATTATACAATGGAAAGTTGAGTTTTGCATATGACTTTACTGCGCCAAACTTATTTTGCGCAATTCCGTACACATGACAGTACTGCCCTAAATGTTTTCAAGTTGATGAATGTGTTTTCTTTCTGTGCAGTGAGCAATTATGCAATGCAAAGTTGAGTTTCTGATATCATTTTACTGCGCCAAGCTTGTTTCGCTAAATTCCGTAAACATGACAGTACTGCTCTAAATATTGTAAACATGATGAATGTGTTTCTTTCCCTGTGCAGTGTGCAATTATGTAATACAAAGTTGAGTTTCTCGTATGATTTTGCTGCGCCAAACTTGTTTCGCTCAATTCCGTGCGCATGACAATACTGCCCCAAATGTTTTTAAATTGCTAAATGTGCTTCCTACCTTGTGCAGCGTGCGTTTGTGTGACACAATGTTGCGTTGTACATTGGATTTTACAGTGCCAAAACTGTTTTGCGCAATTACGTACAAAAGACAGTACTGCCCCAAATGTTTTTTTTAAAGTTGAATGTGTTTCCTTCCCTGTGCAGTGTCCAATTATACAATGGAAAGTTGAGTTTTGCATATGACTTTACTGCGCCAAACTTATTTTGCGCAATTCCGTACACATGACAGTACTGCCCTAAATGTTTTCAAGTTGATGAATGTGTTTTCTTTCTGTGCAGTGAGCAATTATGCAATGCAAAGTTGAGTTTCTGATATCATTTTACTGCGCCAAGCTTGTTTCGCTAAATTCCGTAAACATGACAGTACTGCCCTAAATATTTTAAACATGATGAATGTGTTTCTTTCCCTGTGCAGTGTGCAATTATGTAATACAAAGTTGAGTTTCTCGTATGATTTTGCTGCGCCAAACTTGTTTCGCTCAATTCCGTGCGCATGACAATACTGCCCCAAATGTTTTTAAATTGCTAAATGTGCTTCCTACCTTGTGCAGCGTGCGTTTGTGTGACACAATGTTGCGTTGTACATTGGATTTTACAGTGCCAAAACTGTTTTGCGCAATTACATACAAAAGACAGTACTGCCCCAAATGTTTTTTTTAAAGTTGAATGTGTTTCCTTCCCTGTGCAGTGTCCAATTATACAATGGAAAGTTGAGTTTTGCATATGACTTTACTGCGCCAAACTTATTTTGCGCAATTCCGTACACATGACAGTACTGCCCTAAATGTTTTCAAGTTGATGAATGTGTTTTCTTTCTGTGCAGTGAGCAATTATGCAATGCAAAGTTGAGTTTCTGATATCATTTTACTGCGCCAAGCTTGTTTCGCTAAATTCCGTAAACATGACAGTACTGCCCTAAATATTTTAAACATGATGAATGTGTTTCTTTCCCTGTGCAGTGTGCAATTATGTAATACAAAGTTGAGTTTCTCGTATGATTTTGCTGCGCCAAACTTGTTTCGCTCAATTCCGTGCGCATGACAATACTGCCCCAAATGTTTTTAAATTGCTAAATGTGCTTCCTACCTTGTGCAGCGTGCGTTTGTGTGACACAATGTTGCGTTGTACATTGGATTTTACAGTGCCAAAACTGTTTTGCGCAATTACGTACAAAAGACAGTACTGCCCCAAATGTTTTTTTAAAGTTGAATGTGTTTCCTTCCCTGTGCAGTGTCCAATTATACAATGGAAAGTTGAGTTTTGCATATGACTTTACTGCGCCAAACTTATTTTGCGCAATTCCGTACACATGACAGTACTGCCCTAAATGTTTTCAAGTTGATGAATGTGTTTTCTTTCTGTGCAGTGAGCAATTATGCAATGCAAAGTTGAGTTTCTGATATCATTTTACTGCGCCAAGCTTGTTTCGCTAAATTCCGTAAACATGACAGTACTGCCCTAAATATTTTAAACATGATGAATGTGTTTCTTTCCCTGTGCAGTGTGCAATTATGTAATACAAAGTTGAGTTTCTCGTATGATTTTGCTGCGCCAAACTTGTTTCGCTCAATTCCGTGCGCATGACAATACTGCCCCAAATGTTTTTAAATTGCTAAATGTGCTTCCTACCTTGTGCAGCGTGCGTTTGTGTGACACAATGTTGCGTTGTACATTGGATTTTACAGTGCCAAAACTGTTTTGCGCAATTACGTACAAAAGACAGTACTGCCCCAAATGTTTTTTTTAAAGTTGAATGTGTTTCCTTCCCTGTGCAGTGTCCAATTATACAATGGAAAGTTGAGTTTTGCATATGACTTTACTGCGCCAAACTTATTTTGCGCAATTCCGTACACATGACAGTACTGCCCTAAATGTTTTCAAGTTGATGAATGTGTTTTCTTTCTGTGCAGTGAGCAATTATGCAATGCAAAGTTGAGTTTCTGATATCATTTTACTGCGTCAAGCTTGTTTCGCTAAATTCCGTAAACATGACAGTACTGCCCTAAATATTTTAAACATGATGAATGTGTTTCTTTCCCTGTGCAGTGTGCAATTATGTAATACAAAGTTGAGTTTCTCGTATGATTTTGCTGCGCCAAACTTGTTTCGCTCAATTCCGTGCGCATGACAATACTGCCCCAAATGTTTTTAAATTGCTAAATGTGCTTCCTACCTTGTGCAGCGTGCGTTTGTGTGACACAATGTTGCGTTGTACATTGGATTTTACAGTGCCAAAACTGTTTTGCGCAATTACGTACAAAAGACAGTACTGCCCCAAATGTTTTTTTAAAGTTGAATGTGTTTCCTTCCCTGTGCAGTGTCCAATTATACAATGGAAAGTTGAGTTTTGCATATGACTTTACTGCGCCAAACTTATTTTGCGCAATTCCGTACACATGACAGTACTGCCCTAAATGTTTTCAAGTTGATGAATGTGTTTTCTTTCTGTGCAGTGAGCAATTATGCAATGCAAAGTTGAGTTTCTGATATCATTTTACTGCGCCAAGCTTGTTTCGCTAAATTCCGTAAACATGACAGTACTGCCCTAAATATTTTAAACATGATGAATGTGTTTCTTTCCCTGTGCAGTGTGCAATTATGTAATACAAAGTTGAGTTTCTCGTATGATTTTGCTGCGCCAAACTTGTTTCGCTCAATTCCGTGCGCATGACAATACTGCCCCAAATGTTTTTAAATTGCTAAATGTGCTTCCTACCTTGTGCAGCGTGCGTTTGTGTGACACAATGTTGCGTTGTACATTGGATTTTACAGTGCCAAAACTGTTTTGCGCAATTACGTACAAAAGACAGTACTGCCCCAAATGTTTTTTTAAAGTTGAATGTGTTTCCTTCCCTGTGCAGTGTCCAATTACACAATGGAAAGTTGAGTTTTGCATATGACTTTACTGCGCCAAACTTATTTTGCGCAATTCCGTACACATGACAGTACTGCCCTAAATGTTTTCAAGTTGATGAATGTGTTTTCTTTCTGTGCAGTGAGCAATTATGCAATGCAAAGTTGAGTTTCTGATATCATTTTACTGCGCCAAGCTTGTTTCGCTAAATTCCGTAAACATGACAGTACTGCCCTAAATATTTTAAACATGATGAATGTGTTTCTTTCCCTGTGCAGTGTGCAATTATGTAATACAAAGTTGAGTTTCTCGTATGATTTTGCTGCGCCAAACTTGTTTCGCTCAATTCCGTGCGCATGACAATACTGCCCCAAATGTTTTTAAATTGCTAAATGTGCTTCCTACCTTGTGCAGCGTGCGTTTGTGTGACACAATGTTGCGTTGTACATTGGATTTTACAGTGCCAAAACTGTTTTGCGCAATTACGTACAAAAGACAGTACTGCCCCAAATGTTTTTTTAAAGTTGAATGTGTTTCCTTCCCTGTGCAGTGTCCAATTACACAATGGAAAGTTGAGTTTTGCATATGACTTTACTGCGCCAAACTTATTTTGCGCAATTCCGTACACATGACAGTACTGCCCTAAATGTTTTCAAGTTGATGAATGTGTTTTCTTTCTGTGCAGTGAGCAATTATGCAATGCAAAGTTGAGTTTCTGATATCATTTTACTGCGCCAAGCTTGTTTCGCTAAATTCCGTAAACATGACAGTACTGCCCTAAATATTTTAAACATGATGAATGTGTTTCTTTCCCTGTGCAGTGTGCAATTATGTAATACAAAGTTGAGTTTCTCGTATGATTTTGCTGCGCCAAACTTGTTTCGCTCAATTCCGTGCGCATGACAATACTGCCCCAAATGTTTTTAAATTGCTAAATGTGCTTCCTACCTTGTGCAGCGTGCGTTTGTGTGACACAATGTTGCGTTGTACATTGGATTTTACAGTGCCAAAACTGTTTTGCGCAATTTCGTACAAAATACAGTACTGCCCCAAATGTTTTTTTAAAGTTGAATGTGTTTCCTTCCCTGTGCAGTGTCCAATTATACAATGGAAAGTTGAGTTTTGCATATGACTTTACTGCGCCAAACTTATTTTGCGCAATTCCGTACACATGACAGTACTGCCCTAAATGTTTTCAAGTTGATGAATGTGTTTTCTTTCTGTGCAGTGAGCAATTATGCAATGCAAAGTTGAGTTTCTGATATCATTTTACTGCGCCAAGCTTGTTTCGCTAAATTCCGTAAACATGACAGTACTGCCCTAAATATTTTAAACATGATGAATGTGTTTCTTTCCCTGTGCAGTGTGCAAATATGTAATACAAAGTTGAGTTTCTCGTATGATTTTGCTGCGCCAAACTTGTTTCGCTCAATTCCGTGCGCATGACAATACTGCCCCAAATGTTTTTAAATTGCTAAATGTGCTTCCTACCTTGTGCAGCGTGCGTTTGTGTGACACAATGTTGCGTTGTACATTGGATTTTACAGTGCCAAAACTGTTTTGCGCAATTACGTACAAAAGACAGTACTGCCCCAAATGTTTTTTTTAAAGTTGAATGTGTTTCCTTCCCTGTGCAGTGTCCAATTATACAATGGAAAGTTGAGTTTTGCATATGACTTTACTGCGCCAAACTTATTTTGCGCAATTCCGTACACATGACAGTACTGCCCTAAATGTTTTCAAGTTGATGAATGTGTTTTCTTTCTGTGCAGTGAGCAATTATGCAATGCAAAGTTGAGTTTCTGATATCATTTTACTGCGCCAAGCTTGTTTCGCTAAATTCCGTAAACATGACAGTACTGCCCTA
The DNA here is from genome assembly GCF_039654945.1 of Dendrobates tinctorius. Taxonomy (NCBI): domain Eukaryota; kingdom Metazoa; phylum Chordata; class Amphibia; order Anura; family Dendrobatidae; genus Dendrobates; species Dendrobates tinctorius. The sequence goes on along the minus strand of NW_027361704.1, from coordinate 45,355,707 downwards.
AATATTGTAAACATGATGAATGTGTTTCTTTCCCTGTGCAGTGTGCAATTATGTAATACAAAGTTGAGTTTCTCGTATGATTTTGCTGCGCCAAACTTGTTTCGCTCAATTCCGTGCGCATGACAATACTGCCCCAAATGTTTTTAAATTGCTAAATGTGCTTCCTACCTTGTGCAGCGTGCGTTTGTGTGACACAATGTTGCGTTGTACATTGGATTTTACAGTGCCAAAACTGTTTTGCGCAATTTCGTACAAAATACAGTACTGCCCCAAATGTTTTTTTAAAGTTGAATGTGTTTCCTTCCCTGTGCAGTGTCCAATTATACAATGGAAAGTTGAGTTTTGCATATGACTTTACTGCGCCAAACTTATTTTGCGCAATTCCGTACACATGACAGTACTGCCCTAAATGTTTTCAAGTTGATGAATGTGTTTTCTTTCTGTGCAGTGAGCAATTATGCAATGCAAAGTTGAGTTTCTGATATCATTTTACTGCGCCAAGCTTGTTTCGCTAAATTCCGTAAACATGACAGTACTGCCCTAAATATTTTAAACATGATGAATGTGTTTCTTTCCCTGTGCAGTGTGCAAATATGTAATACAAAGTTGAGTTTCTCGTATGATTTTGCTGCGCCAAACTTGTTTCGCTCAATTCCGTGCGCATGACAATACTGCCCCAAATGTTTTTAAATTGCTAAATGTGCTTCCTACCTTGTGCAGCGTGCGTTTGTGTGACACAATGTTGCGTTGTACATTGGATTTTACAGTGCCAAAACTGTTTTGCGCAATTACGTACAAAAGACAGTACTGCCCCAAATGTTTTTTTTAAAGTTGAATGTGTTTCCTTCCCTGTGCAGTGTCCAATTATACAATGGAAAGTTGAGTTTTGCATATGACTTTACTGCGCCAAACTTATTTTGCGCAATTCCGTACACATGACAGTACTGCCCTAAATGTTTTCAAGTTGATGAATGTGTTTTCTTTCTGTGCAGTGAGCAATTATGCAATGCAAAGTTGAGTTTCTGATATCATTTTACTGCGCCAAGCTTGTTTCGCTAAATTCCGTAAACATGACAGTACTGCCCTAAATATTGTAAACATGATGAATGTGTTTCTTTCCCTGTGCAGTGTGCAATTATGTAATACAAAGTTGAGTTTCTCGTATGATTTTGCTGCGCCAAACTTGTTTCGCTCAATTCCGTGCGCATGACAATACTGCCCCAAATGTTTTTAAATTGCTAAATGTGCTTCCTACCTTGTGCAGCGTGCGTTTGTGTGATACAATGTTGCGTTGTACATTGGATTTTACAGTGTCAAAACTGTTTTGCGCAATTACGTACAAAAGACAGTACTGCCCCAAATGTTTTTTTTAAAGTTGAATGTGTTTCCTTCCCTGTGCAGTGTCCAATTATACAATGGATAGTTGAGTTTTTTACATATGACTTTACTGCGCCAAACTTATTTTGCGCAATTCCGTACACATGACAGTACTGCCCTAAATGTTTTCAAGTTGATGAATGTGTTTTCTTTCTGTGCAGTGAGCAATTATGCAATGCAAAGTTGAGTTTCTGATATCATTTTACTGCGCCAAGCTTGTTTCGCTAAATTCCGTAAACATGACAGTACTGCCCTAAATATTTTAAACATGATGAATGTGTTTCTTTCCCTGTTCAGTGTGCAATTATGTAATACAAAGTTGAGTTTCTCGTATGATTTTGCTGCGCCAAACTTGTTTCGCTCAATTCCGTGCGCATGACAATACTGCCCCAAATGTTTTTAAATTGCTAAATGTGCTTCTTACCTTGTGCAGCGTGCGTTTGTGTGACACAATGTTGCGTTGTACATTGGATTTTACAGTGCCAAAACTGTTTTGCGCAATTACGTACAAAAGACAGTACTGCCCCAAATGTTTTTTTAAAGTTGAATGTGTTTCCTTCCCTGTGCAGTGTCCAATTATACAATGGAAAGTTGAGTTTTGCATATGACTTTACTGCGCCAAACTTATTTTGCGCAATTCCGTACACATGACAGTACTGCCCTAAATGTTTTCAAGTTGATGAATGTGTTTTCTTTCTGTGCAGTGAGCAATTATGCAATGCAAAGTTGAGTTTCTGATATCATTTTACTGCGCCAAGCTTGTTTCGCTAAATTCCGTAAACATGACAGTACTGCCCTAAATATTTTAAACATGATGAATGTGTTTCTTTCCCTGTGCAGTGTGCAATTATGTAATACAAAGTTGAGTTTATCGTATGATTTTGCTGCGCCAAACTTGTTTCGCTCAATTCCGTGCGCATGACAATACTGCCCCAAATGTTTTTAAATTGCTAAATGTGCTTCCTACCTTGTGCAGCGTGCGTTTGTGTGACACAATGTTGCGTTGTACATTGGATTTTACAGTGCCAAAACTGTTTTGCGCAATTACGTACAAAAGACAGTACTGCCCCAAATGTTTTTTTTAAAGTTGAATGTGTTTCCTTCCCTGTGCAGTGTCCAATTATACAATGGAAAGTTGAGTTTTGCATATGACTTTACTGCGCCAAACTTATTTTGCGCAATTCCGTACACATGACAGTACTGCCCTAAATGTTTTCAAGTTGATGAATGTGTTTTCTTTCTGTGCAGTGAGCAATTATGCAATGCAAAGTTGAGTTTCTGATATCATTTTACTGCGCCAAGCTTGTTTCGCTAAATTCCGTAAACATGACAGTACTGCCCTAAATATTTTAAACATGATGAATGTGTTTCTTTCCCTGTGCAGTGTGCAATTATGTAATACAAAGTTGAGTTTCTCGTATGATTTTGCTGCGCCAAACTTGTTTCGCTCAATTCCGTGCGCATGACAATACTGCCCCAAATGTTTTTAAATTGCTAAATGTGCTTCCTACCTTGTGCAGCGTGCGTTTGTGTGACACAATGTTGCATTGTACATTGGATTTTACAGTGCCAAAACTGTTTTGCGCAATTACGTACAAAAGACAGTACTGCCCCAAATGTTTTTTTAAAGTTGAATGTGTTTCCTTCCCTGTGCAGTGTCCAATTATACAATGGAAAGTTGAGTTTTACATATGACTTTACTGCGCCAAACTTATTTTGCGCAATTCCGTACACATGACAGTACTGCCCTAAATGTTTTCAAGTTGATGAATGTGTTTTCTTTCTGTGCAGTGAGCAATTATGCAATGCAAAGTTGAGTTTCTGATATCATTTTACTGCGCCAAGCTTGTTTCGCTAAATTCCGTAAACATGACAGTACTGCCCTAAATATTTTAAACATGATGAATGTGTTTCTTTCCCTGTGCAGTGTGCAATTATGTAATACAAAGTTGAGTTTCTCGTATGATTTTGCTGCGCCAAACTTGTTTCGCTCAATTCCGTGCACATGACAAAACTGCCCCAAATGTTTTTAAATTGCTAAATGTGCTTCCTACCTTGTGCAGCGTGCGTTTGTGTGACACAATGTTGCGTTGTACATTGGATTTTACAGTGCCAAAACTGTTTTGCGCAATTACGTACAAAAGACAGTACTGCCCCAAATGTTTTTTTAAAGTTGAATGTGTTTCCTTCCCTGTGCAGTGTCCAATTACACAATGGAAAGTTGAGTTTTGCATATGACTTTACAGCGCCAAACTTATTTTGCGCAATTCCGTACACATGACAGTACTGCCCTAAATGTTTTCAAGTTGATGAATGTGTTTTCTTTCTGTGCAGTGAGCAATTATGCAATGCAAAGTTGAGTTTCTGATATCATTTTACTGCGCCAAGCTTGTTTCGCTAAATTCCGTAAACATGACAGTACTGCCCTAAATATTTTAAACATGATGAATGTGTTTCTTTCCCTGTGCAGTGTGCAATTATGTAATACAAAGTTGAGTTTCTCGTATGATTTTGCTGCGCCAAACTTGTTTCGCTCAATTCCGTGCGCATGACAATACTGCCCCAAATGTTTTTAAATTGCTAAATGTGCTTCCTACCTTGTGCAGCGTGCGTTTGTGTGACATAATGTTGCATTGTACATTGGATTTTACAGTGCCAAAACTGTTTTGCGCAATTACGTACAAAAGACAGTACTGCCCCAAATGTTTTTTTAAAGTTGAATGTGTTTCCTTCCCTGTGCAGTGTCCAATTATACAATGGAAAGTTGAGTTTTGCATATGACTTTACTGCGCCAAACTTATTTTGCGCAATTCCGTACACATGACAGTACTGCCCTAAATGTTTTCAAGTTGATGAATGTGTTTTCTTTCTGTGCAGTGAGCAATTATGCAATGCAAAGTTGAGTTTCTGATATCATTTTACTGCGCCAAGCTTGTTTCGCTAAATTCCGTAAACATGACAGTACTGCCCTAAATATTTTAAACATGATGAATGTGTTTCTTTCCCTGTGCAGTGTGCAATTATGTAATACAAAGTTGAGTTTCTCGTATGATTTTGCTGCGCCAAACTTGTTTCGCTCAATTCCGTGCACATGACAAAACTGCCCCAAATGTTTTTAAATTGCTAAATGTGCTTCCTACCTTGTGCAGCGTGCGTTTGTGTGACACAATGTTGCGTTGTACATTGGATTTTACAGTGCCAAAACTGTTTTGCGCAAATACGTACAAAAGACAGTACTGCCCCAAATGTTTTTTTAAAGTTGAATGTGTTTCCTTCCCTGTGCAGTGTCCAATTACACAATGGAAAGTTGAGTTTTGCATATGACTTTACTGCGCCAAACTTATTTTGCGCAATTCCGTACACATGACAGTACTGCCCTAAATGTTTTCAAGTTGATGAATGTGTTTTCTTTCTGTGCAGTGAGCAATTATGCAATGCAAAGTTGAGTTTCTGATATCATTTTACTGCGCCAAGCTTGTTTCGCTAAATTCCGTAAACATGACAGTACTGCCCTAAATATTTTAAACATGATGAATGTGTTTCTTTCCCTGTGCAGTGTGCAATTATGTAATACAAAGTTGAGTTTCTCGTATGATTTTGCTGCGCCAAACTTGTTTCGCTCAATTCCGTGCACATGACAAAACTGCCCCAAATGTTTTTAAATTGCTAAATGTGCTTCCTACCTTGTGCAGCGTGCGTTTGTGTGACACAATGTTGCGTTGTACATTGGATTTTACAGTGCCAAAACTGTTTTGCGCAATTACGTACAAAAGACAGTACTGCCCCAAATGTTTTTTTAAAGTTGAATGTGTTTCCTTCCCTGTGCAGTGTCCAATTACACAATGGAAAGTTGAGTTTTGCATATGACTTTACTGCGCCAAACTTATTTTGCGCAATTCCGTACACATGACAGTACTGCCCTAAATGTTTTCAAGTTGATGAATGTGTTTTCTTTCTGTGCAGTGAGCAATTATGCAATGCAAAGTTGAGTTTCTGATATCATTTTACTGCGCCAAGCTTGTTTCGCTAAATTCCGTAAACATGACAGTACTGCCCTAAATATTTTAAACATGATGAATGTGTTTCTTTCCCTGTGCAGTGTGCAATTATGTAATACAAAGTTGAGTTTCTCGTATGATTTTGCTGCGCCAAACTTGTTTCGCTCAATTCCGTGCGCATGACAATACTGCCCCAAATGTTTTTAAATTGCTAAATGTGCTTCCTACCTTGTGCAGCGTGCGTTTGTGTGACACAATGTTGCGTTGTACATTGGATTTTACAGTGCCAAAACTGTTTTGCGCAATTACGTACAAAAGACAGTACTGCCCCAAATGTTTTTTTAAAGTTGAATGTGTTTCCTTCCCTGTGCAGTGTCCAATTATACAATGGAAAGTTGAGTTTTGCATATGACTTTACTGCGCCAAACTTATTTTGCGCAATTCCGTACACATGACAGTACTGCCCTAAATGTTTTCAAGTTGATGAATGTGTTTTCTTTCTGTGCAGTGAGCAATTATGCAATGCAAAGTTGAGTTTCTGATATCATTTTACTGCGCCAAGCTTGTTTCGCTAAATTCCGTAAACATGACAGTACTGCCCTAAATATTTTAAACATGATGAATGTGTTTCTTTCCCTGTGCAGTGTGCAAATATGTAATACAAAGTTGAGTTTCTCGTATGATTTTGCTGCGCCAAACTTGTTTCGCTCAATTCCGTGCGCATGACAATACTGCCCCAAATGTTTTTAAATTGCTAAATGTGCTTCCTACCTTGTGCAGCGTGCGTTTGTGTGACACAATGTTGCGTTGTACATTGGATTTTACAGTGCCAAAACTGTTTTGCGCAATTACGTACAAAAGACAGTACTGCCCCAAATGTTTTTTTTAAAGTTGAATGTGTTTCCTTCCCTGTGCAGTGTCCAATTATACAATGGATAGTTGAGTTTTTTACATATGACTTTACTGCGCCAAACTTATTTTGCGCAATTCCGTACACATGACAGTACTGCCCTAAATGTTTTCAAGTTGATGAATGTGTTTTCTTTCTGTGCAGTGAGCAATTATGCAATGCAAAGTTGAGTTTCTGATATCATTTTACTGCGCCAAGCTTGTTTCGCTAAATTCCGTAAACATGACAGTACTGCCCTAAATATTTTAAACATGATGAATGTGTTTCTTTCCCTGTGCAGTGTGCAATTATGTAATACAAAGTTGAGTTTCTCGTATGATTTTGCTGCGCCAAACTTGTTTCGCTCAATTCCGTGCGCATGACAATACTGCCCCAAATGTTTTTAAATTGCTAAATGTGCTTCCTACCTTGTGCAGCGTGCGTTTGTGTGACACAATGTTGCGTTGTACATTGGATTTTACAGTGCCAAAACTGTTTTGCGCAATTATGTACAAAAGACAGTACTGCCCCAAATGTTTTTTTAAAGTTGAATGTGTTTCCTTCCCTGTGCAGTGTCCAATTATACAATGGAAAGTTGAGTTTTGCATATGACTTTACTGCACCAAACTTATTTTGCGCAATTCCGTACACATGACAGTACTGCCCTAAATGTTTTCAAGTTGATGAATGTGTTTTCTTTCTGTGCAGTGAGCAATTATGCAATGCAAAGTTGAGTTTCTGATATCATTTTACTGCGCCAAGCTTGTTTCGCTAAATTCCGTAAACATGACAGTACTGCCCTAAATATTTTAAACATGATGAATGTGTTTCTTTCCCTGTGCAGTGTGCAATTATGTAATACAAAGTTGAGTTTCTCGTATGATTTTGCTGCGCCAAACTTGTTTCGCTCAATTCCGTGCGCATGACAATACTGCCCCAAATGTTTTTAAATTGCTAAATGTGCTTCCTACCTTGTGCAGCGTGCGTTTGTGTGACACAATGTTGCGTTGTACATTGGATTTTACAGTGCCAAAACTGTTTTGCGCAATTACGTACAAAAGACAGTACTGCCCCAAATGTTTTTTTAAAGTTGAATGTGTTTCCTTCCCTGTGCAGTGTCCAATTATACAATGGAAAGTTGAGTTTTGCATATGACTTTACTGCGCCAAACTTATTTTGCGCAATTCCGTACACATGACAGTACTGCCCTAAATGTTTTCAAGTTGATGAATGTGTTTTCTTTCTGTGCAGTGAGCAATTATGCAATGCAAAGTTGAGTTTCTGATATCATTTTACTGCGCCAAGCTTGTTTCGCTAAATTCCGTAAACATGACAGTACTGCCCTAAATATTTTAAACATGATGAATGTGTTTCTTTCCCTGTGCAGTGTGCAATTATGTAATACAAAGTTGAGTTTATCGTATGATTTTGCTGCGCCAAACTTGTTTCGCTCAATTCCGTGCGCATGACAATACTGCCCCAAATGTTTTTAAATTGCTAAATGTGCTTCCTACCTTGTGCAGCGTGCGTTTGTGTGACACAATGTTGCGTTGTACATTGGATTTTACAGTGCCAAAACTGTTTTGCGCAATTACGTACAAAAGACAGTACTGCCCCAAATGTTTTTTTTAAAGTTGAATGTGTTTCCTTCCCTGTGCAGTGTCCAATTATACAATGGAAAGTTGAGTTTTGCATATGACTTTACTGCGCCAAACTTATTTTGCGCAATTCCGTACACATGACAGTACTGCCCTAAATGTTTTCAAGTTGATGAATGTGTTTTCTTTCTGTGCAGTGAGCAATTATGCAATGCAAAGTTGAGTTTCTGATATCATTTTACTGCGCCAAGCTTGTTTCGCTAAATTCCGTAAACATGACAGTACTGCCCTAAATATTTTAAACATGATGAATGTGTTTCTTTCCCTGTGCAGTGTGCAATTATGTAATACAAAGTTGAGTTTCTCGTATGATTTTGCTGCGCCAAACTTGTTTCGCTCAATTCCGTGCGCATGACAATACTGCCCCAAATGTTTTTAAATTGCTAAATGTGCTTCCTACCTTGTGCAGCGTGCGTTTGTGTGACACAATGTTGCGTTGTACATTGGATTTTACAGTGCCAAAACTGTTTTGCGCAATTACGTACAAAAGACAGTACTGCCCCAAATGTTTTTTTAAAGTTGAATGTGTTTCCTTCCCTGTGCAGTGTCCAATTATACAATGGAAAGTTGAGTTTTGCATATGACTTTACTGCGCCAAACTTATTTTGCGCAATTCCGTACACATGACAGTACTGCCCTAAATGTTTTCAAGTTGATGAATGTGTTTTCTTTCTGTGCAGTGAGCAATTATGCAATGCAAAGTTGAGTTTCTGATATCATTTTACTGCGCCAAGCTTGTTTCGCTAAATTCCGTAAACATGACAGTACTGCCCTAAATATTTTAAACATGATGAATGTGTTTCTTTCCCTGTGCAGTGTGCAATTATGTAATACAAAGTTGAGTTTCTCGTATGATTTTGCTGCGCCAAACTTGTTTCGCTCAATTCCGTGCGCATGACAAAACTGCCCCAAATGTTTTTAAATTGCTAAATGTGCTTCCTACCTTGTGCAGCGTGCGTTTGTGTGACACAATGTTGCGTTGTACATTGGATTTTACAGTGCCAAAACTGTTTTGCGCAATTACGTACAAAAGACAGTACTGCCCCAAATGTTTTTTTAAAGTTGAATGTGTTTCCTTCCCTGTGCAGTGTCCAATTACACAATGGAAAGTTGAGTTTTGCATATGACTTTACAGCGCCAAACTTATTTTGCGCAATTCCGTACACATGACAGTACTGCCCTAAATGTTTTCAAGTTGATGAATGTGTTTTCTTTCTGTGCAGTGAGCAATTATGCAATGCAAAGTTGAGTTTCTGATATCATTTTACTGCGCCAAGCTTGTTTCGCTAAATTCCGTAAACATGACAGTACTGCCCTAAATATTTTAAACATGATGAATGTGTTTCTTTCCCTGTGCAGTGTGCAATTATGTAATACAAAGTTGAGTTTCTCGTATGATTTTGCTGCGCCAAACTTGTTTCGCTCAATTCCGTGCGCATGACAATACTGCCCCAAATGTTTTTAAATTGCTAAATGTGCTTCCTACCTTGTGCAGCGTGCGTTTGTGTGACATAATGTTGCATTGTACATTGGATTTTACAGTGCCAAAACTGTTTTGCGCAATTACGTACAAAAGACAGTACTGCCCCAAATGTTTTTTTAAAGTTGAATGTGTTTCCTTCCCTGTGCAGTGTCCAATTATACAATGGAAAGTTGAGTTTTGCATATGACTTTACTGCGCCAAACTTATTTTGCGCAATTCCGTACACATGACAGTACTGCCCTAAATGTTTTCAAGTTGATGAATGTGTTTTCTTTCTGTGCAGTGAGCAATTATGCAATGCAAAGTTGAGTTTCTGATATCATTTTACTGCGCCAAGCTTGTTTCGCTAAATTCCGTAAACATGACAGTACTGCCCTAAATATTTTAAACATGATGAATGTGTTTCTTTCCCTGTGCAGTGTGCAATTATGTAATACAAAGTTGAGTTTCTCGTATGATTTTGCTGCGCCAAACTTGTTTCGCTCAATTCCGTGCACATGACAAAACTGCCCCAAATGTTTTTAAATTGCTAAATGTGCTTCCTACCTTGTGCAGCGTGCGTTTGTGTGACACAATGTTGCGTTGTACATTGGATTTTACAGTGCCAAAACTGTTTTGCGCAATTACGTACAAAAGACAGTACTGCCCCAAATGTTTTTTTAAAGTTGAATGTGTTTCCTTCCCTGTGCAGTGTCCAATTACACAATGGAAAGTTGAGTTTTGCATATGACTTTACTGCGCCAAACTTATTTTGCGCAATTCCGTACACATGACAGTACTGCCCTAAATGTTTTCAAGTTGATGAATGTGTTTTCTTTCTGTGCAGTGAGCAATTATGCAATGCAAAGTTGAGTTTCTGATATCATTTTACTGCGCCAAGCTTGTTTCGCTAAATTCCGTAAACATGACAGTACTGCCCTAAATATTTTAAACATGATGAATGTGTTTCTTTCCCTGTGCAGTGTGCAATTATGTAATACAAAGTTGAGTTTCTCGTATGATTTTGCTGCGCCAAACTTGTTTCGCTCAATTCCGTGCACATGACAAAACTGCCCCAAATGTTTTTAAATTGCTAAATGTGCTTCCTACCTTGTGCAGCGTGCGTTTGTGTGACACAATGTTGCGTTGTACATTGGATTTTACAGTGCCAAAACTGTTTTGCGCAATTACGTACAAAAGACAGTACTGCCCCAAATGTTTTTTTAAAGTTGAATGTGTTTCCTTCCCTGTGCAGTGTCCAATTACACAATGGAAAGTTGAGTTTTGCATATGACTTTACTGCGCCAAACTTATTTTGCGCAATTCCGTACACATGACAGTACTGCCCTAAATGTTTTCAAGTTGATGAATGTGTTTTCTTTCTGTGCAGTGAGCAATTATGCAATGCAAAGTTGAGTTTCTGATATCATTTTACTGCGCCAAGCTTGTTTCGCTAAATTCCGTAAACATGACAGTACTGCCCTAAATATTTTAAACATGATGAATGTGTTTCTTTCCCTGTGCAGTGTGCAATTATGTAATACAAAGTTGAGTTTCTCGTATGATTTTGCTGCGCCAAACTTGTTTCGCTCAATTCCGTGCGCATGACAATACTGCCCCAAATGTTTTTAAATTGCTAAATGTGCTTCCTACCTTGTGCAGCGTGCGTTTGTGTGACACAATGTTGCGTTGTACATTGGATTTTACAGTGCCAAAACTGTTTTGCGCAATTACGTACAAAAGACAGTACTGCCCCAAATGTTTTTTTAAAGTTGAATGTGTTTCCTTCCCTGTGCAGTGTCCAATTATACAATGGAAAGTTGAGTTTTGCATATGACTTTACTGCGCCAAACTTATTTTGCGCAATTCCGTACACATGACAGTACTGCCCTAAATGTTTTCAAGTTGATGAATGTGTTTTCTTTCTGTGCAGTGAGCAATTATGCAATGCAAAGTTGAGTTTCTGATATCATTTTACTGCGCCAAGCTTGTTTCGCTAAATTCCGTAAACATGACAGTACTGCCCTAAATATTTTAAACATGATGAATGTGTTTCTTTCCCTGTGCAGTGTGCAAATATGTAATACAAAGTTGAGTTTCTCGTATGATTTTGCTGCGCCAAACTTGTTTCGCTCAATTCCGTGCGCATGACAATACTGCCCCAAATGTTTTTAAATTGCTAAATGTGCTTCCTACCTTGTGCAGCGTGCGTTTGTGTGACACAATGTTGCGTTGTACATTGGATTTTACAGTGCCAAAACTGTTTTGCGCAATTACGTACAAAAGACAGTACTGCCCCAAATGTTTTTTTTAAAGTTGAATGTGTTTCCTTCCCTGTGCAGTGTCCAATTATACAATGGATAGTTGAGTTTTTTACATATGACTTTACTGCGCCAAACTTATTTTGCGCAATTCCGTACACATGACAGTACTGCCCTAAATGTTTTCAAGTTGATGAATGTGTTTTCTTTCTGTGCAGTGAGCAATTATGCAATGCAAAGTTGAGTTTCTGATATCATTTTACTGCGCCAAGCTTGTTTCGCTAAATTCCGTAAACATGACAGTACTGCCCTAAATATTTTAAACATGATGAATGTGTTTCTTTCCCTGTGCAGTGTGCAATTATGTAATACAAAGTTGAGTTTCTCGTATGATTTTGCTGCGCCAAACTTGTTTCGCTCAATTCCGTGCGCATGACAATACTGCCCCAAATGTTTTTAAATTGCTAAATGTGCTTCCTACCTTGTGCAGCGTGCGTTTGTGTGACACAATGTTGCGTTGTACATTGGATTTTACAGTGCCAAAACTGTTTTGCGCAATTACGTACAAAAGACAGTACTGCCCCAAATGTTTTTTTAAAGTTGAATGTGTTTCCTTCCCTGTGCAGTGTCCAATTATACAATGGAAAGTTGAGTTTTGCATATGACTTTACTGCACCAAACTTATTTTGCGCAATTCCGTACACATGACAGTACTGCCCTAAATGTTTTCAAGTTGATGAATGTGTTTTCTTTCTGTGCAGTGAGCAATTATGCAATGCAAAGTTGAGTTTCTGATATCATTTTACTGCGCCAAGCTTGTTTCGCTAAATTCCGTAAACATGACAGTACTGCCCTAAATATTTTAAACATGATGAATGTGTTTCTTTCCCTGTGCAGTGTGCAATTATGTAATACAAAGTTGAGTTTCTCGTATGATTTTGCTGCGCCAAACTTGTTTCGCTCAATTCCGTGCGCATGACAATACTGCCCCAAATGTTTTTAAATTGCTAAATGTGCTTCCTACCTTGTGCAGCGTGCGTTTGTGTGACACAATGTTGCGTTGTACATTGGATTTTACAGTGCCAAAACTGTTTTGCGCAATTACGTACAAAAGACAGTACTGCCCCAAATGTTTTTTTTAAAGTTGAATGTGTTTCCTTCCCTGTGCAGTGTCCAATTATACAATGGAAAGTTGAGTTTTGCATATGACTTTACTGCGCCAAACTTATTTTGCGCAATTCCGTACACATGACAGTACTGCCCTAAATGTTTTCAAGTTGATGAATGTGTTTTCTTTCTGTGCAGTGAGCAATTATGCAATGCAAAGTTGAGTTTCTGATATCATTTTACTGCGCCAAGCTTGTTTCGCTAAATTCCGTAAACATGACAGTACTGCCCTAAATATTTTAAACATGATGAATGTGTTTCTTTCCCTGTGCAGTGTGCAATTATGTAATACAAAGTTGAGTTTCTCGTATGATTTTGCTGCGCCAAACTTGTTTCGCTCAATTCCGTGCGCATGACAATACTGCCCCAAATGTTTTTAAATTGCTAAATGTGCTTCCTACCTTGTGCAGCGTGCGTTTGTGTGACACAATGTTGCGTTGTACATTGGATTTTACAGTGCCAAAACTGTTTTGCGCAATTACGTACAAAAGACAGTACTGCCCCAAATGTTTTTTTAAAGTTGAATGTGTTTCCTTCCCTGTGCAGTGTCCAATTATACAATGGAAAGTTGAGTTTTGCATATGACTTTACTGCGCCAAACTTATTTTGCGCAATTCCGTACACATGACAGTACTGCCCTAAATGTTTTCAAGTTGATGAATGTGTTTTCTTTCTGTGCAGTGAGCAATTATGCAATGCAATGTTGAGTTTCTGATATCATTTTACTGCGCCAAGCTTGTTTCGCTAAATTCCGTAAACATGACAGTACTGCCCTAAATATTTTAAACATGATGAATGTGTTTCTTTCGCTGTGCAGTGTGCAATTATGTAATACAAAGTTGAGTTTCTCGTATGATTTTGCTGCGCCAAACTTGTTTCGCTCAATTCCGTGCGCATGACAATACTGCCCCAAATGTTTTTAAATTGCTAAATGTGCTTCCTACCTTGTGCAGCGTGCGTTTGTGTGACACAATGTTGCGTTGTACATTGGATTTTACAGTGCCAAAACTGTTTTGCGCAATTACGTACAAAAGACAGTACTGCCCCAAATGTTTTTTTTAAAGTTGAATGTGTTTCCTTCCCTGTGCAGTGTCCAATTATACAATGGAAAGTTGAGTTTTGCATATGACTTTACTGCGCCAAACTTATTTTGCGCAATTCCGTACACATGACAGTACTGCCCTAAATGTTTTCAAGTTGATGAATGTGTTTTCTTTCTGTGCAGTGAGCAATTATGCAATGCAAAGTTGAGTTTCTGATATCATTTTACTGCGCCAAGCTTGTTTCGCTAAATTCCGTAAACATGACAGTACTGCCCTAAATATTTTAAACATGATGAATGTGTTTCTTTCCCTGTGCAGTGTGCAATTATGTAATACAAAGTTGAGTTTCTCGTATGATTTTGCTGCGCCAAACTTGTTTCGCTCAATTCCGTGCGCATGACAATACTGCCCCAAATGTTTTTAAATTGCTAAATGTGCTTCCTACCTTGTGCAGCGTGCGTTTGTGTGACACAATGTTGCGTTGTACATTGGATTTTACAGTGCCAAAACTGTTTTGCGCAATTACGTACAAAAGACAGTACTGCCCCAAATGTTTTTTTAAAGTTGAATGTGTTTCCTTCCCTGTGCAGTGTCCAATTATACAATGGAAAGTTGAGTTTTGCATATGACTTTACTGCGCCAAACTTATTTTGCGCAATTCCGTACACATGACAGTACTGCCCTAAATGTTTTCAAGTTGATGAATGTGTTTTCTTTCTGTGCAGTGAGCAATTATGCAATGCAAAGTTGAGTTTCTGATATCATTTTACTGCGCCAAGCTTGTTTCGCTAAATTCCGTAAACATGACAGTACTGCCCTAAATATTTTAAACATGATGAATGTGTTTCTTTCCCTGTGCAGTGTGCAATTATGTAATACAAAGTTGAGTTTCTCGTATGATTTTGCTGCGCCAAACTTGTTTCGCTCAATTCCGTGCGCATGACAATACTGCCCCAAATGTTTTTAAATTGCTAAATGTGCTTCCTACCTTGTGCAGCGTGTGTTTGTGTGACACAATGTTGCGTTGTACATTGGATTTTACAGTGCCAAAACTGTTTTGCGCAATTACGTACAAAAGACAGTACTGCCCCAAATGTTTTTTTAAAGTTGAATGTGTTTCCTTCCCTGTGCAGTGTCCAATTACACAATGGAAAGTTGAGTTTTGCATATGACTTTACTGCGCCAAACTTATTTTGCGCAATTCCGTACACATGACAGTACTGCCCTAAATGTTTTCAAGTTGATGAATGTGTTTTCTTTCTGTGCAGTGAGCAATTATGCAATGCAAAGTTGAGTTTCTGATATCATTTTACTGCGCCAAGCTTGTTTCGCTAAATTCCGTAAACATGACAGTACTGCCCTAAATATTTTAAACATGATGAATGTGTTTCTTTCCCTGTGCAGTGTGCAATTATGTAATACAAAGTTGAGTTTCTCGTATGATTTTGCTGCGCCAAACTTGTTTCGCTCAATTCCGTGCGCATGACAATACTGCCCCAAATGTTTTTAAATTGCTAAATGTGCTTCCTACCTTGTGCAGCGTGCGCTTGTGTGACACAATGTTGCGTTGTACATTGGATTTTACAGTGCCAAAACTGTTTTGCGCAATTACGTACAAAAGACAGTACTGCCCCAAATGTTTTTTTTAAAGTTGAATGTGTTTCCTTCCCTGTGCAGTGTCCAATTATACAATGGAAAGTTGAGTTTTGCATATGACTTTACTGCGCCAAACTTATTTTGCGCAATTCCGTACACATGACAGTACTGCCCTAAATGTTTTCAAGTTGATGAATGTGTTTTCTTTCTGTGCAGTGAGCAATTATGCAATGCAAAGTTGAGTTTCTGATATCATTTTACTGCGCCAAGCTTGTTTCGCTAAATTCCGTAAACATGACAGTACTGCCCTAAATATTGTAAACATGATGAATGTGTTTCTTTCCCTGTGCAGTGTGCAATTATGTAATACAAAGTTGAGTTTCTCGTATGATTTTGCTGCGCCAAACTTGTTTCGCTCAATTCCGTGCGCATGACAATACTGCCCCAAATGTTTTTAAATTGCTAAATGTGCTTCCTACCTTGTGCAGCGTGCGTTTGTGTGACACAATGTTGCGTTGTACATTGGATTTTACAGTGCCAAAACTGTTTTGCGCAATTACGTACAAAAGACAGTACTGCCCCAAATGTTTTTTTTAAAGTTGAATGTGTTTCCTTCCCTGTGCAGTGTCCAATTATACAATGGATAGTTGAGTTTTTTACATATGACTTTACTGCGCCAAACTTATTTTGCGCAATTCCGTACACATGACAGTACTGCCCTAAATGTTTTCAAGTTGATGAATGTGTTTTCTTTCTGTGCAGTGAGCAATTATGCAATGCAAAGTTGAGTTTCTGATATCATTTTACTGCGCCAAGCTTGTTTCGCTAAATTCCGTAAACATGACAGTACTGCCCTAAATATTTTAAACATGATGAATGTGTTTCTTTCCCTGTGCAGTGTGCAATTATGTAATACAAAGTTGAGTTTCTCGTATGATTTTGCTGCGCCAAACTTGTTTCGCTCAATTCCGTGCGCATGACAATACTGCCCCAAATGTTTTTAAATTGCTAAATGTGCTTCCTACCTTGTGCAGCGTGCGTTTGTGTGACACAATGTTGCGTTGTACATTGGATTTTACAGTGCCAAAACTGTTTTGCGCAATTACGTACAAAAGACAGTACTGCCCCAAATGTTTTTTTAAAGTTGAATGTGTTTCCTTCCCTGTGCAGTGTCCAATTATACAATGGAAAGTTGAGTTTTGCATATGACTTTACTGCGCCAAACTTATTTTGCGCAATTCCGTACACATGACAGTACTGCCCTAAATGTTTTCAAGTTGATGAATGTGTTTTCTTTCTGTGCAGTGAGCAATTATGCAATGCAAAGTTGAGTTTCTGATATCATTTTACTGCGCCAAGCTTGTTTCGCTAAATTCCGTAAACATGACAGTACTGCCCTAAATATTTTAAACATGATGAATGTGTTTCTTTCCCTGTGCAGTGTGCAATTATGTAATACAAAGTTGAGTTTCTCGTATGATTTTGCTGCGCCAAACTTGTTTCGCTCAATTCCGTGCGCATGACAATACTGCCCCAAATGTTTTTAAATTGCTAAATGTGCTTCCTACCTTGTGCAGCGTGCGTTTGTGTGACACAATGTTGCGTTGTACATTGGATTTTACAGTGCCAAAACTGTTTTGCGCAATTACGTACAAAAGACAGTACTGCCCCAAATGTTTTTTTTAAAGTTGAATGTGTTTCCTTCCCTGTGCAGTGTCCAATTATACAATGGAAAGTTGAGTTTTGCATATGACTTTACTGCGCCAAACTTATTTTGCGCAATTCCGTACACATGACAGTACTGCCCTAAATGTTTTCAAGTTGATGAATGTGTTTTCTTTCTGTGCAGTGAGCAATTATGCAATGCAAAGTTGAGTTTCTGATATCATTTTACTGCGACAAGCTTGTTTCGCTAAATTCCGTAAACATGACAGTACTGCCCTAAATATTTTAAAAATGATGAATGTGTTTCTTTCCCTGTGCAGTGTGCAATTATGTAATACAAAGTTGAGTTTCTCGTATGATTTTGCTGCGCCAAACTTGTTTCGCTCAATTCCGTGCGCATGACAATACTGCCCCAAATGTTTTTAAATTGCTAAATGTGCTTCCTACCTTGTGCAGCGTGCGTTTGTGTGACACAATGTTGCGTTGTACATTGGATTTTACAGTGCCAAAACTGTTTTGCGCAATTACGTACAAAAGACAGTACTGCCCCAAATGTTTTTTTAAAGTTGAATGTGTTTCCTTCCCTGTGCAGTGTCCAATTATACAATGGAAAGTTGAGTTTTGCATATGACTTTACTGCGCCAAACTTATTTTGCGCAATTCCGTACACATGACAGTACTGCCCTAAATGTTTTCAAGTTGATGAATGTGTTTTCTTTCTGTGCAGTGAGCAATTATGCAATGCAAAGTTGAGTTTCTGATATCATTTTACTGCGCCAAGCTTGTTTCGCTAAATTCCGTAAACATGACAGTACTGCCCTAAATATTTTAAACATGATGAATGTGTTTCTTTCCCTGTGCAGTGTGCAATTATGTAATACAAAGTTGAGTTTCTCGTATGATTTTGCTGCGCCAAACTTGTTTCGCTCAATTCCGTGCGCATGACAATACTGCCCCAAATGTTTTTAAATTGCTAAATGTGCTTCCTTCCTTGTGCAGCGTGCGTTTGTGTGACACAATGTTGCGTTGTACATTGGATTTTACAGTGCCAAAACTGTTTTGCGCAATTACGTACAAAAGACAGTACTGCCCCAAATGTTTTTTTAAAGTTGAATGTGTTTCCTTCCCTGTGCAGTGTCCAATTATACAATGGAAAGTTGAGTTTTGCATATGACTTTACTGCGCCAAACTTATTTTGCGCAATTCCGTACACATGACAGTACTGCCCTAAATGTTTTCAAGTTGATGAATGTGTTTTCTTTCTGTGCAGTGAGCAATTATGCAATGCAATGTTGAGTTTCTGATATCATTTTACTGCGCCAAGCTTGTTTCGGTAAATTCCGTAAACATGACAGTACTGCCCTAAATATTTTAAACATGATGAATGTGTTTCTTTCCCTGTGCAGTGTGCAATTATGTAATACAAAGTTGAGTTTCTCGTATGATTTTGCTGCGCCAAACTTGTTTCGCTCAATTCCGTGCGCATGACAATACTGCCCCAAATGTTTTTAAATTGCTAAATGTGCTTCCTACCTTGTGCAGCGTGCGTTTGTGTGACACAATGTTGCGTTGTACATTGGATTTTACAGTGCCAAAACTGTTTTGCGCAATTACGTACAAAAGACAGTACTGCCCCAAATGTTTTTTTAAAGTTGAATGTGTTTCCTTCCCTGTGCAGTGTCCAATTATACAATGGAAAGTTGAGTTTTGCATATGACTTTACTGCGCCAAACTTATTTTGCGCAATTCCGTACACATGACAGTACTGCCCTAAATGTTTTCAAGTTGATGAATGTGTTTTCTTTCTGTGCAGTGAGCAATTATGCAATGCAATGTTGAGTTTCTGATATCATTTTACTGCGCCAAGCTTGTTTCGCTAAATTCCGTAAACATGACAGTACTGCCCTAAATATTTTAAACATGATGAATGTGTTTCTTTCCCTGTGCAGTGTGCAATTATGTAATACAAAGTTGAGTTTCTCGTATGATTTTGCTGCGCCAAAGTTGTTTCGCTCAATTCCGTGCGCATGACAATACTGCCCCAAATGTTTTTAAATTGCTAAATGTGCTTCCTACCTTGTGCAGCGTGCGTTTGTGTGACACAATGTTGCGTTGTACATTGGATTTTACAGTGCCAAAACTGTTTTGTGCAATTACGTACAAAAGACAGTACTGACCCAAATGTTTTTTTAAAGTTGAATGTGTTTCCTTCCCTGTGCAGTGTCCAATTATACAATGGAAAGTTGAGTTTTGCATATGACTTTACTGCGCCAAACTTATTTTGCGCAATTCCGTACACATGACAGTACTGCCCTAAATGTTTTCAAGTTGATGAATGTGTTTTCTTTCTGTGCAGTGAGCAATTATGCAATGCAAAGTTGAGTTTCTGATATCATTTTACTGCGCCAAGCTTGTTTCGCTAAATTCCGTAAACATGACAGTACTGCCCTAAATATTTTAAACATGATGAATGTGTTTCTTTCCCTGTGCAGTGTGCAATTATGTAATACAAAGTTGAGTTTCTCGTATGATTTTGCTGCGCCAAACTTGTTTCGCTCAATTCCGTGCGCATGACAATACTGCCCCAAATGTTTTTAAATTGCTAAATGTGCTTCCTACCTTGTGCAGCGTGCGTTTGTGTGACACAATGTTGCGTTGTACATTGGATTTTACAGTGCCAAAACTGTTTTGCGCAATTACGTACAAAAGACAGTACTGCCCCAAATGTTTTTTTAAAGTTGAATGTGTTTCCTTCCCTGTGCAGTGTCCAATTATACAATGGAAAGTTGAGTTTTGCATATGACTTTACTGCGCCAAACTTATTTTGCGCAATTCCGTACACATGACAGTACTGCCCTAAATGTTTTCAAGTTGATGAATGTGTTTTCTTTCTGTGCAGTGAGCAATTATGCAATGCAAAGTTGAGTTTCTGATATCATTTTACTGCGCCAAGCTTGTTTCGCTAAATTCCGTAAACATGACAGTACTGCCCTAAATATTTTAAACATGATGAATGTGTTTCTTTCCCTGTGCAGTGTGCAATTATGTAATACAAAGTTGAGTTTCTCGTATGATTTTGCTGCGCCAAACTTGTTTCGCTCAATTCCGTGCGCATGACAATACTGCCCCAAATGTTTTTAAATTGCTAAATGTGCTTCCTACCTTGTGCAGCGTGCGTTTGTGTGACACAATGTTGCGTTGTACATTGGATTTTACAGTGCCAAAACTGTTTTGCGCAATTACGTACAAAAGACAGTACTGCCCCAAATGTTTTTTTAAAGTTGAATGTGTTTCCTTCCCTGTGCAGTGTCCAATTACACAATGGAAAGTTGAGTTTTGCATATGACTTTACTGCGCCAAACTTATTTTGCGCAATTCCGTACACATGACAGTACTGCCCTAAATGTTTTCAAGTTGATGAATGTGTTTTCTTTCTGTGCAGTGAGCAATTATGCAATGCAAAGTTGAGTTTCTGATATCATTTTACTGCGCCAAGCTTGTTTCGCTAAATTCCGTAAACATGACAGTACTGCCCTAAATATTTTAAACATGATGAATGTGTTTCTTTCCCTGTGCAGTGTGCAATTATGTAATACAAAGTTGAGTTTCTCGTATGATTTTGCTGCGCCAAACTTGTTTCGCTCAATTCCGTGCGCATGACAATACTGCCCCAAATGTTTTTAAATTGCTAAATGTGCTTCCTACCTTGTGCAGCGTGCGTTTGTGTGACACAATGTTGCGTTGTACATTGGATTTTACAGTGCCAAAACTGTTTTGCGCAATTACGTACAAAAGACAGTACTGCCCCAAATGTTTTTTTAAAGTTGAATGTGTTTCCTTCCCTGTGCAGTGTCCAATTACACAATGGAAAGTTGAGTTTTGCATATGACTTTACTGCGCCAAACTTATTTTGCGCAATTCCGTACACATGACAGTACTGCCCTAAATGTTTTCAAGTTGATGAATGTGTTTTCTTTCTGTGCAGTGAGCAATTATGCAATGCAAAGTTGAGTTTCTGATATCATTTTACTGCGCCAAGCTTGTTTCGCTAAATTCCGTAAACATGACAGTACTGCCCTAAATATTTTAAAAATGATGAATGTGTTTCTTTCCCTGTGCAGTGTGCAATTATGTAATACAAAGTTGAGTTTCTCGTATGATTTTGCTGCGCCAAACTTGTTTCGCTCAATTCCGTGCGCATGACAATACTGCCCCAAATGTTTTTAAATTGCTAAATGTGCTTCCTACCTTGTGCAGCGTGCGTTTGTGTGACACAATGTTGCGTTGTACATTGGATTTTACAGTGCCAAAACTGTTTTGCGCAATTACGTACAAAAGACAGTACTGCCCCAAATGTTTTTTTAAAGTTGAATGTGTTTCCTTCCCTGTGCAGTGTCCAATTATACAATGGAAAGTTGAGTTTTGCATATGACTTTACTGCGCCAAACTTATTTTGCGCAATTCCGTACACATGACAGTACTGCCCTAAATGTTTTCAAGTTGATGAATGTGTTTTCTTTCTGTGCAGTGAGCAATTATGCAATGCAAAGTTGAGTTTCTGATATCATTTTACTGCGCCAAGCTTGTTTCGCTAAATTCCGTAAACATGACAGTACTGCCCTAAATATTTTAAACATGATGAATGTGTTTCTTTCCCTGTGCAGTGTGCAAATATGTAATACAAAGTTGAGTTTCTCGTATGATTTTGCTGCGCCAAACTTGTTTCGCTCAATTCCGTGCGCATGACAATACTGCCCCAAATGTTTTTAAATTGCTAAATGTGCTTCCTACCTTGTGCAGCATGCGTTTGTGTGACACAATGTTGCGTTGTACATTGGATTTTACAGTGCCAAAACTGTTTTGCGCAATTACGTACAAAAGACAGTACTGCCCCAAATGTTTTTTTAAAGTTGAATGTGTTTCCTTCCCTGTGCAGTGTCCAATTATACAATGGAAAGTTGAGTTTTGCATATGACTTTACTGCGCCAAACTTATTTTGTGCAATTCCGTACACATGACAGTACTGCCCTAAATGTTTTCAAGTTGATGAATGTGTTTTCTTTCTGTGCAGTGAGCAATTATGCAATGCAAAGTTGAGTTTCTGATATCATTTTACTGCGCCAAGCTTGTTTCGCTAAATTCCGTAAACATGACAGTACTGCCCTAAATATTTTAAACATGATGAATGTGTTTCTTTCCCTGTGCAGTGTGCAATTATGTAATACAAAGTTGAGTTTCTCGTATGATTTTGCTGCGCCAAACTTGTTTCGCTCAATTCCGTGCGCATGACAATACTGCCCCAAATGTTTTTAAATTGCTAAATGTGCTTCCTACCTTGTGCAGCGTGCGTTTGTGTGACACAATGTTGCGTTGTACATTGGATTTTACAGTGCCAAAACTGTTTTGCGCAATTACGTACAAAAGACAGTACTGCCCCAAATGTTTTTTTAAAGTTGAATGTGTTTCCTTCCCTGTGCAGTGTCCAATTATACAATGGAAAGTTGAGTTTTGCATATGACTTTACTGCGCCAAACTTATTTTGCGCAATTCCGTACACATGACAGTACTGCCCTAAATGTTTTCAAGTTGATGAATGTGTTTTCTTTCTGTGCAGTGAGCAATTATGCAATGCAAAGTTGAGTTTCTGATATCATTTTACTGCGCCAAGCTTGTTTCGCTAAATTCCGTAAACATGACAGTACTGCCCTAAATATTTTAAACATGATGAATGTGTTTCTTTCCCTGTGCAGTGTGCAATTATGTAATACAAAGTTGAGTTTCTCGTATGATTTTGCTGCGCCAAACTTGTTTCGCTCAATTCCGTGCGCATGACAATACTGCCCCAAATGTTTTTAAATTGCTAAATGTGCTTCCTACCTTGTGCAGCGTGCGTTTGTGTGACACAATGTTGCGTTGTACATTGGATTTTACAGTGCCAAAACTGTTTTGCGCAATTACGTACAAAAGACAGTACTGCCCCAAATGTTTTTTTAAAGTTGAATGTGTTTCCTTCCCTGTGCAGTGTCCAATTACACAATGGAAAGTTGAGTTTTGCATATGACTTTACTGCGCCAAACTTATTTTGCGCAATTCCGTACACATGACAGTACTGCCCTAAATGTTTTCAAGTTGATGAATGTGTTTTCTTTCTGTGCAGTGAGCAATTATGCAATGCAAAGTTGAGTTTCTGATATCATTTTACTGCGCCAAGCTTGTTTCGCTAAATTCCGTAAACATGACAGTACTGCCCTAAATATTTTAAACATGATGAATGTGTTTCTTTCCCTGTGCAGTGTGCAATTATGTAATACAAAGTTGAGTTTCTCGTATGATTTTGCTGCGCCAAACTTGTTTCGCTCAATTCCGTGCGCATGACAATACTGCCCCAAATGTTTTTAAATTGCTAAATGTGCTTCCTACCTTGTGCAGCGTGCGTTTGTGTGACACAATGTTGCGTTGTACATTGGATTTTACAGTGCCAAAACTGTTTTGCGCAATTACGTACAAAAGACAGTACTGCCCCAAATGTTTTTTTAAAGTTGAATGTGTTTCCTTCCCTGTGCAGTGTCCAATTACACAATGGAAAGTTGAGTTTTGCATATGACTTTACTGCGCCAAACTTATTTTGCGCAATTCCGTACACATGACAGTACTGCCCTAAATGTTTTCAAGTTGATGAATGTGTTTTCTTTCTGTGCAGTGAGCAATTATGCAATGCAAAGTTGAGTTTCTGATATCATTTTACTGCGCCAAGCTTGTTTCGCTAAATTCCGTAAACATGACAGTACTGCCCTAAATATTTTAAAAATGATGAATGTGTTTCTTTCCCTGTGCAGTGTGCAATTATGTAATACAAAGTTGAGTTTCTCGTATGATTTTGCTGCGCCAAACTTGTTTCGCTCAATTCCGTGCGCATGACAATACTGCCCCAAATGTTTTTAAATTGCTAAATGTGCTTCCTACCTTGTGCAGCGTGCGTTTGTGTGACACAATGTTGCGTTGTACATTGGATTTTACAGTGCCAAAACTGTTTTGCGCAATTACGTACAAAAGACAGTACTGCCCCAAATGTTTTTTTAAAGTTGAATGTGTTTCCTTCCCTGTGCAGTGTCCAATTATACAATGGAAAGTTGAGTTTTGCATATGACTTTACTGCGCCAAACTTATTTTGCGCAATTCCGTACACATGACAGTACTGCCCTAAATGTTTTCAAGTTGATGAATGTGTTTTCTTTCTGTGCAGTGAGCAATTATGCAATGCAAAGTTGAGTTTCTGATATCATTTTACTGCGCCAAGCTTGTTTCGCTAAATTCCGTAAACATGACAGTACTGCCCTAAATATTTTAAACATGATGAATGTGTTTCTTTCCCTGTGCAGTGTGCAAATATGTAATACAAAGTTGAGTTTCTCGTATGATTTTGCTGCGCCAAACTTGTTTCGCTCAATTCCGTGCGCATGACAATACTGCCCCAAATGTTTTTAAATTGCTAAATGTGCTTCCTACCTTGTGCAGCATGCGTTTGTGTGACACAATGTTGCGTTGTACATTGGATTTTACAGTGCCAAAACTGTTTTGCGCAATTACGTACAAAAGACAGTACTGCCCCAAATGTTTTTTTAAAGTTGAATGTGTTTCCTTCCCTGTGCAGTGTCCAATTATACAATGGAAAGTTGAGTTTTGCATATGACTTTACTGCGCCAAACTTATTTTGTGCAATTCCGTACACATGACAGTACTGCCCTAAATGTTTTCAAGTTGATGAATGTGTTTTCTTTCTGTGCAGTGAGCAATTATGCAATGCAAAGTTGAGTTTCTGATATCATTTTACTGCGCCAAGCTTGTTTCGCTAAATTCCGTAAACATGACAGTACTGCCCTAAATATTTTAAACATGATGAATGTGTTTCTTTCCCTGTGCAGTGTGCAATTATGTAATACAAAGTTGAGTTTCTCGTATGATTTTGCTGCGCCAAACTTGTTTCGCTCAATTCCGTGCGCATGACAATACTGCCCCAAATGTTTTTAAATTGCTAAATGTGCTTCCTACCTTGTGCAGCGTGCGTTTGTGTGACACAATGTTGCGTTGTACATTGGATTTTACAGTGCCAAAACTGTTTTGCGCAATTACGTACAAAAGACAGTACTGCCCCAAATGTTTTTTTAAAGTTGAATGTGTTTCCTTCCCTGTGCAGTGTCCAATTATACAATGGAAAGTTGAGTTTTGCATATGACTTTACTGCGCCAAACTTATTTTGCGCAATTCCGTACACATGACAGTACTGCCCTAAATGTTTTCAAGTTGATGAATGTGTTTTCTTTCTGTGCAGTGAGCAATTATGCAATGCAAAGTTGAGTTTCTGATATCATTTTACTGCGCCAAGCTTGTTTCGCTAAATTCCGTAAACATGACAGTACTGCCCTAAATATTTTAAAAATGATGAATGTGTTTCTTTCCCTGTGCAGTGTGCAATTATGTAATACAAAGTTGAGTTTCTCGTATGATTTTGCTGCGCCAAACTTGTTTCGCTCAATTCCGTGCGCATGACAATACTGCCCCAAATGTTTTTAAATTGCTAAATGTGCTTCCTACCTTGTGCAGCGTGCGTTTGTGTGACACAATGTTGCGTTGTACATTGGATTTTACAGTGCCAAAACTGTTTTGCGCAATTACGTACAAAAGACAGTACTGCCCCAAATGTTTTTTTAAAGTTGAATGTGTTTCCTTCCCTGTGCAGTGTCCAATTATACAATGGAAAGTTGAGTTTTGCATATGACTTTACTGCGCCAAACTTATTTTGCGCAATTCCGTACACATGACAGTACTGCCCTAAATGTTTTCAAGTTGATGAATGTGTTTTCTTTCTGTGCAGTGAGCAATTATGCAATGCAAAGTTGAGTTTCTGATATCATTTTACTGCGCCAAGCTTGTTTCGCTAAATTCCGTAAACATGACAGTACTGCCCTAAATATTTTAAAAATGATGAATGTGTTTCTTTCCCTGTGCAGTGTGCAATTATGTAATACAAAGTTGAGTTTCTCGTATGATTTTGCTGCGCCAAACTTGTTTCGCTCAATTCCGTGCGCATGACAATACTGCCCCAAATGTTTTTAAATTGCTAAATGTGCTTCCTACCTTGTGCAGCGTGCGTTTGTGTGACACAATGTTGCGTTGTACATTGGATTTTACAGTGCCAAAACTGTTTTGCGCAATTACGTACAAAAGACAGTACTGCCCCAAATGTTTTTTTAAAGTTGAATGTGTTTCCTTCCCTGTGCAGTGTCCAATTATACAATGGAAAGTTGAGTTTTGCATATGACTTTACTGCGCCAAACTTATTTTGCGCAATTCCGTACACATGACAGTACTGCCCTAAATGTTTTCAAGTTGATGAATGTGTTTTCTTTCTGTGCAGTGAGCAATTATGCAATGCAAAGTTGAGTTTCTGATATCATTTTACTGCGCCAAGCTTGTTTCGCTAAATTCCGTAAACATGACAGTACTGCCCTAAATATTTTAAACATGATGAATGTGTTTCTTTCCCTGTGCAGTGTGCAAATATGTAATACAAAGTTGAGTTTCTCGTATGATTTTGCTGCGCCAAACTTGTTTCGCTCAATTCCGTGCGCATGACAATACTGCCCCAAATGTTTTTAAATTGCTAAATGTGCTTCCTACCTTGTGCAGCATGCGTTTGTGTGACACAATGTTGCGTTGTACATTGGATTTTACAGTGCCAAAACTGTTTTGCGCAATTACGTACAAAAGACAGTACTGCCCCAAATGTTTTTTTAAAGTTGAATGTGTTTCCTTCCCTGTGCAGTGTCCAATTATACAATGGAAAGTTGAGTTTTGCATATGACTTTACTGCGCCAAACTTATTTTGTGCAATTCCGTACACATGACAGTACTGCCCTAAATGTTTTCAAGTTGATGAATGTGTTTTCTTTCTGTGCAGTGAGCAATTATGCAATGCAAAGTTGAGTTTCTGATATCATTTTACTGCGCCAAGCTTGTTTCGCTAAATTCCGTAAACATGACAGTACTGCCCTAAATATTTTAAACATGATGAATGTGTTTCTTTCCCTGTGCAGTGTGCAATTATGTAATACAAAGTTGAGTTTCTCGTATGATTTTGCTGCGCCAAACTTGTTTCGCTCAATTCCGTGCGCATGACAATACTGCCCCAAATGTTTTTAAATTGCTAAATGTGCTTCCTACCTTGTGCAGCGTGCGTTTGTGTGACACAATGTTGCGTTGTACATTGGATTTTACAGTGCCAAAACTGTTTTGCGCAATTACGTACAAAAGACAGTACTGCCCCAAATGTTTTTTTAAAGTTGAATGTGTTTCCTTCCCTGTGCAGTGTCCAATTATACAATGGAAAGTTGAGTTTTGCATATGACTTTACTGCGCCAAACTTATTTTGCGCAATTCCGTACACATGACAGTACTGCCCTAAATGTTTTCAAGTTGATGAATGTGTTTTCTTTCTGTGCAGTGAGCAATTATGCAATGCAATGTTGAGTTTCTGATATCATTTTACTGCGCCAAGCTTGTTTCGGTAAATTCCGTAAACATGACAGTACTGCCCTAAATATTTTAAACATGATGAATGTGTTTCTTTCCCTGTGCAGTGTGCAATTATGTAATACAAAGTTGAGTTTCTCGTATGATTTTGCTGCGCCAAACTTGTTTCGCTCAATTCCGTGCGCATGACAATACTGCCCCAAATGTTTTTAAATTGCTAAATGTGCTTCCTACCTTGTGCAGCGTGCGTTTGTGTGACACAATGTTGCGTTGTACATTGGATTTTACAGTGCCAAAACTGTTTTGCGCAATTACGTACAAAAGACAGTACTGCCCCAAATGTTTTTTTAAAGTTGAATGTGTTTCCTTCCCTGTGCAGTGTCCAATTATACAATGGAAAGTTGAGTTTTGCATATGACTTTACTGCGCCAAACTTATTTTGCGCAATTCCGTACACATGACAGTACTGCCCTAAATGTTTTCAAGTTGATGAATGTGTTTTCTTTCTGTGCAGTGAGCAATTATGCAATGCAATGTTGAGTTTCTGATATCATTTTACTGCGCCAAGCTTGTTTCGCTAAATTCCGTAAACATGACAGTACTGCCCTAAATATTTTAAACATGATGAATGTGTTTCTTTCCCTGTGCAGTGTGCAATTATGTAATACAAAGTTGAGTTTCTCGTATGATTTTGCTGCGCCAAACTTGTTTCGCTCAATTCCGTGCGCATGACAATACTGCCCCAAATGTTTTTAAATTGCTAAATGTGCTTCCTACCTTGTGCAGCGTGCGTTTGTGTGACACAATGTTGCGTTGTACATTGGATTTTACAGTGCCAAAACTGTTTTGTGCAATTACGTACAAAAGACAGTACTGACCCAAATGTTTTTTTAAAGTTGAATGTGTTTCCTTCCCTGTGCAGTGTCCAATTATACAATGGAAAGTTGAGTTTTGCATATGACTTTACTGCGCCAAACTTATTTTGCGCAATTCCGTACACATGACAGTACTGCCCTAAATGTTTTCAAGTTGATGAATGTGTTTTCTTTCTGTGCAGTGAGCAATTATGCAATGCAAAGTTGAGTTTCTGATATCATTTTACTGCGCCAAGCTTGTTTCGCTAAATTCCGTAAACATGACAGTACTGCCCTAAATATTTTAAACATGATGAATGTGTTTCTTTCCCTGTGCAGTGTGCAATTATGTAATACAAAGTTGAGTTTCTCGTATGATTTTGCTGCGCCAAACTTGTTTCGCTCAATTCCGTGCGCATGACAATACTGCCCCAAATGTTTTTAAATTGCTAAATGTGCTTCCTACCTTGTGCAGCGTGCGTTTGTGTGACACAATGTTGCGTTGTACATTGGATTTTACAGTGCCAAAACTGTTTTGCGCAATTACATACAAAAGACAGTACTGCCCCAAATGTTTTTTTTAAAGTTGAATGTGTTTCCTTCCCTGTGCAGTGTCCAATTATACAATGGAAAGTTGAGTTTTGCATATGACTTTACTGCGCCAAACTTATTTTGTGCAATTCCGTACACATGACAGTACTGCCCTAAATGTTTTCAAGTTGATGAATGTGTTTTCTTTCTGTGCAGTGAGCAATTATGCAATGCAAAGTTGAGTTTCTGATATCATTTTACTGCGCCAAGCTTGTTTCGCTAAATTCCGTAAACATGACAGTACTGCCCTAAATATTTTAAACATGATGAATGTGTTTCTTTCCCTGTGCAGTGTGCAATTATGTAATACAAAGTTGAGTTTCTCGTATGATTTTGCTGCGCCAAACTTGTTTCGCTCAATTCCGTGCGCATGACAATACTGCCCCAAATGTTTTTAAATTGCTAAATGTGCTTCCTACCTTGTGCAGCGTGCGTTTGTGTGACACAATGTTGCGTTGTACATTGGATTTTACAGTGCCAAAACTGTTTTGTGCAATTACGTACAAAAGACAGTACTGCCCCAAATGTTTTTTTAAAGTTGAATGTGTTTCCTTTCCTGTGCAGTGTCCAATTATACAATGGAAAGTTGAGTTTTGCATATGACTTTACTGCGCCAAACTTATTTTGCGCAATTCCGTACACATGACAGTACTGCCCTAAATGTTTTCAAGTTGATGAATGTGTTTTCTTTCTGTGCAGTGAGCAATTATGCAATGCAAAGTTGAGTTTCTGATATCATTTTACTGCGCCAAGCTTGTTTCGCTAAATTCCGTAAACATGACAGTACTGCCCTAAATATTTTAAACATGATGAATGTGTTTCTTTCCCTGTGCAGTGTGCAATTATGTAATACAAAGTTGAGTTTCTCGTATGATTTTGCTGCGCCAAACTTGTTTCGCTCAATTCCGTGCGCATGACAATACTGCCCCAAATGTTTTTAAATTGCTAAATGTGCTTCCTACCTTGTGCAGCGTGCGTTTGTGTGACACAATGTTGCGTTGTACATTGGATTTTACAGTGCCAAAACTGTTTTGCGCAATTACGTACAAAAGACAGTACTGCCCCAAATGTTTTTTTTAAAGTTGAATGTGTTTCCTTCCCTGTGCAGTGTCCAATTATACAATGGAAAGTTGAGTTTTGCATATGACTTTACTGCGCCAAACTTATTTTGCGCAATTCCGTACACATGACAGTACTGCCCTAAATGTTTTCAAGTTGATGAATGTGTTTTCTTTCTGTGCAGTGAGCAATTATGCAATGCAAAGTTGAGTTTCTGATATCATTTTACTGCGCCAAGCTTGTTTCGCTAAATTCCGTAAACATGACAGTACTGCCCTAAATATTTTAAACATGATGAATGTGTTTCTTTCCCTGTGCAGTGTGCAATTATGTAATACAAAGTTGAGTTTCTCGTATGATTTTGCTGCGCCAAACTTGTTTCGCTCAATTCCGTGCGCATGACAATACTGCCCCAAATGTTTTTAAATTGCTAAATGTGCTTCCTACCTTGTGCAGCGTGCGTTTGTGTGACACAATGTTGCGTTGTACATTGGATTTTACAGTGCCAAAACTGTTTTGCGCAATTACGTACAAAAGACAGTACTGCCCCAAATGTTTTTTTAAAGTTGAATGTGTTTCCTTCCCTGTGCAGTGTCCAATTATACAATGGAAAGTTGAGTTTTGCATATGACTTTACTGCGCCAAACTTATTTTGCGCAATTCCGTACACATGACAGTACTGCCCTAAATGTTTTCAAGTTGATGAATGTGTTTTCTTTCTGTGCAGTGAGCAATTATGCAATGCAAAGTTGAGTTTCTGATATCATTTTACTGCGCCAAGCTTGTTTCGCTAAATTCCGTAAACATGACAGTACTGCCCTAAATATTGTAAACATGATGAATGTGTTTCTTTCCCTGTGCAGTGTGCAATTATGTAATACAAAGTTGAGTTTCTCGTATGATTTTGCTGCGCCAAACTTGTTTCGCTCAATTCCGTGCGCATGACAATACTGCCCCAAATGTTTTTAAATTGCTAAATGTGCTTCCTACCTTGTGCAGCGTGCGTTTGTGTGACACAATGTTGCGTTGTACATTGGATTTTACAGTGCCAAAACTGTTTTGCGCAATTACGTACAAAAGACAGTACTGCCCCAAATGTTTTTTTTAAAGTTGAATGTGTTTCCTTCCCTGTGCAGTGTCCAATTATACAATGGAAAGTTGAGTTTTGCATATGACTTTACTGCGCCAAACTTATTTTGCGCAATTCCGTACACATGACAGTACTGCCCTAAATGTTTTCAAGTTGATGAATGTGTTTTCTTTCTGTGCAGTGAGCAATTATGCAATGCAAAGTTGAGTTTCTGATATCATTTTACTGCGCCAAGCTTGTTTCGCTAAATTCCGTAAACATGACAGTACTGCCCTAAATATTTTAAACATGATGAATGTGTTTCTTTCCCTGTGCAGTGTGCAATTATGTAATACAAAGTTGAGTTTCTCGTATGATTTTGCTGCGCCAAACTTGTTTCGCTCAATTCCGTGCGCATGACAATACTGCCCCAAATGTTTTTAAATTGCTAAATGTGCTTCCTACCTTGTGCAGCGTGCGTTTGTGTGACACAATGTTGCGTTGTACATTGGATTTTACAGTGCCAAAACTGTTTTGCGCAATTACGTACAAAAGACAGTACTGCCCCAAATGTTTTTTTTAAAGTTGAATGTGTTTCCTTCCCTGTGCAGTGTCCAATTATACAATGGAAAGTTGAGTTTTGCATATGACTTTACTGCGCCAAACTTATTTTGCGCAATTCCGTACACATGACAGTACTGCCCTAAATGTTTTCAAGTTGATGAATGTGTTTTCTTTCTGTGCAGTGAGCAATTATGCAATGCAAAGTTGAGTTTCTGATATCATTTTACTGCGCCAAGCTTGTTTCGCTAAATTCCGTAAACATGACAGTACTGCCCTAAATATTTTAAACATGATGAATGTGTTTCTTTCCCTGTGCAGTGTGCAATTATGTAATACAAAGTTGAGTTTCTCGTATGATTTTGCTGCGCCAAACTTGTTTCACTCAATTCCGTGCGCATGACAATACTGCCCCAAATGTTTTTAAATTGCTAAATGTGCTTCCTACCTTGTGCAGCGTGCGTTTGTGTGACACAATGTTGCGTTGTACATTGGATTTTACAGTGCCAAAACTGTTTTGCGCAATTACGTACAAAAGACAGTACTGCCCCAAATGTTTTTTTTAAAGTTGAATGTGTTTCCTTCCCTGTGCAGTGTCCAATTATACAATGGAAAGTTGAGTTTTGCATATGACTTTACTGCGCCAAACTTATTTTGCGCAATTCCGTACACATTACAGTACTGCCCTAAATGTTTTCAAGTTGATGAATGTGTTTTCTTTCTGTGCAGTGAGCAATTATGCAATGCAAAGTTGAGTTTCTGATATCATTTTACTGCGCCAAGCTTGTTTCGCTAAATTCCGTAAACATGACAGTACTGCCCTAAATATTTTAAACATGATGAATGTGTTTCTTTCCCTGTGCAGTGTGCAATTATGTAATACAAAGTTGAGTTTCTCGTATGATTTTGCTGCGCCAAACTTGTTTCGCTCAATTCCGTGCGCATGACAATACTGCCCCAAATGTTTTTAAATTGCTAAATGTGCTTCCTACCTTGTGCAGCGTGCGTTTGTGTGACACAATGTTGCGTTGTACATTGGATTTTACAGTGCCAAAACTGTTTTGCGCAATTACGTACAAAAGACAGTACTGCCCCAAATGTTTTTTTAAAGTTGAATGTGTTTCCTTCCCTGTGCAGTGTCCAATTATACAGTGGAAAGTTGAGTTTTGCATATGACTTTACTGCGCCAAACTTATTTTGCGCAATTCCGTACACATGACAGTACTGCCCTAAATGTTTTCAAGT
Source organism: Dendrobates tinctorius (assembly GCF_039654945.1). Classification (NCBI taxonomy): domain Eukaryota; kingdom Metazoa; phylum Chordata; class Amphibia; order Anura; family Dendrobatidae; genus Dendrobates; species Dendrobates tinctorius. Next base: position 45,322,682 of record NW_027361704.1, on the reverse strand, counting down.
TGATGAATGTGTTTTCTTTCTGTGCAGTGAGCAATTATGCAATGCAAAGTTGAGTTTCTGATATCATTTTACTGCGCCAAGCTTGTTTCGCTAAATTCCGTAAACATGACAGTACTGCCCTAAATATTTTAAACATGATGAATGTGTTTCTTTCCCTGTGCAGTGTGCAATTATGTAATACAAAGTTGAGTTTCTCGTATGATTTTGCTGCGCCAAACTTGTTTCGCTCAATTCCGTGCGCATGACAATACTGCCCCAAATGTTTTTAAATTGCTAAATGTGCTTCCTACCTTGTGCAGCGTGCGTTTGTGTGACACAATGTTGCGTTGTACATTGGATTTTACAGTGCCAAAACTGTTTTGCGCAATTACGTACAAAAGACAGTACTGCCCCAAATGTTTTTTTAAAGTTGAATGTGTTTCCTTCCCTGTGCAGTGTCCAATTATACAATGGAAAGTTGAGTTTTGCATATGACTTTACTGCGCCAAACTTATTTTGCGCAATTCCGTACACATGACAGTACTGCCCTAAATGTTTTCAAGTTGATGAATGTGTTTTCTTTCTGTGCAGTGAGCAATTATGCAATGCAAAGTTGAGTTTCTGATATCATTTTACTGCGCCAAGCTTGTTTCGCTAAATTCCGTAAACATGACAGTACTGCCCTAAATATTGTAAACATGATGAATGTGTTTCTTTCCCTGTGCAGTGTGCAATTATGTAATACAAAGTTGAGTTTCTCGTATGATTTTGCTGCGCCAAACTTGTTTCGCTCAATTCCGTGCGCATGACAATACTGCCCCAAATGTTTTTAAATTGCTAAATGTGCTTCCTACCTTGTGCAGCGTGCGTTTGTGTGACACAATGTTGCGTTGTACATTGGATTTTACAGTGCCAAAACTGTTTTGCGCAATTACGTACAAAAGACAGTACTGCCCCAAATGTTTTTTTTAAAGTTGAATGTGTTTCCTTCCCTGTGCAGTGTCCAATTATACAATGGAAAGTTGAGTTTTGCATATGACTTTACTGCGCCAAACTTATTTTGCGCAATTCCATACACATGACAGTACTGCCCTAAATGTTTTCAAGTTGATGAATGTGTTTTCTTTCTGTGCAGTGAGCAATTATGCAATGCAAAGTTGAGTTTCTGATATCATTTTACTGCGCCAAGCTTGTTTCGCTAAATTCCGTAAACATGACAGTACTGCCCTAAATATTTTAAACATGATGAATGTGTTTCTTTCCCTGTGCAGTGTGCAATTATGTAATACAAAGTTGAGTTTCTCGTATGATTTTGCTGCGCCAAACTTGTTTCGCTCAATTCCGTGCGCATGACAATACTGCCCCAAATGTTTTTAAATTGCTAAATGTGCTTCCTACCTTGTGCAGCGTGCGTTTGTGTGACACAATGTTGCGTTGTACATTGGATTTTACAGTGCCAAAACTGTTTTGCGCAATTACATACAAAAGACAGTACTGCCCCAAATGTTTTTTTTAAAGTTGAATGTGTTTCCTTCCCTGTGCAGTGTCCAATTATACAATGGAAAGTTGAGTTTTGCATATGACTTTACTGCGCCAAACTTATTTTGCGCAATTCCGTACACATGACAGTACTGCCCTAAATGTTTTCAAGTTGATGAATGTGTTTTCTTTCTGTGCAGTGAGCAATTATGCAATGCAAAGTTGAGTTTCTGATATCATTTTACTGCGCCAAGCTTGTTTCGCTAAATTCCGTAAACATGACAGTACTGCCCTAAATATTTTAAACATGATGAATGTGTTTCTTTCCCTGTGCAGTGTGCAATTATGTAATACAAAGTTGAGTTTCTCTTATGATTTTGCTGCGCCAAACTTGTTTCGCTCAATTTCGTGCGCATGACAATACTGCCCCAAAAGTTTTTAAATTGCTAAATGTGCTTCCTACCTTGTGCAGCGTGCGTTTGTGTGACACAATGTTGCGTTGTACATTGGATTTTACAGTGCCAAAACTGTTTTGCGCAATTACGTACAAAAGACAGTACTGCCCCAAATGTTTTTTTAAAGTTGAATGTGTTTCCTTCCCTGTGCAGTGTCCAATTATACAATGGAAAGTTGAGTTTTGCATATGACTTTACTGCGCCAAACTTATTTTGCGCAATTCTGTACACATGACAGTACTGCCCTAAATGTTTTCAAGTTGATGAATGTGTTTTCTTTCTGTGCAGTGAGCAATTATGCAATGCAAAGTTGAGTTTCTGATATCATTTTACTGCGCCAAGCTTGTTTCACTAAATTCCGTAAACATGACAGTACTGCCCTAAATATTGTAAACATGATGAATGTGTTTCTTTCCCTGTGCAGTGTGCAATTATGTAATACAAAGTTGAGTTTCTCGTATGATTTTGCTGCGCCAAACTTGTTTCGCTCAATTCCGTGCGCATGACAATACTGCCCCAAATGTTTTTAAATTGCTAAATGTGCTTCCTACCTTGTGCAGCGTGCGTTTGTGTGACACAATGTTGCGTTGTACATTGGATTTTACAGTGCCAAAACTGTTTTGCGCAATTACGTACAAAAGACAGTACTGCCCCAAATGTTTTTTTTAAAGTTGAATGTGTTTCCTTCCCTGTGCAGTGTCCAATTATACAATGGAAAGTTGAGTTTTGCATATGACTTTACTGCGCCAAACTTATTTTGCGCAATTCCGTACACATGACAGTACTGCCCTAAATGTTTTCAAGTTGATGAATGTGTTTTCTTTCTGTGCAGTGAGCAATTATGCAATGCAAAGTTGAGTTTCTGATATCATTTTACTGCGCCAAGCTTGTTTCGCTAAATTCCGTAAACATGACAGTACTGCCCTAAATATTTTAAACATGATGAATGTGTTTCTTTCCCTGTGCAGTGTGCAATTATGTAATACAAAGTTGAGTTTCTCGTATGATTTTGCTGCGCCAAACTTGTTTCGCTCAATTCCGTGCACATGACAATACTGCCCCAAATGTTTTTAAATTGCTAAATGTGCTTCCTACCTTGTGCAGCGTGCGTTTGTGTGACACAATGTTGCGTTGTACATTGGATTTTACAGTGCCAAAACTGTTTTGCGCAATTACGTACAAAAGACAGTACTGCCCCAAATGTTTTTTTAAAGTTGAATGTGTTTCCTTCCCTGTGCAGTGTCCAATTATACAATGGAAAGTTGAGTTTTGCATATGACTTTACTGCGCCAAACTTATTTTGCGCAATTCCGTACACATGACAGTACTGCCCTAAATGTTTTCAAGTTGATGAATGTGTTTTCTTTCTGTGCAGTGAGCAATTATGCAATGCAAAGTTGAGTTTCTCATATCATTTTACTGCGCCAAGCTTGTTTCGCTAAATTCCGTAAACATGACAGTACTGCCCTAAATATTTTAAACATGATGAATGTGTTTCTTTCCCTGTGCAGTGTGCAATTATGTAATACAAAGTTGAGTTTCTCGTATGATTTTGCTGCGCCAAACTTGTTTCGCTCAATTCCGTGCGCATGACAATACTGCCCCAAATGTTTTTAAATTGCTAAATGTGCTTCCTACCTTGTGCAGCGTGCGTTTGTGTGACACAATGTTGCGTTGTACATTGGATTTTACAGTGCCAAAACTGTTTTGCGCAATTACGTACAAAAGACAGTACTGCCCCAAATGTTTTTTTTAAAGTTGAATGTGTTTCCTTCCCTGTGCAGTGTCCAATTATACAATGGAAAGTTGAGTTTTGCATATGACTTTACTGCGCCAAACTTATTTTGCGCAATTCCGTACACATGACAGTACTGCCCTAAATGTTTTCAAGTTGATGAATGTGTTTTCTTTCTGTGCAGTGAGCAATTATGCAATGCAAAGTTGAGTTTCTGATATCATTTTACTGCGCCAAGCTTGTTTCGCTAAATTCCGTAAACATGACAGTACTGCCCTAAATATTTTAAACATGATGAATGTGTTTCTTTCCCTGTGCAGTGTGCAATTATGTAATACAAAGTTGAGTTTCTCGTATGATTTTGCAGCGCCAAACTTGTTTCGCTCAATTCCGTGCGCATGACAATACTGCCCCAAATGTTTTTAAATTGCTAAATGTGCTTCCTACCTTGTGCAGCGTGCGTTTGTGTGACACAATGTTGCGTTGTACATTGGATTTTACAGTGCCAAAACTGTTTTGCGCAATTACGTACAAAAGACAGTACTGCCCCAAATGTTTTTTTTAAAGTTGAATGTGTTTCCTTCCCTGTGCAGTGTCCAATTATACAATGGAAAGTTGAGTTTTGCATATGACTTTACTGCGCCAAACTTATTTTGCGCAATTCCGTACACATTACAGTACTGCCCTAAATGTTTTCAAGTTGATGAATGTGTTTTCTTTCTGTGCAGTGAGCAATTATGCAATGCAAAGTTGAGTTTCTGATATCATTTTACTGCGCCAAGCTTGTTTCGCTAAATTCCGTAAACATGACAGTACTGCCCTAAATATTTTAAACATGATGAATGTGTTTCTTTCCCTGTGCAGTGTGCAATTATGTAATACAAAGTTGAGTTTCTCGTATGATTTTGCTGCGCCAAACTTGTTTCGCTCAATTCCGTGCGCATGACAATACTGCCCCAAATGTTTTTAAATTGCTAAATGTGCTTCCTACCTTGTGCAGCGTGCGTTTGTGTGACACAATGTTGCGTTGTACATTGGATTTTACAGTGCCAAAACTGTTTTGCGCAATTACGTACAAAAGACAGTACTGCCCCAAATGTTTTTTTAAAAGTTGAATGTGTTTCCTTCCCTGTGCAGTGTCCAATTATACAATGGAAAGTTGAGTTTTGCATATGACTTTACTGCGCCAAACTTATTTTGCGCAATTCCGTACACATGACAGTACTGCCCTAAATGTTTTCAAGTTGATGAATGTGTTTTCTTTCTGTGCAGTGAGCAATTATGCACTGCAAAGTTGAGTTTCTGATATCATTTTACTGCGCCAAGCTTGTTTCGGTAAATTCCGTAAACATGACAGTACTGCCCTAAATATTTTAAACATGATGAATGTGTTTCTTTCCCTGTGCAGTGTGCAATTATGTAATACAAAGTTGAGTTTCTCGTATGATTTTGCTGCGCCAAACTTGTTTCGCTCAATTCCGTGCGCATGACAATACTGCCCCAAATGTTTTTAAATTGCTAAATGTGCTTCCTACCTTGTGCAGCGTGCGTTTGTGTGACACAATGTTGCGTTGTACATTGGATTTTACAGTGCCAAAACTGTTTTGCGCAATTACGTACAAAAGACAGTACTGCCCCAAATGTTTTTTTAAAGTTGAATGTGTTTCCTTCCCTGTGCAGTGTCCAATTATACAATGGAAAGTTGAGTTTTGCATATGACTTTACTGCGCCAAACTTATTTTGCGCAATTCCGTACACATGACAGTACTGCCCTAAATGTTTTCAAGTTGATGAATGTGTTTTCTTTCTGTGCAGTGAGCAATTATGCAATGCAAAGTTGAGTTTCTGATATCATTTTACTGCGCCAAGCTTGTTTCGCTAAATTCCGTAAACATGACAGTACTGCCCTAAATATTTTAAACATGATGAATGTGTTTCTTTCCCTGTGCAGTGTGCAATTATGTAATACAAAGTTGAGTTTCTCGTATGATTTTGCTGCGCCAAACTTGTTTCGCTCAATTCCGTGCGCATGACAATACTGCCCCAAATGTTTTTAAATTGCTAAATGTGCTTCCTACCTTGTGCAGCGTGCGTTTGTGTGACACAATGTTGCGTTGTACATTGGATTTTACAGTGCCAAAACTGTTTTGCGCAATTACGTACAAAAGACAGTACTGCCCCAAATGTTTTTTTTAAAGTTGAATGTGTTTCCTTCCCTGTGCAGTGTCCAATTATACAATGGAAAGTTGAGTTTTGCATATGACTTTACTGCGCCAAACTTATTTTGCGCAATTCCGTACACATGACAGTACTGCCCTAAATGTTTTCAAGTTGATGAATGTGTTTTCTTTCTGTGCAGTGAGCAATTATGCAATGCAAAGTTGAGTTTCTGATATCATTTTACTGCGCCAAGCTTGTTTCGCTAAATTCCGTAAACATGACAGTACTGCCCTAAATATTTTAAACATGATGAATGTGTTTCTTTCCCTGTGCAGTGTGCAATTATGTAATACAAAGTTGAGTTTCTCGTATGATTTTGCTGCGCCAAACTTGTTTCGCTCAATTCCGTGCGCATGACAATACTGCCCCAAATGTTTTTAAATTGCTAAATGTGCTTCCTACCTTGTGCAGCGTGCGTTTGTGTGACACAATGTTGCGTTGTACATTGGATTTTACAGTGCCAAAACTGTTTTGCGCAATTACGTACAAAAGACAGTACTGCCCCAAATGTTTTTTTTAAAGTTGAATGTGTTTCCTTCCCTGTGCAGTGTCCAATTATACAATGGAAAGTTGAGTTTTGCATATGACTTTACTGCGCCAAAGTTATTTTGCGCAATTCCGTACACATGACAGTACTGCCCTAAATGTTTTCAAGTTGATGAATGTGTTTTCTTTCTGTGCAGTGAGCAATTATGCAATGCAAAGTTGAGTTTCTGATATCATTTTACTGCGCCAAGCTTGTTTCGCTAAATTCCGTAAACATGACAGTACTGCCCTAAATATTTTAAACATGATGAATGTGTTTCTTTCCCTGTGCAGTGTGCAATTATGTAATACAAAGTTGAGTTTCTCGTATGATTTTGCTGCGCCAAACTTGTTTCGCTCAATTCCGTGCGCATGACAATACTGCCCCAAATGTTTTTAAATTGCTAAATGTGCTTCCTACCTTGTGCAGCGTGCGTTTGTGTGACACAATGTTGCGTTGTACATTGGATTTTACAGTGCCAAAACTGTTTTGCGCAATTACGTACAAAAGACAGTACTGCCCCAAATGTTTTTTTAAAGTTGAATGTGTTTCCTTCCCTGTGCAGTGTCCAATTATACAATGGAAAGTTGAGTTTTGCATATGACTTTACTGCGCCAAACTTATTTTGCGCAATTCCGTACACATGACAGTACTGCCCTAAATGTTTTCAAGTTGATGAATGTGTTTTCTTTCTGTGCAGTGAGCAATTATGCAATGCAATGTTGAGTTTCTGATATCATTTTACTGCGCCAAGCTTGTTTCGGTAAATTCCGTAAACATGACAGTACTGCCCTAAATATTTTAAACATGATGAATGTGTTTCTTTCCCTGTGCAGTGTGCAATTATGTAATACAAAGTTGAGTTTCTCGTATGATTTTGCTGCGCCAAACTTGTTTCGCTCAATTCCGTGCGCATGACAATACTGCCCCAAATGTTTTTAAATTGCTAAATGTGCTTCCTACCTTGTGCAGCGTGCGTTTGTGTGACACAATGTTGCGTTGTACATTGGATTTTACAGTGCCAAAACTGTTTTGCGCAATTACGTACAAAAGACAGTACTGCCCCAAATGTTTTTTTAAAGTTGAATGTGTTTCCTTCCCTGTGCAGTGTCCAATTATACAATGGAAAGTTGAGTTTTGCATATGACTTTACTGCGCCAAACTTATTTTGCGCAATTCCGTACACATGACAGTACTGCCCTAAATGTTTTCAAGTTGATGAATGTGTTTTCTTTCTGTGCAGTGAGCAATTATGCAATGCAATGTTGAGTTTCTGATATCATTTTACTGCGCCAAGCTTGTTTCGCTAAATTCCGTAAACATGACAGTACTGCCCTAAATATTTTAAACATGATGAATGTGTTTCTTTCCCTGTGCAGTGTGCAATTATGTAATACAAAGTTGAGTTTCTCGTATGATTTTGCTGCGCCAAACTTGTTTCGCTCAATTCCGTGCGCATGACAATACTGCCCCAAATGTTTTTAAATTGCTAAATGTGCTTCCTACCTTGTGCAGCGTGCGTTTGTGTGACACAATGTTGCGTTGTACATTGGATTTTACAGTGCCAAAACTGTTTTGCGCAATTACGTACAAAAGACAGTACTGCCCCAAATGTTTTTTTTAAAGTTGAATGTGTTTCCTTCCCTGTGCAGTGTCCAATTATACAATGGAAAGTTGAGTTTTGCATATGACTTTACTGCGCCAAACTTATTTTGCGCAATTCCGTACACATGACAGTACTGCCCTAAATGTTTTCAAGTTGATGAATGTGTTTTCTTTCTGTGCAGTGAGCAATTATGCAATGCAAAGTTGAGTTTCTGATATCATTTTACTGCGCCAAGCTTGTTTCGCTAAATTCCGTAAACATGACAGTACTGCCCTAAATATTTTAAACATGATGAATGTGTTTCTTTCCCTGTGCAGTGTGCAATTATGTAATACAAAGTTGAGTTTCTCGTATGATTTTGCTGCGCCAAACTTGTTTCGCTCAATTCCGTGCGCATGACAATACTGCCCCAAATGTTTTTAAATTGCTAAATGTGCTTCCTACCTTGTGCAGCGTGCGTTTGTGTGACACAATGTTGCGTTGTACATTGGATTTTACAGTGCCAAAACTGTTTTGCGCAATTACATACAAAAGACAGTACTGCCCCAAATGTTTTTTTTAAAGTTGAATGTGTTTCCTTCCCTGTGCAGTGTCCAATTATACAATGGAAAGTTGAGTTTTGCATATGACTTTACTGCGCCAAACTTATTTTGCGCAATTCCGTACACATGACAGTACTGCCCTAAATGTTTTCAAGTTGATGAATGTGTTTTCTTTCTGTGCAGTGAGCAATTATGCAATGCAAAGTTGAGTTTCTGATATCATTTTACTGCGCCAAGCTTGTTTCGCTAAATTCCGTAAACATGACAGTACTGCCCTAAATATTTTAAACATGATGAATGTGTTTCTTTCCCTGTGCAGTGTGCAATTATGTAATACAAAGTTGAGTTTCTCGTATGATTTTGCTGCGCCAAACTTGTTTCGCTCAATTCCGTGCGCATGACAATACTGCCCCAAATGTTTTTAAATTGCTAAATGTGCTTCCTACCTTGTGCAGCGTGCGTTTGTGTGACACAATGTTGCGTTGTACATTGGATTTTACAGTGCCAAAACTGTTTTGCGCAATTACGTACAAAAGACAGTACTGCCCCAAATGTTTTTTTAAAGTTGAATGTGTTTCCTTCCCTGTGCAGTGTCCAATTATACAATGGAAAGTTGAGTTTTGCATATGACTTTACTGCGCCAAACTTATTTTGCGCAATTCCGTACACATGACAGTACTGCCCTAAATGTTTTCAAGTTGATGAATGTGTTTTCTTTCTGTGCAGTGAGCAATTATGCAATGCAAAGTTGAGTTTCTGATATCATTTTACTGCGCCAAGCTTGTTTCGCTAAATTCCGTAAACATGACAGTACTGCCCTAAATATTTTAAACATGATGAATGTGTTTCTTTCCCTGTGCAGTGTGCAATTATGTAATACAAAGTTGAGTTTCTCGTATGATTTTGCTGCGCCAAACTTGTTTCGCTCAATTCCGTGCGCATGACAATACTGCCCCAAATGTTTTTAAATTGCTAAATGTGCTTCCTACCTTGTGCAGCGTGCGTTTGTGTGACACAATGTTGCGTTGTACATTGGATTTTACAGTGCCAAAACTGTTTTGCGCAATTACGTACAAAAGACAGTACTGCCCCAAATGTTTTTTTTAAAGTTGAATGTGTTTCCTTCCCTGTGCAGTGTCCAATTATACAATGGAAAGTTGAGTTTTGCATATGACTTTACTACGCCAAACTTATTTTGCGCAATTCCGTACACATGACAGTACTGCCCTAAATGTTTTCAAGTTGATGAATGTGTTTTCTTTCTGTGCAGTGAGCAATTATGCAATGCAAAGTTGAGTTTCTGATATCATTTTACTGCGCCAAGCTTGTTTCGCTAAATTCCGTAAACATGACAGTACTGCCCTAAATATTTTAAACATGATGAATGTGTTTCTTTCCCTGTGCAGTGTGCAATTATGTAATACAAAGTTGAGTTTCTCGTATGATTTTGCTGCGCCAAACTTGTTTCGCTCAATTCCGTGCGCATGACAATACTGCCCCAAATGTTTTTAAATTGCTAAATGTGCTTCCTACCTTGTGCAGCGTGCGTTTGTGTGACACAATGTTGCGTTGTACATTGGATTTTACAGTGCCAAAACTGTTTTGCGCAATTACGTACAAAAGACAGTACTGCCCCAAATGTTTTTTTTAAAGTTGAATGTGTTTCCTTCCCTGTGCAGTGTCCAATTATACAATGGAAAGTTGAGTTTTGCATATGACTTTACTGCGCCAAACTTATTTTGAGCAATTCCGTACACATGACAGTACTGCCCTAAATGTTTTCAAGTTGATGAATGTGTTTTCTTTCTGTGCAGTGAGCAATTATGCAATGCAAAGTTGAGTTTCTGATATCATTTTACTGCGCCAAGCTTGTTTCGCTAAATTCCGTAAACATGACAGTACTGCCCTAAATATTGTAAACATGATGAATGTGTTTCTTTCCCTGTGCAGTGTGCAATTATGTAATACAAAGTTGAGTTTCTCGTATGATTTTGCTGCGCCAAACTTGTTTCGCTCAATTCCGTGCGCATGACAATACTGCCCCAAATGTTTTTAAATTGCTAAATGTGCTTCCTACCTTGTGCAGCGTGCGTTTGTGTGACACAATGTTGCGTTGTACATTGGATTTTACAGTGCCAAAACTGTTTTGCGCAATTACGTACAAAAGACAGTACTGCCCCAAATGTTTTTTTTAAAGTTGAATGTGTTTCCTTCCCTGTGCAGTGTCCAATTATACAATGGAAAGTTGAGTTTTGCATATGACTTTACTGCGTCAAACTTATTTTGCGCAATTCCGTACACATGACAGTACTGCCCTAAATGTTTTCAAGTTGATGAATGTGTTTTCTTTCTGTGCAGTGAGCAATTATGCAATGCAAAGTTGAGTTTCTGATATCATTTTACTGCGCCAAGCTTGTTTCGGTAAATTCCGTAAACATGACAGTACTGCCCTAAATATTTTAAACATGATGAATGTGTTTCTTTCCCTGTGCAGTGTGCAATTATGTAATACAAAGTTGAGTTTCTCGTATGATTTTGCTGCGCCAAACTTGTTTCGCTCAATTCCGTGCGCATGACAATACTGCCCCAAATGTTTTTAAATTGCTAAATGTGCTTCCTACCTTGTGCAGCGTGCGTTTGTGTGACACAATGTTGCGTTGTACATTGGATTTTACAGTGCCAAAACTGTTTTGCGCAATTACGTACAAAAGACAGTACTGCCCCAAATGTTTTTTTAAAGTTGAATGTGTTTCCTTCCCTGTGCAGTGTCCAATTATACAATGGAAAGTTGAGTTTTGCATATGACTTTACTGCGCCAAACTTATTTTGCGCAATTCTGTACACATGACAGTACTGCCCTAAATGTTTTCAAGTTGATGAATGTGTTTTCTTTCTGTGCAGTGAGCAATTATGCAATGCAAAGTTGAGTTTCTGACATCATTTTACTGCTCCAAGCTTGTTTCACTAAATTCCGTAAACATGACAGTACTGCCCTAAATATTGTAAACATGATGAATGTGTTTCTTTCCCTGTGCAGTGTGCAATTATGTAATACAAAGTTGAGTTTCTCGTATGATTTTGCTGCGCCAAACTTGTTTCGCTCAATTCCGTGCGCATGACAATACTGCCCCAAATGTTTTTAAATTGCTAAATGTGCTTCCTACCTTGTGCAGCGTGCGTTTGTGTGACACAATGCTGCGTTGTACATTGGATTTTACAGTGCCAAAACTGTTTTGCGCAATTACGTACAAAAGACAGTACTGCCCCAAATGTTTTTTTTAAAGTTGAATGTGTTTCCTTCCCTGTGCAGTGTCCAATTATACAATGGAAAGTTGAGTTTTGCATATGACTTTACTGCGCCAAACTTATTTTGCGCAATTCCGTACACATGACAGTACTGCCCTAAATGTTTTCAAGTTGATGAATGTGTTTTCTTTCTGTGCAGTGAGCAATTATGCAATGCAAAGTTGAGTTTCTGATATCATTTTACTGCGCCAAGCTTGTTTCGCTAAATTCCGTAAACATGACAGTACTGCCCTAAATATTTTAAACATGATGAATGTGTTTCTTTCCCTGTGCAGTGTGCAATTATGTAATACAAAGTTGAGTTTCTCGTATGATTTTGCTGCGCCAAACTTGTTTCGCTCAATTCCGTGCGTATGACAATACTGCCCCAAATGTTTTTAAATTGCTAAATGTGCTTCCTACCTTGTGCAGCGTGCGTTTGTGTGACACAATGTTGCGTTGTACATTGGATTTTACAGTGCCAAAACTGTTTTGCGCAATTACGTACAAAAGACAGTACTGCCCCAAATGTTTTTTTAAAGTTGAATGTGTTTCCTTCCCTGTGCAGTGTCCAATTATACAATGGAAAGTTGAGTTTTGCATATGACTTTACTGCGCCAAACTTATTTTGCGCAATTCCGTACACATGACAGTACTGCCCTAAATGTTTTCAAGTTGATGAATGTGTTTTCTTTCTGTGCAGTGAGCAATTATGCAATGCAATGTTGAGTTTCTGATATCATTTTACTGCGCCAAGCTTGTTTCGCTAAATTCCGTAAACATGACAGTACTGCCCTAAATATTTTAAACATGATGAATGTGTTTCTTTCCCTGTGCAGTGTGCAATTATGTAATACAAAGTTGAGTTTCTCGTATGATTTTGCTGCGCCAAACTTGTTTCGCTCAATTCCGTGCGCATGACAATACTGCCCCAAATGTTTTTAAATTGCTAAATGTGCTTCCTACCTTGTGCAGCGTGCGTTTGTGTGACACAATGTTGCATTGTACATTGGATTTTACAGTGCCAAAACTGTTTTGCGCAATTACGTACAAAAGACAGTACTGCCCCAAATGTTTTTTTAAAGTTGAATGTGTTTCCTTCCCTGTGCAGTGTCCAATTATACAATGGAAAGTTGAGTTTTGCATATGACTTTACTGCGCCAAACTTATTTTGCGCAATTCCGTACACATGACAGTACTGCCCTAAATGTTTTCAAGTTGATGAATGTGTTTTCTTTCTGTGCAGTGAGCAATTATGCAATGCAAAGTTGAGTTTCTCATATCATTTTACTGCGCCAAGCTTGTTTCGCTAAATTCCGTAAACATGACAGTACTGCCCTAAATATTGTAAACATGATGAATGTGTTTCTTTCCCTGTGCAGTGTGCAATTATGTAATACAAAGTTGAGTTTCTCGTATGATTTTGCTGCGCCAAACTTGTTTCGCTCAATTCCGTGCTCATGACAATACTGCCCCAAATGTTTTTAAATTGCTAAATGTGCTTCCTACCTTGTGCAGCGTGCGTTTGTGTGACACAATGTTGCGTTGTACATTGGATTTTACAGTGCCAAAACTGTTTTGCGCAATTACGTACAAAAGACAGTACTGCCCCAAATGTTTTTTTTAAAGTTGAATGTGTTTCCTTCCCTGTGCAGTGTCCAATTATACAATGGAAAGTTGAGTTTTGCATATGACTTTACTGCGCCAAACTTATTTTGCGCAATTCCGTACACATGACAGTACTGCCCTAAATGTTTTCAAGTTGATGAATGTGTTTTCTTTCTGTGCAGTGAGCAATTATGCAATGCAATGTTGAGTTTCTGATATCATTTTACTGCGCCAAGCTTGTTTCGCTAAATTCCGTAAACATGACAGTACTGCCCTAAATATTTTAAACATGATGAATGTGTTTCTTTCCCTGTGCAGTGTGCAATTATGTAATACAAAGTTGAGTTTCTCGTATGATTTTGCTGCGCCAAACTTGTTTCGCTCAATTCCGTGCGCATGACAATACTGCCCCAAATGTTTTTAAATTGCTAAATGTGCTTCCTACCTTGTGCAGCGTGCGTTTGTGTGACACAATGTTGCATTGTACATTGGATTTTACAGTGCCAAAACTGTTTTGCGCAATTACGTACAAAAGACAGTACTGCCCCAAATGTTTTTTTAAAGTTGAATGTGTTTCCTTCCCTGTGCAGTGTCCAATTATACAATGGAAAGTTGAGTTTTGCATATGACTTTACTGCGCCAAACTTATTTTGCGCAATTCCGTACACATGACAGTACTGCCCTAAATGTTTTCAAGTTGATGAATGTGTTTTCTTTCTGTGCAGTGAGCAATTATGCAATGCAAAGTTGAGTTTCTCATATCATTTTACTGCGCCAAGCTTGTTTCGCTAAATTCCGTAAACATGACAGTACTGCCCTAAATATTGTAAACATGATGAATGTGTTTCTTTCCCTGTGCAGTGTGCAATTATGTAATACAAAGTTGAGTTTCTCGTATGATTTTGCTGCGCCAAACTTGTTTCGCTCAATTCCGTGCTCATGACAATACTGCCCCAAATGTTTTTAAATTGCTAAATGTGCTTCCTACCTTGTGCAGCGTGCGTTTGTGTGACACAATGTTGCGTTGTACATTGGATTTTACAGTGCCAAAACTGTTTTGCGCAATTACGTACAAAAGACAGTACTGCCCCAAATGTTTTTTTTAAAGTTGAATGTGTTTCCTTCCCTGTGCAGTGTCCAATTATACAATGGAAAGTTGAGTTTTGCATATGACTTTACTGCGCCAAACTTATTTTGCGCAATTCCATACACATGACAGTACTGCCCTAAATGTTTTCAAGTTGATGAATGTGTTTTCTTTCTGTGCAGTGAGCAATTATGCAATGCAAAGTTGAGTTTCTGATATCATTTTACTGCGCCAAGCTTGTTTCGCTAAATTCCGTAAACATGACAGTACTGCCCTAAATATTGTAAACATGATGAATGTGTTTCTTTCCCTGTGCAGTGTGCAATTATGTAATACAAAGTTGAGTTTCTCGTATGATTTTGCTGCGCCAAACTTGTTTCGCTCAATTCCGTGCTCATGACAATACTGCCCCAAATGTTTTTAAATTGCTAAATGTGCTTCCTACCTTGTGCAGCGTGCGTTTGTGTGACACAATGTTGCGTTGTACATTGGATTTTACAGTGCCAAAACTGTTTTGCGCAATTACGTACAAAAGACAGTACTGCCCCAAATGTTTTTTTTAAAGTTGAATGTGTTTCCTTCCCTTTGCATTGTCCAATTATACAATGGAAAGTTGAGTTTTGCATATGACTTTACTGCGCCAAACTTATTTTGCGCAATTCCATACACATGACAGTACTGCCCTAAATGTTTTCAAGTTGATGAATGTGTTTTCTTTCTGTGCAGGGAGCAATTATGCAATGCAAAGTTGAGTTTCTGATATCATTTTACTGCGCCAAGCTTGTTTCGCTAAATTCCGTAAACATGACAGTACTGCCCTAAATATTTTAAACATGATGAATGTGTTTCTTTCCCTGTGCAGTGTGCAATTATGTAATACAAAGTTGAGTTTCTCGTATGATTTTGCTGCGCCAAACTTGTTTCGCTCAATTCCGTGCGCATGACAATACTGCCCCAAATGTTTTTAAATTGCTAAATGTGCTTCCTACCTTGTGCAGCGTGCGTTTGTGTGACACAATGTTGCGTTGTACATTGGATTTTACAGTGCCAAAACTGTTTTGCGCAATTACATACAAAAGACAGTACTGCCCCAAATGTTTTTTTTAAAGTTGAATGTGTTTCCTTCCCTGTGCAGTGTCCAATTATACAATGGAAAGTTGAGTTTTGCATATGACTTTACTGCGCCAAACTTATTTTGCGCAATTCCGTACACATGACAGTACTGCCCTAAATGTTTTCAAGTTGATGAATGTGTTTTCTTTCTGTGCAGTGAGCAATTATGCAATGCAAAGTTGAGTTTCTGATATCATTTTACTGCGCCAAGCTTGTTTCGCTAAATTCCGTAAACATGACAGTACTGCCCTAAATATTTTAAACATGATGAATGTGTTTCTTTCCCTGTGCAGTGTGCAATTATGTAATACAAAGTTGAGTTTCTCGTAT
The DNA here is from genome assembly GCF_039654945.1 of Dendrobates tinctorius. NCBI lineage: Eukaryota > Metazoa > Chordata > Amphibia > Anura > Dendrobatidae > Dendrobates > Dendrobates tinctorius. The sequence goes on along the minus strand of NW_027361704.1, from coordinate 45,306,717 downwards.
GATTTTGCTGCGCCAAACTTGTTTCGCTCAATTCCGTGCGCATGACAATACTGCCCCAAATGTTTTTAAATTGCTAAATGTGCTTCCTACCTTGTGCAGCGTGCGTTTGTGTGACACAATGTTGCGTTGTACATTGGATTTTACAGTGCCAAAACTGTTTTGCGCAATTACGTACAAAAGACAGTACTGCCCCAAATGTTTTTTTAAAGTTGAATGTGTTTCCTTCCCTGTGCAGTGTCCAATTATACAATGGAAAGTTGAGTTTTGCATATGACTTTACTGCGCCAAACTTATTTTGCGCAATTCCGTACACATGACAGTACTGCCCTAAATGTTTTCAAGTTGATGAATGTGTTTTCTTTCTGTGCAGTGAGCAATTATGCAATGCAAAGTTGAGTTTCTGATATCATTTTACTGCGCCAAGCTTGTTTCGCTAAATTCCGTAAACATGACAGTACTGCCCTAAATATTTTAAACATGATGAATGTGTTTCTTTCCCTGTGCAGTGTGCAATTATGTAATACAAAGTTGAGTTTCTCGTATGATTTTGCTGCGCCAAACTTGTTTCGCTCAATTCCGTGCGCATGACAATACTGCCCCAAATGTTTTTAAATTGCTAAATGTGCTTCCTACCTTGTGCAGCGTGCGTTTGTGTGACACAATGTTGCGTTGTACATTGGATTTTACAGTGCCAAAACTGTTTTGCGCAATTACGTACAAAAGACAGTACTGCCCCAAATGTTTTTTTTAAAGTTGAATGTGTTTCCTTCCCTGTGCAGTGTCCAATTATACAATGGAAAGTTGAGTTTTGCATATGACTTTACTACGCCAAACTTATTTTGCGCAATTCCGTACACATGACAGTACTGCCCTAAATGTTTTCAAGTTGATGAATGTGTTTTCTTTCTGTGCAGTGAGCAATTATGCAATGCAAAGTTGAGTTTCTGATATCATTTTACTGCGCCAAGCTTGTTTCGCTAAATTCCGTAAACATGACAGTACTGCCCTAAATATTTTAAACATGATGAATGTGTTTCTTTCCCTGTGCAGTGTGCAATTATGTAATACAAAGTTGAGTTTCTCGTATGATTTTGCTGCGCCAAACTTGTTTCGCTCAATTCCGTGCGCATGACAATACTGCCCCAAATGTTTTTAAATTGCTAAATGTGCTTCCTACCTTGTGCAGCGTGCGTTTGTGTGACACAATGTTGCGTTGTACATTGGATTTTACAGTGCCAAAACTGTTTTGCGCAATTACATACAAAAGACAGTACTGCCCCAAATGTTTTTTTTAAAGTTGAATGTGTTTCCTTCCCTGTGCAGTGTCCAATTATACAATGGAAAGTTGAGTTTTGCATATGACTTTACTGCGCCAAACTTATTTTGCGCAATTCCGTACACATGACAGTACTGCCCTAAATGTTTTCAAGTTGATGAATGTGTTTTCTTTCTGTGCAGTGAGCAATTATGCAATGCAAAGTTGAGTTTCTGATATCATTTTACTGCGCCAAGCTTGTTTCGCTAAATTCCGTAAACATGACAGTACTGCCCTAAATATTTTAAACATGATGAATGTGTTTCTTTCCCTGTGCAGTGTGCAATTATGTAATACAAAGTTGAGTTTCTCGTATGATTTTGCTGCGCCAAACTTGTTTCGCTCAATTCCGTGCGCATGACAATACTGCCCCAAATGTTTTTAAATTGCTAAATGTGCTTCCTACCTTGTGCAGCGTGCGTTTGTGTGACACAATGTTGCGTTGTACATTGGATTTTACAGTGCCAAAACTGTTTTGCGCAATTACGTACAAAAGACAGTACTGCCCCAAATGTTTTTTTTAAAGTTGAATGTGTTTCCTTCCCTGTGCAGTGTCCAATTATACAATGGAAAGTTGAGTTTTGCATATGACTTTACTACGCCAAACTTATTTTGCGCAATTCCGTACACATGACAGTACTGCCCTAAATGTTTTCAAGTTGATGAATGTGTTTTCTTTCTGTGCAGTGAGCAATTATGCAATGCAAAGTTGAGTTTCTGATATCATTTTACTGCGCCAAGCTTGTTTCGCTAAATTCCGTAAACATGACAGTACTGCCCTAAATATTTTAAACATGATGAATGTGTTTCTTTCCCTGTGCAGTGTGCAATTATGTAATACAAAGTTGAGTTTCTCGTATGATTTTGCTGCGCCAAACTTGTTTCGCTCAATTCCGTGCGCATGACAATACTGCCCCAAATGTTTTTAAATTGCTAAATGTGCTTCCTACCTTGTGCAGCGTGCGTTTGTGTGACACAATGTTGCGTTGTACATTGGATTTTACAGTGCCAAAACTGTTTTGCGCAATTACGTACAAAAGACAGTACTGCCCCAAATGTTTTTTTTAAAGTTGAATGTGTTTCCTTCCCTGTGCAGTGTCCAATTATACAATGGAAAGTTGAGTTTTGCATATGACTTTACTGCGCCAAACTTATTTTGCGCAATTCCGTACACATGACAGTACTGCCCTAAATGTTTTCAAGTTGATGAATGTGTTTTCTTTCTGTGCAGTGAGCAATTATGCAATGCAAAGTTGAGTTTCTGATATCATTTTACTGCGCCAAGCTTGTTTCGCTAAATTCCGTAAACATGACAGTACTGCCCTAAATATTTTAAACATGATGAATGTGTTTCTTTCCCTGTGCAGTGTGCAATTATGTAATACAAAGTTGAGTTTCTCGTATGATTTTGCTGCGCCAAACTTGTTTCGCTCAATTCCGTGCGCATGACAATACTGCCCCAAATGTTTTTAAATTGCTAAATGTGCTTCCTACCTTGTGCAGCGTGCGTTTGTGTGACACAATGTTGCGTTGTACATTGGATTTTACAGTGCCAAAACTGTTTTGCGCAATTACGTACAAAAGACAGTACTGCCCCAAATGTTTTTTTTAAAGTTGAATGTGTTTCCTTCCCTGTGCAGTGTCCAATTATACAATGGAAAGTTGAGTTTTGCATATGACTTTACTGCGCCAAACTTATTTTGCGCAATTCCGTACACATGACAGTACTGCCCTAAATGTTTTCAAGTTGATGAATGTGTTTTCTTTCTGTGCAGTGAGCAATTATGCAATGCAAAGTTGAGTTTCTGATATCATTTTACTGCGCCAAGCTTGTTTCGCTAAATTCCGTAAACATGACAGTACTGCCCTAAATATTGTAAACATGATGAATGTGTTTCTTTCCCTGTGCAGTGTGCAATTATGTAATACAAAGTTGAGTTTCTCGTATGATTTTGCTGCGCCAAACTTGTTTCGCTCAATTCCGTGCGCATGACAATACTGCCCCAAATGTTTTTAAATTGCTAAATGTGCTTCCTACCTTGTGCAGCGTGCGTTTGTGTGACACAATGTTGCGTTGTACATTGGATTTTACAGTGCCAAAACTGTTTTGCGCAATTACGTACAAAAGACAGTACTGCCCCAAATGTTTTTTTTAAAGTTGAATGTGTTTCCTTCCCTGTGCAGTGTCCAATTATACAATGGAAAGTTGAGTTTTGCATATGACTTTACTGCGTCAAACTTATTTTGCGCAATTCCGTACACATGACAGTACTGCCCTAAATGTTTTCAAGTTGATGAATGTGTTTTCTTTCTGTGCAGTGAGCAATTATGCAATGCAAAGTTGAGTTTCTGATATCATTTTACTGCGCCAAGCTTGTTTCGGTAAATTCCGTAAACATGACAGTACTGCCCTAAATATTTTAAACATGATGAATGTGTTTCTTTCCCTGTGCAGTGTGCAATTATGTAATACAAAGTTGAGTTTCTCGTATGATTTTGCTGCGCCAAACTTGTTTCGCTCAATTCCGTGCGCATGACAATACTGCCCCAAATGTTTTTAAATTGCTAAATGTGCTTCCTACCTTGTGCAGCGTGCGTTTGTGTGACACAATGTTGCGTTGTACATTGGATTTTACAGTGCCAAAACTGTTTTGCGCAATTACGTACAAAAGACAGTACTGCCCCAAATGTTTTTTTTAAAGTTGAATGTGTTTCCTTCCCTGTGCAGTGTCCAATTATACAATGGAAAGTTGAGTTTTGCATATGACTTTACTGCGCCAAACTTATTTTGCGCAATTCTGTACACATGACAGTACTGCCCTAAATGTTTTCAAGTTGATGAATGTGTTTTCTTTCTGTGCAGTGAGCAATTATGCAATGCAAAGTTGAGTTTCTGATATCATTTTACTGCTCCAAGCTTGTTTCACTAAATTCCGTAAACATGACAGTACTGCCCTAAATATTGTAAACATGATGAATGTGTTTCTTTCCCTGTGCAGTGTGCAATTATGTAATACAAAGTTGAGTTTCTCGTATGATTTTGCTGCGCCAAACTTGTTTCGCTCAATTCCGTGCGCATGACAATACTGCCCCAAATGTTTTTAAATTGCTAAATGTGCTTCCTACCTTGTGCAGCGTGCGTTTGTGTGACACAATGTTGCATTGTACATTGGATTTTACAGTGCCAAAACTGTTTTGCGCAATTACGTACAAAAGACAGTACTGCCCCAAATGTTTTTTTTAAAGTTGAATGTGTTTCCTTCCCTGTGCAGTGTCCAATTATACAATGGAAAGTTGAGTTTTGCATATGACTTTACTGCGCCAAACTTATTTGGCGCAATTCCGTACACATGACAGTACTGCCCTAAATGTTTTCAAGTTGATGAATGTGTTTTCTTTCTGTGCAGTGAGCAATTATGCAATGCAAAGTTGAGTTTCTGATATCATTTTACTGCGCCAAGCTTGTTTCGCTAAATTCCGTAAACATGACAGTACTGCCCTAAATATTTTAAACATGATGAATGTGTTTCTTTCCCTGTGCAGTGTGCAATTATGTAATACAAAGTTGAGTTTCTCGTATGATTTTGCTGCGCCAAACTTGTTTCGCTCAATTCCGTGCGCATGACAATACTGCCCCAAATGTTTTTAAATTGCTAAATGTGCTTCCTACCTTGTGCAGCGTGCGTTTGTGTGACACAATGTTGCGTTGTACATTGGATTTTACAGTGCCAAAACTGTTTTGCGCAATTACGTACAAAAGACAGTACTGCCCCAAATGTTTTTTTAAAGTTGAATGTGTTTCCTTCCCTGTGCAGTGTCCAATTATACAATGGAAAGTTGAGTTTTGCATATGACTTTACTGCGCCAAACTTATTTTGCGCAATTCCGTACACATGACAGTACTGCCCTAAATGTTTTCAAGTTGATGAATGTGTTTTCTTTCTGTGCAGTGAGCAATTATGCAATGCAAAGTTGAGTTTCTGATATCATTTTACTGCGCCAAGCTTGTTTCGCTAAATTCCGTAAACATGACAGTACTGCCCTAAATATTTTAAACATGATGAATGTGTTTCTTTCCCTGTGCAGTGTGCAATTATGTAATACAAAGTTGAGTTTCTCGTATGATTTTGCTGCGCCAAACTTGTTTCGCTCAATTCCGTGCGCATGACAATACTGCCCCAAATGTTTTTAAATTGCTAAATGTGCTTCCTACCTTGTGCAGCGTGCGTTTGTGTGACACAATGTTGCGTTGTACATTGGATTTTACAGTGCCAAAACTGTTTTGCGCAATTACGTACAAAAGACAGTACTGCCCCAAATGTTTTTTTTAAAGTTGAATGTGTTTCCTTCCCTGTGCAGTGTCCAATTATACAATGGAAAGTTGAGTTTTGCATATGACTTTACTGCGCCAAACTTATTTTGCGCAATTCCGTACACATGACAGTACTGCCCTAAATGTTTTCAAGTTGATGAATGTGTTTTCTTTCTGTGCAGTGAGCAATTATGCAATGCAAAGTTGAGTTTCTGATATCATTTTACTGCGCCAAGCTTGTTTCGCTAAATTCCGTAAACATGACAGTACTGCCCTAAATATTTTAAACATGATGAATGTGTTTCTTTCCCTGTGCAGTGTGCAATTATGTAATACAAAGTTGAGTTTCTCGTATGATTTTGCTGCGCCAAACTTGTTTCGCTCAATTCCGTGCGCATGACAATACTGCCCCAAATGTTTTTAAATTGCTAAATGTGCTTCCTACCTTGTGCAGCGTGCGTTTGTGTGACACAATGTTGCGTTGTACATTGGATTTTACAGTGCCAAAACTGTTTTGCGCAATTACGTACAAAAGACAGTACTGCCCCAAATGTTTTTTTTAAAGTTGAATGTGTTTCCTTCCCTGTGCAGTGTCCAATTATACAATGGAAAGTTGAGTTTTGCATATGACTTTACTGCGCCAAACTTATTTTGCGCAATTCCGTACACATTACAGTACTGCCCTAAATGTTTTCAAGTTGATGAATGTGTTTTCTTTCTGTGCAGTGAGCAATTATGCAATGCAAAGTTGAGTTTCTGATATCATTTTACTGCGCCAAGCTTGTTTCGCTAAATTCCGTAAACATGACAGTACTGCCCTAAATATTTTAAACATGATGAATGTGTTTCTTTCCCTGTGCAGTGTGCAATTATGTAATACAAAGTTGAGTTTCTCGTATGATTTTGCTGCGCCAAACTTGTTTCGCTCAATTCCGTGCGCATGACAATACTGCCCCAAATGTTTTTAAATTGCTAAATGTGCTTCCTACCTTGTGCAGCGTGCGTTTGTGTGACACAATGTTGCGTTGTACATTGGATTTTACAGTGCCAAAACTGTTTTGCGCAATTACGTACAAAAGACAGTACTGCCCCAAATGTTTTTTTTAAAGTTGAATGTGTTTCCTTCCCTGTGCAGTGTCCAATTATACAATGGAAAGTTGAGTTTTGCATATGACTTTACTGCGCCAAACTTATTTTGCGCAATTCCGTACACATGACAGTACTGCCCTAAATGTTTTCAAGTTGATGAATGTGTTTTCTTTCTGTGCAGTGAGCAATTATGCAATGCAAAGTTGAGTTTCTGATATCATTTTACTGCGCCAAGCTTGTTTCGGTAAATTCCGTAAACATGACAGTACTGCCCTAAATATTTTAAACATGATGAATGTGTTTCTTTCCCTGTGCAGTGTGCAATTATGTAATACAAAGTTGAGTTTCTCGTATGATTTTGCTGCGCCAAACTTGTTTCGCTCAATTCCGTGTGCATGACAATACTGCCCCAAATGTTTTTAAATTGCTAAATGTGCTTCCTACCTTGTGCAGCGTGCGTTTGTGTGACACAATGTTGCGTTGTACATTGGATTTTACAGTGCCAAAACTGTTTTGCGCAATTACGTACAAAAGACAGTACTGCCCCAAATGTTTTTTTAAAGTTGAATGTGTTTCCTTCCCTGTGCAGTGTCCAATTATACAATGGAAAGTTGAGTTTTGCATATGACTTTACTGCGCCAAACTTATTTTGCGCAATTCCGTACACATGACAGTACTGCCCTAAATGTTTTCAAGTTGATGAATGTGTTTTCTTTCTGTGCAGTGAGCAATTATGCAATGCAAAGTTGAGTTTCTGATATCATTTTACTGCGCCAAGCTTGTTTCGCTAAATTCCGTAAACATGACAGTACTGCCCTAAATATTTTAAACATGATGAATGTGTTTCTTTCCCTGTGCAGTGTGCAATTATGTAATACAAAGTTGAGTTTCTCGTATGATTTTGCTGCGCCAAACTTGTTTCGCTCAATTCCGTGCGCATGACAATACTGCCCCAAATGTTTTTAAATTGCTAAATGTGCTTCCTACCTTGTGCAGCGTGCGTTTGTGTGACACAATGTTGCGTTGTACATTGGATTTTACAGTGCCAAAACTGTTTTGCGCAATTACGTACAAAAGACAGTACTGCCCCAAATGTTTTTTTTAAAGTTGAATGTGTTTCCTTCCCTGTGCAGTGTCCAATTATACAATGGAAAGTTGAGTTTTGCATATGACTTTACTGCGCCAAACTTATTTTGCGCAATTCCGTACACATGACAGTACTGCCCTAAATGTTTTCAAGTTGATGAATGTGTTTTCTTTCTGTGCAGTGAGCAATTATGCAATGCAAAGTTGAGTTTCTGATATCATTTTACTGCGCCAAGCTTGTTTCGCTAAATTCCGTAAACATGACAGTACTGCCCTAAATATTTTAAACATGATGAATGTGTTTCTTTCCCTGTGCAGTGTGCAATTATGTAATACAAAGTTGAGTTTCTCGTATGATTTTGCTGCGCCAAACTTGTTTTGCTCAATTCCGTGCGCATGACAATACTGCCCCAAATGTTTTTAAATTGCTAAATGTGCTTCCTACCTTGTGCAGCATGCGTTTGTGTGACACAATGTTGCGTTGTACATTGGATTTTACAGTGCCAAAACTGTTTTGCGCAATTACGTACAAAAGACAGTACTGCCCCAAATGTTTTTTTTAAAGTTGAATGTGTTTCCTTCCCTGTGCAGTGTCCAATTATACAATGGAAAGTTGAGTTTTGCATATGACTTTACTGCGCCAAACTTATTTTGCGCAATTCCGTACACATGACAGTACTGCCCTAAATGTTTTCAAGTTGATGAATGTGTTTTCTTTCTGTGCAGTGAGCAATTATGCAATGCAAAGTTGAGTTTCTGATATCATTTTACTGCGCCAAGCTTGTTTCGCTAAATTCCGTAAACATGACAGTACTGCCCTAAATATTTTAAACATGATGAATGTGTTTCTTTCCCTGTGCAGTGTGCAAATATGTAATACAAAGTTGAGTTTCTCGTATGATTTTGCTGCACCAAACTTGTTTCGCTCAATTCCGTGCGCATGACAATACTGCCCCAAATGTTTTTAAATTGCTAAATGTGCTTCCTACCTTGTGCAGCGTGCGTTTGTGTGACACAATGTTGCGTTGTACATTGGATTTTACAGTGCCAAAACTGTTTTGCGCAATTACGTACAAAAGACAGTACTGCCCCAAATGTTTTTTTAAAGTTGAATGTGTTTCCTTCCCTGTGCAGTGTCCAATTATACAATGGAAAGTTGAGTTTTGCATATGACTTTACTGCGCCAAACTTATTTTGCGCAATTCCGTACACATGACAGTACTGCCCTAAATGTTTTCAAGTTGATGAATGTGTTTTCTTTCTGTGCAGTGAGCAATTATGCAATGCAAAGTTGAGTTTCTGATATCATTTTACTGCGCCAAGCTTGTTTCGCTAAATTCCGTAAACATGACAGTACTGCCCTAAATATTGTAAACATGATGAATGTGTTTCTTTCCCTGTGCAGTGTGCAATTATGTAATACAAAGTTGAGTTTCTCGTATGATTTTGCTGCGCCAAACTTGTTTCGCTCAATTCCGTGCGCATGACAATACTGCCCCAAATGTTTTTAAATTGCTAAATGTGCTTCCTACCTTGTGCAGCGTGCGTTTGTGTGACACAATGTTGCGTTGTACATTGGATTTTACAGTGCCAAAACTGTTTTGCGCAATTACGTACAAAAGACAGTACTGCCCCAAATGTTTTTTTAAAGTTGAATGTGTTTCCTTCCCTGTGCAGTGTCCAATTATACAATGGAAAGTTGAGTTTTGCATATGACTTTACTGCGCCAAACTTATTTTGCGCAATTCCGTACACATGACAGTACTGCCCTAAATGTTTTCAAGTTGATGAATGTGTTTTCTTTCTGTGCAGTGAGCAATTATGCAATGCAAAGTTGAGTTTCTGATATCATTTTACTGCGCCAAGCTTGTTTCGCTAAATTCCGTAAACATGACAGTACTGCCCTAAATATTTTAAACATGATGAATGTGTTTCTTTCCCTGTGCAGTGTGCAATTATGTAATACAAAGTTGAGTTTCTCGTATGATTTTGCTGTGCCAAACTTGTTTCGCTCAATTCCGTGCGCATGACAATACTGCCCCAAATGTTTTTAAATTGCTAAATGTGCTTCCTACCTTGTGCAGCGTGCGTTTGTGTGACACAATGTTGCGTTGTACATTGGATTTTACAGTGCCAAAACTGTTTTGCGCAATTACGTACAAAAGACAGTACTGCCCCAAATGTTTTTTTAAAGTTGAATGTGTTTCCTTCCCTGTGCAGTGTCCAATTATACAATGGAAAGTTGAGTTTTGCATATGACTTTACTGCGCCAAACTTATTTTGCGCAATTCCGTACACATGACAGTACTGCCCTAAATGTTTTCAAGTTGATGAATGTGTTTTCTTTCTGTGCAGTGAGCAATTATGCAATGCAATGTTGAGTTTCTGATATCATTTTACTGCGCCAAGCTTGTTTCGCTAAATTCTGTAAACATGACAGTACTGCCCTAAATATTTTAAACATGATGAATGTGTTTCTTTCCCTGTGCAGTGTGCAATTATGTAATACAAAGTTGAGTTTCTTGTATGATTTTGCTGCGCCAAACTTGTTTCGCTCAATTCCGTGCGCATGACAATACTGCCCCAAATGTTTTTAAATTGCTAAATGTGCTTCCTACCTTGTGCAGCGTGCGTTTGTGTGACACAATGTTGCGTTGTACATTGGATTTTACAGTGCCAAAACTGTTTTGCGCAATTACGTACAAAAGACAGTACTGCCCCAAATGTTTTTTTTAAAGTTGAATGTGTTTCCTTCCCTGTGCAGTGTCCAATTATACAATGGAAAGTTGAGTTTTGCATATGACTTTACTGCGCCAAACTTATTTTGCGCAATTCCGTACACATGACAGTACTGCCCTAAATGTTTTCAAGTTGATGAATGTGTTTTCTTTCTGTGCAGTGAGCAATTATGCAATGCAAAGTTGAGTTTCTGATATCATTTTACTGCGCCAAGCTTGTTTCGCTAAATTCCGTAAACATGACAGTACTGCCCTAAATATTTTAAACATGATGAATGTGTTTCTTTCCCTGTGCAGTGTGCAATTATGTAATACAAAGTTGAGTTTCTCGTATGATTTTGCTGTGCCAAACTTGTTTCACTCAATTCCGTGCGCATGACAATACTGCCCCAAATGTTTTTAAATTGCTAAATGTGCTTCCTACCTTGTGCAGCGTGCGTTTGTGTGACACAATGTTGCATTGTACATTGGATTTTACAGTGCCAAAACTGTTTTGCGCAATTACGTACAAAAGACAGTACTGCCCCAAATGTTTTTTTTAAAGTTGAATGTGTTTCCTTCCCTGTGCAGTGTCCAATTATACAATGGAAAGTTGAGTTTTGCATATGACTTTACTGCGCCAAACTTATTTTGCGCAATTCCGTACACATTACAGTACTGCCCTAAATGTTTTCAAGTTGATGAATGTGTTTTCTTTCTGTGCAGTGAGCAATTATGCAATGCAAAGTTGAGTTTCTGATATCATTTTACTGCGCCAAGCTTGTTTCGGTAAATTCCGTAAACATGACAGTACTGCCCTAAATATTTTAAACATGATGAATGTGTTTCTTTCCCTGTGCAGTGTGCAATTATGTAATACAAAGTTGAGTTTCTCGTATGATTTTGCTGCGCCAAACTTGTTTCGCTCAATTCCGTGCGCATGACAATACTGCCCCAAATGTTTTTAAATTGCTAAATGTGCTTCCTACCTTGTGCAGCGTGCGTTTGTGTGACACAATGTTGCGTTGTACATTGGATTTTACAGTGCCAAAACTGTTTTGCGCAATTACGTGCAAAAGACAGTACTGCCCCAAATGTTTTTTTAAAGTTGAATGTGTTTCCTTCCCTGTGCAGTGTCCAATTATACAATGGAAAGTTGAGTTTTGCATATGACTTTACTGCGCCAAACTTATTTTGCGCAATTCCGTACACATGACAGTACTGCCCTAAATGTTTTCAAGTTGATGAATGTGTTTTCTTTCTGTGCAGTGAGCAATTATGCAATGCAAAGTTGAGTTTCTGATATCATTTTACTGCGCCAAGCTTGTTTCGGTAAATTCCGTAAACATGACAGTACTGCCCTAAATATTTTAAACATGATGAATGTGTTTCTTTCCCTGTGCAGTGTGCAATTATGTAATACAAAGTTGAGTTTCTCGTATGATTTTGCTGCGCCAAACTTGTTTCGCTCAATTCCGTGCGCATGACAATACTGCCCCAAATGTTTTTAAATTGCTAAATGTGCTTCCTACCTTGTGCAGCGTGCGTTTGTGTGACACAATGTTGCGTTGTACATTGGATTTTACAGTGCCAAAACTGTTTTGCGCAATTACGTACAAAAGACAGTACTGCCCCAAATGTTTTTTTTAAAGTTGAATGTGTTTCCTTCCCTGTGCAGTGTCCAATTATACAATGGAAAGTTGAGTTTTGCATATGACTTTACTGCGCCAAACTTATTTTGCGCAATTCCGTACACATGACAGTACTGCCCTAAATGTTTTCAAGTTGATGAATGTGTTTTCTTTCTGTGCAGTGAGCAATTATGCAATGCAAAGTTGAGTTTCTGATATCATTTTACTGCGCCAAGCTTGTTTCGGTAAATTCCGTAAACATGACAGTACTGCCCTAAATATTTTAAACATGATGAATGTGTTTCTTTCCCTGTGCAGTGTGCAATTATGTAATACAAAGTTGAGTTTCTCGTATGATTTTGCTGCGCCAAACTTGTTTCGCTCAATTCCGTGCGCATGACAATACTGCCCCAAATGTTTTTAAATTGCTAAATGTGCTTCCTACCTTGTGCAGCGTGCGTTTGTGTGACACAATGTTGCGTTGTACATTGGATTTTACAGTGCCAAAACTGTTTTGCGCAATTACGTACAAAAGACAGTACTGCCCCAAATGTTTTTTTAAAGTTGAATGTGTTTCCTTCCCTGTGCAGTGTCCAATTATACAATGGAAAGTTGAGTTTTGCATATGACTTTACTGCGCCAAACTTATTTTGCGCAATTCCGTACACATGACAGTACTGCCCTAAATGTTTTCAAGTTGATGAATGTGTTTTCTTTCTGTGCAGTGAGCAATTATGCAATGCAATGTTGAGTTTCTGATATCATTTTACTGCGCCAAGCTTGTTTCGGTAAATTCCGTAAACATGACAGTACTGCCCTAAATATTTTAAACATGATGAATGTGTTTCTTTCCCTGTGCAGTGTGCAATTATGTAATACAAAGTTGAGTTTCTCGCATGATTTTGCTGCGCCAAACTTGTTTCGCTCAATTCCGTGCGCATGACAATACTGCCCCAAATGTTTTTAAATTGCTAAATGTGCTTCCTACCTTGTGCAGCGTGCGTTTGTGTGACACAATGTTGCGTTGTACATTGGATTTTACAGTGCCAAAACTGTTTTGCGCAATTACGTACAAAAGACAGTACTGCCCCAAATGTTTTTTTAAAGTTGAATGTGTTTCCTTCCCTGTGCAGTGTCCAATTATACAATGGAAAGTTGAGTTTTGCATATGACTTTACTGCGCCAAACTTATTTTGCGCAATTCCGTACACATGACAGTACTGCCCTAAATGTTTTCAAGTTGATGAATGTGTTTTCTTTCTGTGCAGTGAGCAATTATGCAATGCAAAGTTGAGTTTCTGATATCATTTTACTGCGCCAAGCTTGTTTCGCTAAATTCCGTAAACATGACAGTACTGCCCTAAATATTTTAAACATGATGAATGTGTTTCTTTCCCTGTGCAGTGTGCAATTATGTAATACAAAGTTGAGTTTCTCGTATGATTTTGCTGTGCCAAACTTGTTTCGCTCAATTCCGTGCGCATGACAATACTGCCCCAAATGTTTTTAAATTGCTAAATGTGCTTCCTACCTTGTGCAGCGTGCGTTTGTGTGACACAATGTTGCGTTGTACATTGGATTTTACAGTGCCAAAACTGTTTTGCGCAATTACGTACAAAAGACAGTACTGCCCCAAATGTTTTTTTTAAAGTTGAATGTGTTTCCTTCCCTGTGCAGTGTCCAATTATACAATGGAAAGTTGAGTTTTGCATATGACTTTACTGCGCCAAACTTATTTTGCGCAATTCCGTACACATGACAGTACTGCCCTAAATGTTTTCAAGTTGATGAATGTGTTTTCTTTCTGTGCAGTGAGCAATTATGCAATGCAAAGTTGAGTTTCTGATATCATTTTACTGCGCCAAGCTTGTTTCGGTAAATTCCGTAAACATGACAGTACTGCCCTAAATATTTTAAACATGATGAATGTGTTTCTTTCCCTGTGCAGTGTGCAATTATGTAATACAAAGTTGAGTTTCTCGTATGATTTTGCTGCGCCAAACTTGTTTCGCTCAATTCCGTGCGCATGACAATACTGCCCCAAATGTTTTTAAATTGCTAAATGTGCTTCCTACCTTGTGCAGCGTGCGTTTGTGTGACACAATGTTGCGTTGTACATTGGATTTTACAGTGCCAAAACTGTTTTGCGCAATTACGTACAAAAGACAGTACTGCCCCAAATGTTTTTTTAAAGTTGAATGTGTTTCCTTCCCTGTGCAGTGTCCAATTATACAATGGAAAGTTGAGTTTTGCATATGACTTTACTGCGCCAAACTTATTTTGCGCAATTCCGTACACATGACAGTACTGCCCTAAATGTTTTCAAGTTGATGAATGTGTTTTCTTTCTGTGCAGTGAGCAATTATGCAATGCAATGTTGAGTTTCTGATATCATTTTACTGCGCCAAGCTTGTTTCGGTAAATTCCGTAAACATGACAGTACTGCCCTAAATATTTTAAACATGATGAATGTGTTTCTTTCCCTGTGCAGTGTGCAATTATGTAATACAAAGTTGAGTTTCTCGTATGATTTTGCTGCGCCAAACTTGTTTCGCTCAATTCCGTGCGCATGACAATACTGCCCCAAATGTTTTTAAATTGCTAAATGTGCTTCCTACCTTGTGCAGCGTGCGTTTGTGTGACACAATGTTGCGTTGTACATTGGATTTTACAGTGCCAAAACTGTTTTGCGCAATTACGTACAAAAGACAGTACTGCCCCAAATGTTTTTTTAAAGTTGAATGTGTTTCCTTCCCTGTGCAGTGTCCAATTATACAATGGAAAGTTGAGTTTTGCATATGACTTTACTGCGCCAAACTTATTTTGCGCAATTCCGTACACATGACAGTACTGCCCTAAATGTTTTCAAGTTGATGAATGTGTTTTCTTTCTGTGCAGTGAGCAATTATGCAATGCAAAGTTGAGTTTCTGATATCATTTTACTGCGCCAAGCTTGTTTCGCTAAATTCCGTAAACATGACAGTACTGCCCTAAATATTTTAAACATGATGAATGTGTTTCTTTCCCTGTGCAGTGTGCAATTATGTAATACAAAGTTGAGTTTCTCGTATGATTTTGCTGTGCCAAACTTGTTTCGCTCAATTCCGTGCGCATGACAATACTGCCCCAAATGTTTTTAAATTGCTAAATGTGCTTCCTACCTTGTGCAGCGTGCGTTTGTGTGACACAATGTTGCGTTGTACATTGGATTTTACAGTGCCAAAACTGTTTTGCGCAATTACGTACAAAAGACAGTACTGCCCCAAATGTTTTTTTTAAAGTTGAATGTGTTTCCTTCCCTGTGCAGTGTCCAATTATACAATGGAAAGTTGAGTTTTGCATATGACTTTACTGCGCCAAACTTATTTTGCGCAATTCCGTACACATGACAGTACTGCCCTAAATGTTTTCAAGTTGATGAATGTGTTTTCTTTCTGTGCAGTGAGCAATTATGCAATGCAAAGTTGAGTTTCTGATATCATTTTACTGCGCCAAGCTTGTTTCGCTAAATTCCGTAAACATGACAGTACTGCCCTAAATATTTTAAACATGATGAATGTGTTTCTTTCCCTGTGCAGTGTGCAATTATGTAATACAAAGTTGAGTTTCTCGTATGATTTTGCTGCGCCAAACTTGTTTCGCTCAATTCCGTGCGCATGACAATACTGCCCCAAATGTTTTTAAATTGCTAAATGTGCTTCCTACCTTGTGCAGCGTGCGTTTGTGTGACACAATGTTGCGTTGTACATTGGATTTTACAGTGCCAAAACTGTTTTGCGCAATTACGTACAAAAGACAGTACTGCCCCAAATGTTTTTTTAAAGTTGAATGTGTTTCCTTCCCTGTGCAGTGTCCAATTATACAATGGAAAGTTGAGTTTTGCATATGACTTTACTGCGCCAAACTTATTTTGCGCAATTCCGTACACATGACAGTACTGCCCTAAATGTTTTCAAGTTGATGAATGTGTTTTCTTTCTGTGCAGTGAGCAATTATGCAATGCAATGTTGAGTTTCTGATATCATTTTACTGCGCCAAGCTTGTTTCGCTAAATTCCGTAAACATGACAGTACTGCCCTAAATATTTTAAACATGATGAATGTGTTTCTTTCCCTGTGCAGTGTGCAATTATGTAATACAAAGTTGAGTTTCTCGTATGATTTTGCTGCGCCAAACTTGTTTCGCTCAATTCCGTGCGCATGACAATACTGCCCCAAATGTTTTTAAATTGCTAAATGTGCTTCCTACCTTGTGCAGCGTGCGTTTGTGTGACACAATGTTGCGTTGTACATTGGATTTTACAGTGCCAAAACTGTTTTGCGCAATTACGTACAAAAGACAGTACTGCCCCAAATGTTTTTTTTAAAGTTGAATGTGTTTCCTTCCCTGTGCAGTGTCCAATTATACAATGGAAAGTTGAGTTTTGCATATGACTTTACTGCGCCAAACTTATTTTGCGCAATTCCGTACACATGACAGTACTGCCCTAAATGTTTTCAAGTTGATGAATGTGTTTTCTTTCTGTGCAGTGAGCAATTATGCAATGCAAAGTTGAGTTTCTGATATCATTTTACTGCGCCAAGCTTGTTTCGCTAAATTCCGTAAACATGACAGTACTGCCCTAAATATTTTAAACATGATGAATGTGTTTCTTTCCCTGTGCAGTGTGCAATTATGTAATACAAAGTTGAGTTTCTCGTATGATTTTGCTGCGCCAAACTTGTTTCGCTCAATTCCGTGCGCATGACAATACTGCCCCAAATGTTTTTAAATTGCTAAATGTGCTTCCTGCCTTGTGCAGCGTGCGTTTGTGTGACACAATGTTGCATTGTACATTGGATTTTACAGTGCCAAAACTGTTTTGCGCAATTACGTACAAAAGACAGTACTGCCCCAAATGTTTTTTTTAAAGTTGAATGTGTTTCCTTCCCTGTGCAGTGTCCAATTATACAATGGAAAGTTGAGTTTTGCATATGACTTTACTGCGCCAAACTTATTTTGCGCAATTCCGTACACATTACAGTACTGCCCTAAATGTTTTCAAGTTGATGAATGTGTTTTCTTTCTGTGCAGTGAGCAATTATGCAATGCAAAGTTGAGTTTCTGATATCATTTTACTGCGCCAAGCTTGTTTCGGTAAATTCCGTAAACATGACAGTACTGCCCTAAATATTTTAAACATGATGAATGTGTTTCTTTCCCTGTGCAGTGTGCAATTATGTAATACAAAGTTGAGTTTCTCGTATGATTTTGCTGCGCCAAACTTGTTTCGCTCAATTCCGTGCGCATGACAATACTGCCCCAAATGTTTTTAAATTGCTAAATGTGCTTCCTACCTTGTGCAGCGTGCGTTTGTGTGACACAATGTTGCGTTGTACATTGGATTTTACAGTGCCAAAACTGTTTTGCGCAATTACGTACAAAAGACAGTACTGCCCCAAATGTTTTTTTAAAGTTGAATGTGTTTCCTTCCCTGTGCAGTGTCCAATTATACAATGGAAAGTTGAGTTTTGCATATGACTTTACTGCGCCAAACTTATTTTGCGCAATTCCGTACACATGACAGTACTGCCCTAAATGTTTTCAAGTTGATGAATGTGTTTTCTTTCTGTGCAGTGAGCAATTATGCAATGCAAAGTTGAGTTTCTGATATCATTTTACTGCGCCAAGCTTGTTTCGGTAAATTCCGTAAACATGACAGTACTGCCCTAAATATTTTAAACATGATGAATGTGTTTCTTTCCCTGTGCAGTGTGCAATTATGTAATACAAAGTTGAGTTTCTCGTATGATTTTGCTGCGCCAAACTTGTTTCGCTCAATTCCGTGCGCATGACAATACTGCCCCAAATGTTTTTAAATTGCTAAATGTGCTTCCTACCTTGTGCAGCGTGCGTTTGTGTGACACAATGTTGCGTTGTACATTGGATTTTACAGTGCCAAAACTGTTTTGCGCAATTACGTACAAAAGACAGTACTGCCCCAAATGTTTTTTTTAAAGTTGAATGTGTTTCCTTCCCTGTGCAGTGTCCAATTATACAATGGAAAGTTGAGTTTTGCATATGACTTTACTGCGCCAAACTTATTTTGCGCAATTCCGTACACATGACAGTACTGCCCTAAATGTTTTCAAGTTGATGAATGTGTTTTCTTTCTGTGCAGTGAGCAATTATGCAATGCAAAGTTGAGTTTCTGATATCATTTTACTGCGCCAAGCTTGTTTCGCTAAATTCCGTAAACATGACAGTACTGCCCTAAATATTTTAAACATGATGAATGTGTTTCTTTCCCTGTGCAGTGTGCAATTATGTAATACAAAGTTGAGTTTCTCGTATGATTTTGCTGCGCCAAACTTGTTTTGCTCAATTCCGTGCGCATGACAATACTGCCCCAAATGTTTTTAAATTGCTAAATGTGCTTCCTACCTTGTGCAGCGTGCGTTTGTGTGACACAATGTTGCGTTGTACATTGGATTTTACAGTGCCAAAACTGTTTTGCGCAATTACGTACAAAAGACAGTACTGCCCCAAATGTTTTTTTAAAGTTGAATGTGTTTCCTTCCCTGTGCAGTGTCCAATTATACAATGGAAAGTTGAGTTTTGCATATGACTTTACTGCGCCAAACTTATTTTGCGCAATTCCGTACACATGACAGTACTGCCCTAAATGTTTTCAAGTTGATGAATGTGTTTTCTTTCTGTGCAGTGAGCAATTATGCAATGCAATGTTGAGTTTCTGATATCATTTTACTGCGCCAAGCTTGTTTCGCTAAATTCCGTAAACATGACAGTACTGCCCTAAATATTTTAAACATGATGAATGTGTTTCTTTCCCTGTGCAGTGTGCAATTATGTAATACAAAGTTGAGTTTCTCGTATGATTTTGCTGCGCCAAACTTGTTTCGCTCAATTCCGTGCGCATGACAATACTGCCCCAAATGTTTTTAAATTGCTAAATGTGCTTCCTACCTTGTGCAGCGTGCGTTTGTGTGACACAATGTTGCGTTGTACATTGGATTTTACAGTGCCAAAACTGTTTTGCGCAATTACGTACAAAAGACAGTACTGCCCCAAATGTTTTTTTTAAAGTTGAATGTGTTTCCTTCCCTGTGCAGTGTCCAATTATACAATGGAAAGTTGAGTTTTGCATATGACTTTACTGCGCCAAACTTATTTTGCGCAATTCCGTACACATGACAGTACTGCCCTAAATGTTTTCAAGTTGATGAATGTGTTTTCTTTCTGTGCAGTGAGCAATTATGCAATGCAAAGTTGAGTTTCTGATATCATTTTACTGCGCCAAGCTTGTTTCGCTAAATTCCGTAAACATGACAGTACTGCCCTAAATATTTTAAACATGATGAATGTGTTTCTTTCCCTGTGCAGTGTGCAATTATGTAATACAAAGTTGAGTTTCTCGTATGATTTTGCTGCGCCAAACTTGTTTCGCTCAATTCCGTGCGCATGACAATACTGCCCCAAATGTTTTTAAATTGCTAAATGTGCTTCCTGCCTTGTGCAGCGTGCGTTTGTGTGACACAATGTTGCATTGTACATTGGATTTTACAGTGCCAAAACTGTTTTGCGCAATTACGTACAAAAGACAGTTCTGCCCCAAATGTTTTTTTTAAAGTTGAATGTGTTTCCTTCCCTGTGCAGTGTCCAATTATACAATGGAAAGTTGAGTTTTGCATATGACTTTACTGCGCCAAACTTATTTTGCGCAATTCCGTACACATGACAGTACTGCCCTAAATGTTTTCAAGTTGATGAATGTGTTTTCTTTCTGTGCAGTGAGCAATTATGCAATGCAAAGTTGAGTTTCTGATATCATTTTACTGCGCCAAGCTTGTTTCGGTAAATTCCGTAAACATGACAGTACTGCCCTAAATATTTTAAACATGATGAATGTGTTTCTTTCCCTGTGCAGTGTGCAATTATGTAATACAAAGTTGAGTTTCTCGTATGATTTTGCTGCGCCAAACTTGTTTCGCTCAATTCCGTGCGCATGACAATACTGCCCCAAATGTTTTTAAATTGCTAAATGTGCTTCCTACCTTGTGCAGCGTGCGTTTGTGTGACACAATGTTGCGTTGTACATTGGATTTTACAGTGCCAAAACTGTTTTGCGCAATTACGTACAAAAGACAGTACTGCCCCAAATGTTTTTTTAAAGTTGAATGTGTTTCCTTCCCTGTGCAGTGTCCAATTATACAATGGAAAGTTGAGTTTTGCATATGACTTTACTGCGCCAAACTTATTTTGCGCAATTCCGTACACATGACAGTACTGCCCTAAATGTTTTCAAGTTGATGAATGTGTTTTCTTTCTGTGCAGTGAGCAATTATGCAATGCAAAGTTGAGTTTCTGATATCATTTTACTGCGCCAAGCTTGTTTCGGTAAATTCCGTAAACATGACAGTACTGCCCTAAATATTTTAAACATGATGAATGTGTTTCTTTCCCTGTGCAGTGTGCAATTATGTAATACAAAGTTGAGTTTCTCGTATGATTTTGCTGCGCCAAACTTGTTTCGCTCAATTCCGTGCGCATGACAATACTGCCCCAAATGTTTTTAAATTGCTAAATGTGCTTCCTACCTTGTGCAGCGTGCGTTTGTGTGACACAATGTTGCGTTGTACATTGGATTTTACAGTGCCAAAACTGTTTTGCGCAATTACGTACAAAAGACAGTACTGCCCCAAATGTTTTTTTTAAAGTTGAATGTGTTTCCTTCCCTGTGCAGTGTCCAATTATACAATGGAAAGTTGAGTTTTGCATATGACTTTACTGCGCCAAACTTATTTTGCGCAATTCCGTACACATGACAGTACTGCCCTAAATGTTTTCAAGTTGATGAATGTGTTTTCTTTCTGTGCAGTGAGCAATTATGCAATGCAAAGTTGAGTTTCTGATATCATTTTACTGCGCCAAGCTTGTTTCGCTAAATTCCGTAAACATGACAGTACTGCCCTAAATATTTTAAACATGATGAATGTGTTTCTTTCCCTGTGCAGTGTGCAATTATGTAATACAAAGTTGAGTTTCTCGTATGATTTTGCTGCGCCAAACTTGTTTTGCTCAATTCCGTGCGCATGACAATACTGCCCCAAATGTTTTTAAATTGCTAAATGTGCTTCCTACCTTGTGCAGCGTGCGTTTGTGTGACACAATGTTGCGTTGTACATTGGATTTTACAGTGCCAAAACTGTTTTGCGCAATTACGTACAAAAGACAGTACTGCCCCAAATGTTTTTTTAAAGTTGAATGTGTTTCCTTCCCTGTGCAGTGTCCAATTATACAATGGAAAGTTGAGTTTTGCATATGACTTTACTGCGCCAAACTTATTTTGCGCAATTCCGTACACATGACAGTACTGCCCTAAATGTTTTCAAGTTGATGAATGTGTTTTCTTTCTGTGCAGTGAGCAATTATGCAATGCAATGTTGAGTTTCTGATATCATTTTACTGCGCCAAGCTTGTTTCGGTAAATTCCGTAAACATGACAGTACTGCCCTAAATATTTTAAACATGATGAATGTGTTTCTTTCCCTGTGCAGTGTGCAATTATGTAATACAAAGTTGAGTTTCTCGTATGATTTTGCTGCGCCAAACTTGTTTCGCTCAATTCCGTGCGCATGACAATACTGCCCCAAATGTTTTTAAATTGCTAAATGTGCTTCCTACCTTGTGCAGCGTGCGTTTGTGTGACACAATGTTGCGTTGTACATTGGATTTTACAGTGCCAAAACTGTTTTGCGCAATTACGTACAAAAGACAGTACTGCCCCAAATGTTTTTTTAAAGTTGAATGTGTTTCCTTCCCTGTGCAGTGTCCAATTATACAATGGAAAGTTGAGTTTTGCATATGACTTTACTGCGCCAAACTTATTTTGCGCAATTCCGTACACATGACAGTACTGCCCTAAATGTTTTCAAGTTGATGAATGTGTTTTCTTTCTGTGCAGTGAGCAATTATGCAATGCAATGTTGAGTTTCTGATATCATTTTACTGCGCCAAGCTTGTTTCGCTAAATTCCGTAAACATGACAGTACTGCCCTAAATATTTTAAACATGATGAATGTGTTTCTTTCCCTGTGCAGTGTGCAATTATGTAATACAAAGTTGAGTTTCTCGTATGATTTTGCTGTGCCAAACTTGTTTCGCTCAATTCCGTGCGCATGACAATACTGCCCCAAATGTTTTTAAATTGCTAAATGTGCTTCCTACCTTGTGCAGCGTGCGTTTGTGTGACACAATGTTGCGTTGTACATTGGATTTTACAGTGCCAAAACTGTTTTGCGCAATTACGTACAAAAGACAGTACTGCCCCAAATGTTTTTTTAAAGTTGAATGTGTTTCCTTCCCTGTGCAGTGTCCAATTATACAATGGAAAGTTGAGTTTTGCATATGACTTTACTGCGCCAAACTTATTTTGCGCAATTCCGTACACATGACAGTACTGCCCTAAATGTTTTCAAGTTGATGAATGTGTTTTCTTTCTGTGCAGTGAGCAATTATGCAATGCAATGTTGAGTTTCTGATATCATTTTACTGCGCCAAGCTTGTTTCGGTAAATTCCGTAAACATGACAGTACTGCCCTAAATATTTTAAACATGATGAATGTGTTTCTTTCCCTGTGCAGTGTGCAATTATGTAATACAAAGTTGAGTTTCTCGTATGATTTTGCTGCGCCAAACTTGTTTCGCTCAATTCCGTGCGCATGACAATACTGCCCCAAATGTTTTTAAATTGCTAAATGTGCTTCCTACCTTGTGCAGCGTGCGTTTGTGTGACACAATGTTGCGTTGTACATTGGATTTTACAGTGCCAAAACTGTTTTGCGCAATTACGTACAAAAGACAGTACTGCCCCAAATGTTTTTTTAAAGTTGAATGTGTTTCCTTCCCTGTGCAGTGTCCAATTATACAATGGAAAGTTGAGTTTTGCATATGACTTTACTGCGCCAAACTTATTTTGCGCAATTCCGTACACATGACAGTACTGCCCTAAATGTTTTCAAGTTGATGAATGTGTTTTCTTTCTGTGCAGTGAGCAATTATGCAATGCAATGTTGAGTTTCTGATATCATTTTACTGCGCCAAGCTTGTTTCGCTAAATTCCGTAAACATGACAGTACTGCCCTAAATATTTTAAACATGATGAATGTGTTTCTTTCCCTGTGCAGTGTGCAATTATGTAATACAAAGTTGAGTTTCTCGTATGATTTTGCTGTGCCAAACTTGTTTCGCTCAATTCCGTGCGCATGACAATACTGCCCCAAATGTTTTTAAATTGCTAAATGTGCTTCCTACCTTGTGCAGCGTGCGTTTGTGTGACACAATGTTGCGTTGTACATTGGATTTTACAGTGCCAAAACTGTTTTGCGCAATTACGTACAAAAGACAGTACTGCCCCAAATGTTTTTTTTAAAGTTGAATGTGTTTCCTTCCCTGTGCAGTGTCCAATTATACAATGGAAAGTTGAGTTTTGCATATGACTTTACTGCGCCAAACTTATTTTGCGCAATTCCGTACACATGACAGTACTGCCCTAAATGTTTTCAAGTTGATGAATGTGTTTTCTTTCTGTGCAGTGAGCAATTATGCAATGCAAAGTTGAGTTTCTGATATCATTTTACTGCGCCAAGCTTGTTTCGCTAAATTCCGTAAACATGACAGTACTGCCCTAAATATTTTAAACATGATGAATGTGTTTCTTTCCCTGTGCAGTGTGCAATTATGTAATACAAAGTTGAGTTTCTCGTATGATTTTGCTGCGCCAAACTTGTTTCGCTCAATTCCGTGCGCATGACAATACTGCCCCAAATGTTTTTAAATTGCTAAATGTGCTTCCTACCTTGTGCAGCGTGCGTTTGTGTGACACAATGTTGCGTTGTACATTGGATTTTACAGTGCCAAAACTGTTTTGCGCAATTACGTACAAAAGACAGTACTGCCCCAAATGTTTTTTTAAAGTTGAATGTGTTTCCTTCCCTGTGCAGTGTCCAATTATACAATGGAAAGTTGAGTTTTGCATATGACTTTACTGCGCCAAACTTATTTTGCGCAATTCCGTACACATGACAGTACTGCCCTAAATGTTTTCAAGTTGATGAATGTGTTTTCTTTCTGTGCAGTGAGCAATTATGCAATGCAAAGTTGAGTTTCTGATATCATTTTACTGCGCCAAGCTTGTTTCGCTAAATTCCGTAAACATGACAGTACTGCCCTAAATATTTTAAACATGATGAATGTGTTTCTTTCCCTGTGCAGTGTGCAATTATGTAATACAAAGTTGAGTTTCTCGTATGATTTTGCTGCGCCAAACTTGTTTCGCTCAATTCCGTGCGCATGACAATACTGCCCCAAATGTTTTTAAATTGCTAAATGTGCTTCCTACCTTGTGCAGCGTGCGTTTGTGTGACACAATGTTGCGTTGTACATTGGATTTTACAGTGCCAAAACTGTTTTGCGCAATTACGTACAAAAGACAGTACTGCCCCAAATGTTTTTTTAAAGTTGAATGTGTTTCCTTCCCTGTGCAGTGTCCAATTACACAATGGAAAGTTGAGTTTTGCATATGACTTTACTGCGCCAAACTTATTTTGCGCAATTCCGTACACATGACAGTACTGCCCTAAATGTTTTCAAGTTGATGAATGTGTTTTCTTTCTGTGCAGTGAGCAATTATGCAATGCAAAGTTGAGTTTCTGATATCATTTTACTGCGCCAAGCTTGTTTCGCTAAATTCCGTAAACATGACAGTACTGCCCTAAATATTTTAAACATGATGAATGTGTTTCTTTCCCTGTGCAGTGTGCAATTATGTAATACAAAGTTGAGTTTCTCGTATGATTTTGCTGCGCCAAACTTGTTTCGCTCAATTCCGTGCGCATGACAATACTGCCCCAAATGTTTTTAAATTGCTAAATGTGCTTCCTACCTTGTGCAGCGTGCGTTTGTGTGACACAATGTTGCGTTGTACATTGGATTTTACAGTGCCAAAACTGTTTTGCGCAATTACGTACAAAAGACAGTACTGCCCCAAATGTTTTTTTAAAGTTGAATGTGTTTCCTTCCCTGTGCAGTGTCCAATTATACAATGGAAAGTTGAGTTTTGCATATGACTTTACTGCGCCAAACTTATTTTGCGCAATTCCGTACACATGACAGTACTGCCCTAAATGTTTTCAAGTTGATGAATGTGTTTTCTTTCTGTGCAGTGAGCAATTATGCAATGCAAAGTTGAGTTTCTGATATCATTTTACTGCGCCAAGCTTGTTTCGCTAAATTCCGTAAACATGACAGTACTGCCCTAAATATTTTAAACATGATGAATGTGTTTCTTTCCCTGTGCAGTGTGCAAATATGTAATACAAAGTTGAGTTTCTCGTATGATTTTGCTGCGCCAAACTTGTTTCGCTCAATTCCGTGCGCATGACAATACTGCCCCAAATGTTTTTAAATTGCTAAATGTGCTTCCTACCTTGTGCAGCGTGCGTTTGTGTGACACAATGTTGCGTTGTACATTGGATTTTACAGTGCCAAAACTGTTTTGCGCAATTACGTACAAAAGACAGTACTGCCCCAAATGTTTTTTTTAAAGTTGAATGTGTTTCCTTCCCTGTGCAGTGTCCAATTATACAATGGAAAGTTGAGTTTTGCATATGACTTTACTGCGCCAAACTTATTTTGCGCAATTCCGTACACATGACAGTACTGCCCTAAATGTTTTCAAGTTGATGAATGTGTTTTCTTTCTGTGCAGTGAGCAATTATGCAATGCAAAGTTGAGTTTCTGATATCATTTTACTGCGCCAAGCTTGTTTCGCTAAATTCCGTAAACATGACAGTACTGCCCTAAATATTGTAAACATGATGAATGTGTTTCTTTCCCTGTGCAGTGTGCAATTATGTAATACAAAGTTGAGTTTCTCGTATGATTTTGCTGCGCCAAACTTGTTTCGCTCAATTCCGTGCGCATGACAATACTGCCCCAAATGTTTTTAAATTGCTAAATGTGCTTCCTACCTTGTGCAGCGTGCGTTTGTGTGACACAATGTTGCGTTGTACATTGGATTTTACAGTGCCAAAACTGTTTTGCGCAATTACGTACAAAAGACAGTACTGCCCCAAATGTTTTTTTTAAAGTTGAATGTGTTTCCTTCCCTGTGCAGTGTCCAATTATACAATGGATAGTTGAGTTTTTTACATATGACTTTACTGCGCCAAACTTATTTTGCGCAATTCCGTACACATGACAGTACTGCCCTAAATGTTTTCAAGTTGATGAATGTGTTTTCTTTCTGTGCAGTGAGCAATTATGCAATGCAAAGTTGAGTTTCTGATATCATTTTACTGCGCCAAGCTTGTTTCGCTAAATTCCGTAAACATGACAGTACTGCCCTAAATATTTTAAACATGATGAATGTGTTTCTTTCCCTGTGCAGTGTGCAATTATGTAATACAAAGTTGAGTTTCTCGTATGATTTTGCTGCGCCAAACTTGTTTCGCTCAATTCCGTGCGCATGACAATACTGCCCCAAATGTTTTTAAATTGCTAAATGTGCTTCCTACCTTGTGCAGCGTGCGTTTGTGTGACACAATGTTGCGTTGTACATTGGATTTTACAGTGCCAAAACTGTTTTGTGCAATTACGTACAAAAGACAGTACTGACCCAAATGTTTTTTTAAAGTTGAATGTGTTTCCTTCCCTGTGCAGTGTCCAATTATACAATGGAAAGTTGAGTTTTGCATATGACTTTACTGCGCCAAACTTATTTTGCGCAATTCCGTACACATGACAGTACTGCCCTAAATGTTTTCAAGTTGATGAATGTGTTTTCTTTCTGTGCAGTGAGCAATTATGCAATGCAAAGTTGAGTTTCTGATATCATTTTACTGCGCCAAGCTTGTTTCGCTAAATTCCGTAAACATGACAGTACTGCCCTAAATATTTTAAACATGATGAATGTGTTTCTTTCCCTGTGCAGTGTGCAATTATGTAATACAAAGTTGAGTTTCTCGTATGATTTTGCTGCGCCAAACTTGTTTCGCTCATTTCCGTGCGCATGACAATACTGCCCCAAATGTTTTTAAATTGCTAAATGTGCTTCCTACCTTGTGCAGCGTGCGTTTGTGTGACACAATGTTGCGTTGTACATTGGATTTTACAGTGCCAAAACTGTTTTGCGCAATTACGTACAAAAGACAGTACTGCCCCAAATGTTTTTTTTAAAGTTGAATGTGTTTCCTTCCCTGTGCAGTGTCCAATTATACAATGGAAAGTTGAGTTTTGCATATGACTTTACTGCGCCAAACTTATTTTGCGCAATTCCATACACATGACAGTACTGCACTAAATGTTTTCAAGTTGATGAATGTGTTTTCTTTCTGTGCAGTGAGCAATTATGCAATGCAAAGTTGAGTTTCTGATATCATTTTACTGCGCCAAGCTTGTTTCGCTAAATTCCGTAAACATGACAGTACTGCCCTAAATATTTTAAACATGATGAATGTGTTTCTTTCCCTGTGCAGTGTGCAATTATGTAATACAAAGTTGAGTTTCTCGTATGATTTTGCTGCGCCAAACTTGTTTCGCTCAATTCCGTGCGCATGACAATACTGCCCCAAATGTTTTTAAATTGCTAAATGTGCTTCCTACCTTGTGCAGCGTGCGTTTGTGTGACACAATGTTGCGTTGTACATTGGATTTTACAGTGCCAAAACTGTTTTGCGCAATTACATACAAAAGACAGTACTGCCCCAAATGTTTTTTTTAAAGTTGAATGTGTTTCCTTCCCTGTGCAGTGTCCAATTATACAATGGAAAGTTGAGTTTTGCATATGACTTTACTGCGCCAAACTTATTTTGCGCAATTCCGTACACATGACAGTACTGCCCTAAATGTTTTCAAGTTGATGAATGTGTTTTCTTTCTGTGCAGTGAGCAATTATGCAATGCAAAGTTGAGTTTCTGATATCATTTTACTGCGCCAAGCTTTTTTCTCTAAATTCCGTAAACATGACAGTACTGCCCTAAATATTTTAAACATGATGAATGTGTTTCTTTCCCTGTGCAGTGTGCAATTATGTAATACAAAGTTGAGTTTCTCGTATGATTTTGCTGCGCCAAACTTGTTTCGCTCAATTCCGTGCACATGACAATACTGCCCCAAATGTTTTTAAATTGCTAAATGTGCTTCCTACCTTGTGCAGCGTGCGTTTGTGTGACACAATGTTGCGTTGTACATTGGATTTTACAGTGCCAAAACTGTTTTGCGCAATTACGTACAAAAGACAGTACTGCCCCAAATGTTTTTTTAAAGTTGAATGTGTTTCCTTTCCTGTGCAGTGTCCAATTATACAATGGAAAGTTGAGTTTTGCATATGACTTTACTGCGCCAAACTTATTTTGCGCAATTCCGTACACATGACAGTACTGCCCTAAATGTTTTCAAGTTGATGAATGTGTTTTCTTTCTGTGCAGTGAGCAATTATGCAATGCAAAGTTGAGTTTCTGATATCATTTTACTGCGCCAAGCTTGTTTCGCTAAATTCCGTAAACATGACAGTACTGCCCTAAATATTTTAAACATGATGAATGTGTTTCTTTCCCTGTGCAGTGTGCAATTATGTAATACAAAGTTGAGTTTCTCGTATGATTTTGCTGCGCCAAACTTGTTTCGCTCAATTCCGTGCGCATGACAATACTGCCCCAAATGTTTTTAAATTGCTAAATGTGCTTCCTACCTTGTGCAGCGTGCGTTTGTGTGACACAATGTTGCGTTGTACATTGGATTTTACAGTGCCAAAACTGTTTTGCGCAATTACGTACAAAAGACAGTACTGCCCCAAATGTTTTTTTTAAAGTTGAATGTGTTTCCTTCCCTGTGCAGTGTCCAATTATACAATGGAAAGTTGAGTTTTGCATATGACTTTACTGCGCCAAACTTATTTTGCGCAATTCCGTACACATGACAGTACTGCCCTAAATGTTTTCAAGTTGATGAATGTGTTTTCTTTCTGTGCAGTGAGCAATTATGCAATGCAAAGTTGAGTTTCTGATATCATTTTACTGCGCCAAGCTTGTTTCGCTAAATTCCGTAAACATGACAGTACTGCCCTAAATATTTTAAACATGATGAATGTGTTTCTTTCCCTGTGCAGTGTGCAATTATGTAATACAAAGTTGAGTTTCTCGTATGATTTTGCTGCGCCAAACTTGTTTCGCTCAATTCCGTGCGCATGACAATACTGCCCCAAATGTTTTTAAATTGCTAAATGTGCTTCCTACCTTGTGCAGCGTGCGTTTGTGTGACACAATGTTGCGTTGTACATTGGATTTTACAGTGCCAAAACTGTTTTGCGCAATTACGTACAAAAGACAGTACTGCCCCAAATGTTTTTTTAAAGTTGAATGTGTTTCCTTCCCTGTGCAGTGTCCAATTATACAATGGAAAGTTGAGTTTTGCATATGACTTTACTGCGCCAAACTTATTTTGCGCAATTCCGTACACATGACAGTACTGCCCTAAATGTTTTCAAGTTGATGAATGTGTTTTCTTTCTGTGCAGTGAGCAATTATGCAATGCAAAGTTGAGTTTCTGATATCATTTTACTGCGCCAAGCTTGTTTCGCTAAATTCCGTAAACATGACAGTACTGCCCTAAATATTGTAAACATGATGAATGTGTTTCTTTCCCTGTGCAGTGTGCAATTATGTAATACAAAGTTGAGTTTCTCTTATGATTTTGCTGCGCCAAACTTGTTTCGCTCAATTCCGTGCGCATGACAATACTGCCCCAAATGTTTTTAAATTGCTAAATGTGCTTCCTACCTTGTGCAGCGTGCGTTTGTGTGACACAATGTTGCGTTGTACATTGGATTTTACAGTGCCAAAACTGTTTTGCGCAATTACGTACAAAAGACAGTACTGCCCCAAATGTTTTTTTTTAAAGTTGAATGTGTTTCCTTCCCTGTGCAGTGTCCAATTATACAATGGAAAGTTGAGTTTTGCATATGACTTTACTGCGCCAAACTTATTTTGCGCAATTCCGTACACATGACAGTACTGCCCTAAATGTTTTCAAGTTGATGAATGTGTTTTCTTTCTGTGCAGTGAGCAATTATGCAATGCAATGTTGAGTTTCTGATATCATTTTACTGCGCCAAGCTTGTTTCGCTAAATTCCGTAAACATGACAGTACTGCCCTAAATATTTTAAACATGATGAATGTGTTTCTTTCCCTGTGCAGTGTGCAATTATGTAATACAAAGTTGAGTTTCTCGTATGATTTTGCTGCGCCAAACTTGTTTCGCTCAATTCCGTGCGCATGACAATACTGCCCCAAATGTTTTTAAATTGCTAAATGTGCTTCCTACCTTGTGCAGCGTGCGTTTGTGTGACACAATGTTGCGTTGTACATTGGATTTTACAGTGCCAAAACTGTTTTGCGCAATTACGTACAAAAGACAGTACTGCCCCAAATGTTTTTTTTTAAAGTTGAATGTGTTTCCTTCCCTGTGCAGTGTCCAATTATACAATGGAAAGTTGAGTTTTGCATATGACTTTACTGCGCCAAACTTATTTTGCGCAATTCCGTACACATGACAGTACTGCCCTAAATGTTTTCAAGTTGATGAATGTGTTTTCTTTCTGTGCAGTGAGCAATTATGCAATGCAAAGTTGAGTTTCTGATATCATTTTACTGCGCCAAGCTTGTTTCGCTAAATTCCGTAAACATGACAGTACTGCCCTAAATATTTTAAACATGATGAATGTGTTTCTTTCCCTGTGCAGTGTGCAATTATGTAATACAAAGTTGAGTTTCTCGTATGATTTTGCTGCGCCAAACTTGTTTCACTCAATTCCGTGCGCATGACAATACTGCCCCAAATGTTTTTAAATTGCTAAATGTGCTTCCTACCTTGTGCAGCGTGCGTTTGTGTGACACAATGTTGCGTTGTACATTGGATTTTACAGTGCCAAAACTGTTTTGCGCAATTACGTACAAAAGACAGTACTGCCCCAAATGTTTTTTTTAAAGTTGAATGTGTTTCCTTCCCTGTGCAGTGT
Organism: Dendrobates tinctorius; assembly: GCF_039654945.1. Classification (NCBI taxonomy): domain Eukaryota; kingdom Metazoa; phylum Chordata; class Amphibia; order Anura; family Dendrobatidae; genus Dendrobates; species Dendrobates tinctorius. The sequence goes on along the minus strand of NW_027361704.1, from coordinate 45,275,491 downwards.
CCAATTATACAATGGAAAGTTGAGTTTTGCATATGACTTTACTGCGCCAAACTTATTTTGCGCAATTCCGTACACATTACAGTACTGCCCTAAATGTTTTCAAGTTGATGAATGTGTTTTCTTTCTGTGCAGTGAGCAATTATGCAATGCAAAGTTGAGTTTCTGATATCATTTTACTGCGCCAAGCTTGTTTCGCTAAATTCCGTAAACATGACAGTACTGCCCTAAATATTTTAAACATGATGAATGTGTTTCTTTCCCTGTGCAGTGTGCAATTATGTAATACAAAGTTGAGTTTCTCGTATGATTTTGCTGCGCCAAAATTGTTTCGCTCAATTCCGTGCGCATGACAATACTGCCCCAAATGTTTTTAAATTGCTAAATGTGCTTCCTACCTTGTGCAGCGTGCGTTTGTGTGACACAATGTTGCGTTGTACATTGGATTTTACAGTGCCAAAACTGTTTTGCGCAATTACGTACAAAAGACAGTACTGCCCCAAATGTTTTTTTAAAGTTGAATGTGTTTCCTTCCCTGTGCAGTGTCCAATTATACAGTGGAAAGTTGAGTTTTGCATATGACTTTACTGCGCCAAACTTATTTTGCGCAATTCCGTACACATGACAGTACTGCCCTAAATGTTTTCAAGTTGATGAATGTGTTTTCTTTCTGTGCAGTGAGCTATTATGCAATGCAATGTTGAGTTTCTGATATCATTTTACTGCGCCAAGCTTGTTTCGCTAAATTCCGTAAACATGACAGTACTGCCCTAAATATTTTAAACATGATGAATGTGTTTCTTTCCCTGTGCAGTGTGCAATTATGTAATACAAAGTTGAGTTTCTCGTATGATTTTGCTGCGCCAAACTTGTTTCGCTCAATTCCGTGCGCATGACAATACTGCCCCAAATGTTTTTAAATTGCTAAATGTGCTTCCTACCTTGTGCAGCGTGCGTTTGTGTGACACAATGTTGCGTTGTACATTGGATTTTACAGTGCCAAAACTGTTTTGCGCAATTACGTACAAAAGACAGTACTGCCCCAAATGTTTTTTTAAAGTTGAATGTGTTTCCTTCCCTGTGCAGTGTCCAATTATACAATGGAAAGTTGAGTTTTGCATATGACTTTACTGCGCCAAACTTATTTTGCGCAATTCCGTACACATGACAGTACTGCCCTAAATGTTTTCAAGTTGATGAATGTGTTTTCTTTCTGTGCAGTGAGCAATTATGCAATGCAAAGTTGAGTTTCTGATATCATTTTACTGCGCCAAGCTTGTTTCGCTAAATTCCGTAAACATGACAGTACTGCCCTAAATATTTTAAACATGATGAATGTGTTTCTTTCCCTGTGCAGTGTGCAATTATGTAATACAAAGTTGAGTTTCTCGTATGATTTTGCTGCGCCAAACTTGTTTCGCTCAATTCCGTGCGCATGACAATACTGCCCCAAATGTTTTTAAATTGCTAAATGTGCTTCCTACCTTGTGCAGCGTGCGTTTGTGTGACACAATGTTGCGTTGTACATTGGATTTTACAGTGCCAAAACTGTTTTGCGCAATTACGTACAAAAGACAGTACTGCCCCAAATGTTTTTTTTAAAGTTGAATGTGTTTCCTTCCCTGTGCAGTGTCCAATTATACAATGGAAAGTTGAGTTTTGCATATGACTTTACTGCGCCAAACTTATTTTGCGCAATTCCGTACACATGACAGTACTGCCCTAAATGTTTTCAAGTTGATGAATGTGTTTTCTTTCTGTGCAGTGAGCAATTATGCAATGCAAAGTTGAGTTTCTGATATCATTTTACTGCGCCAAGCTTGTTTCGCTAAATTCCGTAAACATGACAGTACTGCCCTAAATATTTTAAACATGATGAATGTGTTTCTTTCCCTGTGCAGTGTGCAATTATGTAATACAAAGTTGAGTTTCTCGTATGATTTTGCTGCGCCAAACTTGTTTCGCTCAATTCCGTGCGCATGACAATACTGCCCCAAATGTTTTTAAATTGCTAAATGTGCTTCCTACCTTGTGCAGCGTGCGTTTGTGTGACACAATGTTGCGTTGTACATTGGATTTTACAGTGCCAAAACTGTTTTGCGCAATTACGTACAAAAGACAGTACTGCCCCAAATGTTTTTTTTAAAGTTGAATGTGTTTCCTTCCCTGTGCAGTGTCCAATTATACAATGGAAAGTTGAGTTTTGCATATGACTTTACTGCGCCAAACTTATTTTGCGCAATTCCGTACACATGACAGTACTGCCCTAAATGTTTTCAAGTTGATGAATGTGTTTTCTTTCTGTGCAGTGAGCAATTATGCAATGCAAAGTTGAGTTTCTGATATCATTTTACTGCGCCAAGCTTGTTTCGCTAAATTCCGTAAACATGACAGTACTGCCCTAAATATTTTAAACATGATGAATGTGTTTCTTTCCCTGTGCAGTGTGCAATTATGTAATACAAAGTTGAGTTTCTCGTATGATTTTGCTGCGCCAAACTTGTTTCGCTCAATTCCGTGCGCATGACAATACTGCCCCAAATGTTTTTAAATTGCTAAATGTGCTTCCTACCTTGTGCAGCGTGCGTTTGTGTGACACAATGTTGCGTTGTACATTGGATTTTACAGTGCCAAAACTGTTTTGCGCAATTACGTACAAAAGACAGTACTGCCCCAAATGTTTTTTTTAAAGTTGAATGTGTTTCCTTCCCTGTGCAGTGTCCAATTATACAATGGAAAGTTGAGTTTTGCATATGACTTTACTGCGCCAAACTTATTTTGCGCAATTCCGTACACATGACAGTACTGCCCTAAATGTTTTCAAGTTGATGAATGTGTTTTCTTTCTGTGCAGTGAGCAATTATGCAATGCAAAGTTGAGTTTCTGATATCATTTTACTGCGCCAAGCTTGTTTCGCTAAATTCCGTAAACATGACAGTACTGCCCTAAATATTTTAAACATGATGAATGTGTTTCTTTCCCTGTGCAGTGTGCAATTATGTAATACAAAGTTGAGTTTCTCGTATGATTTTGCTGCGCCAAACTTGTTTCGCTCAATTCCGTGCGCATGACAATACTGCCCCAAATGTTTTTAAATTGCTAAATGTGCTTCCTACCTTGTGCAGCGTGCGTTTTTGTGACACAATGTTGCGTTGTACATTGGATTTTACAGTGCCAAAACTGTTTTGCGCAATTACGTACAAAAGACAGTACTGCCCCAAATGTTTTTTTAAAGTTGAATGTGTTTCCTTCCCTGTGCAGTGTCCAATTATACAATGGAAAGTTGAGTTTTGCATATGACTTTACTGCGCCAAACTTATTTTGCGCAATTCCGTACACATGACAGTACTGCCCTAAATGTTTTCAAGTTGATGAATGTGTTTTCTTTCTGTGCAGTGAGCAATTATGCAATGCAAAGTTGAGTTTCTGATATCATTTTACTGCGCCAAGCTTGTTTCGCTAAATTCCGTAAACATGACAGTACTGCCCTAAATATTGTAAACATGATGAATGTGTTTCTTTCCCTGTGCAGTGTGCAATTATGTAATACAAAGTTGAGTTTCTCTTATGATTTTGCTGCGCCAAACTTGTTTCGCTCAATTCCGTGCGCATGACAATACTGCCCCAAATGTTTTTAAATTGCTAAATGTGCTTCCTACCTTGTGCAGCGTGCGTTTGTGTGACACAATGTTGCGTTGTACATTGGATTTTACAGTGCCAAAACTGTTTTGCGCAATTACGTACAAAAGACAGTACTGCCCCAAATGTTTTTTTTTAAAGTTGAATGTGTTTCCTTCCCTGTGCAGTGTCCAATTATACAATGGAAAGTTGAGTTTTGCATATGACTTTACTGAGCCAAACTTATTTTGCGCAATTCCGTACACATGACAGTACTGCCCTAAATGTTTTCAAGTTGATGAATGTGTTTTCTTTCTGTGCAGTGAGCAATTATGCAATGCAATGTTGAGTTTCTGATATCATTTTACTGCGCCAAGCTTGTTTCGCTAAATTCCGTAAACATGACAGTACTGCCCTAAATATTTTAAACATGATGAATGTGTTTCTTTCCCTGTGCAGTGTGCAATTATGTAATACAAAGTTGAGTTTCTCGTATGATTTTGCTGCGCCAAACTTGTTTCGCTCAATTCCGTGCGCATGACAATACTGCCCCAAATGTTTTTAAATTGCTAAATGTGCTTCCTACCTTGTGCAGCGTGCGTTTGTGTGACACAATGTTGCGTTGTACATTGGATTTTACAGTGCCAAAACTGTTTTGCGCAATTACGTACAAAAGACAGTACTGCCCCAAATGTTTTTTTTTAAAGTTGAATGTGTTTCCTTCCCTGTGCAGTGTCCAATTATACAATGGAAAGTTGAGTTTTGCATATGACTTTACTGCGCCAAACTTATTTTGCGCAATTCCGTACACATGACAGTACTGCCCTAAATGTTTTCAAGTTGATGAATGTGTTTTCTTTCTGTGCAGTGAGCAATTATGCAATGCAAAGTTGAGTTTCTGATATCATTTTACTGCGCCAAGCTTGTTTCGCTAAATTCCGTAAACATGACAGTACTGCCCTAAATATTTTAAACATGATGAATGTGTTTCTTTCCCTGTGCAGTGTGCAATTATGTAATACAAAGTTGAGTTTCTCGTATGATTTTGCTGCGCCAAACTTGTTTCGCTCAATTCCGTGCGCATGACAATACTGCCCCAAATGTTTTTAAATTGCTAAATGTGCTTCCTACCTTGTGCAGCGTGCGTTTGTGTGACACAATGTTGCGTTGTACATTGGATTTTACAGTGCCAAAACTGTTTTGCGCAATTACGTACAAAAGACAGTACTGCCCCAAATGTTTTTTTTAAAGTTGAATGTGTTTCCTTCCCTGTGCAGTGTCCAATTATACAATGGAAAGTTGAGTTTTGCATATGACTTTACTGCGCCAAACTTATTTTGCGCAATTCCGTACACATTACAGTACTGCCCTAAATGTTTTCAAGTTGATGAATGTGTTTTCTTTCTGTGCAGTGAGCAATTATGCAATGCAAAGTTGAGTTTCTGATATCATTTTACTGCGCCAAGCTTGTTTCGCTAAATTCCGTAAACTTGACAGTACTGCCCTAAATATTTTAAACATGATGAATGTGTTTCTTTCCCTGTGCAGTGTGCAATTATGTAATACAAAGTTGAGTTTCTCGTATGATTTTGCTGCGCCAAAATTGTTTCGCTCAATTCCGTGCGCATGACAATACTGCCCCAAATGTTTTTAAATTGCTAAATGTGCTTCCTACCTTGTGCAGCGTGCGTTTGTGTGACACAATGTTGCGTTGTACATTGGATTTTACAGTGCCAAAACTGTTTTGCGCAATTACGTACAAAAGACAGTACTGCCCCAAATGTTTTTTTAAAGTTGAATGTGTTTCCTTCCCTGTGCAGTGTCCAATTATACAATGGAAAGTTGAGTTTTGCATATGACTTTACTGCGCCAAACTTATTTTGCGCAATTCCGTACACATGACAGTACTGCCCTAAATGTTTTCAAGTTGATGAATGTGTTTTCTTTCTGTGCAGTGAGCAATTATGCAATGCAAAGTTGAGTTTCTGATATCATTTTACTGCGCCAAGCTTGTTTCGCTAAATTCCGTAAACATGACAGTACTGCCCTAAATATTTTAAACATGATGAATGTGTTTCTTTCCCTGTGCAGTGTGCAATTATGTAATACAAAGTTGAGTTTCTCGTATGATTTTGCTGCGCCAAACTTGTTTCGCTCAATTCCGTGCGCATGACAATACTGCCCCAAATGTTTTTAAATTGCTAAATGTGCTTCCTACCTTGTGCAGCGTGCGTTTGTGTGACACAATGTTGCGTTGTACATTGGATTTTACAGTGCCAAAACTGTTTTGCGCAATTACGTACAAAAGACAGTACTGCCCCAAATGTTTTTTTTAAAGTTGAATGTGTTTCCTTCCCTGTGCAGTGTCCAATTATACAATGGAAAGTTGAGTTTTGCATATGACTTTACTGCGCCAAACTTATTTTGCGCAATTCCGTACACATGACAGTACTGCCCTAAATGTTTTCAAGTTGATGAATGTGTTTTCTTTCTGTGCAGTGAGCAATTATGCAATGCAAAGTTGAGTTTCTGATATCATTTTACTGCGCCAAGCTTGTTTCGCTAAATTCCGTAAACATGACAGTACTGCCCTAAATATTTTAAACATGATGAATGTGTTTCTTTCCCTGTGCAGTGTGCAATTATGTAATACAAAGTTGAGTTTCTCGTATGATTTTGCTGCGCCAAACTTGTTTCGCTCAATTCCGTGCGCATGACAATACTGCCCCAAATGTTTTTAAATTGCTAAATGTGCTTCCTACCTTGTGCAGCGTGCGTTTGTGTGACACAATGTTGCGTTGTACATTGGATTTTACAGTGCCAAAACTGTTTTGCGCAATTACGTACAAAAGACAGTACTGCCCCAAATGTTTTTTTTAAAGTTGAATGTGTTTCCTTCCCTGTGCAGTGTCCAATTATACAATGGAAAGTTGAGTTTTGCATATGACTTTACTGCGCCAAACTTATTTTGCGCAATTCCGTACACATGACAGTACTGCCCTAAATGTTTTCAAGTTGATGAATGTGTTTTCTTTCTGTGCAGTGAGCAATTATGCAATGCAAAGTTGAGTTTCTGATATCATTTTACTGCGCCAAGCTTGTTTCGCTAAATTCCGTAAACATGACAGTACTGCCCTAAATATTTTAAACATGATGAATGTGTTTCTTTCCCTGTGCAGTGTGCAATTATGTAATACAAAGTTGAGTTTCTCGTATGATTTTGCTGCGCCAAACTTGTTTCGCTCAATTCCGTGCGCATGACAATACTGCCCCAAATGTTTTTAAATTGCTAAATGTGCTTCCTACCTTGTGCAGCGTGCGTTTGTGTGACACAATGTTGCGTTGTACATTGGATTTTACAGTGCCAAAACTGTTTTGCGCAATTACGTACAAAAGACAGTACTGCCCCAAATGTTTTTTTAAAGTTGAATGTGTTTCCTTCCCTGTGCAGTGTCCAATTATACAATGGAAAGTTGAGTTTTGCATATGACTTTACTGCGCCAAACTTATTTTGCGCAATTCCGTACACATGACAGTACTGCCCTAAATGTTTTCAAGTTGATGAATGTGTTTTCTTTCTGTGCAGTGAGCAATTATGCAATGCAAAGTTGAGTTTCTCATATCATTTTACTGCGCCAAGCTTGTTTCGCTAAATTCCGTAAACATGACAGTACTGCCCTAAATATTTTAAACATGATGAATGTGTTTCTTTCCCTGTGCAGTGTGCAATTATGTAATACAAAGTTGAGTTTCTCGTATGATTTTGCTGCGCCAAACTTGTTTCGCTCAATTCCGTGCGCATGACAATACTGCCCCAAATGTTTTTAAATTGCTAAATGTGCTTCCTACCTTGTGCAGCGTGCGTTTGTGTGACACAATGTTGCGTTGTACATTGGATTTTACAGTGCCAAAACTGTTTTGCGCAATTACGTACAAAAGACAGTACTGCCCCAAATGTTTTTTTTAAAGTTGAATGTGTTTCCTTCCCTGTGCAGTGTCCAATTATACAATGGAAAGTTGAGTTTTGCATATGACTTTACTGCGCCAAACTTATTTTGCGCAATTCCGTACACATGACAGTACTGCCCTAAATGTTTTCAAGTTGATGAATGTGTTTTCTTTCTGTGCAGTGAGCAATTATGCAATGCAAAGTTGAGTTTCTGATATCATTTTACTGCGCCAAGCTTGTTTCGCTAAATTCCGTAAACATGACAGTACTGCCCTAAATATTTTAAACATGATGAATGTGTTTCTTTCCCTGTGCAGTGTGCAATTATGTAATACAAAGTTGAGTTTCTCGTATGATTTTGCTGCGCCAAACTTGTTTCGCTCAATTCCGTGCGCATGACAATACTGCCCCAAATGTTTTTAAATTGCTAAATGTGCTTCCTACCTTGTGCAGCGTGCGTTTGTGTGACACAATGTTGCGTTGTACATTGGATTTTACAGTGCCAAAACTGTTTTGCGCAATTATGTACAAAAGACAGTACTGCCCCAAATGTTTTTTTAAAGTTGAATGTGTTTCCTTCCCTGTGCAGTGTCCAATTATACAATGGAAAGTTGAGTTTTGCATATGACTTTACTGCGCCAAACTTATTTTGCGCAATTCCGTACACATGACAGTACTGCCCTAAATGTTTTCAAGTTGATGAATGTGTTTTCTTTCTGTGCAGTGAGCAATTATGCAATGCAATGTTGAGTTTCTGATATCATTTTACTGCGCCAAGCTTGTTTCGCTAAATTCCGTAAACATGACAGTACTGCCCTAAATATTTTAAACATGATGAATGTGTTTCTTTCCCTGTGCAGTGTGCAATTATGTAATACAAAGTTGAGTTTCTCGTATGATTTTGCTGCGCCAAACTTGTTTCGCTCAATTCCGTGCGCATGACAATACTGCCCCAAATGTTTTTAAATTGCTAAATGTGCTTCCTACCTTGTGCAGCGTGCGTTTGTGTGACACAATGTTGCGTTGTACATTGGATTTTACAGTGCCAAAACTGTTTTGCGCAATTACGTACAAAAGACAGTACTGCCCCAAATGTTTTTTTTAAAGTTGAATGTGTTTCCTTCCCTGTGCAGTGTCCAATTATACAATGGAAAGTTGAGTTTTGCATATGACTTTACTGCGCCAAACTTATTTTGCGCAATTCCGTACACATTACAGTACTGCCCTAAATGTTTTCAAGTTGATGAATGTGTTTTCTTTCTGTGCAGTGAGCAATTATGCAATGCAAAGTTGAGTTTCTGATATCATTTTACTGCGCCAAGCTTGTTTCGCTAAATTCCGTAAACATGACAGTACTGCCCTAAATATTTTAAACATGATGAATGTGTTTCTTTCCCTGTGCAGTGTGCAATTATGTAATACAAAGTTGAGTTTCTCGTATGATTTTGCTGCGCCAAACTTGTTTCGCTCAATTCCGTGCGCATGACAATACTGCCCCAAATGTTTTTAAATTGCTAAATGTGCTTCCTACCTTGTGCAGCGTGCGTTTGTGTGACACAATGTTGCGTTGTACATTGGATTTTACAGTGCCAAAACTGTTTTGCGCAATTACGTACAAAAGACAGTACTGCCCCAAATGTTTTTTTAAAGTTGAATGTGTTTCCTTCCCTGTGCAGTGTCCAATTATACAATGGAAAGTTGAGTTTTGCATATGACTTTACTGCGCCAAACTTATTTTGCGCAATTCCGTACACATGACAGTACTGCCCTAAATGTTTTCAAGTTGATGAATGTGTTTTCTTTCTGTGCAGTGAGCAATTATGCAATGCAATGTTGAGTTTCTGATATCATTTTACTGCGCCAAGCTTGTTTCGCTAAATTCCGTAAACATGACAGTACTGCCCTAAATATTTTAAACATGATGAATGTGTTTCTTTCCCTGTGCAGTGTGCAATTATGTAATACAAAGTTGAGTTTCTCGTATGATTTTGCTGCGCCAAACTTGTTTCGCTCAATTCCGTGCGCATGACAATACTGCCCCAAATGTTTTTAAATTGCTAAATGTGCTTCCTACCTTGTGCAGCGTGCGTTTGTGTGACACAATGTTGCGTTGTACATTGGATTTTACAGTGCCAAAACTGTTTTGCGCAATTACGTACAAAAGACAGTACTCCCCCAAATGTTTTTTTTAAAGTTGAATGTGTTTCCTTCCCTGTGCAGTGTCCAATTATACAATGGAAAGTTGAGTTTTGCATATGACTTTACTGCGCCAAACTTATTTTGCGCAATTCCGTACACATGACAGTACTGCCCTAAATGTTTTCAAGTTGATGAATGTGTTTTCTTTCTGTGCAGTGAGCAATTATGCAATGCAAAGTTGAGTTTCTGATATCATTTTACTGCGCCAAGCTTGTTTCGCTAAATTCCGTAAACATGACAGTACTGCCCTAAATATTTTAAACATGATGAATGTGTTTCTTTCCCTGTGCAGTGTGCAATTATGTAATACAAAGTTGAGTTTCTCGTATGATTTTGCTGCGCCAAACTTGTTTCGCTCAATTCCGTGCGCATGACAATACTGCCCCAAATGTTTTTAAATTGCTAAATGTGCTTCCTACCTTGTGCAGCGTGCGTTTGTGTGACACAATGTTGCGTTGTACATTGGATTTTACAGTGCCAAAACTGTTTTGCGCAATTACGTACAAAAGACAGTACTGCCCCAAATGTTTTTTTTAAAGTTGAATGTGTTTCCTTCCCTGTGCAGTGTCCAATTATACAATGGAAAGTTGAGTTTTGCATATGACTTTACTGCGCCAAACTTATTTTGCGCAATTCCGTACACATGACAGTACTGCCCTAAATGTTTTCAAGTTGATGAATGTGTTTTCTTTCTGTGCAGTGAACAATTATGCAATGCAAAGTTGAGTTTCTGATATCATTTTACTGCGCCAAGCTTGTTTCGCTAAATTCCGTAAACATGACAGTACTGCCCTAAATATTTTAAACATGATGAATGTGTTTCTTTCCCTGTGCAGTGTGCAATTATGTAATACAAAGTTGAGTTTCTCGTATGATTTTGCTGCGCCAAACTTGTTTCGCTCAATTCCGTGCGCATGACAATACTGCCCCAAATGTTTTTAAATTGCTAAATGTGCTTCCTACCTTGTGCAGCGTGCGTTTGTGTGACACAATGTTGCGTTGTACATTGGATTTTACAGTGCCAAAACTGTTTTGCGCAATTACGTACAAAAGACAGTACTGCCCCAAATGTTTTTTTAAAGTTGAATGTGTTTCCTTCCCTGTGCAGTGTCCAATTATACAATGGAAAGTTGAGTTTTGCATATGACTTTACTGCGCCAAACTTATTTTGCGCAATTCCGTACACATGACAGTACTGCCCTAAATGTTTTCAAGTTGATGAATGTGTTTTCTTTCTGTGCAGTGAGCAATTATGCAATGCAATGTTGAGTTTCTGATATCATTTTACTGCGCCAAGCTTGTTTCGCTAAATTCCGTAAACATGACAGTACTGCCCTAAATATTTTAAACATGATGAATGTGTTTCTTTCCCTGTGCAGTGTGCAATTATGTAATACAAAGTTGAGTTTCTCGTATGATTTTGCTGCGCCAAACTTGTTTCGCTCAATTCCGTGCGCATGACAATACTGCCCCAAATGTTTTTAAATTGCTAAATGTGCTTCCTACCTTTTGCAGCGTGCGTTTGTGTGACACAATGTTGCGTTGTACATTGGATTTTACAGTGCCAAAACTGTTTTGCGCAATTACTTACAAAAGACAGTACTGCCCCAAATGTTTTTTTTAAAGTTGAATGTGTTTCCTTCCCTGTGCAGTGTCCAATTATACAATGGAAAGTTGAGTTTTGCATATGACTTTACTGCGCCAAACTTATTTTGCGCAATTCCGTACACATTACAGTACTGCCCTAAATGTTTTCAAGTTGATGAATGTGTTTTCTTTCTGTGCAGTGAGCAATTATGCAATGCAAAGTTGAGTTTCTGATATCATTTTACTGCGCCAAGCTTGTTTCGCTAAATTCCGTAAACATGACAGTACTGCCCTAAATATTTTAAACATGATGAATGTGTTTCTTTCCCTGTGCAGTGTGCAATTATGTAATACAAAGTTGAGTTTCTCGTATGATTTTGCTGCGCCAAACTTGTTTCGCTCAATTCCGTGCGCATGACAATACTGCCCCAAATGTTTTTAAATTGCTAAATGTGCTTCCTACCTTGTGCAGCGTGCGTTTGTGTGACACAATGTTGCGTTGTACATTGGATTTTACAGTGCCAAAACTGTTTTGCGCAATTACGTACAAAAGACAGTACTGCCCCAAATGTTTTTTTAAAGTTGAATGTGTTTCCTTCCCTGTGCAGTGTCCAATTATACAATGGAAAGTTGAGTTTTGCATATGACTTTACTGTGCCAAACTTATTTTGCGCAATTCCGTACACATGACAGTACTGCCCTAAATGTTTTCAAGTTGATGAATGTGTTTTCTTTCTGTGCAGTGAGCAATTATGCAATGCAATGTTGAGTTTCTGATATCATTTTACTGCGCCAAGCTTGTTTCGGTAAATTCCGTAAACATGACAGTACTGCCCTAAATATTTTAAACATGATGAATGTGTTTCTTTCCCTGTGCAGTGTGCAATTATGTAATACAAAGTTGAGTTTCTCGTATGATTTTGCTGCGCCAAACTTGTTTCGCTCAATTCCGTGCGCATGACAATACTGCCCCAAATGTTTTTAAATTGCTAAATGTGCTTCCTACCTTGTGCAGCGTGCGTTTGTGTGACACAATGTTGCGTTGTACATTGGATTTTACAGTGCCAAAACTGTTTTGCGCAATTACGTACAAAAGACAGTACTGCCCCAAATGTTTTTTTAAAGTTGAATGTGTTTCCTTCCCTGTGCAGTGTCCAATTATACAATGGAAAGTTGAGTTTTGCATATGACTTTACTGCGCCAAACTTATTTTGCGCAATTCCGTACACATGACAGTACTGCCCTAAATGTTTTCAAGTTGATGAATGTGTTTTCTTTCTGTGCAGTGAGCAATTATGCAATGCAATGTTGAGTTTCTGATATCATTTTACTGCGCCAAGCTTGTTTCGCTAAATTCCGTAAACATGACAGTACTGCCCTAAATATTTTAAACATGATGAATGTGTTTCTTTCCCTGTGCAGTGTGCAATTATGTAATACAAAGTTGAGTTTCTCGTATGATTTTGCTGCGCCAAACTTGTTTTGCTCAATTCCGTGCGCATGACAATACTGCCCCAAATGTTTTTAAATTGCTAAATGTGCTTCCTACCTTGTGCAGCGTGCGTTTGTGTGACACAATGTTGCGTTGTACATTGGATTTTACAGTGCCAAAACTGTTTTGCGCAATTACGTACAAAAGACAGTACTGCCCCAAATGTTTTTTTAAAGTTGAATGTGTTTCCTTCCCTGTGCAGTGTCCAATTATACAATGGAAAGTTGAGTTTTGCATATGACTTTACTGCGCCAAACTTATTTTGCGCAATTCCGTACACATGACAGTACTGCCCTAAATGTTTTCAAGTTGATGAATGTGTTTTCTTTCTGTGCAGTGAGCAATTATGCAATGCAAAGTTGAGTTTCTGATATCATTTTACTGCGCCAAGCTTGTTTCGCTAAATTCCGTAAACATGACAGTACTGCCCTAAATATTTTAAACATGATGAATGTGTTTCTTTCCCTGTGCAGTGTGCAATTATGTAATACAAAGTTGAGTTTCTCGTATGATTTTGCTGCGCCAAACTTGTTTCGCTCAATTCCGTGCGCATGACAATACTGCCCCAAATGTTTTTAAATTGCTAAATGTGCTTCCTACCTTGTGCAGCGTGCGTTTGTGTGACACAATGTTGCGTTGTACATTGGATTTTACAGTGCCAAAACTGTTTTGCGCAATTACGTACAAAAGACAGTACTGCCCCAAATGTTTTTTTTAAAGTTGAATGTGTTTCCTTCCCTGTGCAGTGTCCAATTATACAATGGAAAGTTGAGTTTTGCATATGACTTTACTGCGCCAAACTTATTTTGCACAATTCCGTACACATGACAGTACTGCCCTAAATGTTTTCAAGTTGATGAATGTGTTTTCTTTCTGTGCAGTGAGCAATTATGCAATGCAAAGTTGAGTTTCTGATATCATTTTACTGCGCCAAGCTTGTTTCGCTAAATTCCGTAAACATGACAGTACTGCCCTAAATATTTTAAACATGATGAATGTGTTTCTTTCCCTGTGCAGTGTGCAATTATGTAATACAAAGTTGAGTTTCTCGTATGATTTTGCTGCGCCAAACTTGTTTCGCTCAATTCCGTGCGCATGACAATACTGCCCCAAATGTTTTTAAATTGCTAAATGTGCTTCCTACCTTGTGCAGCGTGCGTTTGTGTGACACAATGTTGCGTTGTACATTGGATTTTACAGTGCCAAAACTGTTTTGCGCAATTACGTACAAAAGACAGTACTGCCCCAAATGTTTTTTTAAAGTTGAATGTGTTTCCTTCCCTGTGCAGTGTCCAATTATACAATGGAAAGTTGAGTTTTGCATATGACTTTACTGCGCCAAACTTATTTTGCGCAATTCCGTACACATGACAGTACTGCCCTAAATGTTTTCAAGTTGATGAATGTGTTTTCTTTCTGTGCAGTGAGCAATTATGCAATGCAAAGTTGAGTTTCTGATATCATTTTACTGCGCCAAGCTTGTTTCGCTAAATTCCGTAAACATGACAGTACTGCCCTAAATATTTTAAACATGATGAATGTGTTTCTTTCCCTGTGCAGTGTGCAATTATGTAATACAAAGTTGAGTTTCTCGTATGATTTTGCTGCGCCAAACTTGTTTCGCTCAATTCCGTGCGCATGACAATACTGCCCCAAATGTTTTTAAATTGCTAAATGTGCTTCCTACCTTGTGCAGCGTGCGTTTGTGTGACACAATGTTGCGTTGTACATTGGATTTTACAGTGCCAAAACTGTTTTGCGCAATTACGTACAAAAGACAGTACTGCCCCAAATGTTTTTTTAAAGTTGAATGTGTTTCCTTCCCTGTGCAGTGTCCAATTACACAATGGAAAGTTGAGTTTTGCATATGACTTTACTGCGCCAAACTTATTTTGCGCAATTCCGTACACATGACAGTACTGCCCTAAATGTTTTCAAGTTGATGAATGTGTTTTCTTTCTGTGCAGTGAGCAATTATGCAATGCAAAGTTGAGTTTCTGATATCATTTTACTGCGCCAAGCTTGTTTCGCTAAATTCCGTAAACATGACAGTACTGCCCTAAATATTTTAAACATGATGAATGTGTTTCTTTCCCTGTGCAGTGTGCAATTATGTAATACAAAGTTGAGTTTCTCGTATGATTTTGCTGCGCCAAACTTGTTTCGCTCAATTCCGTGCGCATGACAATACTGCCCCAAATGTTTTTAAATTGCTAAATGTGCTTCCTACCTTGTGCAGCGTGCGTTTGTGTGACACAATGTTGCGTTGTACATTGGATTTTACAGTGCCAAAACTGTTTTGCGCAATTACGTACAAAAGACAGTACTGCCCCAAATGTTTTTTTAAAGTTGAATGTGTTTCCTTCCCTGTGCAGTGTCCAATTACACAATGGAAAGTTGAGTTTTGCATATGACTTTACTGCGCCAAACTTATTTTGCGCAATTCCGTACACATGACAGTACTGCCCTAAATGTTTTCAAGTTGATGAATGTGTTTTCTTTCTGTGCAGTGAGCAATTATGCAATGCAAAGTTGAGTTTCTGATATCATTTTACTGCGCCAAGCTTGTTTCGCTAAATTCCGTAAACATGACAGTACTGCCCTAAATATTTTAAACATGATGAATGTGTTTCTTTCCCTGTGCAGTGTGCAATTATGTAATACAAAGTTGAGTTTCTCGTATGATTTTGCTGCG
The DNA here is from genome assembly GCF_039654945.1 of Dendrobates tinctorius. Classification (NCBI taxonomy): domain Eukaryota; kingdom Metazoa; phylum Chordata; class Amphibia; order Anura; family Dendrobatidae; genus Dendrobates; species Dendrobates tinctorius. Next base: position 45,259,954 of record NW_027361704.1, on the reverse strand, counting down.
CCAAACTTGTTTCGCTCAATTCCGTGCGCATGACAATACTGCCCCAAATGTTTTTAAATTGCTAAATGTGCTTCCTACCTTGTGCAGCGTGCGTTTGTGTGACACAATGTTGCGTTGTACATTGGATTTTACAGTGCCAAAACTGTTTTGCGCAATTACGTACAAAAGACAGTACTGCCCCAAATGTTTTTTTAAAGTTGAATGTGTTTCCTTCCCTGTGCAGTGTCCAATTATACAATGGAAAGTTGAGTTTTGCATATGACTTTACTGCGCCAAACTTATTTTGCGCAATTCCGTACACATGACAGTACTGCCCTAAATGTTTTCAAGTTGATGAATGTGTTTTCTTTCTGTGCAGTGAGCAATTATGCAATGCAAAGTTGAGTTTCTGATATCATTTTACTGCGCCAAGCTTGTTTCGCTAAATTCCGTAAACATGACAGTACTGCCCTAAATATTTTAAACATGATGAATGTGTTTCTTTCCCTGTGCAGTGTGCAATTATGTAATACAAAGTTGAGTTTCTCGTATGATTTTGCTGCGCCAAACTTGTTTCGCTCAATTCCGTGCGCATGACAATACTGCCCCAAATGTTTTTAAATTGCTAAATGTGCTTCCTACCTTGTGCAGCGTGCGTTTGTGTGACACAATGTTGCGTTGTACATTGGATTTTACAGTGCCAAAACTGTTTTGCGCAATTACGTACAAAAGACAGTACTGCCCCAAATGTTTTTTTTAAAGTTGAATGTGTTTCCTTCCCTGTGCAGTGTCCAATTATACAATGGAAAGTTGAGTTTTGCATATGACTTTACTGCGCCAAACTTATTTTGCGCAATTCCGTACACATGACAGTACTGCCCTAAATGTTTTCAAGTTGATGAATGTGTTTTCTTTCTGTGCAGTGAGCAATTATGCAATGCAAAGTTGAGTTTCTGATATCATTTTACTGCGCCAAGCTTGTTTCGGTAAATTCCGTAAACATGACAGTACTGCCCTAAATATTTTAAACATGATGAATGTGTTTCTTTCCCTGTGCAGTGTGCAATTATGTAATACAAAGTTGAGTTTCTCGTATGATTTTGCTGCGCCAAACTTGTTTCGCTCAATTCCGTGCGCATGACAATACTGCCCCAAATGTTTTTAAATTGCTAAATGTGCTTCCTACCTTGTGCAGCGTGCGTTTGTGTGACACAATGTTGCGTTGTACATTGGATTTTACAGTGCCAAAACTGTTTTGCGCAATTACGTACAAAAGACAGTACTGCCCCAAATGTTTTTTTAAAGTTGAATGTGTTTCCTTCCCTGTGCAGTGTCCAATTATACAATGGAAAGTTGAGTTTTGCATATGACTTTACTGCGCCAAACTTATTTTGCGCAATTCCGTACACATGACAGTACTGCCCTAAATGTTTTCAAGTTGATGAATGTGTTTTCTTTCTGTGCAGTGAGCAATTATGCAATGCAAAGTTGAGTTTCTGATATCATTTTACTGCGCCAAGCTTGTTTCGGTAAATTCCGTAAACATGACAGTACTGCCCTAAATATTTTAAACATGATGAATGTGTTTCTTTCCCTGTGCAGTGTGCAATTATGTAATACAAAGTTGAGTTTCTCGTATGATTTTGCTGTGCCAAACTTGTTTCGCTCAATTCCGTGCGCATGACAATACTGCCCCAAATGTTTTTAAATTGCTAAATGTGCTTCCTACCTTGTGCAGCGTGCGTTTGTGTGACACAATGTTGCGTTGTACATTGGATTTTACAGTGCCAAAACTGTTTTGCGCAATTACGTACAAAAGACAGTACTGCCCCAAATGTTTTTTTTAAAGTTGAATGTGTTTCCTTCCCTGTGCAGTGTCCAATTATACAATGGAAAGTTGAGTTTTGCATATGACTTTACTGCGCCAAACTTATTTTGCGCAATTCCGTACACATGACAGTACTGCCCTAAATGTTTTCAAGTTGATGAACGTGTTTTCTTTCTGTGCAGTGAGCAATTATGCAATGCAAAGTTGAGTTTCTGATATCATTTTACTGCGCCAAGCTTGTTTCGCTAAATTCCGTAAACATGACAGTACTGCCCTAAATATTTTAAACATGATGAATGTGTTTCTTTCCCTGTGCAGTGTGCAATTATGTAATACAAAGTTGAGTTTCTCGTATGATTTTGCTGCGCCAAACTTGTTTCGCTCAATTCCGTGCGCATGACAATACTGCCCCAAATGTTTTTAAATTGCTAAATGTGCTTCCTACCTTGTGCAGCGTGCGTTTGTGTGACACAATGTTGCGTTGTACATTGGATTTTACAGTGCCAAAACTGTTTTGCGCAATTACGTACAAAAGACAGTACTGCCCCAAATGTTTTTTTAAAGTTGAATGTGTTTCCTTCCCTGTGCAGTGTCCAATTATACAATGGAAAGTTGAGTTTTGCATATGACTTTACTGCGCCAAACTTATTTTGCGCAATTCCGTACACATGACAGTACTGCCCTAAATGTTTTCAAGTTGATGAATGTGTTTTCTTTCTGTGCAGTGAGCAATTATGCAATGCAATGTTGAGTTTCTGATATCATTTTACTGCGCCAAGCTTGTTTCGCTAAATTCCGTAAACATGACAGTACTGCCCTAAATATTTTAAACATGATGAATGTGTTTCTTTCCCTGTGCAGTGTGCAATTATGTAATACAAAGTTGAGTTTCTCGTATGATTTTGCTGCGCCAAACTTGTTTCGCTCAATTCCGTGCGCATGACAATACTGCCCCAAATGTTTTTAAATTGCTAAATGTGCTTCCTACCTTGTGCAGCGTGCGTTTGTGTGACACAATGTTGCGTTGTACATTGGATTTTACAGTGCCAAAACTGTTTTGCGCAATTACGTACAAAAGACAGTACTCCCCCAAATGTTTTTTTTAAAGTTGAATGTGTTTCCTTCCCTGTGCAGTGTCCAATTATACAATGGAAAGTTGAGTTTTGCATATGACTTTACTGCGCCAAACTTATTTTGCGCAATTCCGTACACATGACAGTACTGCCCTAAATGTTTTCAAGTTGATGAATGTGTTTTCTTTCTGTGCAGTGAGCAATTATGCAATGCAAAGTTGAGTTTCTGATATCATTTTACTGCGCCAAGCTTGTTTCGCTAAATTCCGTAAACATGACAGTACTGCCCTAAATATTTTAAACATGATGAATGTGTTTCTTTCCCTGTGCAGTGTGCAATTATGTAATACAAAGTTGAGTTTCTCGTATGATTTTGCTGCGCCAAACTTGTTTCGCTCAATTCCGTGCGCATGACAATACTGCCCCAAATGTTTTTAAATTGCTAAATGTGCTTCCTACCTTGTGCAGCGTGCGTTTGTGTGACACAATGTTGCGTTGTACATTGGATTTTACAGTGCCAAAACTGTTTTGCGCAATTACGTACAAAAGACAGTACTGCCCCAAATGTTTTTTTTAAAGTTGAATGTGTTTCCTTCCCTGTGCAGTGTCCAATTATACAATGGAAAGTTGAGTTTTGCATATGACTTTACTGCGCCAAACTTATTTTGCGCAATTCCGTACACATGACAGTACTGCCCTAAATGTTTTCAAGTTGATGAATGTGTTTTCTTTCTGTGCAGTGAGCAATTATGCAATGCAAAGTTGAGTTTCTGATATCATTTTACTGCGCCAAGCTTGTTTCGCTAAATTCCGTAAACATGACAGTACTGCCCTAAATATTTTAAACATGATGAATGTGTTTCTTTCCCTGTGCAGTGTGCAATTATGTAATACAAAGTTGAGTTTCTCGTATGATTTTGCTGCGCCAAACTTGTTTCGCTCAATTCCGTGCGCATGACAATACTGCCCCAAATGTTTTTAAATTGCTAAATGTGCTTCCTACCTTGTGCAGCGTGCGTTTGTGTGACACAATGTTGCGTTGTACATTGGATTTTACAGTGCCAAAACTGTTTTGCGCAATTATGTACAAAAGACAGTACTGCCCCAAATGTTTTTTTAAAGTTGAATGTGTTTCCTTCCCTGTGCAGTGTCCAATTATACAATGGAAAGTTGAGTTTTGCATATGACTTTACTGCGCCAAACTTATTTTGCGCAATTCCGTACACATGACAGTACTGCCCTAAATGTTTTCAAGTTGATGAATGTGTTTTCTTTCTGTGCAGTGAGCAATTATGCAATGCAATGTTGAGTTTCTGATATCATTTTACTGCGCCAAGCTTGTTTCGCTAAATTCCGTAAACATGACAGTACTGCCCTAAATATTTTAAACATGATGAATGTGTTTCTTTCCCTGTGCAGTGTGCAATTATGTAATACAAAGTTGAGTTTCTCGTATGATTTTGCTGCGCCAAACTTGTTTCGCTCAATTCCGTGCGCATGACAATACTGCCCCAAATGTTTTTAAATTGCTAAATGTGCTTCCTACCTTGTGCAGCGTGCGTTTGTGTGACACAATGTTGCGTTGTACATTGGATTTTACAGTGCCAAAACTGTTTTGCGCAATTACGTACAAAAGACAGTACTGCCCCAAATGTTTTTTTTAAAGTTGAATGTGTTTCCTTCCCTGTGCAGTGTCCAATTATACAATGGAAAGTTGAGTTTTGCATATGACTTTACTGCGCCAAACTTATTTTGCGCAATTCCGTACACATTACAGTACTGCCCTAAATGTTTTCAAGTTGATGAATGTGTTTTCTTTCTGTGCAGTGAGCAATTATGCAATGCAAAGTTGAGTTTCTGATATCATTTTACTGCGCCAAGCTTGTTTCGCTAAATTCCGTAAACATGACAGTACTGCCCTAAATATTTTAAACATGATGAATGTGTTTCTTTCCCTGTGCAGTGTGCAATTATGTAATACAAAGTTGAGTTTCTCGTATGATTTTGCTGCGCCAAACTTGTTTCGCTCAATTCCGTGCGCATGACAATACTGCCCCAAATGTTTTTAAATTGCTAAATGTGCTTCCTACCTTGTGCAGCGTGCGTTTGTGTGACACAATGTTGCGTTGTACATTGGATTTTACAGTGCCAAAACTGTTTTGCGCAATTACGTACAAAAGACAGTACTGCCCCAAATGTTTTTTTAAAGTTGAATGTGTTTCCTTCCCTGTGCAGTGTCCAATTATACAATGGAAAGTTGAGTTTTGCATATGACTTTACTGCGCCAAACTTATTTTGCGCAATTCCGTACACATGACAGTACTGCCCTAAATGTTTTCAAGTTGATGAATGTGTTTTCTTTCTGTGCAGTGAGCAATTATGCAATGCAATGTTGAGTTTCTGATATCATTTTACTGCGCCAAGCTTGTTTCGCTAAATTCCGTAAACATGACAGTACTGCCCTAAATATTTTAAACATGATGAATGTGTTTCTTTCCCTGTGCAGTGTGCAATTATGTAATACAAAGTTGAGTTTCTCGTATGATTTTGCTGCGCCAAACTTGTTTCGCTCAATTCCGTGCGCATGACAATACTGCCCCAAATGTTTTTAAATTGCTAAATGTGCTTCCTACCTTGTGCAGCGTGCGTTTGTGTGACACAATGTTGCGTTGTACATTGGATTTTACAGTGCCAAAACTGTTTTGCGCAATTACGTACAAAAGACAGTACTCCCCCAAATGTTTTTTTTAAAGTTGAATGTGTTTCCTTCCCTGTGCAGTGTCCAATTATACAATGGAAAGTTGAGTTTTGCATATGACTTTACTGCGCCAAACTTATTTTGCGCAATTCCGTACACATGACAGTACTGCCCTAAATGTTTTCAAGTTGATGAATGTGTTTTCTTTCTGTGCAGTGAGCAATTATGCAATGCAAAGTTGAGTTTCTGATATCATTTTACTGCGCCAAGCTTGTTTCGCTAAATTCCGTAAACATGACAGTACTGCCCTAAATATTTTAAACATGATGAATGTGTTTCTTTCCCTGTGCAGTGTGCAATTATGTAATACAAAGTTGAGTTTCTCGTATGATTTTGCTGCGCCAAACTTGTTTCGCTCAATTCCGTGCGCATGACAATACTGCCCCAAATGTTTTTAAATTGCTAAATGTGCTTCCTACCTTGTGCAGCGTGCGTTTGTGTGACACAATGTTGCGTTGTACATTGGATTTTACAGTGCCAAAACTGTTTTGCGCAATTACGTACAAAAGACAGTACTGCCCCAAATGTTTTTTTTAAAGTTGAATGTGTTTCCTTCCCTGTGCAGTGTCCAATTATACAATGGAAAGTTGAGTTTTGCATATGACTTTACTGCGCCAAACTTATTTTGCGCAATTCCGTACACATGACAGTACTGCCCTAAATGTTTTCAAGTTGATGAATGTGTTTTCTTTCTGTGCAGTGAACAATTATGCAATGCAAAGTTGAGTTTCTGATATCATTTTACTGCGCCAAGCTTGTTTCGCTAAATTCCGTAAACATGACAGTACTGCCCTAAATATTTTAAACATGATGAATGTGTTTCTTTCCCTGTGCAGTGTGCAATTATGTAATACAAAGTTGAGTTTCTCGTATGATTTTGCTGCGCCAAACTTGTTTCGCTCAATTCCGTGCGCATGACAATACTGCCCCAAATGTTTTTAAATTGCTAAATGTGCTTCCTACCTTGTGCAGCGTGCGTTTGTGTGACACAATGTTGCGTTGTACATTGGATTTTACAGTGCCAAAACTGTTTTGCGCAATTACGTACAAAAGACAGTACTGCCCCAAATGTTTTTTTAAAGTTGAATGTGTTTCCTTCCCTGTGCAGTGTCCAATTATACAATGGAAAGTTGAGTTTTGCATATGACTTTACTGCGCCAAACTTATTTTGCGCAATTCCGTACACATGACAGTACTGCCCTAAATGTTTTCAAGTTGATGAATGTGTTTTCTTTCTGTGCAGTGAGCAATTATGCAATGCAATGTTGAGTTTCTGATATCATTTTACTGCGCCAAGCTTGTTTCGCTAAATTCCGTAAACATGACAGTACTGCCCTAAATATTTTAAACATGATGAATGTGTTTCTTTCCCTGTGCAGTGTGCAATTATGTAATACAAAGTTGAGTTTCTCGTATGATTTTGCTGCGCCAAACTTGTTTCGCTCAATTCCGTGCGCATGACAATACTGCCCCAAATGTTTTTAAATTGCTAAATGTGCTTCCTACCTTTTGCAGCGTGCGTTTGTGTGACACAATGTTGCGTTGTACATTGGATTTTACAGTGCCAAAACTGTTTTGCGCAATTACTTACAAAAGACAGTACTGCCCCAAATGTTTTTTTTAAAGTTGAATGTGTTTCCTTCCCTGTGCAGTGTCCAATTATACAATGGAAAGTTGAGTTTTGCATATGACTTTACTGCGCCAAACTTATTTTGCGCAATTCCGTACACATTACAGTACTGCCCTAAATGTTTTCAAGTTGATGAATGTGTTTTCTTTCTGTGCAGTGAGCAATTATGCAATGCAAAGTTGAGTTTCTGATATCATTTTACTGCGCCAAGCTTGTTTCGCTAAATTCCGTAAACATGACAGTACTGCCCTAAATATTTTAAACATGATGAATGTGTTTCTTTCCCTGTGCAGTGTGCAATTATGTAATACAAAGTTGAGTTTCTCGTATGATTTTGCTGCGCCAAACTTGTTTCGCTCAATTCCGTGCGCATGACAATACTGCCCCAAATGTTTTTAAATTGCTAAATGTGCTTCCTACCTTGTGCAGCGTGCGTTTGTGTGACACAATGTTGCGTTGTACATTGGATTTTACAGTGCCAAAACTGTTTTGCGCAATTACGTACAAAAGACAGTACTGCCCCAAATGTTTTTTTAAAGTTGAATGTGTTTCCTTCCCTGTGCAGTGTCCAATTATACAATGGAAAGTTGAGTTTTGCATATGACTTTACTGTGCCAAACTTATTTTGCGCAATTCCGTACACATGACAGTACTGCCCTAAATGTTTTCAAGTTGATGAATGTGTTTTCTTTCTGTGCAGTGAGCAATTATGCAATGCAATGTTGAGTTTCTGATATCATTTTACTGCGCCAAGCTTGTTTCGGTAAATTCCGTAAACATGACAGTACTGCCCTAAATATTTTAAACATGATGAATGTGTTTCTTTCCCTGTGCAGTGTGCAATTATGTAATACAAAGTTGAGTTTCTCGTATGATTTTGCTGCGCCAAACTTGTTTCGCTCAATTCCGTGCGCATGACAATACTGCCCCAAATGTTTTTAAATTGCTAAATGTGCTTCCTACCTTGTGCAGCGTGCGTTTGTGTGACACAATGTTGCGTTGTACATTGGATTTTACAGTGCCAAAACTGTTTTGCGCAATTACGTACAAAAGACAGTACTGCCCCAAATGTTTTTTTAAAGTTGAATGTGTTTCCTTCCCTGTGCAGTGTCCAATTATACAATGGAAAGTTGAGTTTTGCATATGACTTTACTGCGCCAAACTTATTTTGCGCAATTCCGTACACATGACAGTACTGCCCTAAATGTTTTCAAGTTGATGAATGTGTTTTCTTTCTGTGCAGTGAGCAATTATGCAATGCAATGTTGAGTTTCTGATATCATTTTACTGCGCCAAGCTTGTTTCGGTAAATTCCGTAAACATGACAGTACTGCCCTAAATATTTTAAACATGATGAATGTGTTTCTTTCCCTGTGCAGTGTGCAATTATGTAATACAAAGTTGAGTTTCTCGTATGATTTTGCTGCGCCAAACTTGTTTCGCTCAATTCCGTGCGCATGACAATACTGCCCCAAATGTTTTTAAATTGCTAAATGTGCTTCCTACCTTGTGCAGCGTGCGTTTGTGTGACACAATGTTGCGTTGTACATTGGATTTTACAGTGCCAAAACTGTTTTGCGCAATTACGTACAAAAGACAGTACTGCCCCAAATGTTTTTTTAAAGTTGAATGTGTTTCCTTCCCTGTGCAGTGTCCAATTATACAATGGAAAGTTGAGTTTTGCATATGACTTTACTGCGCCAAACTTATTTTGCGCAATTCCGTACACATGACAGTACTGCCCTAAATGTTTTCAAGTTGATGAATGTGTTTTCTTTCTGTGCAGTGAGCAATTATGCAATGCAAAGTTGAGTTTCTGATATCATTTTACTGCGCCAAGCTTGTTTCGCTAAATTCCGTAAACATGACAGTACTGCCCTAAATATTTTAAACATGATGAATGTGTTTCTTTCCCTGTGCAGTGTGCAATTATGTAATACAAAGTTGAGTTTCTCGTATGATTTTGCTGCGCCAAACTTGTTTCGCTCAATTCCGTGCGCATGACAATACTGCCCCAAATGTTTTTAAATTGCTAAATGTGCTTCCTACCTTGTGCAGCGTGCGTTTGTGTGACACAATGTTGCGTTGTACATTGGATTTTACAGTGCCAAAACTGTTTTGCGCAATTACGTACAAAAGACAGTACTGCCCCAAATGTTTTTTTTAAAGTTGAATGTGTTTCCTTCCCTGTGCAGTGTCCAATTATACAATGGAAAGTTGAGTTTTGCATATGACTTTACTGCGCCAAACTTATTTTGCACAATTCCGTACACATGACAGTACTGCCCTAAATGTTTTCAAGTTGATGAATGTGTTTTCTTTCTGTGCAGTGAGCAATTATGCAATGCAAAGTTGAGTTTCTGATATCATTTTACTGCGCCAAGCTTGTTTCGCTAAATTCCGTAAACATGACAGTACTGCCCTAAATATTTTAAACATGATGAATGTGTTTCTTTCCCTGTGCAGTGTGCAATTATGTAATACAAAGTTGAGTTTCTCGTATGATTTTGCTGCGCCAAACTTGTTTCGCTCAATTCCGTGCGCATGACAATACTGCCCCAAATGTTTTTAAATTGCTAAATGTGCTTCCTACCTTGTGCAGCGTGCGTTTGTGTGACACAATGTTGCGTTGTACATTGGATTTTACAGTGCCAAAACTGTTTTGCGCAATTACGTACAAAAGACAGTACTGCCCCAAATGTTTTTTTAAAGTTGAATGTGTTTCCTTCCCTGTGCAGTGTCCAATTATACAATGGAAAGTTGAGTTTTGCATATGACTTTACTGCGCCAAACTTATTTTGCGCAATTCCGTACACATGACAGTACTGCCCTAAATGTTTTCAAGTTGATGAATGTGTTTTCTTTCTGTGCAGTGAGCAATTATGCAATGCAAAGTTGAGTTTCTGATATCATTTTACTGCGCCAAGCTTGTTTCGCTAAATTCCGTAAACATGACAGTACTGCCCTAAATATTTTAAACATGATGAATGTGTTTCTTTCCCTGTGCAGTGTGCAATTATGTAATACAAAGTTGAGTTTCTCGTATGATTTTGCTGCGCCAAACTTGTTTCGCTCAATTCCGTGCGCATGACAATACTGCCCCAAATGTTTTTAAATTGCTAAATGTGCTTCCTACCTTGTGCAGCGTGCGTTTGTGTGACACAATGTTGCGTTGTACATTGGATTTTACAGTGCCAAAACTGTTTTGCGCAATTACGTACAAAAGACAGTACTGCCCCAAATGTTTTTTTAAAGTTGAATGTGTTTCCTTCCCTGTGCAGTGTCCAATTACACAATGGAAAGTTGAGTTTTGCATATGACTTTACTGCGCCAAACTTATTTTGCGCAATTCCGTACACATGACAGTACTGCCCTAAATGTTTTCAAGTTGATGAATGTGTTTTCTTTCTGTGCAGTGAGCAATTATGCAATGCAAAGTTGAGTTTCTGATATCATTTTACTGCGCCAAGCTTGTTTCGCTAAATTCCGTAAACATGACAGTACTGCCCTAAATATTTTAAACATGATGAATGTGTTTCTTTCCCTGTGCAGTGTGCAATTATGTAATACAAAGTTGAGTTTCTCGTATGATTTTGCTGCGCCAAACTTGTTTCGCTCAATTCCGTGCGCATGACAATACTGCCCCAAATGTTTTTAAATTGCTAAATGTGCTTCCTACCTTGTGCAGCGTGCGTTTGTGTGACACAATGTTGCGTTGTACATTGGATTTTACAGTGCCAAAACTGTTTTGCGCAATTACGTACAAAAGACAGTACTGCCCCAAATGTTTTTTTAAAGTTGAATGTGTTTCCTTCCCTGTGCAGTGTCCAATTACACAATGGAAAGTTGAGTTTTGCATATGACTTTACTGCGCCAAACTTATTTTGCGCAATTCCGTACACATGACAGTACTGCCCTAAATGTTTTCAAGTTGATGAATGTGTTTTCTTTCTGTGCAGTGAGCAATTATGCAATGCAAAGTTGAGTTTCTGATATCATTTTACTGCGCCAAGCTTGTTTCGCTAAATTCCGTAAACATGACAGTACTGCCCTAAATATTTTAAACATGATGAATGTGTTTCTTTCCCTGTGCAGTGTGCAATTATGTAATACAAAGTTGAGTTTCTCGTATGATTTTGCTGCGCCAAACTTGTTTCGCTCAATTCCGTGCGCATGACAATACTGCCCCAAATGTTTTTAAATTGCTAAATGTGCTTCCTACCTTGTGCAGCGTGCGTTTGTGTGACACAATGTTGCGTTGTACATTGGATTTTACAGTGCCAAAACTGTTTTGCGCAATTACGTACAAAAGACAGTACTGCCCCAAATGTTTTTTTAAAGTTGAATGTGTTTCCTTCCCTGTGCAGTGTCCAATTATACAATGGAAAGTTGAGTTTTGCATATGACTTTACTGCGCCAAACTTATTTTGCGCAATTCCGTACACATGACAGTACTGCCCTAAATGTTTTCAAGTTGATGAATGTGTTTTCTTTCTGTGCAGTGAGCAATTATGCAATGCAAAGTTGAGTTTCTGATATCATTTTACTGCGCCAAGCTTGTTTCGCTAAATTCCGTAAACATGACAGTACTGCCCTAAATATTTTAAACATGATGAATGTGTTTCTTTCCCTGTGCAGTGTGCAATTATGTAATACAAAGTTGAGTTTCTCGTATGATTTTGCTGCGCCAAACTTGTTTCGCTCAATTCCGTGCGCATGACAATACTGCCCCAAATGTTTTTAAATTGCTAAATGTGCTTCCTACCTTGTGCAGCGTGCGTTTGTGTGACACAATGTTGCGTTGTACATTGGATTTTACAGTGCCAAAACTGTTTTGCGCAATTACGTACAAAAGACAGTACTGCCCCAAATGTTTTTTTTAAAGTTGAATGTGTTTCCTTCCCTGTGCAGTGTCCAATTATACAATGGAAAGTTGAGTTTTGCATATGACTTTACTGCGCCAAACTTATTTTGCGCAATTCCGTACACATGACAGTACTGCCCTAAATGTTTTCAAGTTGATGAATGTGTTTTCTTTCTGTGCAGTGAGCAATTATGCAATGCAAAGTTGAGTTTCTGATATCATTTTACTGCGCCAAGCTTGTTTCGGTAAATTCCGTAAACATGACAGTACTGCCCTAAATATTTTAAACATGATGAATGTGTTTCTTTCCCTGTGCAGTGTGCAATTATGTAATACAAAGTTGAGTTTCTCGTATGATTTTGCTGCGCCAAACTTGTTTCGCTCAATTCCGTGCGCATGACAATACTGCCCCAAATGTTTTTAAATTGCTAAATGTGCTTCCTACCTTGTGCAGCGTGCGTTTGTGTGACACAATGTTGCGTTGTACATTGGATTTTACAGTGCCAAAACTGTTTTGCGCAATTACGTACAAAAGACAGTACTGCCCCAAATGTTTTTTTAAAGTTGAATGTGTTTCCTTCCCTGTGCAGTGTCCAATTATACAATGGAAAGTTGAGTTTTGCATATGACTTTACTGCGCCAAACTTATTTTGCGCAATTCCGTACACATGACAGTACTGCCCTAAATGTTTTCAAGTTGATGAATGTGTTTTCTTTCTGTGCAGTGAGCAATTATGCAATGCAAAGTTGAGTTTCTGATATCATTTTACTGCGCCAAGCTTGTTTCGGTAAATTCCGTAAACATGACAGTACTGCCCTAAATATTTTAAACATGATGAATGTGTTTCTTTCCCTGTGCAGTGTGCAATTATGTAATACAAAGTTGAGTTTCTCGTATGATTTTGCTGTGCCAAACTTGTTTCGCTCAATTCCGTGCGCATGACAATACTGCCCCAAATGTTTTTAAATTGCTAAATGTGCTTCCTACCTTGTGCAGCGTGCGTTTGTGTGACACAATGTTGCGTTGTACATTGGATTTTACAGTGCCAAAACTGTTTTGCGCAATTACGTACAAAAGACAGTACTGCCCCAAATGTTTTTTTTAAAGTTGAATGTGTTTCCTTCCCTGTGCAGTGTCCAATTATACAATGGAAAGTTGAGTTTTGCATATGACTTTACTGCGCCAAACTTATTTTGCGCAATTCCGTACACATGACAGTACTGCCCTAAATGTTTTCAAGTTGATGAACGTGTTTTCTTTCTGTGCAGTGAGCAATTATGCAATGCAAAGTTGAGTTTCTGATATCATTTTACTGCGCCAAGCTTGTTTCGCTAAATTCCGTAAACATGACAGTACTGCCCTAAATATTTTAAACATGATGAATGTGTTTCTTTCCCTGTGCAGTGTGCAATTATGTAATACAAAGTTGAGTTTCTCGTATGATTTTGCTGCGCCAAACTTGTTTCGCTCAATTCCGTGCGCATGACAATACTGCCCCAAATGTTTTTAAATTGCTAAATGTGCTTCCTACCTTGTGCAGCGTGCGTTTGTGTGACACAATGTTGCGTTGTACATTGGATTTTACAGTGCCAAAACTGTTTTGCGCAATTACGTACAAAAGACAGTACTGCCCCAAATGTTTTTTTAAAGTTGAATGTGTTTCCTTCCCTGTGCAGTGTCCAATTATACAATGGAAAGTTGAGTTTTGCATATGACTTTACTGCGCCAAACTTATTTTGCGCAATTCCGTACACATGACAGTACTGCCCTAAATGTTTTCAAGTTGATGAATGTGTTTTCTTTCTGTGCAGTGAGCAATTATGCAATGCAAAGTTGAGTTTCTGATATCATTTTACTGCGCCAAGCTTGTTTCGGTAAATTCCGTAAACATGACAGTACTGCCCTAAATATTTTAAACATGATGAATGTGTTTATTTCCCTGTGCAGTGTGCAATTATGTAATACAAAGTTGAGTTTCTCGTATGATTTTGCTGTGCCAAACTTGTTTCGCTCAATTCCGTGCGCATGACAATACTGCCCCAAATGTTTTTAAATTGCTAAATGTGCTTCCTACCTTGTGCAGCGTGCGTTTGTGTGACACAATGTTGCGTTGTACATTGGATTTTACAGTGCCAAAACTGTTTTGCGCAATTACGTACAAAAGACAGTACTGCCCCAAATGTTTTTTTTAAAGTTGAATGTGTTTCCTTCCCTGTGCAGTGTCCAATTATACAATGGAAAGTTGAGTTTTGCATATGACTTTACTGCGCCAAACTTATTTTGCGCAATTCCGTACACATGACAGTACTGCCCTAAATGTTTTCAAGTTGATGAATGTGTTTTCTTTCTGTGCAGTGAGCAATTATGCAATGCAAAGTTGAGTTTCTGATATCATTTTACTGCGCCAAGCTTGTTTCGCTAAATTCCGTAAACATGACAGTACTGCCCTAAATATTTTAAACATGATGAATGTGTTTCTTTCCCTGTGCAGTGTGCAATTATGTAATACAAAGTTGAGTTTCTCGTATGATTTTGCTGCGCCAAACTTGTTTCGCTCAATTCCGTGCGCATGACAATACTGCCCCAAATGTTTTTAAATTGCTAAATGTGCTTCCTACCTTGTGCAGCGTGCGTTTGTGTGACACAATGTTGCGTTGTACATTGGATTTTACAGTGCCAAAACTGTTTTGCGCAATTACGTACAAAAGACAGTACTGCCCCAAATGTTTTTTTAAAGTTGAATGTGTTTCCTTCCCTGTGCAGTGTCCAATTATACAATGGAAAGTTGAGTTTTGCATATGACTTTACTGCGCCAAACTTATTTTGCGCAATTCCGTACACATGACAGTACTGCCCTAAATGTTTTCAAGTTGATGAATGTGTTTTCTTTCTGTGCAGTGAGCAATTATGCAATGCAATGTTGAGTTTCTGATATCATTTTACTGCGCCAAGCTTGTTTCGCTAAATTCCGTAAACATGACAGTACTGCCCTAAATATTTTAAACATGATGAATGTGTTTCTTTCCCTGTGCAGTGTGCAATTATGTAATACAAAGTTGAGTTTCTCGTATGATTTTGCTGCGCCAAACTTGTTTCGCTCAATTCCGTGCGCATGACAATACTGCCCCAAATGTTTTTAAATTGCTAAATGTGCTTCCTACCTTGTGCAGCGTGCGTTTGTGTGACACAATGTTGCGTTGTACATTGGATTTTACAGTGCCAAAACTGTTTTGCGCAATTACGTACAAAAGACAGTACTGCCCCAAATGTTTTTTTAAAGTTGAATGTGTTTCCTTCCCTGTGCAGTGTCCAATTATACAATGGAAAGTTGAGTTTTGCATATGACTTTACTGCGCCAAACTTATTTTGTGCAATTCCGTACACATGACAGTACTGCCCTAAATGTTTTCAAGTTGATGAATGTGTTTTCTTTCTGTGCAGTGAGCAATTATGCAATGCAAAGTTGAGTTTCTGATATCATTTTACTGCGCCAAGCTTGTTTCGCTAAATTCCGTAAACATGACAGTACTGCCCTAAATATTTTAAACATGATGAATGTGTTTCTTTCCCTGTGCAGTGTGCAATTATGTAATACAAAGTTGAGTTTCTCGTATGATTTTGCTGCTCCAAACTTGTTTCGCTCAATTCCGTGCGCATGACAATACTGCCCCAAATGTTTTTAAATTGCTAAATGTGCTTCCTACCTTGTGCAGCGTGCGTTTGTGTGACACAATGTTGCGTTGTACATTGGATTTTACAGTGCCAAAACTGTTTTGCGCAATTACGTACAAAAGACAGTACTGCCCCAAATGTTTTTTTAAAGTTGAATGTGTTTCCTTCCCTGTGCAGTGTCCAATTACACAATGGAAAGTTGAGTTTTGCATATGACTTTACTGCGCCAAACTTATTTTGCGCAATTCCGTACACATGACAGTACTGCCCTAAATGTTTTCAAGTTGATGAATGTGTTTTCTTTCTGTGCAGTGAGCAATTATGCAATGCAAAGTTGAGTTTCTGATATCATTTTACTGCGCCAAGCTTGTTTCGCTAAATTCCGTAAACATGACAGTACTGCCCTAAATATTTTAAACATGATGAATGTGTTTCTTTCCCTGTGCAGTGTGCAATTATGTAATACAAAGTTGAGTTTCTCGTATGATTTTGCTGCGCCAAACTTGTTTCGCTCAATTCCGTGCGCATGACAATACTGCCCCAAATGTTTTTAAATTGCTAAATGTGCTTCCTACCTTGTGCAGCGTGCGTTTGTGTGACACAATGTTGCGTTGTACATTGGATTTTACAGTGCCAAAACTGTTTTGCGCAATTACGTACAAAAGACAGTACTGCCCCAAATGTTTTTTTAAAGTTGAATGTGTTTCCTTCCCTGTGCAGTGTCCAATTACAAAAATGGAAAGTTGAGTTTTGCATATGACTTTACTGCGCCAAACTTATTTTGCGCAATTCCGTACACATGACAGTACTGCCCTAAATGTTTTCAAGTTGATGAATGTGTTTTCTTTCTGTGCAGTGAGCAATTATGCAATGCAAAGTTGAGTTTCTGATATCATTTTACTGCGCCAAGCTTGTTTCGCTAAATTCCGTAAACATGACAGTACTGCCCTAAATATTTTAAACATGATGAATGTGTTTCTTTCCCTGTGCAGTGTGCAATTATGTAATACAAAGTTGAGTTTCTCGTATGATTTTGCTGCGCCAAACTTGTTTCGCTCAATTCCGTGCGCATGACAATACTGCCCCAAATGTTTTTAAATTGCTAAATGTGCTTCCTACCTTGTGCAGCGTGCGTTTGTGTGACACAATGTTGCGTTGTACATTGGATTTTACAGTGCCAAAACTGTTTTGCGCAATTACGTACAAAAGACAGTACTGCCCCAAATGTTTTTTTAAAGTTGAATGTGTTTCCTTCCCTGTGCAGTGTCCAATTATACAATGGAAAGTTGAGTTTTGCATATGACTTTACTGCGCCAAACTTATTTTGCGCAATTCCGTACACATGACAGTACTGCCCTAAATGTTTTCAAGTTGATGAATGTGTTTTCTTTCTGTGCAGTGAGCAATTATGCAATGCAATGTTGAGTTTCTGATATCATTTTACTGCGCCAAGCTTGTTTCGGTAAATTCCGTAAACATGACAGTACTGCCCTAAATATTTTAAACATGATGAATGTGTTTCTTTCCCTGTGCAGTGTGCAATTATGTAATACAAAGTTGAGTTTCTCGTATGATTTTGCTGCGCCAAACTTGTTTCGCTCAATTCCGTGCGCATGACAATACTGCCCCAAATGTTTTTAAATTGCTAAATGTGCTTCCTACCTTGTGCAGCGTGCGTTTGTGTGACACAATGTTGCGTTGTACATTGGATTTTACAGTGCCAAAACTGTTTTGCGCAATTACGTACAAAAGACAGTACTGCCCCAAATGTTTTTTTAAAGTTGAATGTGTTTCCTTCCCTGTGCAGTGTCCAATTATACAATGGAAAGTTGAGTTTTGCATATGACTTTACTGCGCCAAACTTATTTTGCGCAATTCCGTACACATGACAGTACTGCCCTAAATGTTTTCAAGTTGATGAATGTGTTTTCTTTCTGTGCAGTGAGCAATTATGCAATGCAATGTTGAGTTTCTGATATCATTTTACTGCGCCAAGCTTGTTTCGCTAAATTCCGTAAACATGACAGTACTGCCCTAAATATTTTAAACATGATGAATGTGTTTCTTTCCCTGTGCAGTGTGCAATTATGTAATACAAAGTTGAGTTTCTCGTATGATTTTGCTGCGCCAAACTTGTTTCGCTCAATTCCGTGCGCATGACAATACTGCCCCAAATGTTTTTAAATTGCTAAATGTGCTTCCTACCTTGTGCAGCGTGCGTTTGTGTGACACAATGTTGCGTTGTACATTGGATTTTACAGTGCCAAAACTGTTTTGCGCAATTACGTACAAAAGACAGTACTGCCCCAAATGTTTTTTTAAAGTTGAATGTGTTTCCTTCCCTGTGCAGTGTCCAATTATACAATGGAAAGTTGAGTTTTGCATATGACTTTACTGCGCCAAACTTATTTTGCGCAATTCCGTACACATGACAGTACTGCCCTAAATGTTTTCAAGTTGATGAATGTGTTTTCTTTCTGTGCAGTGAGCAATTATGCAATGCAAAGTTGAGTTTCTGATATCATTTTACTGCGCCAAGCTTGTTTCGCTAAATTCCGTAAACATGACAGTACTGCCCTAAATATTTTAAACATGATGAATGTGTTTCTTTCCCTGTGCAGTGTGCAAATATGTAATACAAAGTTGAGTTTCTCGTATGATTTTGCTGCGCCAAACTTGTTTCGCTCAATTCCGTGCGCATGATAATACTGCCCCAAATGTTTTTAAATTGCTAAATGTGCTTCCTACCTTGTGCAGCGTGCGTTTGTGTGACACAATGTTGCGTTGTACATTGGATTTTACAGTGCCAAAACTGTTTTGCGCAATTACGTACAAAAGACAGTACTGCCCCAAATGTTTTTTTTAAAGTTGAAAGTGTTTCCTTCCCTGTGCAGTGTCCAATTATACAATGGAAAGTTGAGTTTTGCATATGACTTTACTGCGCCAAACTTATTTTGCGCAATTCCGTACACATGACAGTACTGCCCTAAATGTTTTCAAGTTGATGAATGTGTTTTCTTTCTGTGCAGTGAGCAATTATGCAATGCAAAGTTGAGTTTCTGATATCATTTTACTGCGCCAAGCTTGTTTCGCTAAATTCCGTAAACATGACAGTACTGCCCTAAATATTGTAAACATGATGAATGTGTTTCTTTCCCTGTGCAGTGTGCAATTATGTAATACAAAGTTGAGTTTCTCGTATGATTTTGCTGCGCCAAACTTGTTTCGCTCAATTCCGTGCGCATGACAATACTGCCCCAAATGTTTTTAAATTGCTAAATGTGCTTCCTACCTTGTGCAGCGTGCGTTTGTGTGACACAATGTTGCGTTGTACATTGGATTTTACAGTGCCAAAACTGTTTTGCGCAATTACGTACAAAAGACAGTACTGCCCCAAATGTTTTTTTTAAAGTTGAATGTGTTTCCTTCCCTGTGCAGTGTCCAATTATACAATGGATAGTTGAGTTTTTTACATATGACTTTACTGCGCCAAACTTATTTTGCGCAATTCCGTACACATGACAGTACTGCCCTAAATGTTTTCAAGTTGATGAATGTGTTTTCTTTCTGTGCAGTGAGCAATTATGCAATGCAAAGTTGAGTTTCTGATATCATTTTACTGCGCCAAGCTTGTTTCGCTAAATTCCGTAAACATGACAGTACTGCCCTAAATATTTTAAACATGATGAATGTGTTTCTTTCCCTGTGCAGTGTGCAATTATGTAATACAAAGTTGAGTTTCTCGTATGATTTTGCTGCGCCAAACTTGTTTCGCTCAATTCCGTGCGCATGACAATACTGCCCCAAATGTTTTTAAATTGCTAAATGTGCTTCCTACCTTGTGCAGCGTGCGTTTGTGTGACACAATGTTGCGTTGTACATTGGATTTTACAGTGCCAAAACTGTTTTGCGCAATTACGTACAAAAGACAGTACTGCCCCAAATGTTTTTTTAAAGTTGAATGTGTTTCCTTCCCTGTGCAGTGTCCAATTATACAATGGAAAGTTGAGTTTTGCATATGACTTTACTGCGCCAAACTTATTTTGCGCAATTCCGTACACATGACAGTACTGCCCTAAATGTTTTCAAGTTGATGAATGTGTTTTCTTTCTGTGCAGTGAGCAATTATGCAATGCAAAGTTGAGTTTCTGATATCATTTTACTGCGCCAAGCTTGTTTCGCTAAATTCCGTAAACATGACAGTACTGCCCTAAATATTTTAAACATGATGAATGTGTTTCTTTCCCTGTGCAGTGTGCAATTATGTAATACAAAGTTGAGTTTCTCGTATGATTTTGCTGCGCCAAACTTGTTTCGCTCAATTCCGTGCGCATGACAATACTGCCCCAAATGTTTTTAAATTGCTAAATGTGCTTCCTACCTTGTGCAGCGTGCGTTTGTGTGACACAATGTTGCGTTGTACATTGGATTTTACAGTGCCAAAACTGTTTTGCGCAATTACGTACAAAAGACAGTACTGCCCCAAATGTTTTTTTAAAGTTGAATGTGTTTCCTTCCCTGTGCAGTGTCCAATTATACAATGGAAAGTTGAGTTTTGCATATGACTTTACTGCGCCAAACTTATTTTGCGCAATTCCGTACACATGACAGTACTGCCCTAAATGTTTTCAAGTTGATGAATGTGTTTTCTTTCTGTGCAGTGAGCAATTATGCAATGCAAAGTTGAGTTTCTGATATCATTTTACTGCGCCAAGCTTGTTTCGCTAAATTCCGTAAACATGACAGTACTGCCCTAAATATTTTAAACATGATGAATGTGTTTCTTTCCCTGTGCAGTGTGCAATTATGTAATACAAAGTTGAGTTTCTCGTATGATTTTGCTGCGCCAAACTTGTTTCGCTCAATTCCGTGCGCATGACAATACTGCCCCAAATGTTTTTAAATTGCTAAATGTGCTTCCTACCTTGTGCAGCGTGCGTTTGTGTGACACAATGTTGCGTTGTACATTGGATTTTACAGTGCCAAAACTGTTTTGCGCAATTACGTACAAAAGACAGTACTGCCCCAAATGTTTTTTTAAAGTTGAATGTGTTTCCTTCCCTGTGCAGTGTCCAATTATACAATGGAAAGTTGAGTTTTGCATATGACTTTACTGCGCCAAACTTATTTTGCGCAATTCCGTACACATGACAGTACTGCCCTAAATGTTTTCAAGTTGATGAATGTGTTTTCTTTCTGTGCAGTGAGCAATTATGCAATGCAAAGTTGAGTTTCTCATATCATTTTACTGCGCCAAGCTTGTTTCGGTAAATTCCGTAAACATGACAGTACTGCCCTAAATATTTTAAACATGATGAATGTGTTTCTTTCCCTGTGCAGTGTGCAATTATGTAATACAAAGTTGAGTTTCTCGTATGATTTTGCTGCGCCAAACTTGTTTCGCTCAATTCCGTGCGCATGACAATACTGCCCCAAATGTTTTTAAATTGCTAAATGTGCTTCCTACCTTGTGCAGCGTGCGTTTGTGTGACACAATGTTGCGTTGTACATTGGATTTTACAGTGCCAAAACTGTTTTGCGCAATTACGTACAAAAGACAGTACTGCCCCAAATGTTTTTTTTAAAGTTGAATGTGTTTCCTTCCCTGTGCAGTGTCCAATTATACAATGGAAAGTTGAGTTTTGCATATGACTTTACTGCGCCAAACTTATTTTGCGCAATTCCGTACACATGACAGTACTGCCCTAAATGTTTTCAAGTTGATGAATGTGTTTTCTTTCTGTGCAGTGAGCAATTATGCAATGCAAAGTTGAGTTTCTGATATCATTTTACTGCGCCAAGCTTGTTTCGCTAAATTCCGTAAACATGACAGTACTGCCCTAAATATTTTAAACATGATGAATGTGTTTCTTTCCCTGTGCAGTGTGCAATTATGTAATACAAAGTTGAGTTTCTCGTATGATTTTGCTGCGCCAAACTTGTTTCGCTCAATTCCGTGCGCATGACAATACTGCCCCAAATGTTTTTAAATTGCTAAATGTGCTTCCTACCTTGTGCAGCGTGCGTTTGTGTGACACAATGTTGCGTTGTACATTGGATTTTACAGTGCCAAAACTGTTTTGCGCAATTACGTACAAAAGACAGTACTGCCCCAAATGTTTTTTTAAAGTTGAATGTGTTTCCTTCCCTGTGCAGTGTCCAATTATACAATGGAAAGTTGAGTTTTGCATATGACTTTACTGCGCCAAACTTATTTTGCGCAATTCCGTACACATGACAGTACTGCCCTAAATGTTTTCAAGTTGATGAATGTGTTTTCTTTCTGTGCAGTGAGCAATTATGCAATGCAAAGTTGAGTTTCTGATATCATTTTACTGCGCCAAGCTTGTTTCGGTAAATTCCGTAAACATGACAGTACTGCCCTAAATATTTTAAACATGATGAATGTGTTTCTTTCCCTGTGCAGTGTGCAATTATGTAATACAAAGTTGAGTTTCTCGTATGATTTTGCTGCGCCAAACTTGTTTCGCTCAATTCCGTGCGCATGACAATACTGCCCCAAATGTTTTTAAATTGCTAAATGTGCTTCCTACCTTGTGCAGCGTGCGTTTGTGTGACACAATGTTGCGTTGTACATTGGATTTTACAGTGCCAAAACTGTTTTGCGCAATTACGTACAAAAGACAGTACTGCCCCAAATGTTTTTTTAAAGTTGAATGTGTTTCCTTCCCTGTGCAGTGTCCAATTATACAATGGAAAGTTGAGTTTTGCATATGACTTTACTGCGCCAAACTTATTTTGCGCAATTCCGTACACATGACAGTACTGCCCTAAATGTTTTCAAGTTGATGAATGTGTTTTCTTTCTGTGCAGTGAGCAATTATGCAATGCAAAGTTGAGTTTCTGATATCATTTTACTGCGCCAAGCTTGTTTCGCTAAATTCCGTAAACATGACAGTACTGCCCTAAATATTTTAAACATGATGAATGTGTTTCTTTCCCTGTGCAGTGTGCAATTATGTAATACAAAGTTGAGTTTCTCGTATGATTTTGCTGCGCCAAACTTGTTTCGCTCAATTCCGTGCGCATGACAATACTGCCCCAAATGTTTTTAAATTGCTAAATGTGCTTCCTACCTTGTGCAGCGTGCGTTTGTGTGACACAATGTTGCGTTGTACATTGGATTTTACAGTGCCAAAACTGTTTTGCGCAATTACGTACAAAAGACAGTACTGCCCCAAATGTTTTTTTAAAGTTGAATGTGTTTCCTTCCCTGTGCAGTGTCCAATTATACAATGGAAAGTTGAGTTTTGCATATGACTTTACTGCGCCAAACTTATTTTGCGCAATTCCGTACACATGACAGTACTGCCCTAAATGTTTTCAAGTTGATGAATGTGTTTTCTTTCTGTGCAGTGAGCAATTATGCAATGCAATGTTGAGTTTCTGATATCATTTTACTGCGCCAAGCTTGTTTCGGTAAATTCCGTAAACATGACAGTACTGCCCTAAATATTTTAAACATGATGAATGTGTTTCTTTCCCTGTGCAGTGTGCAATTATGTAATACAAAGTTGAGTTTCTCGTATGATTTTGCTGTGCCAATCTTGTTTCGCTCAATTCCGTGCGCATGACAATACTGCCCCAAATGTTTTTAAATTGCTAAATGTGCTTCCTACCTTGTGCAGCGTGCGTTTGTGTGACACAATGTTGCGTTGTACATTGGATTTTACAGTGCCAAAACTGTTTTGCGCAATTACGTACAAAAGACAGTACTGCCCCAAATGTTTTTTTAAAGTTGAATGTGTTTCCTTCCCTGTGCAGTGTCCAATTATACAATGGAAAGTTGAGTTTTGCATATGACTTTACTGCGCCAAACTTATTTTGCGCAATTCCGTACACATGACAGTACTGCCCTAAATGTTTTCAAGTTGATGAATGTGTTTTCTTTCTGTGCAGTGAGCAATTATGCAATGCAATGTTGAGTTTCTGATATCATTTTACTGCGCCAAGCTTGTTTCGGTAAATTCCGTAAACATGACAGTACTGCCCTAAATATTTTAAACATGATGAATGTGTTTCTTTCCCTGTGCAGTGTGCAATTATGTAATACAAAGTTGAGTTTCTCGTATGATTTTGCTGTGCCAAACTTGTTTCGCTCAATTCCGTGCGCATGACAATACTGCCCCAAATGTTTTTAAATTGCTAAATGTGCTTCCTACCTTGTGCAGCGTGCGTTTGTGTGACACAATGTTGCGTTGTACATTGGATTTTACAGTGCCAAAACTGTTTTGCGCAATTACGTACAAAAGACAGTACTGCCCCAAATGTTTTTTTAAAGTTGAATGTGTTTCCTTCCCTGTGCAGTGTCCAATTATACAATGGAAAGTTGAGTTTTGCATATGACTTTACTGCGCCAAACTTATTTTGCGCAATTCCGTACACATGACAGTACTGCCCTAAATGTTTTCAAGTTGATGAATGTGTTTTCTTTCTGTGCAGTGAGCAATTATGCAATGCAATGTTGAGTTTCTGATATCATTTTACTGCGCCAAGCTTGTTTCGCTAAATTCCGTAAACATGACAGTACTGCCCTAAATATTGTAAACATGATGAATGTGTTTCTTTCCCTGTGCAGTGTGCAATTATGTAATACAAAGTTGAGTTTCTCGTATGATTTTGCTGCGCCAAACTTGTTTCGCTCAATTCCGTGCGCATGACAATACTGCCCCAAATGTTTTTAAATTGCTAAATGTGCTTCCTACCTTGTGCAGCGTGCGTTTGTGTGACACAATGTTGCGTTGTACATTGGATTTTACAGTGCCAAAACTGTTTTGCGCAATTACGTACAAAAGACAGTACTGCCCCAAATGTTTTTTTTAAAGTTGAATGTGTTTCCTTCCCTGTGCAGTGTCCAATTATACAATGGAAAGTTGAGTTTTGCATATGACTTTACTGCGCCAAACTTATTTTGCGCAATTCCATACACATGACAGTACTGCCCTAAATGTTTTCAAGTTGATGAATGTGTTTTCTTTCTGTGCAGTGAGCAATTATGCAATGCAAAGTTGAGTTTCTGATATCATTTTACTGCGCCAAGCTTGTTTCGCTAAATTCCGTAAACATGACAGTACTGCCCTAAATATTTTAAACATGATGAATGTGTTTCTTTCCCTGTGCAGTGTGCAATTATGTAATACAAAGTTGAGTTTCTCGTATGATTTTGCTGCGCCAAACTTGTTTCGCTCAATTCCGTGCGCATGACAATACTGCCCCAAATGTTTTTAAATTGCTAAATGTGCTTCCTACCTTGTGCAGCGTGCGTTTGTGTGACACAATGTTGCGTTGTACATTGGATTTTACAGTGCCAAAACTGTTTTGCGCAATTACATACAAAAGACAGTACTGCCCCAAATGTTTTTTTAAAGTTGAATGTGTTTCCTTCCCTGTGCAGTGTCCAATTATACAATGGAAAGTTGAGTTTTGCATATGACTTTACTGCGCCAAACTTATTTTGCGCAATTCCGTACACATGACAGTACTGCCCTAAATGTTTTCAAGTTGATGAATGTGTTTTCTTTCTGTGCAGTGAGCAATTATGCAATGCAAAGTTGAGTTTCTCATATCATTTTACTGCGCCAAGCTTGTTTCGGTAAATTCCGTAAACATGACAGTACTGCCCTAAATATTTTAAACATGATGAATGTGTTTCTTTCCCTGTGCAGTGTGCAATTATGTAATACAAAGTTGAGTTTCTCGTATGATTTTGCTGCGCCAAACTTGTTTCGCTCAATTCCGTGCGCATGACAATACTGCCCCAAATGTTTTTAAATTGCTAAATGTGCTTCCTACCTTGTGCAGCGTGCGTTTGTGTGACACAATGTTGCGTTGTACATTGGATTTTACAGTGCCAAAACTGTTTTGCGCAATTACGTACAAAAGACAGTACTGCCCCAAATGTTTTTTTTAAAGTTGAATGTGTTTCCTTCCCTGTGCAGTGTCCAATTATACAATGGAAAGTTGAGTTTTGCATATGACTTTACTGCGCCAAACTTATTTTGCGCAATTCCGTACACATGACAGTACTGCCCTAAATGTTTTCAAGTTGATGAATGTGTTTTCTTTCTGTGCAGTGAGCAATTATGCAATGCAAAGTTGAGTTTCTGATATCATTTTACTGCGCCAAGCTTGTTTCGCTAAATTCCGTAAACATGACAGTACTGCCCTAAATATTTTAAACATGATGAATGTGTTTCTTTCCCTGTGCAGTGTGCAATTATGTAATACAAAGTTGAGTTTCTCGTATGATTTTGCTGCGCCAAACTTGTTTCGCTCAATTCCGTGCGCATGACAATACTGCCCCAAATGTTTTTAAATTGCTAAATGTGCTTCCTACCTTGTGCAGCGTGCGTTTGTGTGACACAATGTTGCGTTGTACATTGGATTTTACAGTGCCAAAACTGTTTTGCGCAATTACGTACAAAAGACAGTACTGCCCCAAATGTTTTTTTAAAGTTGAATGTGTTTCCTTCCCTGTGCAGTGTCCAATTATACAATGGAAAGTTGAGTTTTGCATATGACTTTACTGCGCCAAACTTATTTTGCGCAATTCCGTACACATGACAGTACTGCCCTAAATGTTTTCAAGTTGATGAATGTGTTTTCTTTCTGTGCAGTGAGCAATTATGCAATGCAATGTTGAGTTTCTGATATCATTTTACTGCGCCAAGCTTGTTTCGGTAAATTCCGTAAACATGACAGTACTGCCCTAAATATTTTAAACATGATGAATGTGTTTCTTTCCCTGTGCAGTGTGCAATTATGTAATACAAAGTTGAGTTTCTCGTATGATTTTGCTGTGCCAATCTTGTTTCGCTCAATTCCGTGCGCATGACAATACTGCCCCAAATGTTTTTAAATTGCTAAATGTGCTTCCTACCTTGTGCAGCGTGCGTTTGTGTGACACAATGTTGCGTTGTACATTGGATTTTACAGTGCCAAAACTGTTTTGCGCAATTACGTACAAAAGACAGTACTGCCCCAAATGTTTTTTTAAAGTTGAATGTGTTTCCTTCCCTGTGCAGTGTCCAATTATACAATGGAAAGTTGAGTTTTGCATATGACTTTACTGCGCCAAACTTATTTTGCGCAATTCCGTACACATGACAGTACTGCCCTAAATGTTTTCAAGTTGATGAATGTGTTTTCTTTCTGTGCAGTGAGCAATTATGCAATGCAATGTTGAGTTTCTGATATCATTTTACTGCGCCAAGCTTGTTTCGGTAAATTCCGTAAACATGACAGTACTGCCCTAAATATTTTAAACATGATGAATGTGTTTCTTTCCCTGTGCAGTGTGCAATTATGTAATACAAAGTTGAGTTTCTCGTATGATTTTGCTGTGCCAAACTTGTTTCGCTCAATTCCGTGCGCATGACAATACTGCCCCAAATGTTTTTAAATTGCTAAATGTGCTTCCTACCTTGTGCAGCGTGCGTTTGTGTGACACAATGTTGCGTTGTACATTGGATTTTACAGTGCCAAAACTGTTTTGCGCAATTACGTACAAAAGACAGTACTGCCCCAAATGTTTTTTTAAAGTTGAATGTGTTTCCTTCCCTGTGCAGTGTCCAATTATACAATGGAAAGTTGAGTTTTGCATATGACTTTACTGCGCCAAACTTATTTTGCGCAATTCCGTACACATGACAGTACTGCCCTAAATGTTTTCAAGTTGATGAATGTGTTTTCTTTCTGTGCAGTGAGCAATTATGCAATGCAATGTTGAGTTTCTGATATCATTTTACTGCGCCAAGCTTGTTTCGCTAAATTCCGTAAACATGACAGTACTGCCCTAAATATTGTAAACATGATGAATGTGTTTCTTTCCCTGTGCAGTGTGCAATTATGTAATACAAAGTTGAGTTTCTCGTATGATTTTGCTGCGCCAAACTTGTTTCGCTCAATTCCGTGCGCATGACAATACTGCCCCAAATGTTTTTAAATTGCTAAATGTGCTTCCTACCTTGTGCAGCGTGCGTTTGTGTGACACAATGTTGCGTTGTACATTGGATTTTACAGTGCCAAAACTGTTTTGCGCAATTACGTACAAAAGACAGTACTGCCCCAAATGTTTTTTTTAAAGTTGAATGTGTTTCCTTCCCTGTGCAGTGTCCAATTATACAATGGAAAGTTGAGTTTTGCATATGACTTTACTGCGCCAAACTTATTTTGCGCAATTCCATACACATGACAGTACTGCCCTAAATGTTTTCAAGTTGATGAATGTGTTTTCTTTCTGTGCAGTGAGCAATTATGCAATGCAAAGTTGAGTTTCTGATATCATTTTACTGCGCCAAGCTTGTTTCGCTAAATTCCGTAAACATGACAGTACTGCCCTAAATATTTTAAACATGATGAATGTGTTTCTTTCCCTGTGCAGTGTGCAATTATGTAATACAAAGTTGAGTTTCTCGTATGATTTTGCTGCGCCAAACTTGTTTCGCTCAATTCCGTGCGCATGACAATACTGCCCCAAATGTTTTTAAATTGCTAAATGTGCTTCCTACCTTGTGCAGCGTGCGTTTGTGTGACACAATGTTGCGTTGTACATTGGATTTTACAGTGCCAAAACTGTTTTGCGCAATTACATACAAAAGACAGTACTGCCCCAAATGTTTTTTTAAAGTTGAATGTGTTTCCTTCCCTGTGCAGTGTCCAATTATACAATGGAAAGTTGAGTTTTGCATATGACTTTACTGCGCCAAACTTATTTTGCGCAATTCCGTACACATGACAGTACTGCCCTAAATGTTTTCAAGTTGATGAATGTGTTTTCTTTCTGTGCAGTGAGCAATTATGCAATGCAAAGTTGAGTTTCTCATATCATTTTACTGCGCCAAGCTTGTTTCGGTAAATTCCGTAAACATGACAGTACTGCCCTAAATATTTTAAACATGATGAATGTGTTTCTTTCCCTGTGCAGTGTGCAATTATGTAATACAAAGTTGAGTTTCTCGTATGATTTTGCTGCGCCAAACTTGTTTCGCTCAATTCCGTGCGCATGACAATACTGCCCCAAATGTTTTTAAATTGCTAAATGTGCTTCCTACCTTGTGCAGCGTGCGTTTGTGTGACACAATGTTGCGTTGTACATTGGATTTTACAGTGCCAAAACTGTTTTGCGCAATTACGTACAAAAGACAGTACTGCCCCAAATGTTTTTTTTAAAGTTGAATGTGTTTCCTTCCCTGTGCAGTGTCCAATTATACAATGGAAAGTTGAGTTTTGCATATGACTTTACTGCGCCAAACTTATTTTGCGCAATTCCGTACACATGACAGTACTGCCCTAAATGTTTTCAAGTTGATGAATGTGTTTTCTTTCTGTGCAGTGAGCAATTATGCAATGCAAAGTTGAGTTTCTGATATCATTTTACTGCGCCAAGCTTGTTTCGCTAAATTCCGTAAACATGACAGTACTGCCCTAAATATTTTAAACATGATGAATGTGTTTCTTTCCCTGTGCAGTGTGCAATTATGTAATACAAAGTTGAGTTTCTCGTATGATTTTGCTGCGCCAAACTTGTTTCGCTCAATTCCGTGCGCATGACAATACTGCCCCAAATGTTTTTAAATTGCTAAATGTGCTTCCTACCTTGTGCAGCGTGCGTTTGTGTGACACAATGTTGCGTTGTACATTGGATTTTACAGTGCCAAAACTGTTTTGCGCAATTACGTACAAAAGACAGTACTGCCCCAAATGTTTTTTTAAAGTTGAATGTGTTTCCTTCCCTGTGCAGTGTCCAATTATACAATGGAAAGTTGAGTTTTGCATATGACTTTACTGCGCCAAACTTATTTTGCGCAATTCCGTACACATGACAGTACTGCCCTAAATGTTTTCAAGTTGATGAATGTGTTTTCTTTCTGTGCAGTGAGCAATTATGCAATGCAATGTTGAGTTTCTGATATCATTTTACTGCGCCAAGCTTGTTTCGGTAAATTCCGTAAACATGACAGTACTGCCCTAAATATTTTAAACATGATGAATGTGTTTCTTTCCCTGTGCAGTGTGCAATTATGTAATACAAAGTTGAGTTTCTCGTATGATTTTGCTGCGCCAATCTTGTTTCGCTCAATTCCGTGCGCATGACAATACTGCCCCAAATGTTTTTAAATTGCTAAATGTGCTTCCTACCTTGTGCAGCGTGCGTTTGTGTGACACAATGTTGCGTTGTACATTGGATTTTACAGTGCCAAAACTGTTTTGCGCAATTACGTACAAAAGACAGTACTGCCCCAAATGTTTTTTTAAAGTTGAATGTGTTTCCTTCCCTGTGCAGTGTCCAATTATACAATGGAAAGTTGAGTTTTGCATATGACTTTACTGCGCCAAACTTATTTTGCGCAATTCTGTACACATGACAGTACTGCCCTAAATGTTTTCAAGTTGATGAATGTGTTTTCTTTCTGTGCAGTGAGCAATTATGCAATGCAATGTTGAGTTTCTGATATCATTTTACTGCGCCAAGCTTGTTTCGGTAAATTCTGTAAACATGACAGTACTGCCCTAAATATTTTAAACATGATGAATGTGTTTCTTTCCCTGTGCAGTGTGCAATTATGTAATACAAAGTTGAGTTTCTCGTATGATTTTGCTGCGCCAAACTTGTTTCGCTCAATTCCGTGCGCATGACAATACTGCCCCAAATGTTTTTAAATTGCTAAATGTGCTTCCTACCTTGTGCAGCGTGCGTTTGTGTGACACAATGTTGCGTTGTACATTGGATTTTACAGTGCCAAAACTGTTTTGCGCAATTACGTACAAAAGACAGTACTGCCCCAAATGTTTTTTTAAAGTTGAATGTGTTTCCTTCCCTGTGCAGTGTCCAATTATACAATGGAAAGTTGAGTTTTGCATATGACTTTACTGCGCCAAACTTATTTTGCGCAATTCCGTACACATGACAGTACTGCCCTAAATGTTTTCAAGTTGATGAATGTGTTTTCTTTCTGTGCAGTGAGCAATTATGCAATGCAATGTTGAGTTTCTGATATCATTTTACTGCGCCAAGCTTGTTTCGCTAAATTCCGTAAACATGACAGTACTGCCCTAAATATTTTAAACATGATGAATGTGTTTCTTTCCCTGTGCAGTGTGCAATTATGTAATACAAAGTTGAGTTTCTCGTATGATTTTGCTGCGCCAAACTTGTTTCGCTCAATTCCGTGCGCATGACAATACTGCCCCAAATGTTTTTAAATTGCTAAATGTGCTTCCTACCTTGTGCAGCGTGCGTTTGTGTGACACAATGTTGCGTTGTACATTGGATTTTACAGTGCCAAAACTGTTTTGCGCAATTACGTACAAAAGACAGTACTGCCCCAAATGTTTTTTTTAAAGTTGAATGTGTTTCCTTCCCTGTGCAGTGTCCAATTATACAATGGAAAGTTGAGTTTTGCATATGACTTTACTGCGCCAAACTTATTTTGCACAATTCCGTACACATGACAGTACTGCCCTAAATGTTTTCAAGTTGATGAATGTGTTTTCTTTCTGTGCAGTGAGCAATTATGCAATGCAAAGTTGAGTTTCTGATATCATTTTACTGCGCCAAGCTTGTTTCGCTAAATTCCGTAAACATGACAGTACTGCCCTAAATATTTTAAACATGATGAATGTGTTTCTTTCCCTGTGCAGTGTGCAATTATGTAATACAAAGTTGAGTTTCTCGTATGATTTTGCTGCGCCAAACTTGTTTCGCTCAATTCCGTGCGCATGACAATACTGCCCCAAATGTTTTTAAATTGCTAAATGTGCTTCCTACCTTGTGCAGCGTGCGTTTGTGTGACACAATGTTGCGTTGTACATTGGATTTTACAGTGCCAAAACTGTTTTGCGCAATTACGTACAAAAGACAGTACTGCCCCAAATGTTTTTTTAAAGTTGAATGTGTTTCCTTCCCTGTGCAGTGTCCAATTATACAATGGAAAGTTGAGTTTTGCATATGACTTTACTGCGCCAAACTTATTTTGCGCAATTCCGTACACATGACAGTACTGCCCTAAATGTTTTCAAGTTGATGAATGTGTTTTCTTTCTGTGCAGTGAGCAATTATGCAATGCAAAGTTGAGTTTCTGATATCATTTTACTGCGCCAAGCTTGTTTCGCTAAATTCCGTAAACATGACAGTACTGCCCTAAATATTTTAAACATGATGAATGTGTTTCTTTCCCTGTGCAGTGTGCAATTATGTAATACAAAGTTGAGTTTCTCGTATGATTTTGCTGCGCCAAACTTGTTTCGCTCAATTCCGTGCGCATGACAATACTGCCCCAAATGTTTTTAAATTGCTAAATGTGCTTCCTACCTTGTGCAGCGTGCGTTTGTGTGACACAATGTTGCGTTGTACATTGGATTTTACAGTGCCAAAACTGTTTTGCGCAATTACGTACAAAAGACAGTACTGCCCCAAATGTTTTTTTTAAAGTTGAATGTGTTTCCTTCCCTGTGCAGTGTCCAATTATACAATGGAAAGTTGAGTTTTGCATATGACTTTACTGCGCCAAACTTATTTTGCGCAATTCCGTACACATGACAGTACTGCCCTAAATGTTTTCAAGTTGATGAATGTGTTTTCTTTCTGTGCAGTGAGCAATTATGCAATGCAAAGTTGAGTTTCTGATATCATTTTACTGCGCCAAGCTTGTTTCGCTAAATTCCGTAAACATGACAGTACTGCCCTAAATATTGTAAACATGATGAATGTGTTTCTTTCCCTGTGCAGTGTGCAATTATGTAATACAAAGTTGAGTTTCTCGTATGATTTTGCTGCGCCAAACTTGTTTCGCTCAATTCTGTGCGCATGACAATACTGCCCCAAATGTTTTTAAATTGCTAAATGTGCTTCCTACCTTGTGCAGCGTGCGTTTGTGTGACACAATGTTGCGTTGTACATTGGATTTTACAGTGCCAAAACTGTTTTGCGCAATTACGTACAAAAGACAGTACTGCCCCAAATGTTTTTTTTAAAGTTGAATGTGTTTCCTTCCCTGTGCAGTGTCCAATTATACAATGGAAAGTTGAGTTTTGCATATGACTTTACTGCGCCAAACTTATTTTGCGCAATTCCGTACACATGACAGTACTGCCCTAAATGTTTTCAAGTTGATGAATGTGTTTTCTTTCTGTGCAGTGAGCAATTATGCAATGCAAAGTTGAGTTTCTGATATCATTTTACTGCGCCAAGCTTGTTTCGCTAAATTCCGTAAACATGACAGTACTGCCCTAAATATTTTAAACATGATGAATGTGTTTCTTTCCCTGTGCAGTGTGCAATTATGTAATACAAAGTTGAGTTTCTCGTATGATTTTGCTGCGCCAAACTTGTTTCGCTCAATTCCGTGCGCATGACAATACTGCCCCAAATGTTTTTAAATTGCTAAATGTGCTTCCTACCTTGTGCAGCGTGCGTTTGTGTGACACAATGTTGCGTTGTACATTGGATTTTACAGTGCCAAAACTGTTTTGCGCAATTACGTACAAAAGACAGTACTGCCCCAAATGTTTTTTTAAAGTTGAATGTGTTTCCTTCCCTGTGCAGTGTCCAATTATACAATGGAAAGTTGAGTTTTGCATATGACTTTACTGCGCCAAACTTATTTTGCGCAATTCCGTACACATGACAGTACTGCCCTAAATGTTTTCAAGTTGATGAATGTGTTTTCTTTCTGTGCAGTGAGCAATTATGCAATGCAATGTTGAGTTTCTGATATCATTTTACTGCGCCAAGCTTGTTTCGCTAAATTCCGTAAACATGACAGTACTGCCCTAAATATTTTAAACATGATGAATGTGTTTCTTTCCCTGTGCAGTGTGCAATTATGTAATACAAAGTTGAGTTTCTCGTATGATTTTGCTGCGCCAAACTTGTTTCGCTCAATTGCGTGCGCATGACAATACTGCCCCAAATGTTTTTAAATTGCTAAATGTGCTTCCTACCTTGTGCAGCGTGCGTTTGTGTGACACAATGTTGCGTTGTACATTGGATTTTACAGTGCCAAAACTGTTTTGCGCAATTACGTACAAAAGACAGTACTGCCCCAAATGTTTTTTTAAAGTTGAATGTGTTTCCTTCCCTGTGCAGTGTCCAATTATACAATGGAAAGTTGAGTTTTGCATATGACTTTACTGCGCCAAACTTATTTTGTGCAATTCCGTACACATGACAGTACTGCCCTAAATGTTTTCAAGTTGATGAATGTGTTTTCTTTCTGTGCAGTGAGCAATTATGCAATGCAAAGTTGAGTTTCTGATATCATTTTACTGCGCCAAGCTTGTTTCGCTAAATTACGTAAACATGACAGTACTGCCCTAAATATTTTAAACATGATGAATGTGTTTCTTTCCCTGTGCAGTGTGCAATTATGTAATACAAAGTTGAGTTTCTCGTATGATTTTGCTGCTCCAAACTTGTTTCGCTCAATTCCGTGCGCATGACAATACTGCCCCAAATGTTTTTAAATTGCTAAATGTGCTTCCTACCTTGTGCAGCGTGCGTTTGTGTGACACAATGTTGCGTTGTACATTGGATTTTACAGTGCCAAAACTGTTTTGCGCAATTACGTACAAAAGACAGTACTGCCCCAAATGTTTTTTTAAAGTTGAATGTGTTTCCTTCCCTGTGCAGTGTCCAATTACACAATGGAAAGTTGAGTTTTGCATATGACTTTACTGCGCCAAACTTATTTTGCGCAATTCCGTACACATGACAGTACTGCCCTAAATGTTTTCAAGTTGATGAATGTGTTTTCTTTCTGTGCAGTGAGCAATTATGCAATGCAAAGTTGAGTTTCTGATATCATTTTACTGCGCCAAGCTTGTTTCGCTAAATTCCGTAAACATGACAGTACTGCCCTAAATATTTTAAACATGATGAATGTGTTTCTTTCCCTGTGCAGTGTGCAATTATGTAATACAAAGTTGAGTTTCTCGTATGATTTTGCTGCGCCAAACTTGTTTCGCTCAATTCCGTGCGCATGACAATACTGCCCCAAATGTTTTTAAATTGCTAAATGTGCTTCCTACCTTGTGCAGCGTGCGTTTGTGTGACACAATGTTGCGTTGTACATTGGATTTTACAGTGCCAAAACTGTTTTGCGCAATTACGTACAAAAGACAGTACTGCCCCAAATGTTTTTTTAAAGTTGAATGTGTTTCCTTCCCTGTGCAGTGTCCAATTACAAAAATGGAAAGTTGAGTTTTGCATATGACTTTACTGCGCCAAACTTATTTTGCGCAATTCCGTACACATGACAGTACTGCCCTAAATGTTTTCAAGTTGATGAATGTGTTTTCTTTCTGTGCAGTGAGCAATTATGCAATGCAAAGTTGAGTTTCTGATATCATTTTACTGCGCCAAGCTTGTTTCGCTAAATTCCGTAAACATGACAGTACTGCCCTAAATATTTTAAACATGATGAATGTGTTTCTTTCCCTGTGCAGTGTGCAATTATGTAATACAAAGTTGAGTTTCTCGTATGATTTTGCTGCGCCAAACTTGTTTCGCTCAATTCCGTGCGCATGACAATACTGCCCCAAATGTTTTTAAATTGCTAAATGTGCTTCCTACCTTGTGCAGCGTGCGTTTGTGTGACACAATGTTGCGTTGTACATTGGATTTTACAGTGCCAAAACTGTTTTGCGCAATTACGTACAAAAGACAGTACTGCCCCAAATGTTTTTTTAAAGTTGAATGTGTTTCCTTCCCTGTGCAGTGTCCAATTATACAATGGAAAGTTGAGTTTTGCATATGACTTTACTGCGCCAAACTTATTTTGCGCAATTCCGTACACATGACAGTACTGCCCTAAATGTTTTCAAGTTGATGAATGTGTTTTCTTTCTGTGCAGTGAGCAATTATGCAATGCAATGTTGAGTTTCTGATATCATTTTACTGCGCCAAGCTTGTTTCGGTAAATTCCGTAAACATGACAGTACTGCCCTAAATATTTTAAACATGATGAATGTGTTTCTTTCCCTGTGCAGTGTGCAATTATGTAATACAAAGTTGAGTTTCTCGTATGATTTTGCTGCGCCAAACTTGTTTCGCTCAATTCCGTGCGCATGACAATACTGCCCCAAATGTTTTTAAATTGCTAAATGTGCTTCCTACCTTGTGCAGCGTGCGTTTGTGTGACACAATGTTGCGTTGTACATTGGATTTTACAGTGCCAAAACTGTTTTGCGCAATTACGTACAAAAGACAGTACTGCCCCAAATGTTTTTTTAAAGTTGAATGTGTTTCCTTCCCTGTGCAGTGTCCAATTATACAATGGAAAGTTGAGTTTTGCATATGACTTTACTGCGCCAAACTTATTTTGCGCAATTCCGTACACATGACAGTACTGCCCTAAATGTTTTCAAGTTGATGAATGTGTTTTCTTTCTGTGCAGTGAGCAATTATGCAATGCAATGTTGAGTTTCTGATATCATTTTACTGCGCCAAGCTTGTTTCGCTAAATTCCGTAAACATGACAGTACTGCCCTAAATATTTTAAACATGATGAATGTGTTTCTTTCCCTGTGCAGTGTGCAATTATGTAATACAAAGTTGAGTTTCTCGTATGATTTTGCTGCGCCAAACTTGTTTCGCTCAATTCCGTGCGCATGACAATACTGCCCCAAATGTTTTTAAATTGCTAAATGTGCTTCCTACCTTGTGCAGCGTGCGTTTGTGTGACACAATGTTGCGTTGTACATTGGATTTTACAGTGCCAAAACTGTTTTGCGCAATTACGTACAAAAGACAGTACTGCCCCAAATGTTTTTTTAAAGTTGAATGTGTTTCCTTCCCTGTGCAGTGTCCAATTATACAATGGAAAGTTGAGTTTTGCATATGACTTTACTGCGCCAAACTTATTTTGCGCAATTCCGTACACATGACAGTACTGCCCTAAATGTTTTCAAGTTGATGAATGTGTTTTCTTTCTGTGCAGTGAGCAATTATGCAATGCAAAGTTGAGTTTCTGATATCATTTTACTGCGCCAAGCTTGTTTCGCTAAATTCCGTAAACATGACAGTACTGCCCTAAATATTTTAAACATGATGAATGTGTTTCTTTCCCTGTGCAGTGTGCA
This sequence comes from Dendrobates tinctorius, assembly GCF_039654945.1. Taxonomy (NCBI): domain Eukaryota; kingdom Metazoa; phylum Chordata; class Amphibia; order Anura; family Dendrobatidae; genus Dendrobates; species Dendrobates tinctorius. The sequence continues at coordinate 45,223,047 of NW_027361704.1, read as the reverse complement.
AATATGTAATACAAAGTTGAGTTTCTCGTATGATTTTGCTGCGCCAAACTTGTTTCGCTCAATTCCGTGCGCATGATAATACTGCCCCAAATGTTTTTAAATTGCTAAATGTGCTTCCTACCTTGTGCAGCGTGCGTTTGTGTGACACAATGTTGCGTTGTACATTGGATTTTACAGTGCCAAAACTGTTTTGCGCAATTACGTACAAAAGACAGTACTGCCCCAAATGTTTTTTTTAAAGTTGAAAGTGTTTCCTTCCCTGTGCAGTGTCCAATTATACAATGGAAAGTTGAGTTTTGCATATGACTTTACTGCGCCAAACTTATTTTGCGCAATTCCGTACACATGACAGTACTGCCCTAAATGTTTTCAAGTTGATGAATGTGTTTTCTTTCTGTGCAGTGAGCAATTATGCAATGCAAAGTTGAGTTTCTGATATCATTTTACTGCGCCAAGCTTGTTTCGCTAAATTCCGTAAACATGACAGTACTGCCCTAAATATTGTAAACATGATGAATGTGTTTCTTTCCCTGTGCAGTGTGCAATTATGTAATACAAAGTTGAGTTTCTCGTATGATTTTGCTGCGCCAAACTTGTTTCGCTCAATTCCGTGCGCATGACAATACTGCCCCAAATGTTTTTAAATTGCTAAATGTGCTTCCTACCTTGTGCAGCGTGCGTTTGTGTGACACAATGTTGCGTTGTACATTGGATTTTACAGTGCCAAAACTGTTTTGCGCAATTACGTACAAAAGACAGTACTGCCCCAAATGTTTTTTTTAAAGTTGAATGTGTTTCCTTCCCTGTGCAGTGTCCAATTATACAATGGATAGTTGAGTTTTTTACATATGACTTTACTGCGCCAAACTTATTTTGCGCAATTCCGTACACATGACAGTACTGCCCTAAATGTTTTCAAGTTGATGAATGTGTTTTCTTTCTGTGCAGTGAGCAATTATGCAATGCAAAGTTGAGTTTCTGATATCATTTTACTGCGCCAAGCTTGTTTCGCTAAATTCCGTAAACATGACAGTACTGCCCTAAATATTTTAAACATGATGAATGTGTTTCTTTCCCTGTGCAGTGTGCAATTATGTAATACAAAGTTGAGTTTCTCGTATGATTTTGCTGCGCCAAACTTGTTTCGCTCAATTCCGTGCGCATGACAATACTGCCCCAAATGTTTTTAAATTGCTAAATGTGCTTCCTACCTTGTGCAGCGTGCGTTTGTGTGACACAATGTTGCGTTGTACATTGGATTTTACAGTGCCAAAACTGTTTTGCGCAATTACGTACAAAAGACAGTACTGCCCCAAATGTTTTTTTAAAGTTGAATGTGTTTCCTTCCCTGTGCAGTGTCCAATTATACAATGGAAAGTTGAGTTTTGCATATGACTTTACTGCGCCAAACTTATTTTGCGCAATTCCGTACACATGACAGTACTGCCCTAAATGTTTTCAAGTTGATGAATGTGTTTTCTTTCTGTGCAGTGAGCAATTATGCAATGCAAAGTTGAGTTTCTGATATCATTTTACTGCGCCAAGCTTGTTTCGCTAAATTCCGTAAACATGACAGTACTGCCCTAAATATTTTAAACATGATGAATGTGTTTCTTTCCCTGTGCAGTGTGCAATTATGTAATACAAAGTTGAGTTTCTCGTATGATTTTGCTGCGCCAAACTTGTTTCGCTCAATTCCGTGCGCATGACAATACTGCCCCAAATGTTTTTAAATTGCTAAATGTGCTTCCTACCTTGTGCAGCGTGCGTTTGTGTGACACAATGTTGCGTTGTACATTGGATTTTACAGTGCCAAAACTGTTTTGCGCAATTACGTACAAAAGACAGTACTGCCCCAAATGTTTTTTTAAAGTTGAATGTGTTTCCTTCCCTGTGCAGTGTCCAATTATACAATGGAAAGTTGAGTTTTGCATATGACTTTACTGCGCCAAACTTATTTTGCGCAATTCCGTACACATGACAGTACTGCCCTAAATGTTTTCAAGTTGATGAATGTGTTTTCTTTCTGTGCAGTGAGCAATTATGCAATGCAAAGTTGAGTTTCTGATATCATTTTACTGCGCCAAGCTTGTTTCGCTAAATTCCGTAAGCATGACAGTACTGCCCTAAATATTTTAAACATGATGAATGTGTTTCTTTCCCTGTGCAGTGTGCAATTATGTAATACAAAGTTGAGTTTCTCGTATGATTTTGCTGCGCCAAACTTGTTTCGCTCAATTCCGTGCGCATGACAATACTGCCCCAAATGTTTTTAAATTGCTAAATGTGCTTCCTACCTTGTGCAGCGTGCGTTTGTGTGACACAATGTTGCGTTGTACATTGGATTTTACAGTGCCAAAACTGTTTTGCGCAATTACGTACAAAAGACAGTACTGCCCCAAATGTTTTTTTAAAGTTGAATGTGTTTCCTTCCCTGTGCAGTGTCCAATTATACAATGGAAAGTTGAGTTTTGCATATGACTTTACTGCGCCAAACTTATTTTGCGCAATTCCGTACACATGACAGTACTGCCCTAAATGTTTTCAAGTTGATGAATGTGTTTTCTTTCTGTGCAGTGAGCAATTATGCAATGCAAAGTTGAGTTTCTCATATCATTTTACTGCGCCAAGCTTGTTTCGGTAAATTCCGTAAACATGACAGTACTGCCCTAAATATTTTAAACATGATGAATGTGTTTCTTTCCCTGTGCAGTGTGCAATTATGTAATACAAAGTTGAGTTTCTCGTATGATTTTGCTGCGCCAAACTTGTTTCGCTCAATTCCGTGCGCATGACAATACTGCCCCAAATGTTTTTAAATTGCTAAATGTGCTTCCTACCTTGTGCAGCGTGCGTTTGTGTGACACAATGTTGCGTTGTACATTGGATTTTACAGTGCCAAAACTGTTTTGCGCAATTACGTACAAAAGACAGTACTGCCCCAAATGTTTTTTTTAAAGTTGAATGTGTTTCCTTCCCTGTGCAGTGTCCAATTATACAATGGAAAGTTGAGTTTTGCATATGACTTTACTGCGCCAAACTTATTTTGCGCAATTCCGTACACATGACAGTACTGCCCTAAATGTTTTCAAGTTGATGAATGTGTTTTCTTTCTGTGCAGTGAGCAATTATGCAATGCAAAGTTGAGTTTCTGATATCATTTTACTGCGCCAAGCTTGTTTCGCTAAATTCCGTAAACATGACAGTACTGCCCTAAATATTTTAAACATGATGAATGTGTTTCTTTCCCTGTGCAGTGTGCAATTATGTAATACAAAGTTGAGTTTCTCGTATGATTTTGCTGCGCCAAACTTGTTTCGCTCAATTCCGTGCGCATGACAATACTGCCCCAAATGTTTTTAAATTGCTAAATGTGCTTCCTACCTTGTGCAGCGTGCGTTTGTGTGACACAATGTTGCGTTGTACATTGGATTTTACAGTGCCAAAACTGTTTTGCGCAATTACGTACAAAAGACAGTACTGCCCCAAATGTTTTTTTAAAGTTGAATGTGTTTCCTTCCCTGTGCAGTGTCCAATTATACAATGGAAAGTTGAGTTTTGCATATGACTTTACTGCGCCAAACTTATTTTGCGCAATTCCGTACACATGACAGTACTGCCCTAAATGTTTTCAAGTTGATGAATGTGTTTTCTTTCTGTGCAGTGAGCAATTATGCAATGCAAAGTTGAGTTTCTGATATCATTTTACTGCGCCAAGCTTGTTTCGCTAAATTCCGTAAACATGACAGTACTGCCCTAAATATTTTAAACATGATGAATGTGTTTCTTTCCCTGTGCAGTGTGCAATTATGTAATACAAAGTTGAGTTTCTCGTATGATTTTGCTGCGCCAAACTTGTTTCGCTCAATTCCGTGCGCATGACAATACTGCCCCAAATGTTTTTAAATTGCTAAATGTGCTTCCTACCTTGTGCAGCGTGCGTTTGTGTGACACAATGTTGCGTTGTACATTGGATTTTACAGTGCCAAAACTGTTTTGCGCAATTACGTACAAAAGACAGTACTGCCCCAAATGTTTTTTTAAAGTTGAATGTGTTTCCTTCCCTGTGCAGTGTCCAATTATACAATGGAAAGTTGAGTTTTGCATATGACTTTACTGCGCCAAACTTATTTTGCGCAATTCCGTACACATGACAGTACTGCCCTAAATGTTTTCAAGTTGATGAATGTGTTTTCTTTCTGTGCAGTGAGCAATTATGCAATGCAATGTTGAGTTTCTGATATCATTTTACTGCGCCAAGCTTGTTTCGGTAAATTCCGTAAACATGACAGTACTGCCCTAAATATTTTAAACATGATGAATGTGTTTCTTTCCCTGTGCAGTGTGCAATTATGTAATACAAAGTTGAGTTTCTCGTATGATTTTGCTGTGCCAATCTTGTTTCGCTCAATTCCGTGCGCATGACAATACTGCCCCAAATGTTTTTAAATTGCTAAATGTGCTTCCTACCTTGTGCAGCGTGCGTTTGTGTGACACAATGTTGCGTTGTACATTGGATTTTACAGTGCCAAAACTGTTTTGCGCAATTACGTACAAAAGACAGTACTGCCCCAAATGTTTTTTTAAAGTTGAATGTGTTTCCTTCCCTGTGCAGTGTCCAATTATACAATGGAAAGTTGAGTTTTGCATATGACTTTACTGCGCCAAACTTATTTTGCGCAATTCCGTACACATGACAGTACTGCCCTAAATGTTTTCAAGTTGATGAATGTGTTTTCTTTCTGTGCAGTGAGCAATTATGCAATGCAATGTTGAGTTTCTGATATCATTTTACTGCGCCAAGCTTGTTTCGGTAAATTCCGTAAACATGACAGTACTGCCCTAAATATTTTAAACATGATGAATGTGTTTCTTTCCCTGTGCAGTGTGCAATTATGTAATACAAAGTTGAGTTTCTCGTATGATTTTGCTGTGCCAAACTTGTTTCGCTCAATTCCGTGCGCATGACAATACTGCCCCAAATGTTTTTAAATTGCTAAATGTGCTTCCTACCTTGTGCAGCGTGCGTTTGTGTGACACAATGTTGCGTTGTACATTGGATTTTACAGTGCCAAAACTGTTTTGCGCAATTACGTACAAAAGACAGTACTGCCCCAAATGTTTTTTTAAAGTTGAATGTGTTTCCTTCCCTGTGCAGTGTCCAATTATACAATGGAAAGTTGAGTTTTGCATATGACTTTACTGCGCCAAACTTATTTTGCGCAATTCCGTACACATGACAGTACTGCCCTAAATGTTTTCAAGTTGATGAATGTGTTTTCTTTCTGTGCAGTGAGCAATTATGCAATGCAATGTTGAGTTTCTGATATCATTTTACTGCGCCAAGCTTGTTTCGCTAAATTCCGTAAACATGACAGTACTGCCCTAAATATTGTAAACATGATGAATGTGTTTCTTTCCCTGTGCAGTGTGCAATTATGTAATACAAAGTTGAGTTTCTCGTATGATTTTGCTGCGCCAAACTTGTTTCGCTCAATTCCGTGCGCATGACAATACTGCCCCAAATGTTTTTAAATTGCTAAATGTGCTTCCTACCTTGTGCAGCGTGCGTTTGTGTGACACAATGTTGCGTTGTACATTGGATTTTACAGTGCCAAAACTGTTTTGCGCAATTACGTACAAAAGACAGTACTGCCCCAAATGTTTTTTTTAAAGTTGAATGTGTTTCCTTCCCTGTGCAGTGTCCAATTATACAATGGAAAGTTGAGTTTTGCATATGACTTTACTGCGCCAAACTTATTTTGCGCAATTCCATACACATGACAGTACTGCCCTAAATGTTTTCAAGTTGATGAATGTGTTTTCTTTCTGTGCAGTGAGCAATTATGCAATGCAAAGTTGAGTTTCTGATATCATTTTACTGCGCCAAGCTTGTTTCGCTAAATTCCGTAAACATGACAGTACTGCCCTAAATATTTTAAACATGATGAATGTGTTTCTTTCCCTGTGCAGTGTGCAATTATGTAATACAAAGTTGAGTTTCTCGTATGATTTTGCTGCGCCAAACTTGTTTCGCTCAATTCCGTGCGCATGACAATACTGCCCCAAATGTTTTTAAATTGCTAAATGTGCTTCCTACCTTGTGCAGCGTGCGTTTGTGTGACACAATGTTGCGTTGTACATTGGATTTTACAGTGCCAAAACTGTTTTGCGCAATTACATACAAAAGACAGTACTGCCCCAAATGTTTTTTTAAAGTTGAATGTGTTTCCTTCCCTGTGCAGTGTCCAATTATACAATGGAAAGTTGAGTTTTGCATATGACTTTACTGCGCCAAACTTATTTTGCGCAATTCCGTACACATGACAGTACTGCCCTAAATGTTTTCAAGTTGATGAATGTGTTTTCTTTCTGTGCAGTGAGCAATTATGCAATGCAAAGTTGAGTTTCTCATATCATTTTACTGCGCCAAGCTTGTTTCGGTAAATTCCGTAAACATGACAGTACTGCCCTAAATATTTTAAACATGATGAATGTGTTTCTTTCCCTGTGCAGTGTGCAATTATGTAATACAAAGTTGAGTTTCTCGTATGATTTTGCTGCGCCAAACTTGTTTCGCTCAATTCCGTGCGCATGACAATACTGCCCCAAATGTTTTTAAATTGCTAAATGTGCTTCCTACCTTGTGCAGCGTGCGTTTGTGTGACACAATGTTGCGTTGTACATTGGATTTTACAGTGCCAAAACTGTTTTGCGCAATTACGTACAAAAGACAGTACTGCCCCAAATGTTTTTTTTAAAGTTGAATGTGTTTCCTTCCCTGTGCAGTGTCCAATTATACAATGGAAAGTTGAGTTTTGCATATGACTTTACTGCGCCAAACTTATTTTGCGCAATTCCGTACACATGACAGTACTGCCCTAAATGTTTTCAAGTTGATGAATGTGTTTTCTTTCTGTGCAGTGAGCAATTATGCAATGCAAAGTTGAGTTTCTGATATCATTTTACTGCGCCAAGCTTGTTTCGCTAAATTCCGTAAACATGACAGTACTGCCCTAAATATTTTAAACATGATGAATGTGTTTCTTTCCCTGTGCAGTGTGCAATTATGTAATACAAAGTTGAGTTTCTCGTATGATTTTGCTGCGCCAAACTTGTTTCGCTCAATTCCGTGCGCATGACAATACTGCCCCAAATGTTTTTAAATTGCTAAATGTGCTTCCTACCTTGTGCAGCGTGCGTTTGTGTGACACAATGTTGCGTTGTACATTGGATTTTACAGTGCCAAAACTGTTTTGCGCAATTACGTACAAAAGACAGTACTGCCCCAAATGTTTTTTTAAAGTTGAATGTGTTTCCTTCCCTGTGCAGTGTCCAATTATACAATGGAAAGTTGAGTTTTGCATATGACTTTACTGCGCCAAACTTATTTTGCGCAATTCCGTACACATGACAGTACTGCCCTAAATGTTTTCAAGTTGATGAATGTGTTTTCTTTCTGTGCAGTGAGCAATTATGCAATGCAAAGTTGAGTTTCTGATATAATTTTACTGCGCCAAGCTTGTTTCGCTAAATTCCGTAAACATGACAGTACTGCCCTAAATATTTTAAACATGATGAATGTGTTTCTTTCCCTGTGCAGTGTGCAATTATGTAATACAAAGTTGAGTTTCTCGTATGATTTTGCTGCGCCAAACTTGTTTCGCTCAATTCCGTGCGCATGACAATACTGCCCCAAATGTTTTTAAATTGCTAAATGTGCTTCCTACCTTGTGCAGCGTGCGTTTGTGTGACACAATGTTGCGTTGTACATTGGATTTTACAGTGCCAAAACTGTTTTGCGCAATTACGTACAAAAGACAGTACTGCCCCAAATGTTTTTTTAAAGTTGAATGTGTTTCCTTCCCTGTGCAGTGTCCAATTATACAATGGAAAGTTGAGTTTTGCATATGACTTTACTGCGCCAAACTTATTTTGCGCAATTCCGTACACATGACAGTACTGCCCTAAATGTTTTCAAGTTGATGAATGTGTTTTCTTTCTGTGCAGTGAGCAATTATGCAATGCAATGTTGAGTTTCTGATATCATTTTACTGCGCCAAGCTTGTTTCGGTAAATTCCGTAAACATGACAGTACTGCCCTAAATATTTTAAACATGATGAATGTGTTTCTTTCCCTGTGCAGTGTGCAATTATGTAATACAAAGTTGAGTTTCTCGTATGATTTTGCTGCGCCAATCTTGTTTCGCTCAATTCCGTGCGCATGACAATACTGCCCCAAATGTTTTTAAATTGCTAAATGTGCTTCCTACCTTGTGCAGCGTGCGTTTGTGTGACACAATGTTGCGTTGTACATTGGATTTTACAGTGCCAAAACTGTTTTGCGCAATTACGTACAAAAGACAGTACTGCCCCAAATGTTTTTTTAAAGTTGAATGTGTTTCCTTCCCTGTGCAGTGTCCAATTATACAATGGAAAGTTGAGTTTTGCATATGACTTTACTGCGCCAAACTTATTTTGCGCAATTCTGTACACATGACAGTACTGCCCTAAATGTTTTCAAGTTGATGAATGTGTTTTCTTTCTGTGCAGTGAGCAATTATGCAATGCAATGTTGAGTTTCTGATATCATTTTACTGCGCCAAGCTTGTTTCGGTAAATTCTGTAAACATGACAGTACTGCCCTAAATATTTTAAACATGATGAATGTGTTTCTTTCCCTGTGCAGTGTGCAATTATGTAATACAAAGTTGAGTTTCTCGTATGATTTTGCTGCGCCAAACTTGTTTCGCTCAATTCCGTGCGCATGACAATACTGCCCCAAATGTTTTTAAATTGCTAAATGTGCTTCCTACCTTGTGCAGCGTGCGTTTGTGTGACACAATGTTGCGTTGTACATTGGATTTTACAGTGCCAAAACTGTTTTGCGCAATTACGTACAAAAGACAGTACTGCCCCAAATGTTTTTTTAAAGTTGAATGTGTTTCCTTCCCTGTGCAGTGTCCAATTATACAATGGAAAGTTGAGTTTTGCATATGACTTTACTGCGCCAAACTTATTTTGCGCAATTCCGTACACATGACAGTACTGCCCTAAATGTTTTCAAGTTGATGAATGTGTTTTCTTTCTGTGCAGTGAGCAATTATGCAATGCAATGTTGAGTTTCTGATATCATTTTACTGCGCCAAGCTTGTTTCGCTAAATTCCGTAAACATGACAGTACTGCCCTAAATATTTTAAACATGATGAATGTGTTTCTTTCCCTGTGCAGTGTGCAATTATGTAATACAAAGTTGAGTTTCTCGTATGATTTTGCTGCGCCAAACTTGTTTCGCTCAATTCCGTGCGCATGACAATACTGCCCCAAATGTTTTTAAATTGCTAAATGTGCTTCCTACCTTGTGCAGCGTGCGTTTGTGTGACACAATGTTGCGTTGTACATTGGATTTTACAGTGCCAAAACTGTTTTGCGCAATTACGTACAAAAGACAGTACTGCCCCAAATGTTTTTTTTAAAGTTGAATGTGTTTCCTTCCCTGTGCAGTGTCCAATTATACAATGGAAAGTTGAGTTTTGCATATGACTTTACTGCGCCAAACTTATTTTGCACAATTCCGTACACATGACAGTACTGCCCTAAATGTTTTCAAGTTGATGAATGTGTTTTCTTTCTGTGCAGTGAGCAATTATGCAATGCAAAGTTGAGTTTCTGATATCATTTTACTGCGCCAAGCTTGTTTCGCTAAATTCCGTAAACATGACAGTACTGCCCTAAATATTTTAAACATGATGAATGTGTTTCTTTCCCTGTGCAGTGTGCAATTATGTAATACAAAGTTGAGTTTCTCGTATGATTTTGCTGCGCCAAACTTGTTTCGCTCAATTCCGTGCGCATGACAATACTGCCCCAAATGTTTTTAAATTGCTAAATGTGCTTCCTACCTTGTGCAGCGTGCGTTTGTGTGACACAATGTTGCGTTGTACATTGGATTTTACAGTGCCAAAACTGTTTTGCGCAATTACGTACAAAAGACAGTACTGCCCCAAATGTTTTTTTAAAGTTGAATGTGTTTCCTTCCCTGTGCAGTGTCCAATTATACAATGGAAAGTTGAGTTTTGCATATGACTTTACTGCGCCAAACTTATTTTGCGCAATTCCGTACACATGACAGTACTGCCCTAAATGTTTTCAAGTTGATGAATGTGTTTTCTTTCTGTGCAGTGAGCAATTATGCAATGCAAAGTTGAGTTTCTGATATCATTTTACTGCGCCAAGCTTGTTTCGCTAAATTCCGTAAACATGACAGTACTGCCCTAAATATTTTAAACATGATGAATGTGTTTCTTTCCCTGTGCAGTGTGCAATTATGTAATACAAAGTTGAGTTTCTCGTATGATTTTGCTGCGCCAAACTTGTTTCGCTCAATTCCGTGCGCATGACAATACTGCCCCAAATGTTTTTAAATTGCTAAATGTGCTTCCTACCTTGTGCAGCGTGCGTTTGTGTGACACAATGTTGCGTTGTACATTGGATTTTACAGTGCCAAAACTGTTTTGCGCAATTACGTACAAAAGACAGTACTGCCCCAAATGTTTTTTTAAAGTTGAATGTGTTTCCTTCCCTGTGCAGTGTCCAATTACACAATGGAAAGTTGAGTTTTGCATATGACTTTACTGCGCCAAACTTATTTTGCGCAATTCCGTACACATGACAGTACTGCCCTAAATGTTTTCAAGTTGATGAATGTGTTTTCTTTCTGTGCAGTGAGCAATTATGCAATGCAAAGTTGAGTTTCTGATATCATTTTACTGCGCCAAGCTTGTTTCGCTAAATTCCGTAAACATGACAGTACTGCCCTAAATATTTTAAACATGATGAATGTGTTTCTTTCCCTGTGCAGTGTGCAATTATGTAATACAAAGTTGAGTTTCTCGTATGATTTTGCTGCGCCAAACTTGTTTCGCTCAATTCCGTGCGCATGACAATACTGCCCCAAATGTTTTTAAATTGCTAAATGTGCTTCCTACCTTGTGCAGCGTGCGTTTGTGTGACACAATGTTGCGTTGTACATTGGATTTTACAGTGCCAAAACTGTTTTGCGCAATTACGTACAAAAGACAGTACTGCCCCAAATGTTTTTTTAAAGTTGAATGTGTTTCCTTCCCTGTGCAGTGTCCAATTATACAATGGAAAGTTGAGTTTTGCATATGACTTTACTGCGCCAAACTTATTTTGCGCAATTCCGTACACATGACAGTACTGCCCTAAATGTTTTCAAGTTGATGAATGTGTTTTCTTTCTGTGCAGTGAGCAATTATGCAATGCAATGTTGAGTTTCTGATATCATTTTACTGCGCCAAGCTTGTTTCGCTAAATTCCGTAAACATGACAGTACTGCCCTAAATATTTTAAACATGATGAATGTGTTTCTTTCCCTGTGCAGTGTGCAATTATGTAATACAAAGTTGAGTTTCTCGTATGATTTTGCTGCGCCAAACTTGTTTCGCTCAATTCCGTGCGCATGACAATACTGCCCCAAATGTTTTTAAATTGCTAAATGTGCTTCCTATCTTGTGCAGCGTGCGTTTGTGTGACACAATGTTGCGTTGTACATTGGATTTTACAGTGCCAAAACTGTTTTGCGCAATTACGTACAAAAGACAGTACTGCCCCAAATGTTTTTTTTAAAGTTGAATGTGTTTCCTTCCCTGTGCAGTGTCCAATTATACAATGGAAAGTTGAGTTTTGCATATGACTTTACTGCGCCAAACTTATTTTGCACAATTCCGTACACATGACAGTACTGCCCTAAATGTTTTCAAGTTGATGAATGTGTTTTCTTTCTGTGCAGTGAGCAATTATGCAATGCAAAGTTGAGTTTCTGATATCATTTTACTGCGCCAAGCTTGTTTCGCTAAATTCCGTAAACATGACAGTACTGCCCTAAATATTTTAAACATGATGAATGTGTTTCTTTCCCTGTGCAGTGTGCAATTATGTAATACAAAGTTGAGTTTCTCGTATGATTTTGCTGCGCCAAACTTGTTTCGCTCAATTCCGTGCGCATGACAATACTGCCCCAAATGTTTTTAAATTGCTAAATGTGCTTCCTACCTTGTGCAGCGTGCGTTTGTGTGACACAATGTTGCGTTGTACATTGGATTTTACAGTGCCAAAACTGTTTTGCGCAATTACGTACAAAAGACAGTACTGCCCCAAATGTTTTTTTAAAGTTGAATGTGTTTCCTTCCCTGTGCAGTGTCCAATTATACAATGGAAAGTTGAGTTTTGCATATGACTTTACTGCGCCAAACTTATTTTGCGCAATTCCGTACACATGACAGTACTGCCCTAAATGTTTTCAAGTTGATGAATGTGTTTTCTTTCTGTGCAGTGAGCAATTATGCAATGCAAAGTTGAGTTTCTGATATCATTTTACTGCGCCAAGCTTGTTTCGCTAAATTCCGTAAACATGACAGTACTGCCCTAAATATTTTAAACATGATGAATGTGTTTCTTTCCCTGTGCAGTGTGCAATTATGTAATACAAAGTTGAGTTTCTCGTATGATTTTGCTGCGCCAAACTTGTTTCGCTCAATTCCGTGCGCATGACAATACTGCCCCAAATGTTTTTAAATTGCTAAATGTGCTTCCTACCTTGTGCAGCGTGCGTTTGTGTGACACAATGTTGCGTTGTACATTGGATTTTACAGTGCCAAAACTGTTTTGCGCAATTACGTACAAAAGACAGTACTGCCCCAAATGTTTTTTTAAAGTTGAATGTGTTTCCTTCCCTGTGCAGTGTCCAATTACACAATGGAAAGTTGAGTTTTGCATATGACTTTACTGCGCCAAACTTATTTTGCGCAATTCCGTACACATGACAGTACTGCCCTAAATGTTTTCAAGTTGATGAATGTGTTTTCTTTCTGTGCAGTGAGCAATTATGCAATGCAAAGTTGAGTTTCTGATATCATTTTACTGCGCCAAGCTTGTTTCGCTAAATTCCGTAAACATGACAGTACTGCCCTAAATATTTTAAACATGATGAATGTGTTTCTTTCCCTGTGCAGTGTGCAATTATGTAATACAAAGTTGAGTTTCTCGTATGATTTTGCTGCGCCAAACTTGTTTCGCTCAATTCCGTGCGCATGACAATACTGCCCCAAATGTTTTTAAATTGCTAAATGTGCTTCCTACCTTGTGCAGCGTGCGTTTGTGTGACACAATGTTGCGTTGTACATTGGATTTTACAGTGCCAAAACTGTTTTGCGCAATTACGTACAAAAGACAGTACTGCCCCAAATGTTTTTTTAAAGTTGAATGTGTTTCCTTCCCTGTGCAGTGTCCAATTATACAATGGAAAGTTGAGTTTTGCATATGACTTTACTGCGCCAAACTTATTTTGCGCAATTCCGTACACATTACAGTACTGCCCTAAATGTTTTCAAGTTGATGAATGTGTTTTCTTTCTGTGCAGTGAGCAATTATGCAATGCAAAGTTGAGTTTCTGATATCATTTTACTGCGCCAAGCTTGTTTCGGTAAATTCCGTAAACATGACAGTACTGCCCTAAATATTTTAAACATGATGAATGTGTTTCTTTCCCTGTGCAGTGTGCAATTATGTAATACAAAGTTGAGTTTCTCGTATGATTTTGCTGCGCCAAACTTGTTTCGCTCAATTCCGTGCGCATGACAATACTGCCCCAAATGTTTTTAAATTGCTAAATGTGCTTCCTACCTTGTGCAGCATGCGTTTATGTGACACAATGTTGCGTTGTACATTGGATTTTACAGTGCCAAAACTGTTTTGCGCAATTACGTACAAAAGACAGTACTGCCCCAAATGTTTTTTTAAAGTTGAATGTGTTTCCTTCCCTGTGCAGTGTCCAATTATACAATGGAAAGTTGAGTTTTGCATATGACTTTACTGCGCCAAACTTATTTTGCGCAATTCCGTACACATGACAGTACTGCCCTAAATGTTTTCAAGTTGATGAATGTGTTTTCTTTCTGTGCAGTGAGCAATTATGCAATGCAAAGTTGAGTTTCTGATATCATTTTACTGCGCCAAGCTTGTTTCGCTAAATTCCGTAAACATGACAGTACTGCCCTAAATATTGTAAACATGATGAATGTGTTTCTTTCCCTGTGCAGTGTGCAATTATGTAATACAAAGTTGAGTTTCTCGTATGATTTTGCTGCGCCAAACTTGTTTCGCTCAATTCCGTGCGCATGACAATACTGCCCCAAATGTTTTTAAATTGCTAAATGTGCTTCCTACCTTGTGCAGCGTGCGTTTGTGTGACACAATGTTGCGTTGTACATTGGATTTTACAGTGCCAAAACTGTTTTGCGCAATTACGTACAAAAGACAGTACTGCCCCAAATGTTTTTTTAAAGTTGAATGTGTTTCCTTCCCTGTGCAGTGTCCAATTATACAATGGAAAGTTGAGTTTTGCATATGACTTTACTGCGTCAAACTTATTTTGCGCAATTCCGTACACATGACAGTACTGCCCTAAATGTTTTCAAGTTGATGAATGTGTTTTCTTTCTGTGCAGTGAGCAATTATGCAATGCAAAGTTGAGTTTCTGATATCATTTTACTGCGCCAAGCTTGTTTCGGTAAATTCCGTAAACATGACAGTACTGCCCTAAATATTTTAAACATGATGAATGTGTTTCTTTCCCTGTGCAGTGTGCAATTATGTAATACAAAGTTGAGTTTCTCGTATGATTTTGCTGCGCCAAACTTGTTTCGCTCAATTCCATGCGCATGACAATACTGCCCCAAATGTTTTTAAATTGCTAAATGTGCTTCCTACCTTGTGCAGCGTGCGTTTGTGTGACACATTGTTGCGTTGTACATTGGATTTTACAGTGCCAAAACTGTTTTGCGCAATTACGTACAAAAGACAGTACTGCCCCAAATGTTTTTTTAAAGTTGAATGTGTTTCCTTCCCTGTGCAGTGTCCAATTATACAATGGAAAGTTGAGTTTTGCATATGACTTTACTGCGCCAAACTTATTTTGCGCAATTCTGTACACATGACAGTACTGCCCTAAATGTTTTCAAGTTGATGAATGTGTTTTCTTTCTGTGCAGTGAGCAATTATGCAATGCAAAGTTGAGTTTCTGATATCATTTTACTGCGCCAAGCTTGTTTCACTAAATTCCGTAAACATGACAGTACTGCCCTAAATATTGTAAACATGATGAATGTGTTTCTTTCCCTGTGCAGTGTGCAATTATGTAATACAAAGTTGAGTTTCTCGTATGATTTTGCTGCGCCAAACTTGTTTCGCTCAATTCCGTGCGCATGACAATACTGCCCCAAATGTTTTTAAATTGCTAAATGTGCTTCCTACCTTGTGCAGCGTGCGTTTGTGTGACACAATGTTGCGTTGTACATTGGATTTTACAGTGCCAAAACTGTTTTGCGCAATTACGTACAAAAGACAGTACTGCCCCAAATGTTTTTTTTAAAGTTGAATGTGTTTCCTTCCCTGTGCAGTGTCCAATTATACAATGGAAAGTTGAGTTTTGCATATGACTTTACTGCGCCAAACTTATTTTGCGCAATTCCGTACACATGACAGTACTGCCCTAAATGTTTTCAAGTTGATGAATGTGTTTTCTTTCTGTGCAGTGAGCAATTATGCAATGCAAAGTTGAGTTTCTGATATCATTTTACTGCGCCAAGCTTGTTTCGCTAAATTCCGTAAACATGACAGTACTGCCCTAAATATTGTAAACATGATGAATGTGTTTCTTTCCCTGTGCAGTGTGCAATTATGTAATACAAAGTTGAGTTTCTCGTATGATTTTGCTGCGCCAAACTTGTTTCGCTCAATTCTGTGCGCATGACAATACTGCCCCAAATGTTTTTAAATTGCTAAATGTGCTTCCTACCTTGTGCAGCGTGCGTTTGTGTGACACAATGTTGCGTTGTACATTGGATTTTACAGTGCCAAAACTGTTTTGCGCAATTACGTACAAAAGACAGTACTGCCCCAAATGTTTTTTTTAAAGTTGAATGTGTTTCCTTCC
This sequence comes from Dendrobates tinctorius, assembly GCF_039654945.1. Classification (NCBI taxonomy): domain Eukaryota; kingdom Metazoa; phylum Chordata; class Amphibia; order Anura; family Dendrobatidae; genus Dendrobates; species Dendrobates tinctorius. The sequence goes on along the minus strand of NW_027361704.1, from coordinate 45,207,031 downwards.
CTGTGCAGTGTCCAATTATACAATGGAAAGTTGAGTTTTGCATATGACTTTACTGCGCCAAACTTATTTTGCGCAATTCCGTACACATGACAGTACTGCCCTAAATGTTTTCAAGTTGATGAATGTGTTTTCTTTCTGTGCAGTGAGCAATTATGCAATGCAAAGTTGAGTTTCTGATATCATTTTACTGCGCCAAGCTTGTTTCGCTAAATTCCGTAAACATGACAGTACTGCCCTAAATATTTTAAACATGATGAATGTGTTTCTTTCCCTGTGCAGTGTGCAATTATGTAATACAAAGTTGAGTTTCTCGTATGATTTTGCTGCGCCAAACTTGTTTCGCTCAATTCCGTGCGCATGACAATACTGCCCCAAATGTTTTTAAATTGCTAAATGTGCTTCCTACCTTGTGCAGCGTGCGTTTGTGTGACACAATGTTGCGTTGTACATTGGATTTTACAGTGCCAAAACTGTTTTGCGCAATTACGTACAAAAGACAGTACTGCCCCAAATGTTTTTTTAAAGTTGAATGTGTTTCCTTCCCTGTGCAGTGTCCAATTATACAATGGAAAGTTGAGTTTTGCATATGACTTTACTGCGCCAAACTTATTTTGCGCAATTCCGTACACATGACAGTACTGCCCTAAATGTTTTCAAGTTGATGAATGTGTTTTCTTTCTGTGCAGTGAGCAATTATGCAATGCAAAGTTGAGTTTCTGATATCATTTTACTGCGCCAAGCTTGTTTCGCTAAATTCCGTAAACATGACAGTACTGCCCTAAATATTGTAAACATGATGAATGTGTTTCTTTCCCTGTGCAGTGTGCAATTATGTAATACAAAGTTGAGTTTCTCGTATGATTTTGCTGCGCCAAACTTGTTTCGCTCAATTCCGTGCGCATGACAATACTGCCCCAAATGTTTTTAAATTGCTAAATGTGCTTCCTACCTTGTGCAGCGTGCGTTTGTGTGACACAATGTTGCGTTGTACATTGGATTTTACAGTGCCAAAACTGTTTTGCGCAATTACGTACAAAAGACAGTACTGCCCCAAATGTTTTTTTAAAGTTGAATGTGTTTCCTTCCCTGTGCAGTGTCCAATTATACAATGGAAAGTTGAGTTTTGCATATGACTTTACTGCGTCAAACTTATTTTGCGCAATTCCGTACACATGACAGTACTGCCCTAAATGTTTTCAAGTTGATGAATGTGTTTTCTTTCTGTGCAGTGAGCAATTATGCAATGCAAAGTTGAGTTTCTGATATCATTTTACTGCGCCAAGCTTGTTTCGGTAAATTCCGTAAACATGACAGTACTGCCCTAAATATTTTAAACATGATGAATGTGTTTCTTTCCCTGTGCAGTGTGCAATTATGTAATACAAAGTTGAGTTTCTCGTATGATTTTGCTGCGCCAAACTTGTTTCGCTCAATTCCATGCGCATGACAATACTGCCCCAAATGTTTTTAAATTGCTAAATGTGCTTCCTACCTTGTGCAGCGTGCGTTTGTGTGACACATTGTTGCGTTGTACATTGGATTTTACAGTGCCAAAACTGTTTTGCGCAATTACGTACAAAAGACAGTACTGCCCCAAATGTTTTTTTAAAGTTGAATGTGTTTCCTTCCCTGTGCAGTGTCCAATTATACAATGGAAAGTTGAGTTTTGCATATGACTTTACTGCGCCAAACTTATTTTGCGCAATTCTGTACACATGACAGTACTGCCCTAAATGTTTTCAAGTTGATGAATGTGTTTTCTTTCTGTGCAGTGAGCAATTATGCAATGCAAAGTTGAGTTTCTGATATCATTTTACTGCGCCAAGCTTGTTTCACTAAATTCCGTAAACATGACAGTACTGCCCTAAATATTGTAAACATGATGAATGTGTTTCTTTCCCTGTGCAGTGTGCAATTATGTAATACAAAGTTGAGTTTCTCGTATGATTTTGCTGCGCCAAACTTGTTTCGCTCAATTCCGTGCGCATGACAATACTGCCCCAAATGTTTTTAAATTGCTAAATGTGCTTCCTACCTTGTGCAGCGTGCGTTTGTGTGACACAATGTTGCGTTGTACATTGGATTTTACAGTGCCAAAACTGTTTTGCGCAATTACGTACAAAAGACAGTACTGCCCCAAATGTTTTTTTTAAAGTTGAATGTGTTTCCTTCCCTGTGCAGTGTCCAATTATACAATGGAAAGTTGAGTTTTGCATATGACTTTACTGCGCCAAACTTATTTTGCGCAATTCCGTACACATGACAGTACTGCCCTAAATGTTTTCAAGTTGATGAATGTGTTTTCTTTCTGTGCAGTGAGCAATTATGCAATGCAAAGTTGAGTTTCTGATATCATTTTACTGCGCCAAGCTTGTTTCGCTAAATTCCGTAAACATGACAGTACTGCCCTAAATATTGTAAACATGATGAATGTGTTTCTTTCCCTGTGCAGTGTGCAATTATGTAATACAAAGTTGAGTTTCTCGTATGATTTTGCTGCGCCAAACTTGTTTCGCTCAATTCTGTGCGCATGACAATACTGCCCCAAATGTTTTTAAATTGCTAAATGTGCTTCCTACCTTGTGCAGCGTGCGTTTGTGTGACACAATGTTGCGTTGTACATTGGATTTTACAGTGCCAAAACTGTTTTGCGCAATTACGTACAAAAGACAGTACTGCCCCAAATGTTTTTTTTAAAGTTGAATGTGTTTCCTTCCCTGTGCAGTGTCCAATTATACAATGGAAAGTTGAGTTTTGCATATGACTTTACTGCGCCAAACTTATTTTGCGCAATTCCGTACACATGACAGTACTGCCCTAAATGTTTTCAAGTTGATGAATGTGTTTTCTTTCTGTGCAGTGAGCAATTATGCAATGCAAAGTTGAGTTTCTGATATCATTTTACTGCGCCAAGCTTGTTTCGCTAAATTCCGTAAACATGACAGTACTGCCCTAAATATTTTAAACATGATGAATGTGTTTCTTTCCCTGTGCAGTGTGCAATTATGTAATACAAAGTTGAGTTTCTCGTATGATTTTGCTGCGCCAAACTTGTTTCGCTCAATTCCGTGCGCATGACAATACTGCCCCAAATGTTTTTAAATTGCTAAATGTGCTTCCTACCTTGTGCAGCGTGCGTTTGTGTGACACAATGTTGCGTTGTACATTGGATTTTACAGTGCCAAAACTGTTTTGCGCAATTACGTACAAAAGACAGTACTGCCCCAAATGTTTTTTTAAAGTTGAATGTGTTTCCTTCCCTGTGCAGTGTCCAATTATACAATGGAAAGTTGAGTTTTGCATATGACTTTACTGCGCCAAACTTATTTTGCGCAATTCCGTACACATGACAGTACTGCCCTAAATGTTTTCAAGTTGATGAATGTGTTTTCTTTCTGTGCAGTGAGCAATTATGCAATGCAAAGTTGAGTTTCTGATATCATTTTACTGCGCCAAGCTTGTTTCGCTAAATTCCGTAAACATGACAGTACTGCCCTAAATATTTTAAACATGATGAATGTGTTTCTTTCCCTGTGCAGTGTGCAAATATGTAATACAAAGTTGAGTTTCTCGTATGATTTTGCTGCGCCAAACTTGTTTCGCTCAATTCCGTGCGCATGACAATACTGCCCCAAATGTTTTTAAATTGCTAAATGTGCTTCCTACCTTGTGCAGCGTGCGTTTGTGTGACACAATGTTGCGTTGTACATTGGATTTTACAGTGCCAAAACTGTTTTGCGCAATTACGTACAAAAGACAGTACTGCCCCAAATGTTTTTTTTAAAGTTGAATGTGTTTCCTTCCCTGTGCAGTGTCCAATTATACAATGGAAAGTTGAGTTTTGCATATGACTTTACTGCGCCAAACTTATTTTGCGCAATTCCGTACACATGACAGTACTGCCCTAAATGTTTTCAAGTTGATGAATGTGTTTTCTTTCTGTGCAGTGAGCAATTATGCAATGCAAAGTTGAGTTTCTGATATCATTTTACTGCGCCAAGCTTATTTCGCTAAATTCCGTAAACATGACAGTACTGCCCTAAATATTTTAAACATGATGAATGTGTTTCTTTCCCTGTGCAGTGTGCAATTATGTAATACAAAGTTGAGTTTCTCGTATGATTTTGCTGCGCCAAACTTGTTTCGCTCAATTCCGTGCGCATGACAATACTGCCCCAAATGTTTTTAAATTGCTAAATGTGCTTCCTACCTTGTGCAGCGTGCGTTTGTGTGACACAATGTTGCGTTGTACATTGGATTTTACAGTGCCAAAACTGTTTTGCGCAATTACGTACAAAAGACAGTACTGCCCCAAATGTTTTTTTTAAAGTTGAATGTGTTTCCTTCCCTGTGCAGTGTCCAATTATACAATGGAAAGTTGAGTTTTGCATATGACTTTACTGCGCCAAACTTATTTTGCGCAATTCCGTACACATGACAGTACTGCCCTAAATGTTTTCAAGTTGATGAATGTGTTTTCTTTCTGTGCAGTGAGCAATTATGCAATGCAAAGTTGAGTTTCTGATATCATTTTACTGCGCCAAGCTTGTTTCGCTAAATTCCGTAAACATGACAGTACTGCCCTAAATATTTTAAACATGATGAATGTGTTTCTTTCCCTGTGCAGTGTGCAATTATGTAATACAAAGTTGAGTTTCTCGTATGATTTTGCTGCGCCAAACTTGTTTCGCTCAATTCCGTGCGCATGACAATACTGCCCCAAATGTTTTTAAATTGCTAAATGTGCTTCCTACCTTGTGCAGCGTGCGTTTGTGTGACACAATGTTGCGTTGTACATTGGATTTTACAGTGCCAAAACTGTTTTGCGCAATTACGTACAAAAGACAGTACTGCCCCAAATGTTTTTTTAAAGTTGAATGTGTTTCCTTCCCTGTGCAGTGTCCAATTATACAATGGAAAGTTAAGTTTTGCATATGACTTTACTGCGCCAAACTTATTTTGCGCAATTCCGTACACATGACAGTACTGCCCTAAATGTTTTCAAGTTGATGAATGTGTTTTCTTTCTGTGCAGTGAGCAATTATGCAATGCAAAGTTGAGTTTCTGATATCATTTTACTGCGCCAAGCTTGTTTCGCTAAATTCCGTAAACATGACAGTACTGCCCTAAATATTTTAAACATGATGAATGTGTTTCTTTCCCTGTGCAGTGTGCAAATATGTAATACAAAGTTGAGTTTCTCGTATGATTTTGCTGCGCCAAACTTGTTTCGCTCAATTCCGTGTGCATGACAATACTGCCCCAAATGTTTTTAAATTGCTAAATGTGCTTCCTACCTTGTGCAGCGTGCGTTTGTGTGACACAATGTTGCGTTGTACATTGGATTTTACAGTGCCAAAACTGTTTTGCGCAATTACGTACAAAAGACAGTACTGCCCCAAATGTTTTTTTAAAGTTGAATGTGTTTCCTTCCCTGTGCAGTGTCCAATTATACAATGGAAAGTTGAGTTTTGCATATGACTTTACTGCGCCAAACTTATTTTGCGCAATTCCGTACACATGACAGTACTGCCCTAAATGTTTTCAAGTTGATGAATGTGTTTTCTTTCTGTGCAGTGAGCAATTATGCAATGCAATGTTGAGTTTCTGATATCATTTTACTGCGCCAAGCTTGTTTCGGTAAATTCCGTAAACATGACAGTACTGCCCTAAATATTTTAAACATGATGAATGTGTTTCTTTCCCTGTGCAGTGTGCAATTATGTAATACAAAGTTGAGTTTCTCGTATGATTTTGCTGCGCCAAACTTGTTTCGCTCAATTCCGTGCGCATGACAATACTGCCCCAAATGTTTTTAAATTGCTAAATGTGCTTCCTACCTTGTGCAGCGTGCGTTTGTGTGACACAATGTTGCGTTGTACATTGGATTTTACAGTGCCAAAACTGTTTTGCGCAATTACGTACAAAAGACAATACTGCCCCAAATGTTTTTTTAAAGTTGAATGTGTTTCCTTCCCTGTGCAGTGTCCAATTATACAATGGAAAGTTGAGTTTTGCATATGACTTTACTGCGCCAAACTTATTTTGCGCAATTCCGTACACATGACAGTAATGCCCTAAATGTTTTCAAGTTGATGAATGTGTTTTCTTTCTGTGCAGTGAGCAATTATGCAATGCAATGTTGAGTTTCTGATATCATTTTACTGCGCCAAGCTTGTTTCGCTAAATTCCGTAAACATGACAGTACTGCCCTAAATATTTTAAACATGATGAATGTGTTTCTTTCCCTGTGCAGTGTGCAATTATGTAATACAAAGTTGAGTTTCTCGTATGATTTTGCTGCGCCAAACTTGTTTCGCTCAATTCCGTGCGCATGACAATACTGCCCCAAATGTTTTTAAATTGCTAAATGTGCTTCCTACCTTGTGCAGCGTGCGTTTGTGTGACACAATGTTGCGTTGTACATTGGATTTTACAGTGCCAAAACTGTTTTGCGCAATTACGTACAAAAGACAGTACTGCCCCAAATGTTTTTTTAAAGTTGAATGTGTTTCCTTCCCTGTGCAGTGTCCAATTATACAATGGAAAGTTGAGTTTTGCATATGACTTTACTGCGCCAAACTTATTTTGCGCAATTCCGTACACATGACAGTACTGCCCTAAATGTTTTCAAGTTGATGAATGTGTTTTCTTTCTGTGCAGTGAGCAATTATGCAATGCAAAGTTGAGTTTCTGATATCATTTTACTGCGCCAAGCTTGTTTCGCTAAATTCCGTAAACATGACAGTACTGCTCTAAATATTGTAAACATGATGAATGTGTTTCTTTCCCTGTGCAGTGTGCAATTATGTAATACAAAGTTGAGTTTCTCGTATGATTTTGCTGCGCCAAACTTGTTTCGCTCAATTCCGTGCGCATGACAATACTGCCCCAAATGTTTTTAAATTGCTAAATGTGCTTCCTACCTTGTGCAGCGTGCGTTTGTGTGACACAATGTTGCGTTGTACATTGGATTTTACAGTGCCAAAACTGTTTTGCGCAATTACGTACAAAAGACAGTACTGCCCCAAATGTTTTTTTTAAAGTTGAATGTGTTTCCTTCCCTGTGCAGTGTCCAATTATACAATGGAAAGTTGAGTTTTGCATATGACTTTACTGCGCCAAACTTATTTTGCGCAATTCCGTACACATGACAGTACTGCCCTAAATGTTTTCAAGTTGATGAATGTGTTTTCTTTCTGTGCAGTGAGCAATTATGCAATGCAAAGTTGAGTTTCTGATATCATTTTACTGCGCCAAGCTTGTTTCGCTAAATTCCGTAAACATGACAGTACTGCCCTAAATATTTTAAACATGATGAATGTGTTTCTTTCCCTGTGCAGTGTGCAATTATGTAATACAAAGTTGAGTTTCTCGTATGATTTTGCTGCGCCAAACTTGTTTCGCTCAATTCCGTGCGCATGACAATACTGCCCCAAATGTTTTTAAATTGCTAAATGTGCTTCCTACCTTGTGCAGCGTGCGTTTGTGTGACACAATGTTGCGTTGTACATTGGATTTTACAGTGCCAAAACTGTTTTGCGCAATTACATACAAAAGACAGTACTGCCCCAAATGTTTTTTTTAAAGTTGAATGTGTTTCCTTCCCTGTGCAGTGTCCAATTATACAATGGAAAGTTGAGTTTTGCATATGACTTTACTGCGCCAAACTTATTTTGCGCAATTCCGTACACATGACAGTACTGCCCTAAATGTTTTCAAGTTGATGAATGTGTTTTCTTTCTGTGCAGTGAGCAATTATGCAATGCAAAGTTGAGTTTCTGATATCATTTTACTGCGCCAAGCTTGTTTCGCTAAATTCCGTAAACATGACAGTACTGCCCTAAATATTTTAAACATGATGAATGTGTTTCTTTCCCTGTGCAGTGTGCAATTATGTAATACAAAGTTGAGTTTCTCGTATGATTTTGCTGCGCCAAACTTGTTTCGCTCAATTCCGTGCGCATGACAATACTGCCCCAAATGTTTTTAAATTGCTAAATGTGCTTCCTACCTTGTGCAGCGTGCGTTTGTGTGACACAATGTTGCGTTGTACATTGGATTTTACAGTGCCAAAACTGTTTTGCGCAATTACGTACAAAAGACAGTACTGCCCCAAATGTTTTTTTAAAGTTGAATGTGTTTCCTTCCCTGTGCAGTGTCCAATTATACAATGGAAAGTTGAGTTTTGCATATGACTTTACTGCGCCAAACTTATTTTGCGCAATTCCGTACACATGACAGTACTGCCCTAAATGTTTTCAAGTTGATGAATGTGTTTTCTTTCTGTGCAGTGAGCAATTATGCAATGCAAAGTTGAGTTTCTGATATCATTTTACTGCGCCAAGCTTGTTTCGCTAAATTCCGTAAACATGACAGTACTGCCCTAAATATTTTAAACATGATGAATGTGTTTCTTTCCCTGTGCAGTGTGCAATTATGTAATACAAAGTTGAGTTTCTCGTATGATTTTGCTGCGCCAAACTTGTTTCGCTCAATTCCGTGCGCATGACAATACTGCCCCAAATGTTTTTAAATTGCTAAATGTGCTTCCTACCTTGTGCAGCGTGCGTTTGTGTGACACAATGTTGCGTTGTACATTGGATTTTACAGTGCCAAAACTGTTTTGCGCAATTACGTACAAAAGACAGTACTGCCCCAAATGTTTTTTTTAAAGTTGAATGTGTTTCCTTCCCTGTGCAGTGTCCAATTATACAATGGAAAGTTGAGTTTTGCATATGACTTTACTGCGCCAAACTTATTTTGCGCAATTCCGTACACATGACAGTACTGCCCTAAATGTTTTCAAGTTGATGAATGTGTTTTCTTTCTGTGCAGTGAGCAATTATGCAATGCAAAGTTGAGTTTCTGATATCATTTTACTGCGCCAAGCTTGTTTCGCTAAATTCCGTAAACATGACAGTACTGCCCTAAATATTTTAAACATGATGAATGTGTTTCTTTCCCTGTGCAGTGTGCAATTATGTAATACAAAGTTGAGTTTCTCGTATGATTTTGCTGCGCCAAACTTGTTTCGCTCAATTCCGTGCGCATGACAATACTGCCCCAAATGTTTTTAAATTGCTAAATGTGCTTCCTACCTTGTGCAGCGTGCGTTTGTGTGACACAATGTTGCGTTGTACATTGGATTTTACAGTGCCAAAACTGTTTTGCGCAATTACGTACAAAAGACAGTACTGCCCCAAATGTTTTTTTAAAGTTGAATGTGTTTCCTTCCCTGTGCAGTGTCCAATTATACAATGGAAAGTTGAGTTTTGCATATGACTTTACTGCGCCAAACTTATTTTGCGCAATTCCGTACACATGACAGTACTGCCCTAAATGTTTTCAAGTTGATGAATGTGTTTTCTTTCTGTGCAGTGAGCAATTATGCAATGCAAAGTTGAGTTTCTGATATCATTTTACTGCGCCAAGCTTGTTTCGCTAAATTCCGTAAACATGACAGTACTGCCCTAAATATTTTAAACATGATGAATGTGTTTCTTTCCCTGTGCAGTGTGCAATTATGTAATACAAAGTTGAGTTTCTCGTATGATTTTGCTGCGCCAAACTTGTTTCGCTCAATTCCGTGCGCATGACAATACTGCCCCAAATGTTTTTAAATTGCTAAATGTGCTTCCTACCTTGTGCAGCGTGCGTTTGTGTGACACAATGTTGCGTTGTACATTGGATTTTACAGTGCCAAAACTGTTTTGCGCAATTATGTACAAAAGACAGTACTGCCCCAAATGTTTTTTTAAAGTTGAATGTGTTTCCTTCCCTGTGCAGTGTCCAATTATACAATGGAAAGTTGAGTTTTGCATATGACTTTACTGCGCCAAACTTATTTTGCGCAATTCCGTACACATGACAGTACTGCCCTAAATGTTTTCAAGTTGATGAATGTGTTTTCTTTCTGTGCAGTGAGCAATTATGCAATGCAATGTTGAGTTTCTGATATCATTTTACTGCGCCAAGCTTGTTTCGCTAAATTCCGTAAACATGACAGTACTGCCCTAAATATTTTAAACATGATGAATGTGTTTCTTTCCCTGTGCAGTGTGCAATTATGTAATACAAAGTTGAGTTTCTCGTATGATTTTGCTGCGCCAAACTTGTTTCGCTCAATTCCGTGCGCATGACAATACTGCCCCAAATGTTTTTAAATTGCTAAATGTGCTTCCTACCTTGTGCAGCGTGCGTTTGTGTGACACAATGTTGCGTTGTACATTGGATTTTACAGTGCCAAAACTGTTTTGCGCAATTACGTACAAAAGACAGTACTGCCCCAAATGTTTTTTTTAAAGTTGAATGTGTTTCCTTCCCTGTGCAGTGTCCAATTATACAATGGAAAGTTGAGTTTTGCATATGACTTTACTGCGCCAAACTTATTTTGCGCAATTCCGTACACATTACAGTACTGCCCTAAATGTTTTCAAGTTGATGAATGTGTTTTCTTTCTGTGCAGTGAGCAATTATGCAATGCAAAGTTGAGTTTCTGATATCATTTTACTGCGCCAAGCTTGTTTCGCTAAATTCCGTAAACATGACAGTACTGCCCTAAATATTTTAAACATGATGAATGTGTTTCTTTCCCTGTGCAGTGTGCAATTATGTAATACAAAGTTGAGTTTCTCGTATGATTTTGCTGCGCCAAACTTGTTTCGCTCAATTCCGTGCGCATGACAATACTGCCCCAAATGTTTTTAAATTGCTAAATGTGCTTCCTACCTTGTGCAGCGTGCGTTTGTGTGACACAATGTTGCGTTGTACATTGGATTTTACAGTGCCAAAACTGTTTTGCGCAATTACGTACAAAAGACAGTACTGCCCCAAATGTTTTTTTAAAGTTGAATGTGTTTCCTTCCCTGTGCAGTGTCCAATTATACAATGGAAAGTTGAGTTTTGCATATGACTTTACTGCGCCAAACTTATTTTGCGCAATTCCGTACACATGACAGTACTGCCCTAAATGTTTTCAAGTTGATGAATGTGTTTTCTTTCTGTGCAGTGAGCAATTATGCAATGCAATGTTGAGTTTCTGATATCATTTTACTGCGCCAAGCTTGTTTCGCTAAATTCCGTAAACATGACAGTACTGCCCTAAATATTTTAAACATGATGAATGTGTTTCTTTCCCTGTGCAGTGTGCAATTATGTAATACAAAGTTGAGTTTCTCGTATGATTTTGCTGCGCCAAACTTGTTTCGCTCAATTCCGTGTGCATGACAATACTGCCCCAAATGTTTTTAAATTGCTAAATGTGCTTCCTACCTTGTGCAGCGTGCGTTTGTGTGACACAATGTTGCGTTGTACATTGGATTTTACAGTGCCAAAACTGTTTTGCGCAATTACGTACAAAAGACAGTACTCCCCCAAATGTTTTTTTTAAAGTTGAATGTGTTTCCTTCCCTGTGCAGTGTCCAATTATACAATGGAAAGTTGAGTTTTGCATATGACTTTACTGCGCCAAACTTATTTTGCGCAATTCCGTACACATGACAGTACTGCCCTAAATGTTTTCAAGTTGATGAATGTGTTTTCTTTCTGTGCAGTGAGCAATTATGCAATGCAAAGTTGAGTTTCTGATATCATTTTACTGCGCCAAGCTTGTTTCGCTAAATTCCGTAAACATGACAGTACTGCCCTAAATATTTTAAACATGATGAATGTGTTTCTTTCCCTGTGCAGTGTGCAATTATGTAATACAAAGTTGAGTTTCTCGTATGATTTTGCTGCGCCAAACTTGTTTCGCTCAATTCCGTGCGCATGACAATACTGCCCCAAATGTTTTTAAATTGCTAAATGTGCTTCCTACCTTGTGCAGCGTGCGTTTGTGTGACACAATGTTGCGTTGTACATTGGATTTTACAGTGCCAAAACTGTTTTGCGCAATTACGTACAAAAGACAGTACTGCCCCAAATGTTTTTTTTAAAGTTGAATGTGTTTCCTTCCCTGTGCAGTGTCCAATTATACAATGGAAAGTTGAGTTTTGCATATGACTTTACTGCGCCAAACTTATTTTGCGCAATTCCGTACACATGACAGTACTGCCCTAAATGTTTTCAAGTTGATGAATGTGTTTTCTTTCTGTGCAGTGAGCAATTATGCAATGCAAAGTTGAGTTTCTGATATCATTTTACTGCGCCAAGCTTGTTTCGCTAAATTCCGTAAACATGACAGTACTGCCCTAAATATTTTAAACATGATGAATGTGTTTCTTTCCCTGTGCAGTGTGCAATTATGTAATACAAAGTTGAGTTTCTCGTATGATTTTGCTGCGCCAAACTTGTTTCGCTCAATTCCGTGCGCATGACAATACTGCCCCAAATGTTTTTAAATTGCTAAATGTGCTTCCTACCTTGTGCAGCGTGCGTTTGTGTGACACAATGTTGCGTTGTACATTGGATTTTACAGTGCCAAAACTGTTTTGCGCAATTACGTACAAAAGACAGTACTGCCCCAAATGTTTTTTTAAAGTTGAATGTGTTTCCTTCCCTGTGCAGTGTCCAATTATACAATGGAAAGTTGAGTTTTGCATATGACTTTACTGCGCCAAACTTATTTTGCGCAATTCCGTACACATGACAGTACTGCCCTAAATGTTTTCAAGTTGATGAATGTGTTTTCTTTCTGTGCAGTGAGCAATTATGCAATGCAATGTTGAGTTTCTGATATCATTTTACTGCGCCAAGCTTGTTTCGCTAAATTCCGTAAACATGACAGTACTGCCCTAAATATTTTAAACATGATGAATGTGTTTCTTTCCCTGTGCAGTGTGCAATTATGTAATACAAAGTTGAGTTTCTCGTATGATTTTGCTGCGCCAAACTTGTTTCGCTCAATTCCGTGCGCATGACAATACTGCCCCAAATGTTTTTAAATTGCTAAATGTGCTTCCTACCTTGTGCAGCGTGCGTTTGTGTGACACAATGTTGCGTTGTACATTGGATTTTACAGTGCCAAAACTGTTTTGCGCAATTACTTACAAAAGACAGTACTGCCCCAAATGTTTTTTTTAAAGTTGAATGTGTTTCCTTCCCTGTGCAGTGTCCAATTATACAATGGAAAGTTGAGTTTTGCATATGACTTTACTGCGCCAAACTTATTTTGCGCAATTCCGTACACATTACAGTACTGCCCTAAATGTTTTCAAGTTGATGAATGTGTTTTCTTTCTGTGCAGTGAGCAATTATGCAATGCAAAGTTGAGTTTCTGATATCATTTTACTGCGCCAAGCTTGTTTCGCTAAATTCCGTAAACATGACAGTACTGCCCTAAATATTTTAAACATGATGAATGTGTTTCTTTCCCTGTGCAGTGTGCAATTATGTAATACAAAGTTGAGTTTCTCGTATGATTTTGCTGCGCCAAACTTGTTTCGCTCAATTCCGTGCGCATGACAATACTGCCCCAAATGTTTTTAAATTGCTAAATGTGCTTCCTACCTTGTGCAGCGTGCGTTTGTGTGACACAATGTTGCGTTGTACATTGGATTTTACAGTGCCAAAACTGTTTTGCGCAATTACGTACAAAAGACAGTACTGCCCCAAATGTTTTTTTAAAGTTGAATGTGTTTCCTTCCCTGTGCAGTGTCCAATTATACAATGGAAAGTTGAGTTTTGCATATGACTTTACTGTGCCAAACTTATTTTGCGCAATTCCGTACACATGACAGTACTGCCCTAAATGTTTTCAAGTTGATGAATGTGTTTTCTTTCTGTGCAGTGAGCAATTATGCAATGCAATGTTGAGTTTCTGATATCATTTTACTGCGCCAAGCTTGTTTCGGTAAATTCCGTAAACATGACAGTACTGCCCTAAATATTTTAAACATGATGAATGTGTTTCTTTCCCTGTGCAGTGTGCAATTATGTAATACAAAGTTGAGTTTCTCGTATGATTTTGCTGCGCCAAACTTGTTTCGCTCAATTCCGTGCGCATGACAATACTGCCCCAAATGTTTTTAAATTGCTAAATGTGCTTCCTACCTTGTGCAGCGTGCGTTTGTGTGACACAATGTTGCGTTGTACATTGGATTTTACAGTGCCAAAACTGTTTTGCGCAATTACGTACAAAAGACAGTACTGCCCCAAATGTTTTTTTAAAGTTGAATGTGTTTCCTTCCCTGTGCAGTGTCCAATTATACAATGGAAAGTTGAGTTTTGCATATGACTTTACTGCGCCAAACTTATTTTGCGCAATTCCGTACACATGACAGTACTGCCCTAAATGTTTTCAAGTTGATGAATGTGTTTTCTTTCTGTGCAGTGAGCAATTATGCAATGCAATGTTGAGTTTCTGATATCATTTTACTGCGCCAAGCTTGTTTCGCTAAATTCCGTAAACATGACAGTACTGCCCTAATTATTTTAAACATGATGAATGTGTTTCTTTCCCTGTGCAGTGTGCAATTATGTAATACAAAGTTGAGTTTCTCGTATGATTTTGCTGCGCCAAACTTGTTTCGCTCAATTCCGTGCGCATGACAATACTGCCCCAAATGTTTTTAAATTGCTAAATGTGCTTCCTACCTTGTGCAGCGTGCGTTTGTGTGACACAATGTTGCGTTGTACATTGGATTTTACAGTGCCAAAACTGTTTTGCGCAATTACGTACAAAAGACAGTACTGCCCCAAATGTTTTTTTTAAAGTTGAATGTGTTTCCTTCCCTGTGCAGTGTCCAATTATACAATGGAAAGTTGAGTTTTGCATATGACTTTACTGCGCCAAACTTATTTTGCACAATTCCGTACACATGACAGTACTGCCCTAAATGTTTTCAAGTTGATGAATGTGTTTTCTTTCTGTGCAGTGAGCAATTATGCAATGCAAAGTTGAGTTTCTGATATCATTTTACTGCGCCAAGCTTGTTTCGCTAAATTCCGTAAACATGACAGTACTGCCCTAAATATTTTAAACATGATGAATGTGTTTCTTTCCCTGTGCAGTGTGCAATTATGTAATACAAAGTTGAGTTTCTCGTATGATTTTGCTGCGCCAAACTTGTTTCGCTCAATTCCGTGCGCATGACAATACTGCCCCAAATGTTTTTAAATTGCTAAATGTGCTTCCTACCTTGTGCAGCGTGCGTTTGTGTGACACAATGTTGCGTTGTACATTGGATTTTACAGTGCCAAAACTGTTTTGCGCAATTACGTACAAAAGACAGTACTGCCCCAAATGTTTTTTTAAAGTTGAATGTGTTTCCTTCCCTGTGCAGTGTCCAATTATACAATGGAAAGTTGAGTTTTGCATATGACTTTACTGCGCCAAACTTATTTTGCGCAATTCCGTACACATGACAGTACTGCCCTAAATGTTTTCAAGTTGATGAATGTGTTTTCTTTCTGTGCAGTGAGCAATTATGCAATGCAAAGTTGAGTTTCTGATATCATTTTACTGCGCCAAGCTTGTTTCGCTAAATTCCGTAAACATGACAGTACTGCCCTAAATATTTTAAACATGATGAATGTGTTTCTTTCCCTGTGCAGTGTGCAATTATGTAATACAAAGTTGAGTTTCTCGTATGATTTTGCTGCGCCAAACTTGTTTCGCTCAATTCCGTGCGCATGACAATACTGCCCCAAATGTTTTTAAATTGCTAAATGTGCTTCCTACCTTGTGCAGCGTGCGTTTGTGTGACACAATGTTGCGTTGTACATTGGATTTTACAGTGCCAAAACTGTTTTGCGCAATTACGTACAAAAGACAGTACTGCCCCAAATGTTTTTTTAAAGTTGAATGTGTTTCCTTCCCTGTGCAGTGTCCAATTACACAATGGAAAGTTGAGTTTTGCATATGACTTTACTGCGCCAAACTTATTTTGCGCAATTCCGTACACATGACAGTACTGCCCTAAATGTTTTCAAGTTGATGAATGTGTTTTCTTTCTGTGCAGTGAGCAATTATGCAATGCAAAGTTGAGTTTCTGATATCATTTTACTGCGCCAAGCTTGTTTCGCTAAATTCCGTAAACATGACAGTACTGCCCTAAATATTTTAAACATGATGAATGTGTTTCTTTCCCTGTGCAGTGTGCAATTATGTAATACAAAGTTGAGTTTCTCGTATGATTTTGCTGCGCCAAACTTGTTTCGCTCAATTCCGTGCGCATGACAATACTGCCCCAAATGTTTTTAAATTGCTAAATGTGCTTCCTACCTTGTGCAGCGTGCGTTTGTGTGACACAATGTTGCGTTGTACATTGGATTTTACAGTGCCAAAACTGTTTTGCGCAATTACGTACAAAAGACAGTACTGCCCCAAATGTTTTTTTAAAGTTGAATGTGTTTCCTTCCCTGTGCAGTGTCCAATTACACAATGGAAAGTTGAGTTTTGCATATGACTTTACTGCGCCAAACTTATTTTGCGCAATTCCGTACACATGACAGTACTGCCCTAAATGTTTTCAAGTTGATGAATGTGTTTTCTTTCTGTGCAGTGAGCAATTATGCAATGCAAAGTTGAGTTTCTGATATCATTTTACTGCGCCAAGCTTGTTTCGCTAAATTCCGTAAACATGACAGTACTGCCCTAAATATTTTAAACATGATGAATGTGTTTCTTTCCCTGTGCAGTGTGCAATTATGTAATACAAAGTTGAGTTTCTCGTATGATTTTGCTGCGCCAAACTTGTTTCGCTCAATTCCGTGCGCATGACAATACTGCCCCAAATGTTTTTAAATTGCTAAATGTGCTTCCTACCTTGTGCAGCGTGCGTTTGTGTGACACAATGTTGCGTTGTACATTGGATTTTACAGTGCCAAAACTGTTTTGCGCAATTACGTACAAAAGACAGTACTGCCCCAAATGTTTTTTTAAAGTTGAATGTGTTTCCTTCCCTGTGCAGTGTCCAATTACACAATGGAAAGTTGAGTTTTGCATATGACTTTACTGCGCCAAACTTATTTTGCGCAATTCCGTACACATGACAGTACTGCCCTAAATGTTTTCAAGTTGATGAATGTGTTTTCTTTCTGTGCAGTGAGCAATTATGCAATGCAAAGTTGAGTTTCTGATATCATTTTACTGCGCCAAGCTTGTTTCGCTAAATTCCGTAAACATGACAGTACTGCCCTAAATATTTTAAACATGATGAATGTGTTTCTTTCCCTGTGCAGTGTGCAATTATGTAATACAAAGTTGAGTTTCTCGTATGATTTTGCTGCGCCAAACTTGTTTCGCTCAATTCCGTGCGCATGACAATACTGCCCCAAATGTTTTTAAATTGCTAAATGTGCTTCCTACCTTGTGCAGCGTGCGTTTGTGTGACACAATGTTGCGTTGTACATTGGATTTTACAGTGCCAAAACTGTTTTGCGCAATTACGTACAAAAGACAGTACTGCCCCAAATGTTTTTTTAAAGTTGAATGTGTTTCCTTCCCTGTGCAGTGTCCAATTATACAATGGAAAGTTGAGTTTTGCATATGACTTTACTGCGCCAAACTTATTTTGCGCAATTCCGTACACATGACAGTACTGCCCTAAATGTTTTCAAGTTGATGAATGTGTTTTCTTTCTGTGCAGTGAGCAATTATGCAATGCAAAGTTGAGTTTCTGATATCATTTTACTGCGCCAAGCTTGTTTCGCTAAATTCCGTAAACATGACAGTACTGCCCTAAATATTTTAAACATGATGAATGTGTTTCTTTCCCTGTGCAGTGTGCAATTATGTAATACAAAGTTGAGTTTCTCGTATGATTTTGCTGCGCCAAACTTGTTTCGCTCAATTCCGTGCGCATGACAATACTGCCCCAAATGTTTTTAAATTGCTAAATGTGCTTCCTACCTTGTGCAGCGTGCGTTTGTGTGACACAATGTTGCGTTGTACATTGGATTTTACAGTGCCAAAACTGTTTTGCGCAATTACGTACAAAAGACAGTACTGCCCCAAATGTTTTTTTTAAAGTTGAATGTGTTTCCTTCCCTGTGCAGTGTCCAATTATACAATGGAAAGTTGAGTTTTGCATATGACTTTACTGTGCCAAACTTATTTTGCGCAATTCCGTACACATGACAGTACTGCCCTAAATGTTTTCAAGTTGATGAATGTGTTTTCTTTCTGTGCAGTGAGCAATTATGCAATGCAAAGTTGAGTTTCTGATATCATTTTACTGCGCCAAGCTTGTTTCGGTAAATTCCGTAAACATGACAGTACTGCCCTAAATATTTTAAACATGATGAATGTGTTTCTTTCCCTGTGCAGTGTGCAATTATGTAATACAAAGTTGAGTTTCTCGTATGATTTTGCTGCGCCAAACTTGTTTCGCTCAATTCCGTGCGCATGACAATACTGCCCCAAATGTTTTTAAATTGCTAAATGTGCTTCCTACCTTGTGCAGCGTGCGTTTGTGTGACACAATGTTGCGTTGTACATTGGATTTTACAGTGCCAAAACTGTTTTGCGCAATTACGTACAAAAGACAGTACTGCCCCAAATGTTTTTTTAAAGTTGAATGTGTTTCCTTCCCTGTGCAGTGTCCAATTATACAATGGAAAGTTGAGTTTTGCATATGACTTTACTGCGCCAAACTTATTTTGCGCAATTCCGTACACATGACAGTACTGCCCTAAATGTTTTCAAGTTGATGAATGTGTTTTCTTTCTGTGCAGTGAGCAATTATGCAATGCAAAGTTGAGTTTCTGATATCATTTTACTGCGCCAAGCTTGTTTCGGTAAATTCCGTAAACATGACAGTACTGCCCTAAATATTTTAAACATGATGAATGTGTTTCTTTCCCTGTGCAGTGTGCAATTATGTAATACAAAGTTGAGTTTCTCATATGATTTTGCTGTGCCAAACTTGTTTCGCTCAATTCCGTGCGCATGACAATACTGCCCCAAATGTTTTTAAATTGCTAAATGTGCTTCCTACCTTGTGCAGCGTGCGTTTGTGTGACACAATGTTGCGTTGTACATTGGATTTTACAGTGCCAAAACTGTTTTGCGCAATTACGTACAAAAGACAGTACTGCCCCAAATGTTTTTTTTAAAGTTGAATGTGTTTCCTTCCCTGTGCAGTGTCCAATTATACAATGGAAAGTTGAGTTTTGCATATGACTTTACTGCGCCAAACTTATTTTGCGCAATTCCGTACACATGACAGTACTGCCCTAAATGTTTTCAAGTTGATGAACGTGTTTTCTTTCTGTGCAGTGAGCAATTATGCAATGCAAAGTTGAGTTTCTGATATCATTTTACTGCGCCAAGCTTGTTTCGCTAAATTCCGTAAACATGACAGTACTGCCCTAAATATTTTAAACATGATGAATGTGTTTCTTTCCCTGTGCAGTGTGCAATTATGTAATACAAAGTTGAGTTTCTCGTATGATTTTGCTGCGCCAAACTTGTTTCGCTCAATTCCGTGCGCATGACAATACTGCCCCAAATGTTTTTAAATTGCTAAATGTGCTTCCTACCTTGTGCAGCGTGCGTTTGTGTGACACAATGTTGCGTTGTACATTGGATTTTACAGTGCCAAAACTGTTTTGCGCAATTACGTACAAAAGACAGTACTGCCCCAAATGTTTTTTTAAAGTTGAATGTGTTTCCTTCCCTGTGCAGTGTCCAATTATACAATGGAAAGTTGAGTTTTGCATATGACTTTACTGCGCCAAACTTATTTTGCGCAATTCCGTACACATGACAGTACTGCCCTAAATGTTTTCAAGTTGATGAATGTGTTTTCTTTCTGTGCAGTGAGCAATTATGCAATGCAATGTTGAGTTTCTGATATCATTTTACTGCGCCAAGCTTGTTTCGCTAAATTCCGTAAACATGACAGTACTGCCCTAAATATTTTAAACATGATGAATGTGTTTCTTTCCCTGTGCAGTGTGCAATTATGTAATACAAAGTTGAGTTTCTCGTATGATTTTGCTGCGCCAAACTTGTTTCGCTCAATTCCATGCGCATGACAATACTGCCCCAAATGTTTTTAAATTGCTAAATGTGCTTCCTACCTTGTGCAGCGTGCGTTTGTGTGACACAATGTTGCGTTGTACATTGGATTTTACAGTGCCAAAACTGTTTTGCGCAATTACGTACAAAAGACAGTACTGCCCCAAATGTTTTTTTAAAGTTGAATGTGTTTCCTTCCCTGTGCAGTGTCCAATTATACAATGGAAAGTTGAGTTTTGCATATGACTTTACTGCGCCAAACTTATTTTGTGCAATTCCGTACACATGACAGTACTGCCCTAAATGTTTTCAAGTTGATGAATGTGTTTTCTTTCTGTGCAGTGAGCAATTATGCAATGCAAAGTTGAGTTTCTGATATCATTTTACTGCGCCAAGCTTGTTTCGCTAAATTCCGTAAACATGACAGTACTGCCCTAAATATTTTAAACATGATGAATGTGTTTCTTTCCCTGTGCAGTGTGCAATTATGTAATACAAAGTTGAGTTTCTCGTATGATTTTGCTGCTCCAAACTTGTTTCGCTCAATTCCGTGCGCATGACAATACTGCCCCAAATGTTTTTAAATTGCTAAATGTGCTTCCTACCTTGTGCAGCGTGCGTTTGTGTGACACAATGTTGCGTTGTACATTGGATTTTACAGTGCCAAAACTGTTTTGCGCAATTACGTACAAAAGACAGTACTGCCCCAAATGTTTTTTTAAAGTTGAATGTGTTTCCTTCCCTGTGCAGTGTCCAATTACACAATGGAAAGTTGAGTTTTGCATATGACTTTACTGCGCCAAACTTATTTTGCGCAATTCCGTACACATGACAGTACTGCCCTAAATGTTTTCAAGTTGATGAATGTGTTTTCTTTCTGTGCAGTGAGCAATTATGCAATGCAAAGTTGAGTTTCTGATATCATTTTACTGCGCCAAGCTTGTTTCGCTAAATTCCGTAAACATGACAGTACTGCCCTAAATATTTTAAACATGATGAATGTGTTTCTTTCCCTGTGCAGTGTGCAATTATGTAATACAAAGTTGAGTTTCTCGTATGATTTTGCTGCGCCAAACTTGTTTCGCTCAATTCCGTGCGCATGACAATACTGCCCCAAATGTTTTTAAATTGCTAAATGTGCTTCCTACCTTGTGCAGCGTGCGTTTGTGTGACACAATGTTGCGTTGTACATTGGATTTTACAGTGCCAAAACTGTTTTGCGCAATTACGTACAAAAGACAGTACTGCCCCAAATGTTTTTTTAAAGTTGAATGTGTTTCCTTCCCTGTGCAGTGTCCAATTACAAAAATGGAAAGTTGAGTTTTGCATATGACTTTACTGCGCCAAACTTATTTTGCGCAATTCCGTACACATGACAGTACTGCCCTAAATGTTTTCAAGTTGATGAATGTGTTTTCTTTCTGTGCAGTGAGCAATTATGCAATGCAAAGTTGAGTTTCTGATATCATTTTACTGCGCCAAGCTTGTTTCGCTAAATTCCGTAAACATGACAGTACTGCCCTAAATATTTTAAACATGATGAATGTGTTTCTTTCCCTGTGCAGTGTGCAATTATGTAATACAAAGTTGAGTTTCTCGTATGATTTTGCTGCGCCAAACTTGTTTCGCTCAATTCCGTGCGCATGACAATACTGCCCCAAATGTTTTTAAATTGCTAAATGTGCTTCCTACCTTGTGCAGCGTGCGTTTGTGTGACACAATGTTGCGTTGTACATTGGATTTTACAGTGCCAAAACTGTTTTGCGCAATTACGTACAAAAGACAGTACTGCCCCAAATGTTTTTTTAAAGTTGAATGTGTTTCCTTCCCTGTGCAGTGTCCAATTATACAATGGAAAGTTGAGTTTTGCATATGACTTTACTGCGCCAAACTTATTTTGCGCAATTCCGTACACATGACAGTACTGCCCTAAATGTTTTCAAGTTGATGAATGTGTTTTCTTTCTGTGCAGTGAGCAATTATGCAATGCAATGTTGAGTTTCTGATATCATTTTACTGCGCCAAGCTTGTTTCGGTAAATTCCGTAAACATGACAGTACTGCCCTAAATATTTTAAACATGATGAATGTGTTTCTTTCCCTGTGCAGTGTGCAATTATGTAATACAAAGTTGAGTTTCTCGTATGATTTTGCTGCGCCAAACTTGTTTCGCTCAATTCCGTGCGCATGACAATACTGCCCCAAATGTTTTTAAATTGCTAAATGTGCTTCCTACCTTGTGCAGCGTGCGTTTGTGTGACACAATGTTGCGTTGTACATTGGATTTTACAGTGCCAAAACTGTTTTGCGCAATTACGTACAAAAGACAGTACTGCCCCAAATGTTTTTTTAAAGTTGAATGTGTTTCCTTCCCTGTGCAGTGTCCAATTATACAATGGAAAGTTGAGTTTTGCATATGACTTTACTGCGCCAAACTTATTTTGCGCAATTCCGTACACATGACAGTACTGCCCTAAATGTTTTCAAGTTGATGAATGTGTTTTCTTTCTGTGCAGTGAGCAATTATGCAATGCAATGTTGAGTTTCTGATATCATTTTACTGCGCCAAGCTTGTTTCGCTAAATTCCGTAAACATGACAGTACTGCCCTAAATATTTTAAACATGATGAATGTGTTTCTTTCCCTGTGCAGTGTGCAATTATGTAATACAAAGTTGAGTTTCTCGTATGATTTTGCTGCGCCAAACTTGTTTCGCTCAATTCCGTGCGCATGACAATACTGCCCCAAATGTTTTTAAATTGCTAAATGTGCTTCCTACCTTGTGCAGCGTGCGTTTGTGTGACACAATGTTGCGTTGTACATTGGATTTTACAGTGCCAAAACTGTTTTGCGCAATTACGTACAAAAGACAGTACTGCCCCAAATGTTTTTTTAAAGTTGAATGTGTTTCCTTCCCTGTGCAGTGTCCAATTATACAATGGAAAGTTGAGTTTTGCATATGACTTTACTGCGCCAAACTTATTTTGCGCAATTCCGTACACATGACAGTACTGCCCTAAATGTTTTCAAGTTGATGAATGTGTTTTCTTTCTGTGCAGTGAGCAATTATGCAATGCAAAGTTGAGTTTCTGATATCATTTTACTGCGCCAAGCTTGTTTCGCTAAATTCCGTAAACATGACAGTACTGCCCTAAATATTTTAAACATGATGAATGTGTTTCTTTCCCTGTGCAGTGTGCAAATATGTAATACAAAGTTGAGTTTCTCGTATGATTTTGCTGCGCCAAACTTGTTTCGCTCAATTCCGTGCGCATGATAATACTGCCCCAAATGTTTTTAAATTGCTAAATGTGCTTCCTACCTTGTGCAGCGTGCGTTTGTGTGACACAATGTTGCGTTGTACATTGGATTTTACAGTGCCAAAACTGTTTTGCGCAATTACGTACAAAAGACAGTACTGCCCCAAATGTTTTTTTTAAAGTTGAAAGTGTTTCCTTCCCTGTGCAGTGTCCAATTATACAATGGAAAGTTGAGTTTTGCATATGACTTTACTGCGCCAAACTTATTTTGCGCAATTCCGTACACATGACAGTACTGCCCTAAATGTTTTCAAGTTGATGAATGTGTTTTCTTTCTGTGCAGTGAGCAATTATGCAATGCAAAGTTGAGTTTCTGATATCATTTTACTGCGCCAAGCTTGTTTCGCTAAATTCCGTAAACATGACAGTACTGCCCTAAATATTGTAAACATGATGAATGTGTTTCTTTCCCTGTGCAGTGTGCAATTATGTAATACAAAGTTGAGTTTCTCGTATGATTTTGCTGCGCCAAACTTGTTTCGCTCAATTCCGTGCGCATGACAATACTGCCCCAAATGTTTTTAAATTGCTAAATGTGCTTCCTACCTTGTGCAGCGTGCGTTTGTGTGACACAATGTTGCGTTGTACATTGGATTTTACAGTGCCAAAACTGTTTTGCGCAATTACGTACAAAAGACAGTACTGCCCCAAATGTTTTTTTTAAAGTTGAATGTGTTTCCTTCCCTGTGCAGTGTCCAATTATACAATGGATAGTTGAGTTTTTTACATATGACTTTACTGCGCCAAACTTATTTTGCGCAATTCCGTACACATGACAGTACTGCCCTAAATGTTTTCAAGTTGATGAATGTGTTTTCTTTCTGTGCAGTGAGCAATTATGCAATGCAAAGTTGAGTTTCTGATATCATTTTACTGCGCCAAGCTTGTTTCGCTAAATTCCGTAAACATGACAGTACTGCCCTAAATATTTTAAACATGATGAATGTGTTTCTTTCCCTGTGCAGTGTGCAATTATGTAATACAAAGTTGAGTTTCTCGTATGATTTTGCTGCGCCAAACTTGTTTCGCTCAATTCCGTGCGCATGACAATACTGCCCCAAATGTTTTTAAATTGCTAAATGTGCTTCCTACCTTGTGCAGCGTGCGTTTGTGTGACACAATGTTGCGTTGTACATTGGATTTTACAGTGCCAAAACTGTTTTGCGCAATTACGTACAAAAGACAGTACTGCCCCAAATGTTTTTTTAAAGTTGAATGTGTTTCCTTCCCTGTGCAGTGTCCAATTATACAATGGAAAGTTGAGTTTTGCATATGACTTTACTGCGCCAAACTTATTTTGCGCAATTCCGTACACATGACAGTACTGCCCTAAATGTTTTCAAGTTGATGAATGTGTTTTCTTTCTGTGCAGTGAGCAATTATGCAATGCAAAGTTGAGTTTCTGATATCATTTTACTGCGCCAAGCTTGTTTCGCTAAATTCCGTAAACATGACAGTACTGCCCTAAATATTTTAAACATGATGAATGTGTTTCTTTCCCTGTGCAGTGTGCAATTATGTAATACAAAGTTGAGTTTCTCGTATGATTTTGCTGCGCCAAACTTGTTTCGCTCAATTCCGTGCGCATGACAATACTGCCCCAAATGTTTTTAAATTGCTAAATGTGCTTCCTACCTTGTGCAGCGTGCGTTTGTGTGACACAATGTTGCGTTGTACATTGGATTTTACAGTGCCAAAACTGTTTTGCGCAATTACGTACAAAAGACAGTACTGCCCCAAATGTTTTTTTAAAGTTGAATGTGTTTCCTTCCCTGTGCAGTGTCCAATTATACAATGGAAAGTTGAGTTTTGCATATGACTTTACTGCGCCAAACTTATTTTGCGCAATTCCGTACACATGACAGTACTGCCCTAAATGTTTTCAAGTTGATGAATGTGTTTTCTTTCTGTGCAGTGAGCAATTATGCAATGCAAAGTTGAGTTTCTCATATCATTTTACTGCGCCAAGCTTGTTTCGGTAAATTCCGTAAACATGACAGTACTGCCCTAAATATTTTAAACATGATGAATGTGTTTCTTTCCCTGTGCAGTGTGCAATTATGTAATACAAAGTTGAGTTTCTCGTATGATTTTGCTGCGCCAAACTTGTTTCGCTCAATTCCGTGCGCATGACAATACTGCCCCAAATGTTTTTAAATTGCTAAATGTGCTTCCTACCTTGTGCAGCGTGCGTTTGTGTGACACAATGTTGCGTTGTACATTGGATTTTACAGTGCCAAAACTGTTTTGCGCAATTACGTACAAAAGACAGTACTGCCCCAAATGTTTTTTTTAAAGTTGAATGTGTTTCCTTCCCTGTGCAGTGTCCAATTATACAATGGAAAGTTGAGTTTTGCATATGACTTTACTGCGCCAAACTTATTTTGCGCAATTCCGTACACATGACAGTACTGCCCTAAATGTTTTCAAGTTGATGAATGTGTTTTCTTTCTGTGCAGTGAGCAATTATGCAATGCAAAGTTGAGTTTCTGATATCATTTTACTGCGCCAAGCTTGTTTCGCTAAATTCCGTAAACATGACAGTACTGCCCTAAATATTTTAAACATGATGAATGTGTTTCTTTCCCTGTGCAGTGTGCAATTATGTAATACAAAGTTGAGTTTCTCGTATGATTTTGCTGCGCCAAACTTGTTTCGCTCAATTCCGTGCGCATGACAATACTGCCCCAAATGTTTTTAAATTGCTAAATGTGCTTCCTACCTTGTGCAGCGTGCGTTTGTGTGACACAATGTTGCGTTGTACATTGGATTTTACAGTGCCAAAACTGTTTTGCGCAATTACGTACAAAAGACAGTACTGCCCCAAATGTTTTTTTAAAGTTGAATGTGTTTCCTTCCCTGTGCAGTGTCCAATTATACAATGGAAAGTTGAGTTTTGCATATGACTTTACTGCGCCAAACTTATTTTGCGCAATTCCGTACACATGACAGTACTGCCCTAAATGTTTTCAAGTTGATGAATGTGTTTTCTTTCTGTGCAGTGAGCAATTATGCAATGCAAAGTTGAGTTTCTGATATCATTTTACTGCGCCAAGCTTGTTTCGCTAAATTCCGTAAACATGACAGTACTGCCCTAAATATTTTAAACATGATGAATGTGTTTCTTTCCCTGTGCAGTGTGCAATTATGTAATACAAAGTTGAGTTTCTCGTATGATTTTGCTGCGCCAAACTTGTTTCGCTCAATTCCGTGCGCATGACAATACTGCCCCAAATGTTTTTAAATTGCTAAATGTGCTTCCTACCTTGTGCAGCGTGCGTTTGTGTGACACAATGTTGCGTTGTACATTGGATTTTACAGTGCCAAAACTGTTTTGCGCAATTACGTACAAAAGACAGTACTGCCCCAAATGTTTTTTTAAAGTTGAATGTGTTTCCTTCCCTGTGCAGTGTCCAATTATACAATGGAAAGTTGAGTTTTGCATATGACTTTACTGCGCCAAACTTATTTTGCGCAATTCCGTACACATGACAGTACTGCCCTAAATGTTTTCAAGTTGATGAATGTGTTTTCTTTCTGTGCAGTGAGCAATTATGCAATGCAATGTTGAGTTTCTGATATCATTTTACTGCGCCAAGCTTGTTTCGGTAAATTCCGTAAACATGACAGTACTGCCCTAAATATTTTAAACATGATGAATGTGTTTCTTTCCCTGTGCAGTGTGCAATTATGTAATACAAAGTTGAGTTTCTCGTATGATTTTGCTGTGCCAATCTTGTTTCGCTCAATTCCGTGCGCATGACAATACTGCCCCAAATGTTTTTAAATTGCTAAATGTGCTTCCTACCTTGTGCAGCGTGCGTTTGTGTGACACAATGTTGCGTTGTACATTGGATTTTACAGTGCCAAAACTGTTTTGCGCAATTACGTACAAAAGACAGTACTGCCCCAAATGTTTTTTTAAAGTTGAATGTGTTTCCTTCCCTGTGCAGTGTCCAATTATACAATGGAAAGTTGAGTTTTGCATATGACTTTACTGCGCCAAACTTATTTTGCGCAATTCCGTACACATGACAGTACTGCCCTAAATGTTTTCAAGTTGATGAATGTGTTTTCTTTCTGTGCAGTGAGCAATTATGCAATGCAATGTTGAGTTTCTGATATCATTTTACTGCGCCAAGCTTGTTTCGGTAAATTCCGTAAACATGACAGTACTGCCCTAAATATTTTAAACATGATGAATGTGTTTCTTTCCCTGTGCAGTGTGCAATTATGTAATACAAAGTTGAGTTTCTCGTATGATTTTGCTGTGCCAAACTTGTTTCGCTCAATTCCGTGCGCATGACAATACTGCCCCAAATGTTTTTAAATTGCTAAATGTGCTTCCTACCTTGTGCAGCGTGCGTTTGTGTGACACAATGTTGCGTTGTACATTGGATTTTACAGTGCCAAAACTGTTTTGCGCAATTACGTACAAAAGACAGTACTGCCCCAAATGTTTTTTTAAAGTTGAATGTGTTTCCTTCCCTGTGCAGTGTCCAATTATACAATGGAAAGTTGAGTTTTGCATATGACTTTACTGCGCCAAACTTATTTTGCGCAATTCCGTACACATGACAGTACTGCCCTAAATGTTTTCAAGTTGATGAATGTGTTTTCTTTCTGTGCAGTGAGCAATTATGCAATGCAATGTTGAGTTTCTGATATCATTTTACTGCGCCAAGCTTGTTTCGCTAAATTCCGTAAACATGACAGTACTGCCCTAAATATTGTAAACATGATGAATGTGTTTCTTTCCCTGTGCAGTGTGCAATTATGTAATACAAAGTTGAGTTTCTCGTATGATTTTGCTGCGCCAAACTTGTTTCGCTCAATTCCGTGCGCATGACAATACTGCCCCAAATGTTTTTAAATTGCTAAATGTGCTTCCTACCTTGTGCAGCGTGCGTTTGTGTGACACAATGTTGCGTTGTACATTGGATTTTACAGTGCCAAAACTGTTTTGCGCAATTACGTACAAAAGACAGTACTGCCCCAAATGTTTTTTTTAAAGTTGAATGTGTTTCCTTCCCTGTGCAGTGTCCAATTATACAATGGAAAGTTGAGTTTTGCATATGACTTTACTGCGCCAAACTTATTTTGCGCAATTCCATACACATGACAGTACTGCCCTAAATGTTTTCAAGTTGATGAATGTGTTTTCTTTCTGTGCAGTGAGCAATTATGCAATGCAAAGTTGAGTTTCTGATATCATTTTACTGCGCCAAGCTTGTTTCGCTAAATTCCGTAAACATGACAGTACTGCCCTAAATATTTTAAACATGATGAATGTGTTTCTTTCCCTGTGCAGTGTGCAATTATGTAATACAAAGTTGAGTTTCTCGTATGATTTTGCTGCGCCAAACTTGTTTCGCTCAATTCCGTGCGCATGACAATACTGCCCCAAATGTTTTTAAATTGCTAAATGTGCTTCCTACCTTGTGCAGCGTGCGTTTGTGTGACACAATGTTGCGTTGTACATTGGATTTTACAGTGCCAAAACTGTTTTGCGCAATTACATACAAAAGACAGTACTGCCCCAAATGTTTTTTTAAAGTTGAATGTGTTTCCTTCCCTGTGCAGTGTCCAATTATACAATGGAAAGTTGAGTTTTGCATATGACTTTACTGCGCCAAACTTATTTTGCGCAATTCCGTACACATGACAGTACTGCCCTAAATGTTTTCAAGTTGATGAATGTGTTTTCTTTCTGTGCAGTGAGCAATTATGCAATGCAAAGTTGAGTTTCTCATATCATTTTACTGCGCCAAGCTTGTTTCGGTAAATTCCGTAAACATGACAGTACTGCCCTAAATATTTTAAACATGATGAATGTGTTTCTTTCCCTGTGCAGTGTGCAATTATGTAATACAAAGTTGAGTTTCTCGTATGATTTTGCTGCGCCAAACTTGTTTCGCTCAATTCCGTGCGCATGACAATACTGCCCCAAATGTTTTTAAATTGCTAAATGTGCTTCCTACCTTGTGCAGCGTGCGTTTGTGTGACACAATGTTGCGTTGTACATTGGATTTTACAGTGCCAAAACTGTTTTGCGCAATTACGTACAAAAGACAGTACTGCCCCAAATGTTTTTTTTAAAGTTGAATGTGTTTCCTTCCCTGTGCAGTGTCCAATTATACAATGGAAAGTTGAGTTTTGCATATGACTTTACTGCGCCAAACTTATTTTGCGCAATTCCGTACACATGACAGTACTGCCCTAAATGTTTTCAAGTTGATGAATGTGTTTTCTTTCTGTGCAGTGAGCAATTATGCAATGCAAAGTTGAGTTTCTGATATCATTTTACTGCGCCAAGCTTGTTTCGCTAAATTCCGTAAACATGACAGTACTGCCCTAAATATTTTAAACATGATGAATGTGTTTCTTTCCCTGTGCAGTGTGCAATTATGTAATACAAAGTTGAGTTTCTCGTATGATTTTGCTGCGCCAAACTTGTTTCGCTCAATTCCGTGCGCATGACAATACTGCCCCAAATGTTTTTAAATTGCTAAATGTGCTTCCTACCTTGTGCAGCGTGCGTTTGTGTGACACAATGTTGCGTTGTACATTGGATTTTACAGTGCCAAAACTGTTTTGCGCAATTACGTACAAAAGACAGTACTGCCCCAAATGTTTTTTTAAAGTTGAATGTGTTTCCTTCCCTGTGCAGTGTCCAATTATACAATGGAAAGTTGAGTTTTGCATATGACTTTACTGCGCCAAACTTATTTTGCGCAATTCCGTACACATGACAGTACTGCCCTAAATGTTTTCAAGTTGATGAATGTGTTTTCTTTCTGTGCAGTGAGCAATTATGCAATGCAAAGTTGAGTTTCTGATATAATTTTACTGCGCCAAGCTTGTTTCGCTAAATTCCGTAAACATGACAGTACTGCCCTAAATATTTTAAACATGATGAATGTGTTTCTTTCCCTGTGCAGTGTGCAATTATGTAATACAAAGTTGAGTTTCTCGTATGATTTTGCTGCGCCAAACTTGTTTCGCTCAATTCCGTGCGCATGACAATACTGCCCCAAATGTTTTTAAATTGCTAAATGTGCTTCCTACCTTGTGCAGCGTGCGTTTGTGTGACACAATGTTGCGTTGTACATTGGATTTTACAGTGCCAAAACTGTTTTGCGCAATTACGTACAAAAGACAGTACTGCCCCAAATGTTTTTTTAAAGTTGAATGTGTTTCCTTCCCTGTGCAGTGTCCAATTATACAATGGAAAGTTGAGTTTTGCATATGACTTTACTGCGCCAAACTTATTTTGCGCAATTCCGTACACATGACAGTACTGCCCTAAATGTTTTCAAGTTGATGAATGTGTTTTCTTTCTGTGCAGTGAGCAATTATGCAATGCAATGTTGAGTTTCTGATATCATTTTACTGCGCCAAGCTTGTTTCGGTAAATTCCGTAAACATGACAGTACTGCCCTAAATATTTTAAACATGATGAATGTGTTTCTTTCCCTGTGCAGTGTGCAATTATGTAATACAAAGTTGAGTTTCTCGTATGATTTTGCTGCGCCAATCTTGTTTCGCTCAATTCCGTGCGCATGACAATACTGCCCCAAATGTTTTTAAATTGCTAAATGTGCTTCCTACCTTGTGCAGCGTGCGTTTGTGTGACACAATGTTGCGTTGTACATTGGATTTTACAGTGCCAAAACTGTTTTGCGCAATTACGTACAAAAGACAGTACTGCCCCAAATGTTTTTTTAAAGTTGAATGTGTTTCCTTCCCTGTGCAGTGTCCAATTATACAATGGAAAGTTGAGTTTTGCATATGACTTTACTGCGCCAAACTTATTTTGCGCAATTCCGTACACATGACAGTACTGCCCTAAATGTTTTCAAGTTGATGAATGTGTTTTCTTTCTGTGCAGTGAGCAATTATGCAATGCAATGTTGAGTTTCTGATATCATTTTACTGCGCCAAGCTTGTTTCGGTAAATTCCGTAAACATGACAGTACTGCCCTAAATATTTTAAACATGATGAATGTGTTTCTTTCCCTGTGCAGTGTGCAATTATGTAATACAAAGTTGAGTTTCTCGTATGATTTTGCTGCGCCAAACTTGTTTCGCTCAATTCCGTGCGCATGACAATACTGCCCCAAATGTTTTTAAATTGCTAAATGTGCTTCCTACCTTGTGCAGCGTGCGTTTGTGTGACACAATGTTGCGTTGTACATTGGATTTTACAGTGCCAAAACTGTTTTGCGCAATTACGTACAAAAGACAGTACTGCCCCAAATGTTTTTTTAAAGTTGAATGTGTTTCCTTCCCTGTGCAGTGTCCAATTATACAATGGAAAGTTGAGTTTTGCATATGACTTTACTGCGCCAAACTTATTTTGCGCAATTCCGTACACATGACAGTACTGCCCTAAATGTTTTCAAGTTGATGAATGTGTTTTCTTTCTGTGCAGTGAGCAATTATGCAATGCAATGTTGAGTTTCTGATATCATTTTACTGCGCCAAGCTTGTTTCGCTAAATTCCGTAAACATGACAGTACTGCCCTAAATATTTTAAACATGATGAATGTGTTTCTTTCCCTGTGCAGTGTGCAATTATGTAATACAAAGTTGAGTTTCTCGTATGATTTTGCTGCGCCAAACTTGTTTCGCTCAATTCCGTGCGCATGACAATACTGCCCCAAATGTTTTTAAATTGCTAAATGTGCTTCCTACCTTGTGCAGCGTGCGTTTGTGTGACACAATGTTGCGTTGTACATTGGATTTTACAGTGCCAAAACTGTTTTGCGCAATTACGTACAAAAGACAGTACTGCCCCAAATGTTTTTTTTAAAGTTGAATGTGTTTCCTTCCCTGTGCAGTGTCCAATTATACAATGGAAAGTTGAGTTTTGCATATGACTTTACTGCGCCAAACTTATTTTGCACAATTCCGTACACATGACAGTACTGCCCTAAATGTTTTCAAGTTGATGAATGTGTTTTCTTTCTGTGCAGTGAGCAATTATGCAATGCAAAGTTGAGTTTCTGATATCATTTTACTGCGCCAAGCTTGTTTCGCTAAATTCCGTAAACATGACAGTACTGCCCTAAATATTTTAAACATGATGAATGTGTTTCTTTCCCTGTGCAGTGTGCAATTATGTAATACAAAGTTGAGTTTCTCGTATGATTTTGCTGCGCCAAACTTGTTTCGCTCAATTCCGTGCGCATGACAATACTGCCCCAAATGTTTTTAAATTGCTAAATGTGCTTCCTACCTTGTGCAGCGTGCGTTTGTGTGACACAATGTTGCGTTGTACATTGGATTTTACAGTGCCAAAACTGTTTTGCGCAATTACGTACAAAAGACAGTACTGCCCCAAATGTTTTTTTAAAGTTGAATGTGTTTCCTTCCCTGTGCAGTGTCCAATTATACAATGGAAAGTTGAGTTTTGCATATGACTTTACTGCGCCAAACTTATTTTGCGCAATTCCGTACACATGACAGTACTGCCCTAAATGTTTTCAAGTTGATGAATGTGTTTTCTTTCTGTGCAGTGAGCAATTATGCAATGCAAAGTTGAGTTTCTGATATCATTTTACTGCGCCAAGCTTGTTTCGCTAAATTCCGTAAACATGACAGTACTGCCCTAAATATTTTAAACATGATGAATGTGTTTCTTTCCCTGTGCAGTGTGCAATTATGTAATACAAAGTTGAGTTTCTCGTATGATTTTGCTGCGCCAAACTTGTTTCGCTCAATTCCGTGCGCATGACAATACTGCCCCAAATGTTTTTAAATTGCTAAATGTGCTTCCTACCTTGTGCAGCGTGCGTTTGTGTGACACAATGTTGCGTTGTACATTGGATTTTACAGTGCCAAAACTGTTTTGCGCAATTACGTACAAAAGACAGTACTGCCCCAAATGTTTTTTTTAAAGTTGAATGTGTTTCCTTCCCTGTGCAGTGTCCAATTATACAATGGAAAGTTGAGTTTTGCATATGACTTTACTGCGCCAAACTTATTTTGAGCAATTCCGTACACATGACAGTACTGCCCTAAATGTTTTCAAGTTGATGAATGTGTTTTCTTTCTGTGCAGTGAGCAATTATGCAATGCAAAGTTGAGTTTCTGATATCATTTTACTGCGCCAAGCTTGTTTCGCTAAATTCCGTAAACATGACAGTACTGCCCTAAATATTGTAAACATGATGAATGTGTTTCTTTCCCTGTGCAGTGTGCAATTATGTAATACAAAGTTGAGTTTCTCGTATGATTTTGCTGCGCCAAACTTGTTTCGCTCAATTCCGTGCGCATGACAATACTGCCCCAAATGTTTTTAAATTGCTAAATGTGCTTCCTACCTTGTGCAGCGTGCGTTTGTGTGACACAATGTTGCGTTGTACATTGGATTTTACAGTGCCAAAACTGTTTTGCGCAATTACGTACAAAAGACAGTACTGCCCCAAATGTTTTTTTTAAAGTTGAATGTGTTTCCTTCCCTGTGCAGTGTCCAATTATACAATGGAAAGTTGAGTTTTGCATATGACTTTACTGCGTCAAACTTATTTTGCGCAATTCCGTACACATGACAGTACTGCCCTAAATGTTTTCAAGTTGATGAATGTGTTTTCTTTCTGTGCAGTGAGCAATTATGCAATGCAAAGTTGAGTTTCTGATATCATTTTACTGCGCCAAGCTTGTTTCGGTAAATTCCGTAAACATGACAGTACTGCCCTAAATATTTTAAACATGATGAATGTGTTTCTTTCCCTGTGCAGTGTGCAATTATGTAATACAAAGTTGAGTTTCTCGTATGATTTTGCTGCGCCAAACTTGTTTCGCTCAATTCCGTGCGCATGACAATACTGCCCCAAATGTTTTTAAATTGCTAAATGTGCTTCCTACCTTGTGCAGCGTGCGTTTGTGTGACACAATGTTGCGTTGTACATTGGATTTTACAGTGCCAAAACTGTTTTGCGCAATTACGTACAAAAGACAGTACTGCCCCAAATGTTTTTTTAAAGTTGAATGTGTTTCCTTCCCTGTGCAGTGTCCAATTATACAATGGAAAGTTGAGTTTTGCATATGACTTTACTGCGCCAAACTTATTTTGCGCAATTCTGTACACATGACAGTACTGCCCTAAATGTTTTCAAGTTGATGAATGTGTTTTCTTTCTGTGCAGTGAGCAATTATGCAATGCAAAGTTGAGTTTCTGATATCATTTTACTGCTCCAAGCTTGTTTCACTAAATTCCGTAAACATGACAGTACTGCCCTAAATATTGTAAACATGATGAATGTGTTTCTTTCCCTGTGCAGTGTGCAATTATGTAATACAAAGTTGAGTTTCTCGTATGATTTTGCTGCGCCAAACTTGTTTCGCTCAATTCCGTGCGCATGACAATACTGCCCCAAATGTTTTTAAATTGCTAAATGTGCTTCCTACCTTGTGCAGCGTGCGTTTGTGTGACACAATGCTGCGTTGTACATTGGATTTTACAGTGCCAAAACTGTTTTGCGCAATTACGTACAAAAGACAGTACTGCCCCAAATGTTTTTTTTAAAGTTGAATGTGTTTCCTTCCCTGTGCAGTGTCCAATTATACAATGGAAAGTTGAGTTTTGCATATGACTTTACTGCGCCAAACTTATTTTGCGCAATTCCGTACACATGACAGTACTGCCCTAAATGTTTTCAAGTTGATGAATGTGTTTTCTTTCTGTGCAGTGAGCAATTATGCAATGCAAAGTTGAGTTTCTGATATCATTTTACTGCGCCAAGCTTGTTTCGCTAAATTCCGTAAACATGACAGTACTGCCCTAAATATTTTAAACATGATGAATGTGTTTCTTTCCCTGTGCAGTGTGCAATTATGTAATACAAAGTTGAGTTTCTCGTATGATTTTGCTGCGCCAAACTTGTTTCGCTCAATTCCGTGCGCATGACAATACTGCCCCAAATGTTTTTAAATTGCTAAATGTGCTTCCTACCTTGTGCAGCGTGCGTTTGTGTGACACAATGTTGCGTTGTACATTGGATTTTACAGTGCCAAAACTGTTTTGCGCAATTACGTACAAAAGACAGTACTGCCCCAAATGTTTTTTTAAAGTTGAATGTGTTTCCTTCCCTGTGCAGTGTCCAATTATACAGTGGAAAGTTGAGTTTTGCATATGACTTTACTGCGCCAAACTTATTTTGCGCAATTCCGTACACATGACAGTACTGCCCTAAATGTTTTCAAGTTGATGAATGTGTTTTCTTTCTGTGCAGTGAGCAATTATGCAATGCAAAGTTGAGTTTCTGATATCATTTTACTGCGCCAAGCTTGTTTCGCTAAATTCCGTAAACATGACAGTACTGCCCTAAATATTTTAAACATGATGAATGTGTTTCTTTCCCTGTGCAGTGTGCAATTATGTAATACAAAGTTGAGTTTCTCGTATGATTTTGCTGCGCCAAACTTGTTTCGCTCAATTCCGTGCGCATGACAATACTGCCCCAAATGTTTTTAAATTGCTAAATGTGCTTCCTACCTTGTGCAGCGTGCGTTTGTGTGACACAATGTTGCATTGTACATTGGATTTTACAGTGCCAAAACTGTTTTGCGCAATTACGTACAAAAGACAGTACTGCCCCAAATGTTTTTTTAAAGTTGAATGTGTTTCCTTCCCTGTGCAGTGTCCAATTATACAATGGAAAGTTGAGTTTTGCATATGACTTTACTGCGCCAAACTTATTTTGCGCAATTCCGTACACATGACAGTACTGCCCTAAATGTTTTCAAGTTGATGAATGTGTTTTCTTTCTGTGCAGTGAGCAATTATGCAATGCAAAGTTGAGTTTCTGATATCATTTTACTGCACCAAGCTTGTTTCGCTAAATTCCGTAAACATGACAGTACTGCCCTAAATATTGTAAACATGATGAATGTGTTTCTTTCCCTGTGCAGTGTGCAATTATGTAATACAAAGTTGAGTTTCTCGTATGATTTTGCTGCGTCAAACTTGTTTCGCTCAATTCCGTGCTCATGACAATACTGCCCCAAATGTTTTTAAATTGCTAAATGTGCTTCCTACCTTGTGCAGCGTGCGTTTGTGTGACACAATGTTGCGTTGTACATTGGATTTTACAGTGCCAAAACTGTTTTGCGCAATTACGTACAAAAGACAGTACTGCCCCAAATGTTTTTTTTAAAGTTGAATGTGTTTCCTTCCCTGTGCAGTGTCCAATTATACAATGGAAAGTTGAGTTTTGCATATGACTTTACTGCGCCAAACTTATTTTGCGCAATTCCATACACATGACAGTACTGCCCTAAATGTTTTCAAGTTGATGAATGTGTTTTCTTTCTGTGCAGTGAGCAATTATGCAATGCAAAGTTGAGTTTCTGATATCATTTTACTGCGCCAAGCTTGTTTCGCTAAATTCCGTAAACATGACAGTACTGCCCTAAATATTGTAAACATGATGAATGTGTTTCTTTCCCTGTGCAGTGTGCAATTATGTAATACAAAGTTGAGTTTCTCGTATGATTTTGCTGCGCCAAACTTGTTTCGCTCAATTCCGTGCTCATGACAATACTGCCCCAAATGTTTTTAAATTGCTAAATGTGCTTCCTACCTTGTGCAGCGTGCGTTTGTGTGACACAATGTTGCGTTGTACATTGGATTTTACAGTGCCAAAACTGTTTTGCGCAATTACATACAAAAGACAGTACTGCCCCAAATGTTTTTTTTAAAGTTGAATGTGTTTCCTTCCCTGTGCATTGTCCAATTATACAATGGAAAGTTGAGTTTTGCATATGACTTTACTGCGCCAAACTTATTTGGCGCAATTCCATACACATGACAGTACTGCCCTAAATGTTTTCAAGTTGATGAATGTGTTTTCTTTCTGTGCAGTGAGCAATTATGCAATGCAAAGTTGAGTTTCTGATATCATTTTACTGCGCCAAGCTTGTTTCGCTAAATTCCGTAAACATGACAGTACTGCCCTAAATATTTTAAACATGATGAATGTGTTTCTTTCCCTGTGCAGTGTGCAATTATGTAATACAAAGTTGAGTTTCTCGTATGATTTTGCTGCGCCAAACTTGTTTCGCTCAATTCCGTGCGCATGACAATACTGCCCCAAATGTTTTTAAATTGCTAAATGTGCTTCCTACCTTGTGCAGCGTGCGTTTGTGTGACACAATGTTGCGTTGTACATTGGATTTTACAGTGCCAAAACTGTTTTGCGCAATTACATACAAAAGACAGTACTGCCCCAAATGTTTTTTTTAAAGTTGAATGTGTTTCCTTCCCTGTGCAGTGTCCAATTATACAATGGAAAGTTGAGTTTTGCATATGACTTTACTGCGCCAAACTTATTTTGCGCAATTCCGTACACATGACAGTACTGCCCTAAATGTTTTCAAGTTGATGAATGTGTTTTCTTTCTGTGCAGTGAGCAATTATGCAATGCAAAGTTGAGTTTCTGATATCATTTTACTGCGCCAAGCTTGTTTCGCTAAATTCCGTAAACATGACAGTACTGCCCTAAATATTTTAAACATGATGAATGTGTTTCTTTCCCTGTGCAGTGTGCAATTATGTAATACAAAGTTGAGTTTCTCGTATGATTTTGCTGCGCCAAACTTGTTTCGCTCAATTCCGTGCGCATGACAATACTGCCCCAAATGTTTTTAAATTGCTAAATGTGCTTCCTACCTTGTGCAGCGTGCGTTTGTGTGACACAATGTTGCGTTGTACATTGGATTTTACAGTGCCAAAACTGTTTTGCGCAATTACGTACAAAAGACAGTACTGCCCCAAATGTTTTTTTAAAGTTGAATGTGTTTCCTTCCCTGTGCAGTGTCCAATTATACAATGGAAAGTTGAGTTTTGCATATGACTTTACTGCGCCAAACTTATTTTGCGCAATTCCGTACACATGACAGTACTGCCCTAAATGTTTTCAAGTTGATGAATGTGTTTTCTTTCTGTGCAGTGAGCAATTATGCAATGCAAAGTTGAGTTTCTGATATCATTTTACTGCGCCAAGCTTGTTTCGCTAAATTCCGTAAACATGACAGTACTGCCCTAAATATTTTAAACATGATGAATGTGTTTCTTTCCCTGTGCAGTGTGCAATTATGTAATACAAAGTTGAGTTTCTCGTATGATTTTGCTGCGCCAAACTTGTTTCGCTCAATTCCGTGCGCATGACAATACTGCCCCAAATGT
This sequence comes from Dendrobates tinctorius, assembly GCF_039654945.1. NCBI lineage: Eukaryota > Metazoa > Chordata > Amphibia > Anura > Dendrobatidae > Dendrobates > Dendrobates tinctorius. The sequence goes on along the minus strand of NW_027361704.1, from coordinate 45,168,613 downwards.
TTTTAAATTGCTAAATGTGCTTCCTACCTTGTGCAGCGTGCGTTTGTGTGACACAATGTTGCGTTGTACATTGGATTTTACAGTGCCAAAACTGTTTTGCGCAATTACGTACAAAAGACAGTACTGCCCCAAATGTTTTTTTTAAAGTTGAATGTGTTTCCTTCCCTGTGCAGTGTCCAATTATACAATGGAAAGTTGAGTTTTGCATATGACTTTACTACGCCAAACTTATTTTGCGCAATTCCGTACACATGACAGTACTGCCCTAAATGTTTTCAAGTTGATGAATGTGTTTTCTTTCTGTGCAGTGAGCAATTATGCAATGCAAAGTTGAGTTTCTGATATCATTTTACTGCGCCAAGCTTGTTTCGCTAAATTCCGTAAACATGACAGTACTGCCCTAAATATTTTAAACATGATGAATGTGTTTCTTTCCCTGTGCAGTGTGCAATTATGTAATACAAAGTTGAGTTTCTCGTATGATTTTGCTGCGCCAAACTTGTTTCGCTCAATTCCGTGCGCATGACAATACTGCCCCAAATGTTTTTAAATTGCTAAATGTGCTTCCTACCTTGTGCAGCGTGCGTTTGTGTGACACAATGTTGCGTTGTACATTGGATTTTACAGTGCCAAAACTGTTTTGCGCAATTACATACAAAAGACAGTACTGCCCCAAATGTTTTTTTTAAAGTTGAATGTGTTTCCTTCCCTGTGCAGTGTCCAATTATACAATGGAAAGTTGAGTTTTGCATATGACTTTACTGCGCCAAACTTATTTTGCGCAATTCCGTACACATGACAGTACTGCCCTAAATGTTTTCAAGTTGATGAATGTGTTTTCTTTCTGTGCAGTGAGCAATTATGCAATGCAAAGTTGAGTTTCTGATATCATTTTACTGCGCCAAGCTTGTTTCGCTAAATTCCGTAAACATGACAGTACTGCCCTAAATATTTTAAACATGATGAATGTGTTTCTTTCCCTGTGCAGTGTGCAATTATGTAATACAAAGTTGAGTTTCTCGTATGATTTTGCTGCGCCAAACTTGTTTCGCTCAATTCCGTGCGCATGACAATACTGCCCCAAATGTTTTTAAATTGCTAAATGTGCTTCCTACCTTGTGCAGCGTGCGTTTGTGTGACACAATGTTGCGTTGTACATTGGATTTTACAGTGCCAAAACTGTTTTGCGCAATTACGTACAAAAGACAGTACTGCCCCAAATGTTTTTTTAAAGTTGAATGTGTTTCCTTCCCTGTGCAGTGTCCAATTATACAATGGAAAGTTGAGTTTTGCATATGACTTTACTGCGCCAAACTTATTTTGCGCAATTCCGTACACATGACAGTACTGCCCTAAATGTTTTCAAGTTGATGAATGTGTTTTCTTTCTGTGCAGTGAGCAATTATGCAATGCAAAGTTGAGTTTCTGATATCATTTTACTGCGCCAAGCTTGTTTCGCTAAATTCCGTAAACATGACAGTACTGCCCTAAATATTTTAAACATGATGAATGTGTTTCTTTCCCTGTGCAGTGTGCAATTATGTAATACAAAGTTGAGTTTCTCGTATGATTTTGCTGCGCCAAACTTGTTTCGCTCAATTCCGTGCGCATGACAATACTGCCCCAAATGTTTTTAAATTGCTAAATGTGCTTCCTACCTTGTGCAGCGTGCGTTTGTGTGACACAATGTTGCGTTGTACATTGGATTTTACAGTGCCAAAACTGTTTTGCGCAATTACGTACAAAAGACAGTACTGCCCCAAATGTTTTTTTTAAAGTTGAATGTGTTTCCTTCCCTGTGCAGTGTCCAATTATACAATGGAAAGTTGAGTTTTGCATATGACTTTACTACGCCAAACTTATTTTGCGCAATTCCGTACACATGACAGTACTGCCCTAAATGTTTTCAAGTTGATGAATGTGTTTTCTTTCTGTGCAGTGAGCAATTATGCAATGCAAAGTTGAGTTTCTGATATCATTTTACTGCGCCAAGCTTGTTTCGCTAAATTCCGTAAACATGACAGTACTGCCCTAAATATTTTAAACATGATGAATGTGTTTCTTTCCCTGTGCAGTGTGCAATTATGTAATACAAAGTTGAGTTTCTCGTATGATTTTGCTGCGCCAAACTTGTTTCGCTCAATTCCGTGCGCATGACAATACTGCCCCAAATGTTTTTAAATTGCTAAATGTGCTTCCTACCTTGTGCAGCGTGCGTTTGTGTGACACAATGTTGCGTTGTACATTGGATTTTACAGTGCCAAAACTGTTTTGCGCAATTACGTACAAAAGACAGTACTGCCCCAAATGTTTTTTTTAAAGTTGAATGTGTTTCCTTCCCTGTGCAGTGTCCAATTATACAATGGAAAGTTGAGTTTTGCATATGACTTTACTGCGCCAAACTTATTTTGCGCAATTCCGTACACATGACAGTACTGCCCTAAATGTTTTCAAGTTGATGAATGTGTTTTCTTTCTGTGCAGTGAGCAATTATGCAATGCAAAGTTGAGTTTCTGATATCATTTTACTGCGCCAAGCTTGTTTCGCTAAATTCCGTAAACATGACAGTACTGCCCTAAATATTTTAAACATGATGAATGTGTTTCTTTCCCTGTGCAGTGTGCAATTATGTAATACAAAGTTGAGTTTCTCGTATGATTTTGCTGCGCCAAACTTGTTTCGCTCAATTCCGTGCGCATGACAATACTGCCCCAAATGTTTTTAAATTGCTAAATGTGCTTCCTACCTTGTGCAGCGTGCGTTTGTGTGACACAATGTTGCGTTGTACATTGGATTTTACAGTGCCAAAACTGTTTTGCGCAATTACGTACAAAAGACAGTACTGCCCCAAATGTTTTTTTTAAAGTTGAATGTGTTTCCTTCCCTGTGCAGTGTCCAATTATACAATGGAAAGTTGAGTTTTGCATATTACTTTACTGCGCCAAACTTATTTTGCGCAATTCCGTACACATGACAGTACTGCCCTAAATGTTTTCAAGTTGATGAATGTGTTTTCTTTCTGTGCAGTGAGCAATTATGCAATGCAAAGTTGAGTTTCTGATATCATTTTACTGCGCCAAGCTTGTTTCGCTAAATTCCGTAAACATGACAGTACTGCCCTAAATATTGTAAACATGATGAATGTGTTTCTTTCCCTGTGCAGTGTGCAATTATGTAATACAAAGTTGAGTTTCTCGTATGATTTTGCTGCGCCAAACTTGTTTCGCTCAATTCCGTGCGCATGACAATACTGCCCCAAATGTTTTTAAATTGCTAAATGTGCTTCCTACCTTGTGCAGCGTGCGTTTGTGTGACACAATGTTGCGTTGTACATTGGATTTTACAGTGCCAAAACTGTTTTGCGCAATTACGTACAAAAGACAGTACTGCCCCAAATGTTTTTTTTAAAGTTGAATGTGTTTCCTTCCCTGTGCAGTGTCCAATTATACAATGGAAAGTTGAGTTTTGCATATGACTTTACTGCGTCAAACTTATTTTGCGCAATTCCGTACACATGACAGTACTGCCCTAAATGTTTTCAAGTTGATGAATGTGTTTTCTTTCTGTGCAGTGAGCAATTATGCAATGCAAAGTTGAGTTTCTGATATCATTTTACTGCGCCAAGCTTGTTTCGGTAAATTCCGTAAACATGACAGTACTGCCCTAAATATTTTAAACATGATGAATGTGTTTCTTTCCCTGTGCAGTGTGCAATTATGTAATACAAAGTTGAGTTTCTCGTATGATTTTGCTGCGCCAAACTTGTTTCGCTCAATTCCGTGCGCATGACAATACTGCCCCAAATGTTTTTAAATTGCTAAATGTGCTTCCTACCTTGTGCAGCGTGCGTTTGTGTGACACAATGTTGCGTTGTACATTGGATTTTACAGTGCCAAAACTGTTTTGCGCAATTACGTACAAAAGACAGTACTGCCCCAAATGTTTTTTTTAAAGTTGAATGTGTTTCCTTCCCTGTGCAGTGTCCAATTATACAATGGAAAGTTGAGTTTTGCATATGACTTTACTGCGCCAAACTTATTTTGCGCAATTCTGTACACATGACAGTACTGCCCTAAATGTTTTCAAGTTGATGAATGTGTTTTCTTTCTGTGCAGTGAGCAATTATGCAATGCAAAGTTGAGTTTCTGATATCATTTTACTGCTCCAAGCTTGTTTCACTAAATTCCGTAAACATGACAGTACTGCCCTAAATATTGTAAACATGATGAATGTGTTTCTTTCCCTGTGCAGTGTGCAATTATGTAATACAAAGTTGAGTTTCTCGTATGATTTTGCTGCGCCAAACTTGTTTCGCTCAATTCCGTGCGCATGACAATACTGCCCCAAATGTTTTTAAATTGCTAAATGTGCTTCCTACCTTGTGCAGCGTGCGTTTGTGTGACACAATGTTGCATTGTACATTGGATTTTACAGTGCCAAAACTGTTTTGCGCAATTACGTACAAAAGACAGTACTGCCCCAAATGTTTTTTTTAAAGTTGAATGTGTTTCCTTCCCTGTGCAGTGTCCAATTATACAATGGAAAGTTGAGTTTTGCATATGACTTTACTGCGCCAAACTTATTTTGCGCAATTCCGTACACATGACAGTACTGCCCTAAATGTTTTCAAGTTGATGAATGTGTTTTCTTTCTGTGCAGTGAGCAATTATGCAATGCAAAGTTGAGTTTCTGATATCATTTTACTGCGCCAAGCTTGTTTCGCTAAATTCCGTAAACATGACAGTACTGCCCTAAATATTTTAAACATGATGAATGTGTTTCTTTCCCTGTGCAGTGTGCAATTATGTAATACAAAGTTGAGTTTCTCGTATGATTTTGCTGCGCCAAACTTGTTTCGCTCAATTCCGTGCGCATGACAATACTGCCCCAAATGTTTTTAAATTGCTAAATGTGCTTCCTACCTTGTGCAGCGTGCGTTTGTGTGACACAATGTTGCGTTGTACATTGGATTTTACAGTGCCAAAACTGTTTTGCGCAATTACGTACAAAAGACAGTACTGCCCCAAATGTTTTTTTAAAGTTGAATGTGTTTCCTTCCCTGTGCAGTGTCCAATTATACAATGGAAAGTTGAGTTTTGCATATGACTTTACTGCGCCAAACTTATTTTGCGCAATTCCGTACACATGACAGTACTGCCCTAAATGTTTTCAAGTTGATGAATGTGTTTTCTTTCTGTGCAGTGAGCAATTATGCAATGCAAAGTTGAGTTTCTGATATCATTTTACTGCGCCAAGCTTGTTTCGCTAAATTCCGTAAACATGACAGTACTGCCCTAAATATTTTAAACATGATGAATGTGTTTCTTTCCCTGTGCAGTGTGCAATTATGTAATACAAAGTTGAGTTTCTCGTATGATTTTGCTGCGCCAAACTTGTTTCGCTCAATTCCGTGCGCATGACAATACTGCCCCAAATGTTTTTAAATTGCTAAATGTGCTTCCTACCTTGTGCAGCGTGCGTTTGTGTGACACAATGTTGCGTTGTACATTGGATTTTACAGTGCCAAAACTGTTTTGCGCAATTACGTACAAAAGACAGTACTGCCCCAAATGTTTTTTTTAAAGTTGAATGTGTTTCCTTCCCTGTGCAGTGTCCAATTATACAATGGAAAGTTGAGTTTTGCATATGACTTTACTGCGCCAAACTTATTTTGCGCAATTCCGTACACATGACAGTACTGCCCTAAATGTTTTCAAGTTGATGAATGTGTTTTCTTTCTGTGCAGTGAGCAATTATGCAATGCAAAGTTGAGTTTCTGATATCATTTTACTGCGCCAAGCTTGTTTCGCTAAATTCCGTAAACATGACAGTACTGCCCTAAATATTTTAAACATGATGAATGTGTTTCTTTCCCTGTGCAGTGTGCAATTATGTAATACAAAGTTGAGTTTCTCGTATGATTTTGCTGCGCCAAACTTGTTTCGCTCAATTCCGTGCGCATGACAATACTGCCCCAAATGTTTTTAAATTGCTAAATGTGCTTCCTACCTTGTGCAGCGTGCGTTTGTGTGACACAATGTTGCGTTGTACATTGGATTTTACAGTGCCAAAACTGTTTTGCGCAATTACGTACAAAAGACAGTACTGCCCCAAATGTTTTTTTTAAAGTTGAATGTGTTTCCTTCCCTGTGCAGTGTCCAATTATACAATGGAAAGTTGAGTTTTGCATATGACTTTACTGCGCCAAACTTATTTTGCGCAATTCCGTACACATTACAGTACTGCCCTAAATGTTTTCAAGTTGATGAATGTGTTTTCTTTCTGTGCAGTGAGCAATTATGCAATGCAAAGTTGAGTTTCTGATATCATTTTACTGCGCCAAGCTTGTTTCGCTAAATTCCGTAAACATGACAGTACTGCCCTAAATATTTTAAACATGATGAATGTGTTTCTTTCCCTGTGCAGTGTGCAATTATGTAATACAAAGTTGAGTTTCTCGTATGATTTTGCTGCGCCAAACTTGTTTCGCTCAATTCCGTGCGCATGACAATACTGCCCCAAATGTTTTTAAATTGCTAAATGTGCTTCCTACCTTGTGCAGCGTGCGTTTGTGTGACACAATGTTGCGTTGTACATTGGATTTTACAGTGCCAAAACTGTTTTGCGCAATTACGTACAAAAGACAGTACTGCCCCAAATGTTTTTTTTAAAGTTGAATGTGTTTCCTTCCCTGTGCAGTGTCCAATTATACAATGGAAAGTTGAGTTTTGCATATGACTTTACTGCGCCAAACTTATTTTGCGCAATTCCGTACACATGACAGTACTGCCCTAAATGTTTTCAAGTTGATGAATGTGTTTTCTTTCTGTGCAGTGAGCAATTATGCAATGCAAAGTTGAGTTTCTGATATCATTTTACTGCGCCAAGCTTGTTTCGGTAAATTCCGTAAACATGACAGTACTGCCCTAAATATTTTAAACATGATGAATGTGTTTCTTTCCCTGTGCAGTGTGCAATTATGTAATACAAAGTTGAGTTTCTCGTATGATTTTGCTGCGCCAAACTTGTTTCGCTCAATTCCGTGTGCATGACAATACTGCCCCAAATGTTTTTAAATTGCTAAATGTGCTTCCTACCTTGTGCAGCGTGCGTTTGTGTGACACAATGTTGCGTTGTACATTGGATTTTACAGTGCCAAAACTGTTTTGCGCAATTACGTACAAAAGACAGTACTGCCCCAAATGTTTTTTTAAAGTTGAATGTGTTTCCTTCCCTGTGCAGTGTCCAATTATACAATGGAAAGTTGAGTTTTGCATATGACTTTACTGCGCCAAACTTATTTTGCGCAATTCCGTACACATGACAGTACTGCCCTAAATGTTTTCAAGTTGATGAATGTGTTTTCTTTCTGTGCAGTGAGCAATTATGCAATGCAAAGTTGAGTTTCTGATATCATTTTACTGCGCCAAGCTTGTTTCGCTAAATTCCGTAAACATGACAGTACTGCCCTAAATATTTTAAACATGATGAATGTGTTTCTTTCCCTGTGCAGTGTGCAATTATGTAATACAAAGTTGAGTTTCTCGTATGATTTTGCTGCGCCAAACTTGTTTCGCTCAATTCCGTGCGCATGACAATACTGCCCCAAATGTTTTTAAATTGCTAAATGTGCTTCCTACCTTGTGCAGCGTGCGTTTGTGTGACACAATGTTGCGTTGTACATTGGATTTTACAGTGCCAAAACTGTTTTGCGCAATTACGTACAAAAGACAGTACTGCCCCAAATGTTTTTTTTAAAGTTGAATGTGTTTCCTTCCCTGTGCAGTGTCCAATTATACAATGGAAAGTTGAGTTTTGCATATGACTTTACTGCGCCAAACTTATTTTGCGCAATTCCGTACACATGACAGTACTGCCCTAAATGTTTTCAAGTTGATGAATGTGTTTTCTTTCTGTGCAGTGAGCAATTATGCAATGCAAAGTTGAGTTTCTGATATCATTTTACTGCGCCAAGCTTGTTTCGCTAAATTCCGTAAACATGACAGTACTGCCCTAAATATTTTAAACATGATGAATGTGTTTCTTTCCCTGTGCAGTGTGCAATTATGTAATACAAAGTTGAGTTTCTCGTATGATTTTGCTGCGCCAAACTTGTTTCGCTCAATTCCGTGCGCATGACAATACTGCCCCAAATGTTTTTAAATTGCTAAATGTGCTTCCTACCTTGTGCAGCGTGCGTTTGTGTGACACAATGTTGCGTTGTACATTGGATTTTACAGTGCCAAAACTGTTTTGCGCAATTACGTACAAAAGACAGTACTGCCCCAAATGTTTTTTTTAAAGTTGAATGTGTTTCCTTCCCTGTGCAGTGTCCAATTATACAATGGAAAGTTGAGTTTTGCATATGACTTTACTGCGCCAAACTTATTTTGCGCAATTCCGTACACATGACAGTACTGCCCTAAATGTTTTCAAGTTGATGAATGTGTTTTCTTTCTGTGCAGTGAGCAATTATGCAATGCAAAGTTGAGTTTCTGATATCATTTTACTGCGCCAAGCTTGTTTCGCTAAATTCCGTAAACATGACAGTACTGCCCTAAATATTTTAAACATGATGAATGTGTTTCTTTCCCTGTGCAGTGTGCAATTATGTAATACAAAGTTGAGTTTCTCGTATGATTTTGCTGCACCAAACTTGTTTCGCTCAATTCCGTGCGCATGACAATACTGCCCCAAATGTTTTTAAATTGCTAAATGTGCTTCCTACCTTGTGCAGCGTGCGTTTGTGTGACACAATGTTGCGTTGTACATTGGATTTTACAGTGCCAAAACTGTTTTGCGCAATTACGTACAAAAGACAGTACTGCCCCAAATGTTTTTTTAAAGTTGAATGTGTTTCCTTCCCTGTGCAGTGTCCAATTATACAATGGAAAGTTGAGTTTTGCATATGACTTTACTGCGCCAAACTTATTTTGCGCAATTCCGTACACATGACAGTACTGCCCTAAATGTTTTCAAGTTGATGAATGTGTTTTCTTTCTGTGCAGTGAGCAATTATGCAATGCAAAGTTGAGTTTCTGATATCATTTTACTGCGCCAAGCTTGTTTCGCTAAATTCCGTAAACATGACAGTACTGCCCTAAATATTGTAAACATGATGAATGTGTTTCTTTCCCTGTGCAGTGTGCAATTATGTAATACAAAGTTGAGTTTCTCGTATGATTTTGCTGCGCCAAACTTGTTTCGCTCAATTCCGTGCGCATGACAATACTGCCCCAAATGTTTTTAAATTGCTAAATGTGCTTCCTACCTTGTGCAGCGTGCGTTTGTGTGACACAATGTTGCGTTGTACATTGGATTTTACAGTGCCAAAACTGTTTTGCGCAATTACGTACAAAAGACAGTACTGCCCCAAATGTTTTTTTAAAGTTGAATGTGTTTCCTTCCCTGTGCAGTGTCCAATTATACAATGGAAAGTTGAGTTTTGCATATGACTTTACTGCGCCAAACTTATTTTGCGCAATTCCGTACACATGACAGTACTGCCCTAAATGTTTTCAAGTTGATGAATGTGTTTTCTTTCTGTGCAGTGAGCAATTATGCAATGCAAAGTTGAGTTTCTGATATCATTTTACTGCGCCAAGCTTGTTTCGCTAAATTCCGTAAACATGACAGTACTGCCCTAAATATTTTAAACATGATGAATGTGTTTCTTTCCCTGTGCAGTGTGCAATTATGTAATACAAAGTTGAGTTTCTCGTATGATTTTGCTGTGCCAAACTTGTTTCGCTCAATTCCGTGCGCATGACAATACTGCCCCAAATGTTTTTAAATTGCTAAATGTGCTTCCTACCTTGTGCAGCGTGCGTTTGTGTGACACAATGTTGCGTTGTACATTGGATTTTACAGTGCCAAAACTGTTTTGCGCAATTACGTACAAAAGACAGTACTGCCCCAAATGTTTTTTTAAAGTTGAATGTGTTTCCTTCCCTGTGCAGTGTCCAATTATACAATGGAAAGTTGAGTTTTGCATATGACTTTACTGCGCCAAACTTATTTTGCGCAATTCCGTACACATGACAGTACTGCCCTAAATGTTTTCAAGTTGATGAATGTGTTTTCTTTCTGTGCAGTGAGCAATTATGCAATGCAATGTTGAGTTTCTGATATCATTTTACTGCGCCAAGCTTGTTTCGCTAAATTCCGTAAACATGACAGTACTGCCCTAAATATTTTAAACATGATGAATGTGTTTCTTTCCCTGTGCAGTGTGCAATTATGTAATACAAAGTTGAGTTTCTTGTATGATTTTGCTGCGCCAAACTTGTTTCGCTCAATTCCGTGCGCATGACAATACTGCCCCAAATGTTTTTAAATTGCTAAATGTGCTTCCTACCTTGTGCAGCGTGCGTTTGTGTGACACAATGTTGCGTTGTACATTGGATTTTACAGTGCCAAAACTGTTTTGCGCAATTACGTACAAAAGACAGTACTGCCCCAAATGTTTTTTTTAAAGTTGAATGTGTTTCCTTCCCTGTGCAGTGTCCAATTATACAATGGAAAGTTGAGTTTTGCATATGACTTTACTGCGCCAAACTTATTTTGCGCAATTCCGTACACATGACAGTACTGCCCTAAATGTTTTCAAGTTGATGAATGTGTTTTCTTTCTGTGCAGTGAGCAATTATGCAATGCAAAGTTGAGTTTCTGATATCATTTTACTGCGCCAAGCTTGTTTCGCTAAATTCCGTAAACATGACAGTACTGCCCTAAATATTTTAAACATGATGAATGTGTTTCTTTCCCTGTGCAGTGTGCAATTATGTAATACAAAGTTGAGTTTCTCGTATGATTTTGCTGTGCCAAACTTGTTTCACTCAATTCCGTGCGCATGACAATACTGCCCCAAATGTTTTTAAATTGCTAAATGTGCTTCCTACCTTGTGCAGCGTGCGTTTGTGTGACACAATGTTGCATTGTACATTGGATTTTACAGTGCCAAAACTGTTTTGCGCAATTACGTACAAAAGACAGTACTGCCCCAAATGTTTTTTTTAAAGTTGAATGTGTTTCCTTCCCTGTGCAGTGTCCAATTATACAATGGAAAGTTGAGTTTTGCATATGACTTTACTGCGCCAAACTTATTTTGCGCAATTCCGTACACATTACAGTACTGCCCTAAATGTTTTCAAGTTGATGAATGTGTTTTCTTTCTGTGCAGTGAGCAATTATGCAATGCAAAGTTGAGTTTCTGATATCATTTTACTGCGCCAAGCTTGTTTCGGTAAATTCCGTAAACATGACAGTACTGCCCTAAATATTTTAAACATGATGAATGTGTTTCTTTCCCTGTGCAGTGTGCAATTATGTAATACAAAGTTGAGTTTCTCGTATGATTTTGCTGCGCCAAACTTGTTTCGCTCAATTCCGTGCGCATGACAATACTGCCCCAAATGTTTTTAAATTGCTAAATGTGCTTCCTACCTTGTGCAGCGTGCGTTTGTGTGACACAATGTTGCGTTGTACATTGGATTTTACAGTGCCAAAACTGTTTTGCGCAATTACGTGCAAAAGACAGTACTGCCCCAAATGTTTTTTTAAAGTTGAATGTGTTTCCTTCCCTGTGCAGTGTCCAATTATACAATGGAAAGTTGAGTTTTGCATATGACTTTACTGCGCCAAACTTATTTTGCGCAATTCCGTACACATGACAGTACTGCCCTAAATGTTTTCAAGTTGATGAATGTGTTTTCTTTCTGTGCAGTGAGCAATTATGCAATGCAAAGTTGAGTTTCTGATATCATTTTACTGCGCCAAGCTTGTTTCGGTAAATTCCGTAAACATGACAGTACTGCCCTAAATATTTTAAACATGATGAATGTGTTTCTTTCCCTGTGCAGTGTGCAATTATGTAATACAAAGTTGAGTTTCTCGTATGATTTTGCTGCGCCAAACTTGTTTCGCTCAATTCCGTGCGCATGACAATACTGCCCCAAATGTTTTTAAATTGCTAAATGTGCTTCCTACCTTGTGCAGCGTGCGTTTGTGTGACACAATGTTGCGTTGTACATTGGATTTTACAGTGCCAAAACTGTTTTGCGCAATTACGTACAAAAGACAGTACTGCCCCAAATGTTTTTTTTAAAGTTGAATGTGTTTCCTTCCCTGTGCAGTGTCCAATTATACAATGGAAAGTTGAGTTTTGCATATGACTTTACTGCGCCAAACTTATTTTGCGCAATTCCGTACACATGACAGTACTGCCCTAAATGTTTTCAAGTTGATGAATGTGTTTTCTTTCTGTGCAGTGAGCAATTATGCAATGCAAAGTTGAGTTTCTGATATCATTTTACTGCGCCAAGCTTGTTTCGGTAAATTCCGTAAACATGACAGTACTGCCCTAAATATTTTAAACATGATGAATGTGTTTCTTTCCCTGTGCAGTGTGCAATTATGTAATACAAAGTTGAGTTTCTCGTATGATTTTGCTGCGCCAAACTTGTTTCGCTCAATTCCGTGCGCATGACAATACTGCCCCAAATGTTTTTAAATTGCTAAATGTGCTTCCTACCTTGTGCAGCGTGCGTTTGTGTGACACAATGTTGCGTTGTACATTGGATTTTACAGTGCCAAAACTGTTTTGCGCAATTACGTACAAAAGACAGTACTGCCCCAAATGTTTTTTTAAAGTTGAATGTGTTTCCTTCCCTGTGCAGTGTCCAATTATACAATGGAAAGTTGAGTTTTGCATATGACTTTACTGCGCCAAACTTATTTTGCGCAATTCCGTACACATGACAGTACTGCCCTAAATGTTTTCAAGTTGATGAATGTGTTTTCTTTCTGTGCAGTGAGCAATTATGCAATGCAATGTTGAGTTTCTGATATCATTTTACTGCGCCAAGCTTGTTTCGGTAAATTCCGTAAACATGACAGTACTGCCCTAAATATTTTAAACATGATGAATGTGTTTCTTTCCCTGTGCAGTGTGCAATTATGTAATACAAAGTTGAGTTTCTCGCATGATTTTGCTGCGCCAAACTTGTTTCGCTCAATTCCGTGCGCATGACAATACTGCCCCAAATGTTTTTAAATTGCTAAATGTGCTTCCTACCTTGTGCAGCGTGCGTTTGTGTGACACAATGTTGCGTTGTACATTGGATTTTACAGTGCCAAAACTGTTTTGCGCAATTACGTACAAAAGACAGTACTGCCCCAAATGTTTTTTTAAAGTTGAATGTGTTTCCTTCCCTGTGCAGTGTCCAATTATACAATGGAAAGTTGAGTTTTGCATATGACTTTACTGCGCCAAACTTATTTTGCGCAATTCCGTACACATGACAGTACTGCCCTAAATGTTTTCAAGTTGATGAATGTGTTTTCTTTCTGTGCAGTGAGCAATTATGCAATGCAAAGTTGAGTTTCTGATATCATTTTACTGCGCCAAGCTTGTTTCGCTAAATTCCGTAAACATGACAGTACTGCCCTAAATATTTTAAACATGATGAATGTGTTTCTTTCCCTGTGCAGTGTGCAATTATGTAATACAAAGTTGAGTTTCTCGTATGATTTTGCTGTGCCAAACTTGTTTCGCTCAATTCCGTGCGCATGACAATACTGCCCAAAATGTTTTTAAATTGCTAAATGTGCTTCCTACCTTGTGCAGCGTGCGTTTGTGTGACACAATGTTGCGTTGTACATTGGATTTTACAGTGCCAAAACTGTTTTGCGCAATTACGTACAAAAGACAGTACTGCCCCAAATGTTTTTTTTAAAGTTGAATGTGTTTCCTTCCCTGTGCAGTGTCCAATTATACAATGGAAAGTTGAGTTTTGCATATGACTTTACTGCGCCAAACTTATTTTGCGCAATTCCGTACACATGACAGTACTGCCCTAAATGTTTTCAAGTTGATGAATGTGTTTTCTTTCTGTGCAGTGAGCAATTATGCAATGCAAAGTTGAGTTTCTGATATCATTTTACTGCGCCAAGCTTGTTTCGGTAAATTCCGTAAACATGACAGTACTGCCCTAAATATTTTAAACATGATGAATGTGTTTCTTTCCCTGTGCAGTGTGCAATTATGTAATACAAAGTTGAGTTTCTCGTATGATTTTGCTGCGCCAAACTTGTTTCGCTCAATTCCGTGCGCATGACAATACTGCCCCAAATGTTTTTAAATTGCTAAATGTGCTTCCTACCTTGTGCAGCGTGCGTTTGTGTGACACAATGTTGCGTTGTACATTGGATTTTACAGTGCCAAAACTGTTTTGCGCAATTACGTACAAAAGACAGTACTGCCCCAAATGTTTTTTTAAAGTTGAATGTGTTTCCTTCCCTGTGCAGTGTCCAATTATACAATGGAAAGTTGAGTTTTGCATATGACTTTACTGCGCCAAACTTATTTTGCGCAATTCCGTACACATGACAGTACTGCCCTAAATGTTTTCAAGTTGATGAATGTGTTTTCTTTCTGTGCAGTGAGCAATTATGCAATGCAATGTTGAGTTTCTGATATCATTTTACTGCGCCAAGCTTGTTTCGGTAAATTCCGTAAACATGACAGTACTGCCCTAAATATTTTAAACATGATGAATGTGTTTCTTTCCCTGTGCAGTGTGCAATTATGTAATACAAAGTTGAGTTTCTCGTATGATTTTGCTGCGCCAAACTTGTTTCGCTCAATTCCGTGCGCATGACAATACTGCCCCAAATGTTTTTAAATTGCTAAATGTGCTTCCTACCTTGTGCAGCGTGCGTTTGTGTGACACAATGTTGCGTTGTACATTGAATTTTACAGTGCCAAAACTGTTTTGCGCAATTACGTACAAAAGACAGTACTGCCCCAAATGTTTTTTTAAAGTTGAATGTGTTTCCTTCCCTGTGCAGTGTCCAATTATACAATGGAAAGTTGAGTTTTGCATATGACTTTACTGCGCCAAACTTATTTTGCGCAATTCCGTACACATGACAGTACTGCCCTAAATGTTTTCAAGTTGATGAATGTGTTTTCTTTCTGTGCAGTGAGCAATTATGCAATGCAAAGTTGAGTTTCTGATATCATTTTACTGCGCCAAGCTTGTTTCGGTAAATTCCGTAAACATGACAGTACTGCCCTAAATATTTTAAACATGATGAATGTGTTTCTTTCCCTGTGCAGTGTGCAATTATGTAATACAAAGTTGAGTTTCTCGTATGATTTTGCTGTGCCAAACTTGTTTCGCTCAATTCCGTGCGCATGACAATACTGCCCCAAATGTTTTTAAATTGCTAAATGTGCTTCCTACCTTGTGCAGCGTGCGTTTGTGTGACACAATGTTGCGTTGTACATTGGATTTTACAGTGCCAAAACTGTTTTGCGCAATTACGTACAAAAGACAGTACTGCCCCAAATGTTTTTTTTAAAGTTGAATGTGTTTCCTTCCCTGTGCAGTGTCCAATTATACAATGGAAAGTTGAGTTTTGCATATGACTTTACTGCGCCAAACTTATTTTGCGCAATTCCGTACACATGACAGTACTGCCCTAAATGTTTTCAAGTTGATGAATGTGTTTTCTTTCTGTGCAGTGAGCAATTATGCAATGCAATGTTGAGTTTCTGATATCATTTTACTGCGCCAAGCTTGTTTCGCTAAATTCCGTAAACATGACAGTACTGCCCTAAATATTTTAAACATGATGAATGTGTTTCTTTCCCTGTGCAGTGTGCAATTATGTAATACAAAGTTGAGTTTCTCGTATGATTTTGCTGCGCCAAACTTGTTTCGCTCAATTCCGTGCGCATGACAATACTGCCCCAAATGTTTTTAAATTGCTAAATGTGCTTCCTACCTTGTGCAGCGTGCGTTTGTGTGACACAATGTTGCGTTGTACATTGGATTTTACAGTGCCAAAACTGTTTTGCGCAATTACGTACAAAAGACAGTACTGCCCCAAATGTTTTTTTTAAAGTTGAATGTGTTTCCTTCCCTGTGCAGTGTCCAATTATACAATGGAAAGTTGAGTTTTGCATATGACTTTACTGCGCCAAACTTATTTTGCGCAATTCCGTACACATGACAGTACTGCCCTAAATGTTTTCAAGTTGATGAATGTGTTTTCTTTCTGTGCAGTGAGCAATTATGCAATGCAAAGTTGAGTTTCTGATATCATTTTACTGCGCCAAGCTTGTTTCGCTAAATTCCGTAAACATGACAGTACTGCCCTAAATATTTTAAACATGATGAATGTGTTTCTTTCCCTGTGCAGTGTGCAATTATGTAATACAAAGTTGAGTTTCTCGTATGATTTTGCTGCGCCAAACTTGTTTCGCTCAATTCCGTGCGCATGACAATACTGCCCCAAATGTTTTTAAATTGCTAAATGTGCTTCCTGCCTTGTGCAGCGTGCGTTTGTGTGACACAATGTTGCATTGTACATTGGATTTTACAGTGCCAAAACTGTTTTGCGCAATTACGTACAAAAGACAGTACTGCCCCAAATGTTTTTTTTAAAGTTGAATGTGTTTCCTTCCCTGTGCAGTGTCCAATTATACAATGGAAAGTTGAGTTTTGCATATGACTTTACTGCGCCAAACTTATTTTGCGCAATTCCGTACACATTACAGTACTGCCCTAAATGTTTTCAAGTTGATGAATGTGTTTTCTTTCTGTGCAGTGAGCAATTATGCAATGCAAAGTTGAGTTTCTGATATCATTTTACTGCGCCAAGCTTGTTTCGGTAAATTCCGTAAACATGACAGTACTGCCCTAAATATTTTAAACATGATGAATGTGTTTCTTTCCCTGTGCAGTGTGCAATTATGTAATACAAAGTTGAGTTTCTCGTATGATTTTGCTGCGCCAAACTTGTTTCGCTCAATTCCGTGCGCATGACAATACTGCCCCAAATGTTTTTAAATTGCTAAATGTGCTTCCTACCTTGTGCAGCGTGCGTTTGTGTGACACAATGTTGCGTTGTACATTGGATTTTACAGTGCCAAAACTGTTTTGCGCAATTACGTACAAAAGACAGTACTGCCCCAAATGTTTTTTTAAAGTTGAATGTGTTTCCTTCCCTGTGCAGTGTCCAATTATACAATGGAAAGTTGAGTTTTGCATATGACTTTACTGCGCCAAACTTATTTTGCGCAATTCCGTACACATGACAGTACTGCCCTAAATGTTTTCAAGTTGATGAATGTGTTTTCTTTCTGTGCAGTGAGCAATTATGCAATGCAAAGTTGAGTTTCTGATATCATTTTACTGCGCCAAGCTTGTTTCGGTAAATTCCGTAAACATGACAGTACTGCCCTAAATATTTTAAACATGATGAATGTGTTTCTTTCCCTGTGCAGTGTGCAATTATGTAATACAAAGTTGAGTTTCTCGTATGATTTTGCTGCGCCAAACTTGTTTCGCTCAATTCCGTGCGCATGACAATACTGCCCCAAATGTTTTTAAATTGCTAAATGTGCTTCCTACCTTGTGCAGCGTGCGTTTGTGTGACACAATGTTGCGTTGTACATTGGATTTTACAGTGCCAAAACTGTTTTGCGCAATTACGTACAAAAGACAGTACTGCCCCAAATGTTTTTTTTAAAGTTGAATGTGTTTCCTTCCCTGTGCAGTGTCCAATTATACAATGGAAAGTTGAGTTTTGCATATGACTTTACTGCGCCAAACTTATTTTGCGCAATTCCGTACACATGACAGTACTGCCCTAAATGTTTTCAAGTTGATGAATGTGTTTTCTTTCTGTGCAGTGAGCAATTATGCAATGCAAAGTTGAGTTTCTGATATCATTTTACTGCGCCAAGCTTGTTTCGCTAAATTCCGTAAACATGACAGTACTGCCCTAAATATTTTAAACATGATGAATGTGTTTCTTTCCCTGTGCAGTGTGCAATTATGTAATACAAAGTTGAGTTTCTCGTATGATTTTGCTGCGCCAAACTTGTTTCGCTCAATTCCGTGCGCATGACAATACTGCCCCAAATGTTTTTAAATTGCTAAATGTGCTTCCTACCTTGTGCAGCGTGCGTTTGTGTGACACAATGTTGCGTTGTACATTGGATTTTACAGTGCCAAAACTGTTTTGCGCAATTACGTACAAAAGACAGTACTGCCCCAAATGTTTTTTTAAAGTTGAATGTGTTTCCTTCCCTGTGCAGTGTCCAATTATACAATGGAAAGTTGAGTTTTGCATATGACTTTACTGCGCCAAACTTATTTTGCGCAATTCCGTACACATGACAGTACTGCCCTAAATGTTTTCAAGTTGATGAATGTGTTTTCTTTCTGTGCAGTGAGCAATTATGCAATGCAATGTTGAGTTTCTGATATCATTTTACTGCGCCAAGCTTGTTTCGCTAAATTCCGTAAACATGACAGTACTGCCCTAAATATTTTAAACATGATGAATGTGTTTCTTTCCCTGTGCAGTGTGCAATTATGTAATACAAAGTTGAGTTTCTCGTATGATTTTGCTGTGCCAAACTTGTTTCGCTCAATTCCGTGCGCATGACAATACTGCCCCAAATGTTTTTAAATTGCTAAATGTGCTTCCTACCTTGTGCAGCGTGCGTTTGTGTGACACAATGTTGCGTTGTACATTGGATTTTACAGTGCCAAAACTGTTTTGCGCAATTACGTACAAAAGACAGTACTGCCCCAAATGTTTTTTTAAAGTTGAATGTGTTTCCTTCCCTGTGCAGTGTCCAATTATACAATGGAAAGTTGAGTTTTGCATATGACTTTACTGCGCCAAACTTATTTTGCGCAATTCCGTACACATGACAGTACTGCCCTAAATGTTTTCAAGTTGATGAATGTGTTTTCTTTCTGTGCAGTGAGCAATTATGCAATGCAATGTTGAGTTTCTGATATCATTTTACTGCGCCAAGCTTGTTTCGGTAAATTCCGTAAACATGACAGTACTGCCCTAAATATTTTAAACATGATGAATGTGTTTCTTTCCCTGTGCAGTGTGCAATTATGTAATACAAAGTTGAGTTTCTCGTATGATTTTGCTGCGCCAAACTTGTTTCGCTCAATTCCGTGCGCATGACAATACTGCCCCAAATGTTTTTAAATTGCTAAATGTGCTTCCTACCTTGTGCAGCGTGCGTTTGTGTGACACAATGTTGCGTTGTACATTGGATTTTACAGTGCCAAAACTGTTTTGCGCAATTACGTACAAAAGACAGTACTGCCCCAAATGTTTTTTTAAAGTTGAATGTGTTTCCTTCCCTGTGCAGTGTCCAATTATACAATGGAAAGTTGAGTTTTGCATATGACTTTACTGCGCCAAACTTATTTTGCGCAATTCCGTACACATGACAGTACTGCCCTAAATGTTTTCAAGTTGATGAATGTGTTTTCTTTCTGTGCAGTGAGCAATTATGCAATGCAATGTTGAGTTTCTGATATCATTTTACTGCGCCAAGCTTGTTTCGCTAAATTCCGTAAACATGACAGTACTGCCCTAAATATTTTAAACATGATGAATGTGTTTCTTTCCCTGTGCAGTGTGCAATTATGTAATACAAAGTTGAGTTTCTCGTATGATTTTGCTGTGCCAAACTTGTTTCGCTCAATTCCGTGCGCATGACAATACTGCCCCAAATGTTTTTAAATTGCTAAATGTGCTTCCTACCTTGTGCAGCGTGCGTTTGTGTGACACAATGTTGCGTTGTACATTGGATTTTACAGTGCCAAAACTGTTTTGCGCAATTACGTACAAAAGACAGTACTGCCCCAAATGTTTTTTTTAAAGTTGAATGTGTTTCCTTCCCTGTGCAGTGTCCAATTATACAATGGAAAGTTGAGTTTTGCATATGACTTTACTGCGCCAAACTTATTTTGCGCAATTCCGTACACATGACAGTACTGCCCTAAATGTTTTCAAGTTGATGAATGTGTTTTCTTTCTGTGCAGTGAGCAATTATGCAATGCAAAGTTGAGTTTCTGATATCATTTTACTGCGCCAAGCTTGTTTCGCTAAATTCCGTAAACATGACAGTACTGCCCTAAATATTTTAAACATGATGAATGTGTTTCTTTCCCTGTGCAGTGTGCAATTATGTAATACAAAGTTGAGTTTCTCGTATGATTTTGCTGCGCCAAACTTGTTTCGCTCAATTCCGTGCGCATGACAATACTGCCCCAAATGTTTTTAAATTGCTAAATGTGCTTCCTACCTTGTGCAGCGTGCGTTTGTGTGACACAATGTTGCGTTGTACATTGGATTTTACAGTGCCAAAACTGTTTTGCGCAATTACGTACAAAAGACAGTACTGCCCCAAATGTTTTTTTAAAGTTGAATGTGTTTCCTTCCCTGTGCAGTGTCCAATTATACAATGGAAAGTTGAGTTTTGCATATGACTTTACTGCGCCAAACTTATTTTGCGCAATTCCGTACACATGACAGTACTGCCCTAAATGTTTTCAAGTTGATGAATGTGTTTTCTTTCTGTGCAGTGAGCAATTATGCAATGCAAAGTTGAGTTTCTGATATCATTTTACTGCGCCAAGCTTGTTTCGCTAAATTCCGTAAACATGACAGTACTGCCCTAAATATTTTAAACATGATGAATGTGTTTCTTTCCCTGTGCAGTGTGCAATTATGTAATACAAAGTTGAGTTTCTCGTATGATTTTGCTGCGCCAAACTTGTTTCGCTCAATTCCGTGCGCATGACAATACTGCCCCAAATGTTTTTAAATTGCTAAATGTGCTTCCTACCTTGTGCAGCGTGCGTTTGTGTGACACAATGTTGCGTTGTACATTGGATTTTACAGTGCCAAAACTGTTTTGCGCAATTACGTACAAAAGACAGTACTGCCCCAAATGTTTTTTTAAAGTTGAATGTGTTTCCTTCCCTGTGCAGTGTCCAATTACACAATGGAAAGTTGAGTTTTGCATATGACTTTACTGTGCCAAACTTATTTTGCGCAATTCCGTACACATGACAGTACTGCCCTAAATGTTTTCAAGTTGATGAATGTGTTTTCTTTCTGTGCAGTGAGCAATTATGCAATGCAAAGTTGAGTTTCTGATATCATTTTACTGCGCCAAGCTTGTTTCGCTAAATTCCGTAAACATGACAGTACTGCCCTAAATATTTTAAACATGATGAATGTGTTTCTTTCCCTGTGCAGTGTGCAATTATGTAATACAAAGTTGAGTTTCTCGTATGATTTTGCTGCGCCAAACTTGTTTCGCTCAATTCCGTGCGCATGACAATACTGCCCCAAATGTTTTTAAATTGCTAAATGTGCTTCCTACCTTGTGCAGCGTGCGTTTGTGTGACACAATGTTGCGTTGTACATTGGATTTTACAGTGCCAAAACTGTTTTGCGCAATTACGTACAAAAGACAGTACTGCCCCAAATGTTTTTTTAAAGTTGAATGTGTTTCCTTCCCTGTGCAGTGTCCAATTACACAATGGAAAGTTGAGTTTTGCATATGACTTTACTGCGCCAAACTTATTTTGCGCAATTCCGTACACATGACAGTACTGCCCTAAATGTTTTCAAGTTGATGAATGTGTTTTCTTTCTGTGCAGTGAGCAATTATGCAATGCAAAGTTGAGTTTCTGATATCATTTTACTGCGCCAAGCTTGTTTCGCTAAATTCCGTAAACATGACAGTACTGCCCTAAATATTTTAAACATGATGAATGTGTTTCTTTCCCTGTGCAGTGTGCAATTATGTAATACAAAGTTGAGTTTCTCGTATGATTTTGCTGCGCCAAACTTGTTTCGCTCAATTCCGTGCGCATGACAATACTGCCCCAAATGTTTTTAAATTGCTAAATGTGCTTCCTACCTTGTGCAGCGTGCGTTTGTGTGACACAATGTTGCGTTGTACATTGGATTTTACAGTGCCAAAACTGTTTTGCGCAATTACGTACAAAAGACAGTACTGCCCCAAATGTTTTTTTAAAGTTGAATGTGTTTCCTTCCCTGTGCAGTGTCCAATTATACAATGGAAAGTTGAGTTTTGCATATGACTTTACTGCGCCAAACTTATTTTGCGCAATTCCGTACACATGACAGTACTGCCCTAAATGTTTTCAAGTTGATGAATGTGTTTTCTTTCTGTGCAGTGAGCAATTATGCAATGCAAAGTTGAGTTTCTGATATCATTTTACTGCGCCAAGCTTGTTTCGCTAAATTCCGTAAACATGACAGTACTGCCCTAAATATTTTAAACATGATGAATGTGTTTCTTTCCCTGTGCAGTGTGCAAATATGTAATACAAAGTTGAGTTTCTCGTATGATTTTGCTGCGCCAAACTTGTTTCGCTCAATTCCGTGCGCATGACAATACTGCCCCAAATGTTTTTAAATTGCTAAATGTGCTTCCTACCTTGTGCAGCGTGCGTTTGTGTGACACAATGTTGCGTTGTACATTGGATTTTACAGTGCCAAAACTGTTTTGCGCAATTACGTACAAAAGACAGTACTGCCCCAAATGTTTTTTTTAAAGTTGAATGTGTTTCCTTCCCTGTGCAGTGTCCAATTATACAATGGAAAGTTGAGTTTTGCATATGACTTTACTGCGCCAAACTTATTTTGCGCAATTCCGTACACATGACAGTACTGCCCTAAATGTTTTCAAGTTGATGAATGTGTTTTCTTTCTGTGCAGTGAGCAATTATGCAATGCAAAGTTGAGTTTCTGATATCATTTTACTGCGCCAAGCTTGTTTCGCTAAATTCCGTAAACATGACAGTACTGCCCTAAATATTGTAAACATGATGAATGTGTTTCTTTCCCTGTGCAGTGTGCAATTATGTAATACAAAGTTGAGTTTCTCGTATGATTTTGCTGCGCCAAACTTGTTTCGCTCAATTCCGTGCGCATGACAATACTGCCCCAAATGTTTTTAAATTGCTAAATGTGCTTCCTACCTTGTGCAGCGTGCGTTTGTGTGACACAATGTTGCGTTGTACATTGGATTTTACAGTGCCAAAACTGTTTTGCGCAATTACGTACAAAAGACAGTACTGCCCCAAATGTTTTTTTTAAAGTTGAATGTGTTTCCTTCCCTGTGCAGTGTCCAATTATACAATGGATAGTTGAGTTTTTTACATATGACTTTACTGCGCCAAACTTATTTTGCGCAATTCCGTACACATGACAGTACTGCCCTAAATGTTTTCAAGTTGATGAATGTGTTTTCTTTCTGTGCAGTGAGCAATTATGCAATGCAAAGTTGAGTTTCTGATATCATTTTACTGCGCCAAGCTTGTTTCGCTAAATTCCGTAAACATGACAGTACTGCCCTAAATATTTTAAACATGATGAATGTGTTTCTTTAACTGTGCAGTGTGCAATTATGTAATACAAAGTTGAGTTTCTCGTATGATTTTGCTGCGCCAAACTTGTTTCGCTCAATTCCGTGCGCATGACAATACTGCCCCAAATGTTTTTAAATTGCTAAATGTGCTTCCTACCTTGTGCAGCGTGCGTTTGTGTGACACAATGTTGCGTTGTACATTGGATTTTACAGTGCCAAAACTGTTTTGTGCAATTACGTACAAAAGACAGTACTGACCCAAATGTTTTTTTAAAGTTGAATGTGTTTCCTTCCCTGTGCAGTGTCCAATTATACAATGGAAAGTTGAGTTTTGCATATGACTTTACTGCGCCAAACTTATTTTGCGCAATTCCGTACACATGACAGTACTGCCCTAAATGTTTTCAAGTTGATGAATGTGTTTTCTTTCTGTGCAGTGAGCAATTATGCAATGCAAAGTTGAGTTTCTGATATCATTTTACTGCGCCAAGCTTGTTTCGCTAAATTCCGTAAACATGACAGTACTGCCCTAAATATTTTAAACATGATGAATGTGTTTCTTTCCCTGTGCAGTGTGCAATTATGTAATACAAAGTTGAGTTTCTCGTATGATTTTGCTGCGCCAAACTTGTTTCGCTCATTTCCGTGCGCATGACAATACTGCCCCAAATGTTTTTAAATTGCTAAATGTGCTTCCTACCTTGTGCAGCGTGCGTTTGTGTGACACAATGTTGCGTTGTACATTGGATTTTACAGTGCCAAAACTGTTTTGCGCAATTACGTACAAAAGACAGTACTGCCCCAAATGTTTTTTTTAAAGTTGAATGTGTTTCCTTCCCTGTGCAGTGTCCAATTATACAATGGAAAGTTGAGTTTTGCATATGACTTTACTGCGCCAAACTTATTTTGCGCAATTCCATACACATGACAGTACTGCACTAAATGTTTTCAAGTTGATGAATGTGTTTTCTTTCTGTGCAGTGAGCAATTATGCAATGCAAAGTTGAGTTTCTGATATCATTTTACTGCGCCAAGCTTGTTTCGCTAAATTCCGTAAACATGACAGTACTGCCCTAAATATTTTAAACATGATGAATGTGTTTCTTTCCCTGTGCAGTGTGCAATTATGTAATACAAAGTTGAGTTTCTCGTATGATTTTGCTGCGCCAAACTTGTTTCGCTCAATTCCGTGCGCATGACAATACTGCCCCAAATGTTTTTAAATTGCTAAATGTGCTTCCTACCTTGTGCAGCGTGCGTTTGTGTGACACAATGTTGCGTTGTACATTGGATTTTACAGTGCCAAAACTGTTTTGCGCAATTACATACAAAAGACAGTACTGCCCCAAATGTTTTTTTTAAAGTTGAATGTGTTTCCTTCCCTGTGCAGTGTCCAATTATACAATGGAAAGTTGAGTTTTGCATATGACTTTACTGCGCCAAACTTATTTTGCGCAATTCCGTACACATGACAGTACTGCCCTAAATGTTTTCAAGTTGATGAATGTGTTTTCTTTCTGTGCAGTGAGCAATTATGCAATGCAAAGTTGAGTTTCTGATATCATTTTACTGCGCCAAGCTTTTTTCTCTAAATTCCGTAAACATGACAGTACTGCCCTAAATATTTTAAACATGATGAATGTGTTTCTTTCCCTGTGCAGTGTGCAATTATGTAATACAAAGTTGAGTTTCTCGTATGATTTTGCTGCGCCAAACTTGTTTCGCTCAATTCCGTGCACATGACAATACTGCCCCAAATGTTTTTAAATTGCTAAATGTGCTTCCTACCTTGTGCAGCGTGCGTTTGTGTGACACAATGTTGCGTTGTACATTGGATTTTACAGTGCCAAAACTGTTTTGCGCAATTACGTACAAAAGACAGTACTGCCCCAAATGTTTTTTTAAAGTTGAATGTGTTTCCTTTCCTGTGCAGTGTCCAATTATACAATGGAAAGTTGAGTTTTGCATATGACTTTACTGCGCCAAACTTATTTTGCGCAATTCCGTACACATGACAGTACTGCCCTAAATGTTTTCAAGTTGATGAATGTGTTTTCTTTCTGTGCAGTGAGCAATTATGCAATGCAAAGTTGAGTTTCTGATATCATTTTACTGCGCCAAGCTTGTTTCGCTAAATTCCGTAAACATGACAGTACTGCCCTAAATATTTTAAACATGATGAATGTGTTTCTTTCCCTGTGCAGTGTGCAATTATGTAATACAAAGTTGAGTTTCTCGTATGATTTTGCTGCGCCAAACTTGTTTCGCTCAATTCCGTGCGCATGACAATACTGCCCCAAATGTTTTTAAATTGCTAAATGTGCTTCCTACCTTGTGCAGCGTGCGTTTGTGTGACACAATGTTGCGTTGTACATTGGATTTTACAGTGCCAAAACTGTTTTGCGCAATTACGTACAAAAGACAGTACTGCCCCAAATGTTTTTTTAAAGTTGAATGTGTTTCCTTCCCTGTGCAGTGTCCAATTATACAATGGAAAGTTGAGTTTTGCATATGACTTTACTGCGCCAAACTTATTTTGCGCAATTCCGTACACATGACAGTACTGCCCTAAATGTTTTCAAGTTGATGAATGTGTTTTCTTTCTGTGCAGTGAGCAATTATGCAATGCAAAGTTGAGTTTCTGATATCATTTTACTGCGCCAAGCTTGTTTCGCTAAATTCCGTAAACATGACAGTACTGCCCTAAATATTTTAAACATGATGAATGTGTTTCTTTCCCTGTGCAGTGTGCAATTATGTAATACAAAGTTGAGTTTCTCGTATGATTTTGCTGCGCCAAACTTGTTTCGCTCAATTCCGTGCGCATGACAATACTGCCCCAAATGTTTTTAAATTGCTAAATGTGCTTCCTACCTTGTGCAGCGTGCGTTTGTGTGACACAATGTTGCGTTGTACATTGGATTTTACAGTGCCAAAACTGTTTTGCGCAATTACGTACAAAAGACAGTACTGCCCCAAATGTTTTTTTAAAGTTGAATGTGTTTCCTTCCCTGTGCAGTGTCCAATTATACAATGGAAAGTTGAGTTTTGCATATGACTTTACTGCGCCAAACTTATTTTGCGCAATTCCGTACACATGACAGTACTGCCCTAAATGTTTTCAAGCTGATGAATGTGTTTTCTTTCTGTGCAGTGAGCAATTATGCAATGCAAAGTTGAGTTTCTGATATCATTTTACTGCGCCAAGCTTGTTTCGCTAAATTCCGTAAACATGACAGTACTGCCCTAAATATTTTAAACATGATGAATGTGTTTCTTTCCCTGTGCAGTGTGCAATTATGTAATACAAAGTTGAGTTTCTCGTATGATTTTGCTGCGCCAAACTTGTTTCGCTCAATTCCGTGCGCATGACAATACTGCCCCAAATGTTTTTAAATTGCTAAATGTGCTTCCTACCTTGTGCAGCATGCGTTTGTGTGACACAATGTTGCGTTGTACATTGGATTTTACAGTGCCAAAACTGTTTTGCGCAATTACGTACAAAAGACAGTACTGCCCCAAATGTTTTTTTTAAAGTTGAATGTGTTTCCTTCCCTGTGCAGTGTCCAATTATACAATGGAAAGTTGAGTTTTGCATATGACTTTACTGCGCCAAACTTATTTTGCGCAATTCCGTACACATGACAGTACTGCCCTAAATGTTTTCAAGTTGATGAATGTGTTTTCTTTCTGTGCAGTGAGCAATTATGCAATGCAAAGTTGAGTTTCTGATATCATTTTACTGCGCCAAGCTTGTTTCGCTAAATTCCGTAAACATGACAGTACTGCCCTAAATATTTTAAACATGATGAATGTGTTTCTTTCCCTGTGCAGTGTGCAATTATGTAATACAAAGTTGAGTTTCTCGTATGATTTTGCTGCGCCAAACTTGTTTCGCTCAATTCCGTGCGCATGACAATACTGCCCCAAATGTTTTTAAATTGCTAAATGTGCTTCCTACCTTGTGCAGCGTGCGTTTGTGTGACACAATGTTGCGTTGTACATTGGATTTTACAGTGCCAAAACTGTTTTGCGCAATTACGTACAAAAGACAGTACTGCCCCAAATGTTTTTTTTAAAGTTGAATGTGTTTCCTTCCCTGTGCAGTGTCCAATTATACAATGGAAAGTTGAGTTTTGCATATGACTTTACTGCGCCAAACTTATTTTGCGCAATTCCATACACATGACAGTACTGCACTAAATGTTTTCAAGTTGATGAATGTGTTTTCTTTCTGTGCAGTGAGCAATTATGCAATGCAAAGTTGAGTTTCTGATATCATTTTACTGCGCCAAGCTTGTTTCGCTAAATTCCGTAAACATGACAGTACTGCCCTAAATATTTTAAACATGATGAATGTGTTTCTTTCCCTGTGCAGTGTGCAATTATGTAATACAAAGTTGAGTTTCTCGTATGATTTTGCTGCGCCAAACTTGTTTCGCTCAATTCCGTGCGCATGACAATACTGCCCCAAATGTTTTTAAATTGCTAAATGTGCTTCCTACCTTGTGCAGCGTGCGTTTGTGTGACACAATGTTGCGTTGTACATTGGATTTTACAGTGCCAAAACTGTTTTGCGCAATTACATACAAAAGACAGTACTGCCCCAAATGTTTTTTTTAAAGTTGAATGTGTTTCCTTCCCTGTGCAGTGTCCAATTATACAATGGAAAGTTGAGTTTTGCATATGACTTTACTGCGCCAAACTTATTTTGCGCAATTCCGTACACATGACAGTACTGCCCTAAATGTTTTCAAGTTGATGAATGTGTTTTCTTTCTGTGCAGTGAGCAATTATGCAATGCAAAGTTGAGTTTCTGATATCATTTTACTGCGCCAAGCTTTTTTCTCTAAATTCCGTAAACATGACAGTACTGCCCTAAATATTTTAAACATGATGAATGTGTTTCTTTCCCTGTGCAGTGTGCAATTATGTAATACAAAGTTGAGTTTCTCGTATGATTTTGCTGCGCCAAACTTGTTTCGCTCAATTCCGTGCACATGACAATACTGCCCCAAATGTTTTTAAATTGCTAAATGTGCTTCCTACCTTGTGCAGCGTGCGTTTGTGTGACACAATGTTGCGTTGTACATTGGATTTTACAGTGCCAAAACTGTTTTGCGCAATTACGTACAAAAGACAGTACTGCCCCAAATGTTTTTTTAAAGTTGAATGTGTTTCCTTTCCTGTGCAGTGTCCAATTATACAATGGAAAGTTGAGTTTTGCATATGACTTTACTGCGCCAAACTTATTTTGCGCAATTCCGTACACATGACAGTACTGCCCTAAATGTTTTCAAGTTGATGAATGTGTTTTCTTTCTGTGCAGTGAGCAATTATGCAATGCAAAGTTGAGTTTCTGATATCATTTTACTGCGCCAAGCTTGTTTCGCTAAATTCCGTAAACATGACAGTACTGCCCTAAATATTTTAAACATGATGAATGTGTTTCTTTCCCTGTGCAGTGTGCAATTATGTAATACAAAGTTGAGTTTCTCGTATGATTTTGCTGCGCCAAACTTGTTTCGCTCAATTCCGTGCGCATGACAATACTGCCCCAAATGTTTTTAAATTGCTAAATGTGCTTCCTACCTTGTGCAGCGTGCGTTTGTGTGACACAATGTTGCGTTGTACATTGGATTTTACAGTGCCAAAACTGTTTTGCGCAATTACGTACAAAAGACAGTACTGCCCCAAATGTTTTTTTAAAGTTGAATGTGTTTCCTTCCCTGTGCAGTGTCCAATTATACAATGGAAAGTTGAGTTTTGCATATGACTTTACTGCGCCAAACTTATTTTGCGCAATTCCGTACACATGACAGTACTGCCCTAAATGTTTTCAAGTTGATGAATGTGTTTTCTTTCTGTGCAGTGAGCAATTATGCAATGCAAAGTTGAGTTTCTGATATCATTTTACTGCGCCAAGCTTGTTTCGCTAAATTCCGTAAACATGACAGTACTGCCCTAAATATTTTAAACATGATGAATGTGTTTCTTTCCCTGTGCAGTGTGCAATTATGTAATACAAAGTTGAGTTTCTCGTATGATTTTGCTGCGCCAAACTTGTTTCGCTCAATTCCGTGCGCATGACAATACTGCCCCAAATGTTTTTAAATTGCTAAATGTGCTTCCTACCTTGTGCAGCGTGCGTTTGTGTGACACAATGTTGCGTTGTACATTGGATTTTACAGTGCCAAAACTGTTTTGCGCAATTACGTACAAAAGACAGTACTGCCCCAAATGTTTTTTTAAAGTTGAATGTGTTTCCTTCCCTGTGCAGTGTCCAATTATACAATGGAAAGTTGAGTTTTGCATATGACTTTACTGCGCCAAACTTATTTTGCGCAATTCCGTACACATGACAGTACTGCCCTAAATGTTTTCAAGCTGATGAATGTGTTTTCTTTCTGTGCAGTGAGCAATTATGCAATGCAAAGTTGAGTTTCTGATATCATTTTACTGCGCCAAGCTTGTTTCGCTAAATTCCGTAAACATGACAGTACTGCCCTAAATATTTTAAACATGATGAATGTGTTTCTTTCCCTGTGCAGTGTGCAATTATGTAATACAAAGTTGAGTTTCTCGTATGATTTTGCTGCGCCAAACTTGTTTCGCTCAATTCCGTGCGCATGACAATACTGCCCCAAATGTTTTTAAATTGCTAAATGTGCTTCCTACCTTGTGCAGCATGCGTTTGTGTGACACAATGTTGCGTTGTACATTGGATTTTACAGTGCCAAAACTGTTTTGCGCAATTACGTACAAAAGACAGTACTGCCCCAAATGTTTTTTTTAAAGTTGAATGTGTTTCCTTCCCTGTGCAGTGTCCAATTATACAATGGAAAGTTGAGTTTTGCATATGACTTTACTGCGCCAAACTTATTTTGCGCAATTCCGTACACATGACAGTACTGCCCTAAATGTTTTCAAGTTGATGAATGTGTTTTCTTTCTGTGCAGTGAGCAATTATGCAATGCAAAGTTGAGTTTCTGATATCATTTTACTGCGCCAAGCTTGTTTCGCTAAATTCCGTAAACATGACAGTACTGCCCTAAATATTTTAAACATGATGAATGTGTTTCTTTCCCTGTGCAGTGTGCAATTATGTAATACAAAGTTGAGTTTCTCGTATGATTTTGCTGCGCCAAACTTGTTTCGCTCAATTCCGTGCGCATGACAATACTGCCCCAAATGTTTTTAAATTGCTAAATGTGCTTCCTACCTTGTGCAGCGTGCGTTTGTGTGACACAATGTTGCGTTGTACATTGGATTTTACAGTGCCAAAACTGTTTTGCGCAATTACGTACAAAAGACAGTACTGCCCCAAATGTTTTTTTTAAAGTTGAATGTGTTTCCTTCCCTGTGCAGTGTCCAATTATACAATGGAAAGTTGAGTTTTGCATATGACTTTACTGCGCCAAACTTATTTTGCGCAATTCCGTACACATGACAGTACTGCCCTAAATGTTTTCAAGTTGATGAATGTGTTTTCTTTCTGTGCAGTGAGCAATTATGCAATGCAAAGTTGAGTTTCTGATATCATTTTACTGCGCCAAGCTTGTTTCGCTAAATTCCGTAAACATGACAGTACTGCCCTAAATATTTTAAACATGATGAATGTGTTTCTTTCCCTGTGCAGTGTGCAATTATGTAATACAAAGTTGAGTTTCTCGTATGATTTTGCTGCGCCAAACTTGTTTCGCTCAATTCCGTGCGCATGACAATACTGCCCCAAATGTTTTTAAATTGCTAAATGTGCTTCCTACCTTGTGCAGCGTGCGTTTGTGTGACACAATGTTGCGTTGTACATTGGATTTTACAGTGCCAAAACTGTTTTGCGCAATTACGTACAAAAGACAGTACTGCCCCAAATGTTTTTTTTAAAGTTGAATGTGTTTCCTTCCCTGTGCAGTGTCCAATTATACAATGGAAAGTTGAGTTTTGCATATGACTTTACTGCGCCAAACTTATTTTGCGCAATTCCGTACACATGACAGTACTGCCCTAAATGTTTTCAAGTTGATGAATGTGTTTTCTTTCTGTGCAGTGAGCAATTATGCAATGCAAAGTTGAGTTTCTGATATCATTTTACTGCGCCAAGCTTGTTTCGCTAAATTCCGTAAACATGACAGTACTGCCCTAAATATTGTAAACATGATGAATGTGTTTCTTTCCCTGTGCAGTGTGCAATTATGTAATACAAAGTTGAGTTTCTCGTATGATTTTGCTGCGCCAAACTTGTTTCGCTCAATTCCGTGCGCATGACAATACTGCCCCAAATGTTTTTAAATTGCTAAATGTGCTTCCTACCTTGTGCAGCGTGCGTTTGTGTGACACAATGTTGCGTTGTACATTGGATTTTACAGTGCCAAAACTGTTTTGCGCAATTACGTACAAAAGACAGTACTGCCCCAAATGTTTTTTTTAAAGTTGAATGTGTTTCCTTCCCTGTGCAGTGTCCAATTATACAATGGAAAGTTGAGTTTTGCATATGACTTTACTGCGTCAAACTTATTTTGCGCAATTCCGTACACATGACAGTACTGCCCTAAATGTTTTCAAGTTGATGAATGTGTTTTCTTTCTGTGCAGTGAGCAATTATGCAATGCAAAGTTGAGTTTCTGATATCATTTTACTGCGCCAAGCTTGTTTCGGTAAATTCCGTAAACATGACAGTACTGCCCTAAATATTTTAAACATGATGAATGTGTTTCTTTCCCTGTGCAGTGTGCAATTTTGTAATACAAAGTTGAGTTTCTCGTATGATTTTGCTGCGCCAAACTTGTTTCGCTCAATTCCGTGCGCATGACAATACTGCCCCAAATGTTTTTAAATTGCTAAATGTGCTTCCTACCTTGTGCAGCGTGCGTTTGTGTGACACAATGTTGCGTTGTACATTGGATTTTACAGTGCCAAAACTGTTTTGCGCAATTACGTACAAAAGACAGTACTGCCCCAAATGTTTTTTTAAAGTTGAATGTGTTTCCTTCCCTGTGCAGTGTCCAATTATACAATGGAAAGTTGAGTTTTGCATATGACTTTACTGCGCCAAACTTATTTTGCGCAATTCTGTACACATGACAGTACTGCCCTAAATGTTTTCAAGTTGATGAATGTGTTTTCTTTCTGTGCAGTGAGCAATTATGCAATGCAAAGTTGAGTTTCTGATATCATTTTACTGCGCCAAGCTTGTTTCACTAAATTCCGTAAACATGACAGTACTGCCCTAAATATTGTAAACATGATGAATGTGTTTCTTTCCCTGTGCAGTGTGCAATTATGTAATACAAAGTTGAGTTTCTCGTATGATTTTGCTGCGCCAAACTTGTTTCGCTCAATTCCGTGCGCATGACAATACTGCCCCAAATGTTTTTAAATTGCTAAATGTGCTTCCTACCTTGTGCAGCGTGCGTTTGTGTGACACAATGTTGCGTTGTACATTGGATTTTACAGTGCCAAAACTGTTTTGCGCAATTACGTACAAAAGACAGTACTGCCCCAAATGTTTTTTTTAAAGTTGAATGTGTTTCCTTCCCTGTGCAGTGTCCAATTATACAATGGAAAGTTGAGTTTTGCATATGACTTTACTGCGCCAAACTTATTTTGCGCAATTCCGTACACATGACAGTACTGCCCTAAATGTTTTCAAGTTGATGAATGTGTTTTCTTTCTGTGCAGTGAGCAATTATGCAATGCAAAGTTGAGTTTCTGATATCATTTTACTGCGCCAAGCTTGTTTCGCTAAATTCCGTAAACATGACAGTACTGCCCTAAATATTTTAAACATGATGAATGTGTTTCTTTCCCTGTGCAGTGTGCAATTATGTAATACAAAGTTGAGTTTCTCGTATGATTTTGCTGCGCCAAACTTGTTTCGCTCAATTCCGTGCGCATGACAATACTGCCCCAAATGTTTTTAAATTGCTAAATGTGCTTCCTACCTTGTGCAGCGTGCGTTTGTGTGACACAATGTTGCGTTGTACATTGGATTTTACAGTGCCAAAACTGTTTTGCGCAATTACGTACAAAAGACAGTACTGCCCCAAATGTTTTTTTTAAAGTTGAATGTGTTTCCTTCCCTGTGCAGTGTCCAATTATACAATGGAAAGTTGAGTTTTGCATATGACTTTACTGCGCCAAACTTATTTTGCGCAATTCCGTACACATGACAGTACTGCCCTAAATGTTTTCAAGTTGATGAATGTGTTTTCTTTCTGTGCAGTGAGCAATTATGCAATGCAAAGTTGAGTTTCTGATATCATTTTACTGCGCCAAGCTTGTTTCGCTAAATTCCGTAAACATGACAGTACTGCCCTAAATATTTTAAACATGATGAATGTGTTTCTTTCCCTGTGCAGTGTGCAATTATGTAATACAAAGTTGAGTTTCTCGTATGATTTTGCTGCGCCAAACTTGTTTCGCTCAATTCCGTGCGCATGACAATACTGCCCCAAATGTTTTTAAATTGCTAAATGTGCTTCCTACCTTGTGCAGCGTGCGTTTGTGTGACACAATGTTGCGTTGTACATTGGATTTTACAGTGCCAAAACTGTTTTGCGCAATTACGTACAAAAGACAGTACTGCCCCAAATGTTTTTTTAAAGTTGAATGTGTTTCCTTCCCTGTGCAGTGTCCAATTATACAATGGAAAGTTGAGTTTTGCATATGACTTTACTGCGCCAAACTTATTTTGCGCAATTCCGTACACATGACAGTACTGCCCTAAATGTTTTCAAGTTGATGAATGTGTTTTCTTTCTGTGCAGTGAGCAATTATGCAATGCAAAGTTGAGTTTCTCATATCATTTTACTGCGCCAAGCTTGTTTCGCTAAATTCCGTAAACATGACAGTACTGCCCTAAATATTTTAAACATGATGAATGTGTTTCTTTCCCTGTGCAGTGTGCAATTATGTAATACAAAGTTGAGTTTCTCGTATGATTTTGCTGCGCCAAACTTGTTTCGCTCAATTCCGTGCGCATGACAATACTGCCCCAAATGTTTTTAAATTGCTAAATGTGCTTCCTACCTTGTGCAGCGTGCGTTTGTGTGACACAATGTTGCGTTGTACATTGGATTTTACAGTGCCAAAACTGTTTTGCGCAATTACGTACAAAAGACAGTACTGCCCCAAATGTTTTTTTTAAAGTTGAATGTGTTTCCTTCCCTGTGCAGTGTCCAATTATACAATGGAAAGTTGAGTTTTGCATATGACTTTACTGCGCCAAACTTATTTTGCGCAATTCCGTACACATGACAGTACTGCCCTAAATGTTTTCAAGTTGATGAATGTGTTTTCTTTCTGTGCAGTGAGCAATTATGCAATGCAAAGTTGAGTTTCTGATATCATTTTACTGCGCCAAGCTTGTTTCGCTAAATTCCGTAAACATGACAGTACTGCCCTAAATATTTTAAACATGATGAATGTGTTTCTTTCCCTGTGCAGTGTGCAATTATGTAATACAAAGTTGAGTTTCTCGTATGATTTTGCTGCGCCAAACTTGTTTCGCTCAATTCCGTGCGCATGACAATACTGCCCCAAATGTTTTTAAATTGCTAAATGTGCTTCCTACCTTGTGCAGCGTGCGTTTGTGTGACACAATGTTGCGTTGTACATTGGATTTTACAGTGCCAAAACTGTTTTGCGCAATTATGTACAAAAGACAGTACTGCCCCAAATGTTTTTTTAAAGTTGAATGTGTTTCCTTCCCTGTGCAGTGTCCAATTATACAATGGAAAGTTGAGTTTTGCATATGACTTTACTGCGCCAAACTTATTTTGCGCAATTCCGTACACATGACAGTACTGCCCTAAATGTTTTCAAGTTGATGAATGTGTTTTCTTTCTGTGCAGTGAGCAATTATGCAATGCAATGTTGAGTTTCTGATATCATTTTACTGCGCCAAGCTTGTTTCGCTAAATTCCGTAAACATGACAGTACTGCCCTAAATATTTTAAACATGATGAATGTGTTTCTTTCCCTGTGCAGTGTGCAATTATGTAATACAAAGTTGAGTTTCTCGTATGATTTTGCTGCGCCAAACTTGTTTCGCTCAATTCCGTGCGCATGACAATACTGCCCCAAATGTTTTTAAATTGCTAAATGTGCTTCCTACCTTGTGCAGCGTGCGTTTGTGTGACACAATGTTGCGTTGTACATTGGATTTTACAGTGCCAAAACTGTTTTGCGCAATTACGTACAAAAGACAGTACTGCCCCAAATGTTTTTTTTAAAGTTGAATGTGTTTCCTTCCCTGTGCAGTGTCCAATTATACAATGGAAAGTTGAGTTTTGCATATGACTTTACTGCGCCAAACTTATTTTGCGCAATTCCGTACACATTACAGTACTGCCCTAAATGTTTTCAAGTTGATGAATGTGTTTTCTTTCTGTGCAGTGAGCAATTATGCAATGCAAAGTTGAGTTTCTGATATCATTTTACTGCGCCAAGCTTGTTTCGCTAAATTCCGTAAACATGACAGTACTGCCCTAAATATTTTAAACATGATGAATGTGTTTCTTTCCCTGTGCAGTGTGCAATTATGTAATACAAAGTTGAGTTTCTCGTATGATTTTGCTGCGCCAAACTTGTTTCGCTCAATTCCGTGCGCATGACAATACTGCCCCAAATGTTTTTAAATTGCTAAATGTGCTTCCTACCTTGTGCAGCGTGCGTTTGTGTGACACAATGTTGCGTTGTACATTGGATTTTACAGTGCCAAAACTGTTTTGCGCAATTACGTACAAAAGACAGTACTGCCCCAAATGTTTTTTTAAAGTTGAATGTGTTTCCTTCCCTGTGCAGTGTCCAATTATACAATGGAAAGTTGAGTTTTGCATATGACTTTACTGCGCCAAACTTATTTTGCGCAATTCCGTACACATGACAGTACTGCCCTAAATGTTTTCAAGTTGATGAATGTGTTTTCTTTCTGTGCAGTGAGCAATTATGCAATGCAATGTTGAGTTTCTGATATCATTTTACTGCGCCAAGCTTGTTTCGCTAAATTCCGTAAACATGACAGTACTGCCCTAAATATTTTAAACATGATGAATGTGTTTCTTTCCCTGTGCAGTGTGCAATTATGTAATACAAAGTTGAGTTTCTCGTATGATTTTGCTGCGCCAAACTTGTTTCGCTCAATTCCGTGCGCATGACAATACTGCCCCAAATGTTTTTAAATTGCTAAATGTGCTTCCTACCTTGTGCAGCGTGCGTTTGTGTGACACAATGTTGCGTTGTACATTGGATTTTACAGTGCCAAAACTGTTTTGCGCAATTACGTACAAAAGACAGTACTCCCCCAAATGTTTTTTTTAAAGTTGAATGTGTTTCCTTCCCTGTGCAGTGTCCAATTATACAATGGAAAGTTGAGTTTTGCATATGACTTTACTGCGCCAAACTTATTTTGCGCAATTCCGTACACATGACAGTACTGCCCTAAATGTTTTCAAGTTGATGAATGTGTTTTCTTTCTGTGCAGTGAGCAATTATGCAATGCAAAGTTGAGTTTCTGATATCATTTTACTGCGCCAAGCTTGTTTCGCTAAATTCCGTAAACATGACAGTACTGCCCTAAATATTTTAAACATGATGAATGTGTTTCTTTCCCTGTGCAGTGTGCAATTATGTAATACAAAGTTGAGTTTCTCGTATGATTTTGCTGCGCCAAACTTGTTTCGCTCAATTCCGTGCGCATGACAATACTGCCCCAAATGTTTTTAAATTGCTAAATGTGCTTCCTACCTTGTGCAGCGTGCGTTTGTGTGACACAATGTTGCGTTGTACATTGGATTTTACAGTGCCAAAACTGTTTTGCGCAATTACGTACAAAAGACAGTACTGCCCCAAATGTTTTTTTTAAAGTTGAATGTGTTTCCTTCCCTGTGCAGTGTCCAATTATACAATGGAAAGTTGAGTTTTGCATATGACTTTACTGCGCCAAACTTATTTTGCGCAATTCCGTACACATGACAGTACTGCCCTAAATGTTTTCAAGTTGATGAATGTGTTTTCTTTCTGTGCAGTGAGCAATTATGCAATGCAAAGTTGAGTTTCTGATATCATTTTACTGCGCCAAGCTTGTTTCGCTAAATTCCGTAAACATGACAGTACTGCCCTAAATATTTTAAACATGATGAATGTGTTTCTTTCCCTGTGCAGTGTGCAATTATGTAATACAAAGTTGAGTTTCTCGTATGATTTTGCTGCGCCAAACTTGTTTCGCTCAATTCCGTGCGCATGACAATACTGCCCCAAATGTTTTTAAATTGCTAAATGTGCTTCCTACCTTGTGCAGCGTGCGTTTGTGTGACACAATGTTGCGTTGTACATTGGATTTTACAGTGCCAAAACTGTTTTGCGCAATTACGTACAAAAGACAGTACTGCCCCAAATGTTTTTTTAAAGTTGAATGTGTTTCCTTCCCTGTGCAGTGTCCAATTATACAATGGAAAGTTGAGTTTTGCATATGACTTTACTGCGCCAAACTTATTTTGCGCAATTCCGTACACATGACAGTACTGCCCTAAATGTTTTCAAGTTGATGAATGTGTTTTCTTTCTGTGCAGTGAGCAATTATGCAATGCAATGTTGAGTTTCTGATATCATTTTACTGCGCCAAGCTTGTTTCGCTAAATTCCGTAAACATGACAGTACTGCCCTAAATATTTTAAACATGATGAATGTGTTTCTTTCCCTGTGCAGTGTGCAATTATGTAATACAAAGTTGAGTTTCTCGTATGATTTTGCTGCGCCAAACTT
This sequence comes from Dendrobates tinctorius, assembly GCF_039654945.1. Taxonomy (NCBI): domain Eukaryota; kingdom Metazoa; phylum Chordata; class Amphibia; order Anura; family Dendrobatidae; genus Dendrobates; species Dendrobates tinctorius. The sequence continues at coordinate 45,130,605 of NW_027361704.1, read as the reverse complement.
GTTTCGCTCAATTCCGTGCGCATGACAATACTGCCCCAAATGTTTTTAAATTGCTAAATGTGCTTCCTACCTTGTGCAGCGTGCGTTTGTGTGACACAATGTTGCGTTGTACATTGGATTTTACAGTGCCAAAACTGTTTTGCGCAATTACTTACAAAAGACAGTACTGCCCCAAATGTTTTTTTTAAAGTTGAATGTGTTTCCTTCCCTGTGCAGTGTCCAATTATACAATGGAAAGTTGAGTTTTGCATATGACTTTACTGCGCCAAACTTATTTTGCGCAATTCCGTACACATTACAGTACTGCCCTAAATGTTTTCAAGTTGATGAATGTGTTTTCTTTCTGTGCAGTGAGCAATTATGCAATGCAAAGTTGAGTTTCTGATATCATTTTACTGCGCCAAGCTTGTTTCGCTAAATTCCGTAAACATGACAGTACTGCCCTAAATATTTTAAACATGATGAATGTGTTTCTTTCCCTGTGCAGTGTGCAATTATGTAATACAAAGTTGAGTTTCTCGTATGATTTTGCTGCGCCAAACTTGTTTCGCTCAATTCCGTGCGCATGACAATACTGCCCCAAATGTTTTTAAATTGCTAAATGTGCTTCCTACCTTGTGCAGCGTGCGTTTGTGTGACACAATGTTGCGTTGTACATTGGATTTTACAGTGCCAAAACTGTTTTGCGCAATTACGTACAAAAGACAGTACTGCCCCAAATGTTTTTTTAAAGTTGAATGTGTTTCCTTCCCTGTGCAGTGTCCAATTATACAATGGAAAGTTGAGTTTTGCATATGACTTTACTGCGCCAAACTTATTTTGCGCAATTCCGTACACATGACAGTACTGCCCTAAATGTTTTCAAGTTGATGAATGTGTTTTCTTTCTGTGCAGTGAGCAATTATGCAATGCAAAGTTGAGTTTCTGATATCATTTTACTGCGCCAAGCTTGTTTCGCTAAATTCCGTAAACATGACAGTACTGCCCTAAATATTGTAAACATGATGAATGTGTTTCTTTCCCTGTGCAGTGTGCAATTATGTAATACAAAGTTGAGTTTCTCGTATGATTTTGCTGCGCCAAACTTGTTTCGCTCAATTCCGTGCGCATGACAATACTGCCCCAAATGTTTTTAAATTGCTAAATGTGCTTCCTACCTTGTGCAGCGTGCGTTTGTGTGACACAATGTTGCGTTGTACATTGGATTTTACAGTGCCAAAACTGTTTTGCGCAATTACGTACAAAAGACAGTACTGCCCCAAATGTTTTTTTTAAAGTTGAATGTGTTTCCTTCCCTGTGCAGTGTCCAATTATACAATGGAAAGTTGAGTTTTGCATATGACTTTACTGCGCCAAACTTATTTTGCGCAATTCCGTACACATGACAGTACTGCCCTAAATGTTTTCAAGTTGATGAATGTGTTTTCTTTCTGTGCAGTGAGCAATTATGCAATGCAAAGTTGAGTTTCTGATATCATTTTACTGCGCCAAGCTTGTTTCGGTAAATTCCGTAAACATGACAGTACTGCCCTAAATATTTTAAACATGATGAATGTGTTTCTTTCCCTGTGCAGTGTGCAATTATGTAATACAAAGTTGAGTTTCTCGTATGATTTTGCTGCGCCAAACTTGTTTCGCTCAATTCCGTGCGCATGACAATACTGCCCCAAATGTTTTTAAATTGCTAAATGTGCTTCCTACCTTGTGCAGCGTGCGTTTGTGTGACACAATGTTGCGTTGTACATTGGATTTTACAGTGCCAAAACTGTTTTGCGCAATTACGTACAAAAGACAGTACTGCCCCAAATGTTTTTTTAAAGTTGAATGTGTTTCCTTCCCTGTGCAGTGTCCAATTATACAATGGAAAGTTGAGTTTTGCATATGACTTTACTGCGCCAAACTTATTTTGCGCAATTCCGTACACATGACAGTACTGCCCTAAATGTTTTCAAGTTGATGAATGTGTTTTCTTTCTGTGCAGTGAGCAATTATGCAATGCAAAGTTGAGTTTCTGATATCATTTTACTGCGCCAAGCTTGTTTCGCTAAATTCCGTAAACATGACAGTACTGCCCTAAATATTTTAAACATGATGAATGTGTTTCTTTCCCTGTGCAGTGTGCAATTATGTAATACAAAGTTGAGTTTCTCGTATGATTTTGCTGCGCCAAACTTGTTTCGCTCAATTCCGTGCGCATGACAATACTGCCCCAAATGTTTTTAAATTGCTAAATGTGCTTCCTACCTTGTGCAGCGTGCGTTTGTGTGACACAATGTTGCGTTGTACATTGGATTTTACAGTGCCAAAACTGTTTTGCGCAATTACGTACAAAAGACAGTACTGCCCCAAATGTTTTTTTTAAAGTTGAATGTGTTTCCTTCCCTGTGCAGTGTCCAATTATACAATGGAAAGTTGAGTTTTGCATATGACTTTACTGCGCCAAACTTATTTTGCGCAATTCCGTACACATGACAGTACTGCCCTAAATGTTTTCAAGTTGATGAATGTGTTTTCTTTCTGTGCAGTGAGCAATTATGCAATGCAATGTTGAGTTTCTGATATCATTTTACTGCGCCAAGCTTGTTTCGCTAAATTCCGTAAACATGACAGTACTGCCCTAAATATTTTAAACATGATGAATGTGTTTCTTTCCCTGTGCAGTGTGCAATTATGTAATACAAAGTTGAGTTTCTCGTATGATTTTGCTGCGCCAAACTTGTTTCGCTCAATTCCGTGCGCATGACAATACTGCCCCAAATGTTTTTAAATTGCTAAATGTGCTTCCTACCTTGTGCAGCGTGCGTTTGTGTGACACAATGTTGCGTTGTACATTGGATTTTACAGTGCCAAAACTGTTTTGCGCAATTACGTACAAAAGACAGTACTGCCCCAAATGTTTTTTTTAAAGTTGAATGTGTTTCCTTCCCTGTGCAGTGTCCAATTATACAATGGAAAGTTGAGTTTTGCATATGACTTTACTGCGCCAAACTTATTTTGCGCAATTCCGTACACATGACAGTACTGCCCTAAATGTTTTCAAGTTGATGAATGTGTTTTCTTTCTGTGCAGTGAGCAATTATGCAATGCAAAGTTGAGTTTCTGATATCATTTTACTGCGCCAAGCTTGTTTCGCTAAATTCCGTAAACATGACAGTACTGCCCTAAATATTTTAAACATGATGAATGTGTTTCTTTCCCTGTGCAGTGTGCAATTATGTAATACAAAGTTGAGTTTCTCGTATGATTTTGCTGCGCCAAACTTGTTTCGCTCAATTCCGTGCGCATGACAATACTGCCCCAAATGTTTTTAAATTGCTAAATGTGCTTCCTACCTTGTGCAGCGTGCGTTTGTGTGACACAATGTTGCGTTGTACATTGGATTTTACAGTGCCAAAACTGTTTTGCGCAATTACGTACAAAAGACAGTACTGCCCCAAATGTTTTTTTAAAGTTGAATGTGTTTCCTTCCCTGTGCAGTGTCCAATTATACAATGGAAAGTTGAGTTTTGCATATGACTTTAGTGCGCCAAACTTATTTTGCGCAATTCCGTACACATGACAGTACTGCCCTAAATGTTTTCAAGTTGATGAATGTGTTTTCTTTCTGTGCAGTGAGCAATTATGCAATGCAAAGTTGAGTTTCTGATATCATTTTACTGCGCCAAGCTTGTTTCGCTAAATTCCGTAAACATGACAGTACTGCCCTAAATATTTTAAACATGATGAATGTGTTTCTTTCCCTGTGCAGTGTGCAATTATGTAATACAAAGTTGAGTTTCTCGTATGATTTGCTGCGCCAAACTTGTTTCGCTCAATTCCGTGCGCATGACAATACTGCCCCAAATGTTTTTAAATTGCTAAATGTGCTTCCTACCTTGTGCAGCGTGCGTTTGTGTGACACAATGTTGCGTTGTACATTGGATTTTACAGTGCCAAAACTGTTTTGCGCAATTACGTACAAAAGACAGTACTGCCCCAAATGTTTTTTTAAAGTTGAATGTGTTTCCTTCCCTGTGCAGTGTCCAATTACACAATGGAAAGTTGAGTTTTGCATATGACTTTACTGCGCCAAACTTATTTTGCGCAATTCCGTACACATGACAGTACTGCCCTAAATGTTTTCAAGTTGATGAATGTGTTTTCTTTCTGTGCAGTGAGCAATTATGCAATGCAAAGTTGAGTTTCTGATATCATTTTACTGCGCCAAGCTTGTTTCGCTAAATTCCGTAAACATGACAGTACTGCCCTAAATATTTTAAACATGATGAATGTGTTTCTTTCCCTGTGCAGTGTGCAATTATGTAATACAAAGTTGAGTTTCTCGTATGATTTTGCTGCGCCAAACTTGTTTCGCTCAATTCCGTGCGCATGACAATACTGCCCCAAATGTTTTTAAATTGCTAAATGTGCTTCCTACCTTGTGCAGCGTGCGTTTGTGTGACACAATGTTGCGTTGTACATTGGATTTTACAGTGCCAAAACTGTTTTGCGCAATTACGTACAAAAGACAGTACTGCCCCAAATGTTTTTTTAAAGTTGAATGTGTTTCCTTCCCTGTGCAGTGTCCAATTATACAATGGAAAGTTGAGTTTTGCATATGACTTTACTGCGCCAAACTTATTTTGCGCAATTCCGTACACATGACAGTACTGCCCTAAATGTTTTCAAGTTGATGAATGTGTTTTCTTTCTGTGCAGTGAGCAATTATGCAATGCAAAGTTGAGTTTCTGATATCATTTTACTGCGCCAAGCTTGTTTCGGTAAATTCCGTAAACATGACAGTACTGCCCTAAATATTTTAAACATGATGAATGTGTTTCTTTCCCTGTGCAGTGTGCAATTATGTAATACAAAGTTGAGTTTCTCGTATGATTTTGCTGCGCCAAACTTGTTTCGCTCAATTCCGTGCGCATGACAATACTGCCCCAAATGTTTTTAAATTGCTAAATGTGCTTCCTACCTTGTGCAGCGTGCGTTTGTGTGACACAATGTTGCGTTGTACATTGGATTTTACAGTGCCAAAACTGTTTTGCGCAATTACGTACAAAAGACAGTACTGCCCCAAATGTTTTTTTAAAGTTGAATGTGTTTCCTTCCCTGTGCAGTGTCCAATTATACAATGGAAAGTTGAGTTTTGCATATGACTTTACTGCGCCAAACTTATTTTGCGCAATTCCGTACACATGACAGTACTGCCCTAAATGTTTTCAAGTTGATGAATGTGTTTTCTTTCTGTGCAGTGAGCAATTATGCAATGCAAAGTTGAGTTTCTGATATCATTTTACTGCGCCAAGCTTGTTTCGGTAAATTCCGTAAACATGACAGTACTGCCCTAAATATTTTAAACATGATGAATGTGTTTCTTTCCCTGTGCAGTGTGCAATTATGTAATACAAAGTTGAGTTTCTCGTATGATTTTGCTGTGCCAAACTTGTTTCGCTCAATTCCGTGCGCATGACAATACTGCCCCAAATGTTTTTAAATTGCTAAATGTGCTTCCTACCTTGTGCAGCGTGCGTTTGTGTGACACAATGTTGCGTTGTACATTGGATTTTACAGTGCCAAAACTGTTTTGCGCAATTACGTACAAAAGACAGTACTGCCCCAAATGTTTTTTTAAAGTTGAATGTGTTTCCTTCCCTGTGCAGTGTCCAATTATACAATGGAAAGTTGAGTTTTGCATATGACTTTACTGCGCCAAACTTATTTTGCGCAATTCCGTACACATGACAGTACTGCCCTAAATGTTTTCAAGTTGATGAATGTGTTTTCTTTCTGTGCAGTGAGCAATTATGCAATGCAAAGTTGAGTTTCTGATATCATTTTACTGCGCCAAGCTTGTTTCGGTAAATTCCGTAAACATGACAGTACTGCCCTAAATATTTTAAACATGATGAATGTGTTTCTTTCCCTGTGCAGTGTGCAATTATGTAATACAAAGTTGAGTTTCTCGTATGATTTTGCTGCGCCAAACTTGTTTCGCTCAATTCCGTGCGCATGACAATACTGCCCCAAATGTTTTTAAATTGCTAAATGTGCTTCCTACCTTGTGCAGCGTGCGTTTGTGTGACACAATGTTGCGTTGTACATTGGATTTTACAGTGCCAAAACTGTTTTGCGCAATTACGTACAAAAGACAGTACTGCCCCAAATGTTTTTTTAAAGTTGAATGTGTTTCCTTCCCTGTGCAGTGTCCAATTATACAATGGAAAGTTGAGTTTTGCATATGACTTTACTGCGCCAAACTTATTTTGCGCAATTCCGTACACATGACAGTACTGCCCTAAATGTTTTCAAGTTGATGAATGTGTTTTCTTTCTGTGCAGTGAGCAATTATGCAATGCAAAGTTGAGTTTCTGATATCATTTTACTGCGCCAAGCTTGTTTCGCTAAATTCCGTAAACATGACAGTACTGCCCTAAATATTTTAAACATGATGAATGTGTTTCTTTCCCTGTGCAGTGTGCAATTATGTAATACAAAGTTGAGTTTCTCGTATGATTTTGCTGCGCCAAACTTGTTTCGCTCAATTCCGTGCGCATGACAATACTGCCCCAAATGTTTTTAAATTGCTAAATGTGCTTCCTACCTTGTGCAGCGTGCGTTTGTGTGACACAATGTTGCGTTGTACATTGGATTTTACAGTGCCAAAACTGTTTTGCGCAATTACGTACAAAAGACAGTACTGCCCCAAATGTTTTTTTAAAGTTGAATGTGTTTCCTTCCCTGTGCAGTGTCCAATTATACAATGGAAAGTTGAGTTTTGCATATGACTTTACTGCGCCAAACTTATTTTGCGCAATTCCGTACACATGACAGTACTGCCCTAAATGTTTTCAAGTTGATGAATGTGTTTTCTTTCTGTGCAGTGAGCAATTATGCAATGCAAAGTTGAGTTTCTGATATCATTTTACTGCGCCAAGCTTGTTTCGGTAAATTCCGTAAACATGACAGTACTGCCCTAAATATTTTAAACATGATGAATGTGTTTCTTTCCCTGTGCAGTGTGCAATTATGTAATACAAAGTTGAGTTTCTCGTATGATTTTGCTGCGCCAAACTTGTTTCGCTCAATTCCGTGCGCATGACAATACTGCCCCAAATGTTTTTAAATTGCTAAATGTGCTTCCTACCTTGTGCAGCGTGCGTTTGTGTGACACAATGTTGCGTTGTACATTGGATTTTACAGTGCCAAAACTGTTTTGCGCAATTACGTACAAAAGACAGTACTGCCCCAAATGTTTTTTTAAAGTTGAATGTGTTTCCTTCCCTGTGCAGTGTCCAATTATACAATGGAAAGTTGAGTTTTGCATATGACTTTACTGCGCCAAACTTATTTTGCGCAATTCCGTACACATGACAGTACTGCCCTAAATGTTTTCAAGTTGATGAATGTGTTTTCTTTCTGTGCAGTGAGCAATTATGCAATGCAAAGTTGAGTTTCTGATATCATTTTACTGCGCCAAGCTTGTTTCGCTAAATTCCGTAAACATGACAGTACTGCCCTAAATATTTTAAACATGATGAATGTGTTTCTTTCCCTGTGCAGTGTGCAATTATGTAATACAAAGTTGAGTTTCTCGTATGATTTTGCTGCGCCAAACTTGTTTCGCTCAATTCCGTGCGCATGACAATACTGCCCCAAATGTTTTTAAATTGCTAAATGTGCTTCCTACCTTGTGCAGCGTGCGTTTGTGTGACACAATGTTGCGTTGTACATTGGATTTTACAGTGCCAAAACTGTTTTGCGCAATTACGTACAAAAGACAGTACTGCCCCAAATGTTTTTTTAAAGTTGAATGTGTTTCCTTCCCTGTGCAGTGTCCAATTATACAATGGAAAGTTGAGTTTTGCATATGACTTTACTGCGCCAAACTTATTTTGCGCAATTCCGTACACATGACAGTACTGCCCTAAATGTTTTCAAGTTGATGAATGTGTTTTCTTTCTGTGCAGTGAGCAATTATGCAATGCAATGTTGAGTTTCTGATATCATTTTACTGCGCCAAGCTTGTTTCGCTAAATTCCGTAAACATGACAGTACTGCCCTAAATATTTTAAACATGATGAATGTGTTTCTTTCCCTGTGCAGTGTGCAATTATGTAATACAAAGTTGAGTTTCTCGTATGATTTTGCTGCGCCAAACTTGTTTCGCTCAATTCCGTGCGCATGACAATACTGCCCCAAATGTTTTTAAATTGCTAAATGTGCTTCCTACCTTGTGCAGCGTGCGTTTGTGTGACACAATGTTGCGTTGTACATTGGATTTTACAGTGCCAAAACTGTTTTGCGCAATTACGTACAAAAGACAGTACTGCCCCAAATGTTTTTTTTAAAGTTGAATGTGTTTCCTTCCCTGTGCAGTGTCCAATTATACAATGGAAAGTTGAGTTTTGCATATGACTTTACTGCGCCAAACTTATTTTGCGCAATTCCGTACACATGACAGTACTGCCCTAAATGTTTTCAAGTTGATGAATGTGTTTTCTTTCTGTGCAGTGAGCAATTATGCAATGCAAAGTTGAGTTTCTGATATCATTTTACTGCGCCAAGCTTGTTTCGCTAAATTCCGTAAACATGACAGTACTGCCCTAAATATTTTAAACATGATGAATGTGTTTCTTTCCCTGTGCAGTGTGCAATTATGTAATACAAAGTTGAGTTTCTCGTATGATTTTGCTGCGCCAAACTTGTTTCGCTCAATTCCGTGCGCATGACAATACTGCCCCAAATGTTTTTAAATTGCTAAATGTGCTTCCTACCTTGTGCAGCGTGCGTTTGTGTGACACAATGTTGCGTTGTACATTGGATTTTACAGTGCCAAAACTGTTTTGCGCAATTACGTACAAAAGACAGTACTGCCCCAAATGTTTTTTTAAAGTTGAATGTGTTTCCTTCCCTGTGCAGTGTCCAATTATACAATGGAAAGTTGAGTTTTGCATATGACTTTACTGCGCCAAACTTATTTTGCGCAATTCCGTACACATGACAGTACTGCCCTAAATGTTTTCAAGTTGATGAATGTGTTTTCTTTCTGTGCAGTGAGCAATTATGCAATGCAAAGTTGAGTTTCTGATATCATTTTACTGCGCCAAGCTTGTTTCGGTAAATTCCGTAAACATGACAGTACTGCCCTAAATATTTTAAACATGATGAATGTGTTTCTTTCCCTGTGCAGTGTGCAATTATGTAATACAAAGTTGAGTTTCTCGTATGATTTTGCTGCGCCAAACTTGTTTCGCTCAATTCCGTGCGCATGACAATACTGCCCCAAATGTTTTTAAATTGCTAAATGTGCTTCCTACCTTGTGCAGCGTGCGTTTGTGTGACACAATGTTGCGTTGTACATTGGATTTTACAGTGCCAAAACTGTTTTGCGCAATTACGTACAAAAGACAGTACTGCCCCAAATGTTTTTTTTAAAGTTGAATGTGTTTCCTTCCCTGTGCAGTGTCCAATTATACAATGGAAAGTTGAGTTTTGCATATGACTTTACTGCGCCAAACTTATTTTGCGCAATTCCGTACACATGACAGTACTGCCCTAAATGTTTTCAAGTTGATGAACGTGTTTTCTTTCTGTGCAGTGAGCAATTATGCAATGCAAAGTTGAGTTTCTGATATCATTTTACTGCGCCAAGCTTGTTTCGCTAAATTCCGTAAACATGACAGTACTGCCCTAAATATTTTAAACATGATGAATGTGTTTCTTTCCCTGTGCAGTGTGCAATTATGTAATACAAAGTTGAGTTTCTCGTATGATTTTGCTGCGCCAAACTTGTTTCGCTCAATTCCGTGCGCATGACAATACTGCCCCAAATGTTTTTAAATTGCTAAATGTGCTTCCTACCTTGTGCAGCGTGCGTTTGTGTGACACAATGTTGCGTTGTACATTGGATTTTACAGTGCCAAAACTGTTTTGCGCAATTACGTACAAAAGACAGTACTGCCCCAAATGTTTTTTTAAAGTTGAATGTGTTTCCTTCCCTGTGCAGTGTCCAATTATACAATGGAAAGTTGAGTTTTGCATATGACTTTACTGCGCCAAACTTATTTTGCGCAATTCCGTACACATGACAGTACTGCCCTAAATGTTTTCAAGTTGATGAATGTGTTTTCTTTCTGTGCAGTGAGCAATTATGCAATGCAAAGTTGAGTTTCTGATATCATTTTACTGCGCCAAGCTTGTTTCGGTAAATTCCGTAAACATGACAGTACTGCCCTAAATATTTTAAACATGATGAATGTGTTTCTTTCCCTGTGCAGTGTGCAATTATGTAATACAAAGTTGAGTTTCTCGTATGATTTTGCTGTGCCAAACTTGTTTCGCTCAATTCCGTGCGCATGACAATACTGCCCCAAATGTTTTTAAATTGCTAAATGTGCTTCCTACCTTGTGCAGCGTGCGTTTGTGTGACACAATGTTGCGTTGTACATTGGATTTTACAGTGCCAAAACTGTTTTGCACAATTACGTACAAAAGACAGTACTGCCCCAAATGTTTTTTTTAAAGTTGAATGTGTTTCCTTCCCTGTGCAGTGTCCAATTATACAATGGAAAGTTGAGTTTTGCATATGACTTTACTGCGCCAAACTTATTTTGCGCAATTCCGTACACATGACAGTACTGCCCTAAATGTTTTCAAGTTGATGAATGTGTTTTCTTTCTGTGCAGTGAGCAATTATGCAATGCAAAGTTGAGTTTCTGATATCATTTTACTGCGCCAAGCTTGTTTCGCTAAATTCCGTAAACATGACAGTACTGCCCTAAATATTTTAAACATGATGAATGTGTTTCTTTCCCTGTGCAGTGTGCAATTATGTAATACAAAGTTGAGTTTCTCGTATGATTTTGCTGCGCCAAACTTGTTTCGCTCAATTCCGTGCGCATGACAATACTGCCCCAAATGTTTTTAAATTGCTAAATGTGCTTCCTACCTTGTGCAGCGTGCGTTTGTGTGACACAATGTTGCGTTGTACATTGGATTTTACAGTGCCAAAACTGTTTTGCGCAATTACGTACAAAAGACAGTACTGCCCCAAATGTTTTTTTAAAGTTGAATGTGTTTCCTTCCCTGTGCAGTGTCCAATTATACAATGGAAAGTTGAGTTTTGCATATGACTTTACTGCGCCAAACTTATTTTGCGCAATTCCGTACACATGACAGTACTGCCCTAAATGTTTTCAAGTTGATGAATGTGTTTTCTTTCTGTGCAGTGAGCAATTATGCAATGCAATGTTGAGTTTCTGATATCATTTTACTGCGCCAAGCTTGTTTCGCTAAATTCCGTAAACATGACAGTACTGCCCTAAATATTTTAAACATGATGAATGTGTTTCTTTCCCTGTGCAGTGTGCAATTATGTAATACAAAGTTGAGTTTCTCGTATGATTTTGCTGCGCCAAACTTGTTTCGCTCAATTCCGTGCGCATGACAATACTGCCCCAAATGTTTTTAAATTGCTAAATGTGCTTCCTACCTTGTGCAGCGTGCGTTTGTGTGACACAATGTTGCGTTGTACATTGGATTTTACAGTGCCAAAACTGTTTTGCGCAATTACGTACAAAAGACAGTACTGCCCCAAATGTTTTTTTTAAAGTTGAATGTGTTTCCTTCCCTGTGCAGTGTCCAATTATACAATGGAAAGTTGAGTTTTGCATATGACTTTACTGCGCCAAACTTATTTTGCGCAATTCCGTACACATGACAGTACTGCCCTAAATGTTTTCAAGTTGATGAATGTGTTTTCTTTCTGTGCAGTGAGCAATTATGCAATGCAAAGTTGAGTTTCTGATATCATTTTACTGCGCCAAGCTTGTTTCGCTAAATTCCGTAAACATGACAGTACTGCCCTAAATATTTTAAACATGATGAATGTGTTTCTTTCCCTGTGCAGTGTGCAATTATGTAATACAAAGTTGAGTTTCTCGTATGATTTTGCTGCGCCAAACTTGTTTCGCTCAATTCCGTGCGCATGACAATACTGCCCCAAATGTTTTTAAATTGCTAAATGTGCTTCCTACCTTGTGCAGCGTGCGTTTGTGTGACACAATGTTGCGTTGTACATTGGATTTTACAGTGCCAAAACTGTTTTGCGCAATTACGTACAAAAGACAGTACTGCCCCAAATGTTTTTTTAAAGTTGAATGTGTTTCCTTCCCTGTGCAGTGTCCAATTATACAATGGAAAGTTGAGTTTTGCATATGACTTTACTGCGCCAAACTTATTTTGCGCAATTCCGTACACATGACAGTACTGCCCTAAATGTTTTCAAGTTGATGAATGTGTTTTCTTTCTGTGCAGTGAGCAATTATGCAATGCAAAGTTGAGTTTCTGATATCATTTTACTGCGCCAAGCTTGTTTCGCTAAATTCCGTAAACATGACAGTACTGCCCTAAATATTTTAAACATGATGAATGTGTTTCTTTCCCTGTGCAGTGTGCAATTATGTAATACAAAGTTGAGTTTCTCGTATGATTTTGCTGCGCCAAACTTGTTTCGCTCAATTCCGTGCGCATGACAATACTGCCCCAAATGTTTTTAAATTGCTAAATGTGCTTCCTACCTTGTGCAGCGTGCGTTTGTGTGACACAATGTTGCGTTGTACATTGGATTTTACAGTGCCAAAACTGTTTTGCGCAATTACGTACAAAAGACAGTACTGCCCCAAATGTTTTTTTAAAGTTGAATGTGTTTCCTTCCCTGTGCAGTGTCCAATTACACAATGGAAAGTTGAGTTTTGCATATGACTTTACTGCGCCAAACTTATTTTGCGCAATTCCGTACACATGACAGTACTGCCCTAAATGTTTTCAAGTTGATGAATGTGTTTTCTTTCTGTGCAGTGAGCAATTATGCAATGCAAAGTTGAGTTTCTGATATCATTTTACTGCGCCAAGCTTGTTTCGCTAAATTCCGTAAACATGACAGTACTGCCCTAAATATTTTAAACATGATGAATGTGTTTCTTTCCCTGTGCAGTGTGCAATTATGTAATACAAAGTTGAGTTTCTCGTATGATTTTGCTGCGCCAAACTTGTTTCGCTCAATTCCGTGCGCATGACAATACTGCCCCAAATGTTTTTAAATTGCTAAATGTGCTTCCTACCTTGTGCAGCGTGCGTTTGTGTGACACAATGTTGCGTTGTACATTGGATTTTACAGTGCCAAAACTGTTTTGCGCAATTACGTACAAAAGACAGTACTGCCCCAAATGTTTTTTTAAAGTTGAATGTGTTTCCTTCCCTGTGCAGTGTCCAATTACACAATGGAAAGTTGAGTTTTGCATATGACTTTACTGCGCCAAACTTATTTTGCGCAATTCCGTACACATGACAGTACTGCCCTAAATGTTTTCAAGTTGATGAATGTGTTTTCTTTCTGTGCAGTGAGCAATTATGCAATGCAAAGTTGAGTTTCTGATATCATTTTACTGCGCCAAGCTTGTTTCGCTAAATTCCGTAAACATGACAGTACTGCCCTAAATATTTTAAACATGATGAATGTGTTTCTTTCCCTGTGCAGTGTGCAATTATGTAATACAAAGTTGAGTTTCTCGTATGATTTTGCTGCGCCAAACTTGTTTCGCTCAATTCCGTGCGCATGACAATACTGCCCCAAATGTTTTTAAATTGCTAAATGTGCTTCCTACCTTGTGCAGCGTGCGTTTGTGTGACACAATGTTGCGTTGTACATTGGATTTTACAGTGCCAAAACTGTTTTGCGCAATTACGTACAAAAGACAGTACTGCCCCAAATGTTTTTTTAAAGTTGAATGTGTTTCCTTCCCTGTGCAGTGTCCAATTATACAATGGAAAGTTGAGTTTTGCATATGACTTTACTGCGCCAAACTTATTTTGCGCAATTCCGTACACATGACAGTACTGCCCTAAATGTTTTCAAGTTGATGAATGTGTTTTCTTTCTGTGCAGTGAGCAATTATGCAATGCAAAGTTGAGTTTCTGATATCATTTTACTGCGCCAAGCTTGTTTCGCTAAATTCCGTAAACATGACAGTACTGCCCTAAATATTTTAAACATGATGAATGTGTTTCTTTCCCTGTGCAGTGTGCAATTATGTAATACAAAGTTGAGTTTCTCGTATGATTTTGCTGCGCCAAACTTGTTTCGCTCAATTCCGTGCGCATGACAATACTGCCCCAAATGTTTTTAAATTGCTAAATGTGCTTCCTACCTTGTGCAGCGTGCGTTTGTGTGACACAATGTTGCGTTGTACATTGGATTTTACAGTGCCAAAACTGTTTTGCGCAATTACGTACAAAAGACAGTACTGCCCCAAATGTTTTTTTAAAGTTGAATGTGTTTCCTTCCCTGTGCAGTGTCCAATTATACAATGGAAAGTTGAGTTTTGCATATGACTTTACTGCGCCAAACTTATTTTGCGCAATTCCGTACACATGACAGTACTGCCCTAAATGTTTTCAAGTTGATGAATGTGTTTTCTTTCTGTGCAGTGAGCAATTATGCAATGCAAAGTTGAGTTTCTGATATCATTTTACTGCGCCAAGCTTGTTTCGGTAAATTCCGTAAACATGACAGTACTGCCCTAAATATTTTAAACATGATGAATGTGTTTCTTTCCCTGTGCAGTGTGCAATTATGTAATACAAAGTTGAGTTTCTCGTATGATTTTGCTGCGCCAAACTTGTTTCGCTCAATTCCGTGCGCATGACAATACTGCCCCAAATGTTTTTAAATTGCTAAATGTGCTTCCTACCTTGTGCAGCGTGCGTTTGTGTGACACAATGTTGCGTTGTACATTGGATTTTACAGTGCCAAAACTGTTTTGCGCAATTACGTACAAAAGACAGTACTGCCCCAAATGTTTTTTTTAAAGTTGAATGTGTTTCCTTCCCTGTGCAGTGTCCAATTATACAATGGAAAGTTGAGTTTTGCATATGACTTTACTGCGCCAAACTTATTTTGCGCAATTCCGTACACATGACAGTACTGCCCTAAATGTTTTCAAGTTGATGAATGTGTTTTCTTTCTGTGCAGTGAGCAATTATGCAATGCAAAGTTGAGTTTCTGATATCATTTTACTGCGCCAAGCTTGTTTCGCTAAATTCCGTAAACATGACAGTACTGCCCTAAATATTTTAAACATGATGAATGTGTTTCTTTCCCTGTGCAGTGTGCAATTATGTAATACAAAGTTGAGTTTCTCGTATGATTTTGCTGCGCCAAACTTGTTTCGCTCAATTCCGTGCGCATGACAATACTGCCCCAAATGTTTTTAAATTGCTAAATGTGCTTCCTACCTTGTGCAGCGTGCGTTTGTGTGACACAATGTTGCGTTGTACATTGGATTTTACAGTGCCAAAACTGTTTTGCGCAATTACGTACAAAAGACAGTACTGCCCCAAATGTTTTTTTAAAGTTGAATGTGTTTCCTTCCCTGTGCAGTGTCCAATTATACAATGGAAAGTTGAGTTTTGCATATGACTTTACTGCGCCAAACTTATTTTGCGCAATTCCGTACACATGACAGTACTGCCCTAAATGTTTTCAAGTTGATGAATGTGTTTTCTTTCTGTGCAGTGAGCAATTATGCAATGCAATGTTGAGTTTCTGATATCATTTTACTGCGCCAAGCTTGTTTCGGTAAATTCCGTAAACATGACAGTACTGCCCTAAATATTTTAAACATGATGAATGTGTTTCTTTCCCTGTGCAGTGTGCAATTATGTAATACAAAGTTGAGTTTCTCGTATGATTTTGCTGCGCCAAACTTGTTTCGCTCAATTCCGTGCGCATGACAATACTGCCCCAAATGTTTTTAAATTGCTAAATGTGCTTCCTACCTTGTGCAGCGTGCGTTTGTGTGACACAATGTTGCGTTGTACATTGGATTTTACAGTGCCAAAACTGTTTTGCGCAATTACGTACAAAAGACAGTACTGCCCCAAATGTTTTTTTAAAGTTGAATGTGTTTCCTTCCCTGTGCAGTGTCCAATTATACAATGGAAAGTTGAGTTTTGCATATGACTTTACTGCGCCAAACTTATTTTGCGCAATTCCGTACACATGACAGTACTGCCCTAAATGTTTTCAAGTTGATGAATGTGTTTTCTTTCTGTGCAGTGAGCAATTATGCAATGCAATGTTGAGTTTCTGATATCATTTTACTGCGCCAAGCTTGTTTCGCTAAATTCCGTAAACATGACAGTACTGCCCTAAATATTTTAAACATGATGAATGTGTTTCTTTCCCTGTGCAGTGTGCAATTATGTAATACAAAGTTGAGTTTCTCGTATGATTTTGCTGCGCCAAACTTGTTTCGCTCAATTCCGTGCGCATGACAATACTGCCCCAAATGTTTTTAAATTGCTAAATGTGCTTCCTACCTTGTGCAGCGTGCGTTTGTGTGACACAATGTTGCGTTGTACATTGGATTTTACAGTGCCAAAACTGTTTTGCGCAATTACGTACAAAAGACAGTACTGCCCCAAATGTTTTTTTTTAAAGTTGAATGTGTTTCCTTCCCTGTGCAGTGTCCAATTATACAATGGAAAGTTGAGTTTTGCATATGACTTTACTGCGCCAAACTTATTTTGCGCAATTCCGTACACATGACAGTACTGCCCTAAATGTTTTCAAGTTGATGAATGTGTTTTCTTTCTGTGCAGTGAGCAATTATGCAATGCAAAGTTGAGTTTCTGATATCATTTTACTGCGCCAAGCTTGTTTCGCTAAATTCCGTAAACATGACAGTACTGCCCTAAATATTTTAAACATGATGAATGTGTTTCTTTCCCTGTGCAGTGTGCAATTATGTAATACAAAGTTGAGTTTCTCGTATGATTTTGCTGCGCCAAACTTGTTTCGCTCAATTCCGTGCGCATGACAATACTGCCCCAAATGTTTTTAAATTGCTAAATGTGCTTCCTACCTTGTGCAGCGTGCGTTTGTGTGACACAATGTTGCGTTGTACATTGGATTTTACAGTGCCAAAACTGTTTTGCGCAATTACGTACAAAAGACAGTACTGCCCCAAATGTTTTTTTAAAGTTGAATGTGTTTCCTTCCCTGTGCAGTGTCCAATTACACAATGGAAAGTTGAGTTTTGCATATGACTTTACTGCGCCAAACTTATTTTGCGCAATTCCGTACACATGACAGTACTGCCCTAAATGTTTTCAAGTTGATGAATGTGTTTTCTTTCTGTGCAGTGAGCAATTATGCAATGCAAAGTTGAGTTTCTGATATCATTTTACTGCGCCAAGCTTGTTTCGCTAAATTCCGTAAACATGACAGTACTGCCCTAAATATTTTAAACATGATGAATGTGTTTCTTTCCCTGTGCAGTGTGCAATTATGTAATACAAAGTTGAGTTTCTCGTATGATTTTGCTGCGCCAAACTTGTTTCGCTCAATTCCGTGCGCATGACAATACTGCCCCAAATGTTTTTAAATTGCTAAATGTGCTTCCTACCTTGTGCAGCGTGCGTTTGTGTGACACAATGTTGCGTTGTACATTGGATTTTACAGTGCCAAAACTGTTTTGCGCAATTACGTACAAAAGACAGTACTGCCCCAAATGTTTTTTTAAAGTTGAATGTGTTTCCTTCCCTGTGCAGTGTCCAATTATACAATGGAAAGTTGAGTTTTGCATATGACTTTACTGCGCCAAACTTATTTTGCGCAATTCCGTACACATGACAGTACTGCCCTAAATGTTTTCAAGTTGATGAATGTGTTTTCTTTCTGTGCAGTGAGCAATTATGCAATGCAAAGTTGAGTTTCTGATATCATTTTACTGCGCCAAGCTTGTTTCGCTAAATTCCGTAAACATGACAGTACTGCCCTAAATATTTTAAACATGATGAATGTGTTTCTTTCCCTGTGCAGTGTGCAAATATGTAATACAAAGTTGAGTTTCTCGTATGATTTTGCTGCGCCAAACTTGTTTCGCTCAATTCCGTGCGCATGACAATACTGCCCCAAATGTTTTTAAATTGCTAAATGTGCTTCCTACCTTGTGCAGCGTGCATTTGTGTGACACAATGTTGCGTTGTACATTGGATTTTACAGTGCCAAAACTGTTTTGCGCAATTACGTACAAAAGACAGTACTGCCCCAAATGTTTTTTTTAAAGTTGAAAGTGTTTCCTTCCCTGTGCAGTGTCCAATTATACAATGGAAAGTTGAGTTTTGCATATGACTTTACTGCGCCAAACTTATTTTGCGCAATTCCGTACACATGACAGTACTGCCCTAAATGTTTTCAAGTTGATGAATGTGTTTTCTTTCTGTGCAGTGAGCAATTATGCAATGCAAAGTTGAGTTTCTGATATCATTTTACTGCGCCAAGCTTGTTTCGCTAAATTCCGTAAACATGACAGTACTGCCCTAAATATTGTAAACATGATGAATGTGTTTCTTTCCCTGTGCAGTGTGCAATTATGTAATACAAAGTTGAGTTTCTCGTATGATTTTGCTGCGCCAAACTTGTTTCGCTCAATTCCGTGCGCATGACAATACTGCCCCAAATGTTTTTAAATTGCTAAATGTGCTTCCTACCTTGTGCAGCGTGCGTTTGTGTGACACAATGTTGCGTTGTACATTGGATTTTACAGTGCCAAAACTGTTTTGCGCAATTACGTACAAAAGACAGTACTGCCCCAAATGTTTTTTTTAAAGTTGAATGTGTTTCCTTCCCTGTGCAGTGTCCAATTATACAATGGATAGTTGAGTTTTTTACATATGACTTTACTGCGCCAAACTTATTTTGCGCAATTCCGTACACATGACAGTACTGCCCTAAATGTTTTCAAGTTGATGAATGTGTTTTCTTTCTGTGCAGTGAGCAATTATGCAATGCAAAGTTGAGTTTCTGATATCATTTTACTGCGCCAAGCTTGTTTCGCTAAATTCCGTAAACATGACAGTACTGCCCTAAATATTTTAAACATGATGAATGTGTTTCTTTCCCTGTGCAGTGTGCAATTATGTAATACAAAGTTGAGTTTCTCGTATGATTTTGCTGCGCCAAACTTGTTTCGCTCAATTCCGTGCGCATGACAATACTGCCCCAAATGTTTTTAAATTGCTAAATGTGCTTCCTACCTTGTGCAGCGTGCGTTTGTGTGACACAATGTTGCGTTGTACATTGGATTTTACAGTGCCAAAACTGTTTTGCGCAATTACGTACAAAAGACAGTACTGCCCCAAATGTTTTTTTAAAGTTGAATGTGTTTCCTTCCCTGTGCAGTGTCCAATTATACAATGGAAAGTTGAGTTTTGCATATGACTTTACTGCGCCAAACTTATTTTGCGCAATTCCGTACACATGACAGTACTGCCCTAAATGTTTTCAAGTTGATGAATGTGTTTTCTTTCTGTGCAGTGAGCAATTATGCAATGCAAAGTTGAGTTTCTGATATCATTTTACTGCGCCAAGCTTGTTTCGCTAAATTCCGTAAACATGACAGTACTGCCCTAAATATTTTAAACATGATGAATGTGTTTCTTTCCCTGTGCAGTGTGCAATTATGTAATACAAAGTTGAGTTTCTCGTATGATTTTGCTGCGCCAAACTTGTTTCGCTCAATTCCGTGCGCATGACAATACTGCCCCAAATGTTTTTAAATTGCTAAATGTGCTTCCTACCTTGTGCAGCGTGCGTTTGTGTGACACAATGTTGCGTTGTACATTGGATTTTACAGTGCCAAAACTGTTTTGCGCAATTACGTACAAAAGACAGTACTGCCCCAAATGTTTTTTTTAAAGTTGAATGTGTTTCCTTCCCTGTGCAGTGTCCAATTATACAATGGAAAGTTGAGTTTTGCATATGACTTTACTGCGCCAAACTTATTTTGCGCAATTCCGTACACATGACAGTACTGCCCTAAATGTTTTCAAGTTGATGAATGTGTTTTCTTTCTGTGCAGTGAGCAATTATGCAATGCAAAGTTGAGTTTCTGATATCATTTTACTGCGCCAAGCTTGTTTCGCTAAATTCCGTAAACATGACAGTACTGCCCTAAATATTTTAAACATGATGAATGTGTTTCTTTCCCTGTGCAGTGTGCAATTATGTAATACAAAGTTGAGTTTCTCGTATGATTTTGCTGCGCCAAACTTGTTTCGCTCAATTCCGTGCGCATGACAATACTGCCCCAAATGTTTTTAAATTGCTAAATGTGCTTCCTACCTTGTGCAGCGTGCATTTGTGTGACACAATGTTGCGTTGTACATTGGATTTTACAGTGCCAAAACTGTTTTGCGCAATTACGTACAAAAGACAGTACTGCCCCAAATGTTTTTTTAAAGTTGAATGTGTTTCCTTCCCTGTGCAGTGTCCAATTATACAATGGAAAGTTGAGTTTTGCATATGACTTTACTGCGCCAAACTTATTTTGCGCAATTCCGTACACATGACAGTACTGCCCTAAATGTTTTCAAGTTGATGAATGTGTTTTCTTTCTGTGCAGTGAGCAATTATGCAATGCAAAGTTGAGTTTCTGATATCATTTTACTGCGCCAAGCTTGTTTCGCTAAATTCCGTAAACATGACAGTACTGCCCTAAATATTTTAAACATGATGAATGTGTTTCTTTCCCTGTGCAGTGTGCAATTATGTAATACAAAGTTGAGTTTCTCGTATGATTTTGCTGCGCCAAACTTGTTTCGCTCAATTCCGTGCGCATGACAATACTGCCCCAAATGTTTTTAAATTGCTAAATGTGCTTCCTACCTTGTGCAGCGTGCGTTTGTGTGACACAATGTTGCGTTGTACATTGGATTTTACAGTGCCAAAACTGTTTTGCGCAATTACGTACAAAAGACAGTACTGCCCCAAATGTTTTTTTAAAGTTGAATGTGTTTCCTTCCCTGTGCAGTGTCCAATTACACAATGGAAAGTTGAGTTTTGCATATGACTTTACTGCGCCAAACTTATTTTGCGCAATTCCGTACACATGACAGTACTGCCCTAAATGTTTTCAAGTTGATGAATGTGTTTTCTTTCTGTGCAGTGAGCAATTATGCAATGCAATGTTGAGTTTCTGATATCATTTTACTGCGCCAAGCTTGTTTCGCTAAATTCCGTAAACATGACAGTACTGCCCTAAATATTTTAAACATGATGAATG
This sequence comes from Dendrobates tinctorius, assembly GCF_039654945.1. Classification (NCBI taxonomy): domain Eukaryota; kingdom Metazoa; phylum Chordata; class Amphibia; order Anura; family Dendrobatidae; genus Dendrobates; species Dendrobates tinctorius. The sequence continues at coordinate 45,109,489 of NW_027361704.1, read as the reverse complement.
TGTTTCTTTCCCTGTGCAGTGTGCAATTATGTAATACAAAGTTGAGTTTCTCGTATGATTTTGCTGCGCCAAACTTGTTTCGCTCAATTCCGTGCGCATGACAATACTGCCCCAAATGTTTTTAAATTGCTAAATGTGCTTCCTACCTTGTGCAGCGTGCGTTTGTGTGACACAATGTTGCGTTGTACATTGGATTTTACAGTGCCAAAACTGTTTTGCGCAATTACGTACAAAAGACAGTACTGCCCCAAATGTTTTTTTAAAGTTGAATGTGTTTCCTTCCCTGTGCAGTGTCCAATTATACAATGGAAAGTTGAGTTTTGCATATGACTTTACTGCGCCAAACTTATTTTGCGCAATTCCGTACACATGACAGTACTGCCCTAAATGTTTTCAAGTTGATGAATGTGTTTTCTTTCTGTGCAGTGAGCAATTATGCAATGCAAAGTTGAGTTTCTGATATCATTTTACTGCGCCAAGCTTGTTTCGCTAAATTCCGTAAACATGACAGTACTGCCCTAAATATTTTAAACATGATGAATGTGTTTCTTTCCCTGTGCAGTGTGCAATTATGTAATACAAAGTTGAGTTTCTCGTATGATTTTGCTGTGCCAAACTTGTTTCGCTCAATTCCGTGCGCATGACAATACTGCCCCAAATGTTTTTAAATTGCTAAATGTGCTTCCTACCTTGTGCAGCGTGCGTTTGTGTGACACAATGTTGCGTTGTACATTGGATTTTACAGTGCCAAAACTGTTTTGCGCAATTACGTACAAAAGACAGTACTGCCCCAAATGTTTTTTTAAAGTTGAATGTGTTTCCTTCCCTGTGCAGTGTCCAATTATACAATGGAAAGTTGAGTTTTGCATATGACTTTACTGCGCCAAACTTATTTTGCGCAATTCCGTACACATGACAGTACTGCCCTAAATGTTTTCAAGTTGATGAATGTGTTTTCTTTCTGTGCAGTGAGCAATTATGCAATGCAAAGTTGAGTTTCTGATATCATTTTACTGCGCCAAGCTTGTTTCGCTAAATTCCGTAAACATGACAGTACTGCCCTAAATATTTTAAACATGATGAATGTGTTTCTTTCCCTGTGCAGTGTGCAATTATGTAATACAAAGTTGAGTTTCTCGTATGATTTTGCTGTGCCAAACTTGTTTCGCTCAATTCCGTGCGCATGACAATACTGCCCCAAATGTTTTTAAATTGCTAAATGTGCTTCCTACCTTGTGCAGCGTGCGTTTGTGTGACACAATGTTGCGTTGTACATTGGATTTTACAGTGCCAAAACTGTTTTGCGCAATTACGTACAAAAGACAGTACTGCCCCAAATGTTTTTTTTAAAGTTGAATGTGTTTCCTTCCCTGTGCAGTGTCCAATTATACAATGGAAAGTTGAGTTTTGCATATGACTTTACTGCGCCAAACTTATTTTGCGCAATTCCGTACACATGACAGTACTGCCCTAAATGTTTTCAAGTTGATGAATGTGTTTTCTTTCTGTGCAGTGAGCAATTATGCAATGCAAAGTTGAGTTTCTGATATCATTTTACTGCGCCAAGCTTGTTTCGCTAAATTCCGTAAACATGACAGTACTGCCCTAAATATTTTAAACATGATGAATGTGTTTCTTTCCCTGTGCAGTGTGCAATTATGTAATACAAAGTTGAGTTTCTCGTATGATTTTGCTGCGCCAAACTTGTTTCGCTCAATTCCGTGCGCATGACAATACTGCCCCAAATGTTTTTAAATTGCTAAATGTGCTTCCTACCTTGTGCAGCGTGCGTTTGTGTGACACAATGTTGCGTTGTACATTGGATTTTACAGTGCCAAAACTGTTTTGCGCAATTACGTACAAAAGACAGTACTGCCCCAAATGTTTTTTTAAAGTTGAATGTGTTTCCTTCCCTGTGCAGTGTCCAATTATACAATGGAAAGTTGAGTTTTGCATATGACTTTACTGCGCCAAACTTATTTTGCGCAATTCCGTACACATGACAGTACTGCCCTAAATGTTTTCAAGTTGATGAATGTGTTTTCTTTCTGTGCAGTGAGCAATTATGCAATGCAAAGTTGAGTTTCTGATATCATTTTACTGCGCCAAGCTTGTTTCGCTAAATTCCGTAAACATGACAGTACTGCCCTAAATATTTTAAACATGATGAATGTGTTTCTTTCCCTGTGCAGTGTGCAATTATGTAATACAAAGTTGAGTTTCTCGTATGATTTTGCTGTGCCAAACTTGTTTCGCTCAATTCCGTGCGCATGACAATACTGCCCCAAATGTTTTTAAATTGCTAAATGTGCTTCCTACCTTGTGCAGCGTGCGTTTGTGTGACACAATGTTGCGTTGTACATTGGATTTTACAGTGCCAAAACTGTTTTGCGCAATTACGTACAAAAGACAGTACTGCCCCAAATGTTTTTTTTAAAGTTGAATGTGTTTCCTTCCCTGTGCAGTGTCCAATTATACAATGGAAAGTTGAGTTTTGCATATGACTTTACTGCGCCAAACTTATTTTGCGCAATTCCGTACACATGACAGTACTGCCCTAAATGTTTTCAAGTTGATGAATGTGTTTTCTTTCTGTGCAGTGAGCAATTATGCAATGCAAAGTTGAGTTTCTGATATCATTTTACTGCGCCAAGCTTGTTTCGCTAAATTCCGTAAACATGACAGTACTGCCCTAAATATTTTAAACATGATGAATGTGTTTCTTTCCCTGTGCAGTGTGCAATTATGTAATACAAAGTTGAGTTTCTCGTATGATTTTGCTGCGCCAAACTTGTTTCGCTCAATTCCGTGCGCATGACAATACTGCCCCAAATGTTTTTAAATTGCTAAATGTGCTTCCTACCTTGTGCAGCGTGCGTTTGTGTGACACAATGTTGCGTTGTACATTGGATTTTACAGTGCCAAAACTGTTTTGCGCAATTACGTACAAAAGACAGTACTGCCCCAAATGTTTTTTTAAAGTTGAATGTGTTTCCTTCCCTGTGCAGTGTCCAATTATACAATGGAAAGTTGAGTTTTGCATATGACTTTACTGTGCCAAACTTATTTTGCGCAATTCCGTACACATGACAGTACTGCCCTAAATGTTTTCAAGTTGATGAATGTGTTTTCTTTCTGTGCAGTGAGCAATTATGCAATGCAATGTTGAGTTTCTGATATCATTTTACTGCGCCAAGCTTGTTTCGGTAAATTCCGTAAACATGACAGTACTGCCCTAAATATTTTAAACATGATGAATGTGTTTCTTTCCCTGTGCAGTGTGCAATTATGTAATACAAAGTTGAGTTTCTCGTATGATTTTGCTGCGCCAAACTTGTTTCGCTCAATTCCGTGCGCATGACAATACTGCCCCAAATGTTTTTAAATTGCTAAATGTGCTTCCTACCTTGTGCAGCGTGCGTTTGTGTGACACAATGTTGCGTTGTACATTGGATTTTACAGTGCCAAAACTGTTTTGCGCAATTACGTACAAAAGACAGTACTGCCCCAAATGTTTTTTTAAAGTTGAATGTGTTTCCTTCCCTGTGCAGTGTCCAATTATACAATGGAAAGTTGAGTTTTGCATATGACTTTACTGCGCCAAACTTATTTTGCGCAATTCCGTACACATGACAGTACTGCCCTAAATGTTTTCAAGTTGATGAATGTGTTTTCTTTCTGTGCAGTGAGCAATTATGCAATGCAATGTTGAGTTTCTGATATCATTTTACTGCGCCAAGCTTGTTTCGCTAAATTCCGTAAACATGACAGTACTGCCCTAAATATTTTAAACATGATGAATGTGTTTCTTTCCCTGTGCAGTGTGCAATTATGTAATACAAAGTTGAGTTTCTCGTATGATTTTGCTGCGCCAAACTTGTTTCGCTCAATTCCGTGCGCATGACAATACTGCCCCAAATGTTTTTAAATTGCTAAATGTGCTTCCTACCTTGTGCAGCGTGCGTTTGTGTGACACAATGTTGCGTTGTACATTGGATTTTACAGTGCCAAAACTGTTTTGCGCAATTACGTACAAAAGACAGTACTGCCCCAAATGTTTTTTTTAAAGTTGAATGTGTTTCCTTCCCTGTGCAGTGTCCAATTATACAATGGAAAGTTGAGTTTTGCATATGACTTTACTGCGCCAAACTTATTTTGCACAATTCCGTACACATGACAGTACTGCCCTAAATGTTTTCAAGTTGATGAATGTGTTTTCTTTCTGTGCAGTGAGCAATTATGCAATGCAAAGTTGAGTTTCTGATATCATTTTACTGCGCCAAGCTTGTTTCGCTAAATTCCGTAAACATGACAGTACTGCCCTAAATATTTTAAACATGATGAATGTGTTTCTTTCCCTGTGCAGTGTGCAATTATGTAATACAAAGTTGAGTTTCTCGTATGATTTTGCTGCGCCAAACTTGTTTCGCTCAATTCCGTGCGCATGACAATACTGCCCCAAATGTTTTTAAATTGCTAAATGTGCTTCCTACCTTGTGCAGCGTGCGTTTGTGTGACACAATGTTGCGTTGTACATTGGATTTTACAGTGCCAAAACTGTTTTGCGCAATTACGTACAAAAGACAGTACTGCCCCAAATGTTTTTTTAAAGTTGAATGTGTTTCCTTCCCTGTGCAGTGTCCAATTATACAATGGAAAGTTGAGTTTTGCATATGACTTTACTGCGCCAAACTTATTTTGCGCAATTCCGTACACATGACAGTACTGCCCTAAATGTTTTCAAGTTGATGAATGTGTTTTCTTTCTGTGCAGTGAGCAATTATGCAATGCAAAGTTGAGTTTCTGATATCATTTTACTGCGCCAAGCTTGTTTCGCTAAATTCCGTAAACATGACAGTACTGCCCTAAATATTTTAAACATGATGAATGTGTTTCTTTCCCTGTGCAGTGTGCAATTATGTAATACAAAGTTGAGTTTCTCGTATGATTTTGCTGCGCCAAACTTGTTTCGCTCAATTCCGTGCGCATGACAATACTGCCCCAAATGTTTTTAAATTGCTAAATGTGCTTCCTACCTTGTGCAGCGTGCGTTTGTGTGACACAATGTTGCGTTGTACATTGGATTTTACAGTGCCAAAACTGTTTTGCGCAATTACGTACAAAAGACAGTACTGCCCCAAATGTTTTTTTAAAGTTGAATGTGTTTCCTTCCCTGTGCAGTGTCCAATTACACAATGGAAAGTTGAGTTTTGCATATGACTTTACTGCGCCAAACTTATTTTGCGCAATTCCGTACACATGACAGTACTGCCCTAAATGTTTTCAAGTTGATGAATGTGTTTTCTTTCTGTGCAGTGAGCAATTATGCAATGCAAAGTTGAGTTTCTGATATCATTTTACTGCGCCAAGCTTGTTTCGCTAAATTCCGTAAACATGACAGTACTGCCCTAAATATTTTAAACATGATGAATGTGTTTCTTTCCCTGTGCAGTGTGCAATTATGTAATACAAAGTTGAGTTTCTCGTATGATTTTGCTGCGCCAAACTTGTTTCGCTCAATTCCGTGCGCATGACAATACCGCCCCAAATGTTTTTAAATTGCTAAATGTGCTTCCTACCTTGTGCAGCGTGCATTTGTGTGACACAATGTTGCGTTGTACATTGGATTTTACAGTGCCAAAACTGTTTTGCGCAATTACGTACAAAAGACAGTACTGCCCCAAATGTTTTTTTAAAGTTGAATGTGTTTCCTTCCCTGTGCAGTGTCCAATTACACAATGGAAAGTTGAGTTTTGCATATGACTTTACTGCGCCAAACTTATTTTGCGCAATTCCGTACACATGACAGTACTGCCCTAAATGTTTTCAAGTTGATGAATGTGTTTTCTTTCTGTGCAGTGAGCAATTATGCAATGCAAAGTTGAGTTTCTGATATCATTTTACTGCGCCAAGCTTGTTTCGCTAAATTCCGTAAACATGACAGTACTGCCCTAAATATTTTAAACATGATGAATGTGTTTCTTTCCCTGTGCAGTGTGCAATTATGTAATACAAAGTTGAGTTTCTCGTATGATTTTGCTGCGCCAAACTTGTTTCGCTCAATTCCGTGCGCATGACAATACTGCCCCAAATGTTTTTAAATTGCTAAATGTGCTTCCTACCTTGTGCAGCGTGCGTTTGTGTGACACAATGTTGCGTTGTACATTGGATTTTACAGTGCCAAAACTGTTTTGCGCAATTACGTACAAAAGACAGTACTGCCCCAAATGTTTTTTTAAAGTTGAATGTGTTTCCTTCCCTGTGCAGTGTCCAATTATACAATGGAAAGTTGAGTTTTGCATATGACTTTACTGCGCCAAACTTATTTTGCGCAATTCCGTACACATGACAGTACTGCCCTAAATGTTTTCAAGTTGATGAATGTGTTTTCTTTCTGTGCAGTGAGCAATTATGCAATGCAAAGTTGAGTTTCTGATATCATTTTACTGCGCCAAGCTTGTTTCGCTAAATTCCGTAAACATGACAGTACTGCCCTAAATATTTTAAACATGATGAATGTGTTTCTTTCCCTGTGCAGTGTGCAATTATGTAATACAAAGTTGAGTTTCTCGTATGATTTTGCTGCGCCAAACTTGTTTCGCTCAATTCCGTGCGCATGACAATACTGCCCCAAATGTTTTTAAATTGCTAAATGTGCTTCCTACCTTGTGCAGCGTGCGTTTGTGTGACACAATGTTGCGTTGTACATTGGATTTTACAGTGCCAAAACTGTTTTGCGCAATTACGTACAAAAGACAGTACTGCCCCAAATGTTTTTTTTAAAGTTGAATGTGTTTCCTTCCCTGTGCAGTGTCCAATTATACAATGGAAAGTTGAGTTTTGCATATGACTTTACTGCGCCAAACTTATTTTGCGCAATTCCGTACACATGACAGTACTGCCCTAAATGTTTTCAAGTTGATGAATGTGTTTTCTTTCTGTGCAGTGAGCAATTATGCAATGCAAAGTTGAGTTTCTGATATCATTTTACTGCGCCAAGCTTGTTTCGGTAAATTCCGTAAACATGACAGTACTGCCCTAAATATTTTAAACATGATGAATGTGTTTCTTTCCCTGTGCAGTGTGCAATTATGTAATACAAAGTTGAGTTTCTCGTATGATTTTGCTGCGCCAAACTTGTTTCGCTCAATTCCGTGCGCATGACAATACTGCCCCAAATGTTTTTAAATTGCTAAATGTGCTTCCTACCTTGTGCAGCGTGCGTTTGTGTGACACAATGTTGCGTTGTACATTGGATTTTACAGTGCCAAAACTGTTTTGCGCAATTACGTACAAAAGACAGTACTGCCCCAAATGTTTTTTTAAAGTTGAATGTGTTTCCTTCCCTGTGCAGTGTCCAATTATACAATGGAAAGTTGAGTTTTGCATATGACTTTACTGCGCCAAACTTATTTTGCGCAATTCCGTACACATGACAGTACTGCCCTAAATGTTTTCAAGTTGATGAATGTGTTTTCTTTCTGTGCAGTGAGCAATTATGCAATGCAAAGTTGAGTTTCTGATATCATTTTACTGCGCCAAGCTTGTTTCGGTAAATTCCGTAAACATGACAGTACTGCCCTAAATATTTTAAACATGATGAATGTGTTTCTTTCCCTGTGCAGTGTGCAATTATGTAATACAAAGTTGAGTTTCTCGTATGATTTTGCTGTGCCAAACTTGTTTCGCTCAATTCCGTGCGCATGACAATACTGCCCCAAATGTTTTTAAATTGCTAAATGTGCTTCCTACCTTGTGCAGCGTGCGTTTGTGTGACACAATGTTGCGTTGTACATTGGATTTTACAGTGCCAAAACTGTTTTGCGCAATTACGTACAAAAGACAGTACTGCCCCAAATGTTTTTTTTAAAGTTGAATGTGTTTCCTTCCCTGTGCAGTGTCCAATTATACAATGGAAAGTTGAGTTTTGCATATGACTTTACTGCGCCAAACTTATTTTGCGCAATTCCGTACACATGACAGTACTGCCCTAAATGTTTTCAAGTTGATGAACGTGTTTTCTTTCTGTGCAGTGAGCAATTATGCAATGCAAAGTTGAGTTTCTGATATCATTTTACTGCGCCAAGCTTGTTTCGCTAAATTCCGTAAACATGACAGTACTGCCCTAAATATTTTAAACATGATGAATGTGTTTCTTTCCCTGTGCAGTGTGCAATTATGTAATACAAAGTTGAGTTTCTCGTATGATTTTGCTGCGCCAAACTTGTTTCGCTCAATTCCGTGCGCATGACAATACTGCCCCAAATGTTTTTAAATTGCTAAATGTGCTTCCTACCTTGTGCAGCGTGCGTTTGTGTGACACAATGTTGCGTTGTACATTGGATTTTACAGTGCCAAAACTGTTTTGCGCAATTACGTACAAAAGACAGTACTGCCCCAAATGTTTTTTTAAAGTTGAATGTGTTTCCTTCCCTGTGCAGTGTCCAATTATACAATGGAAAGTTGAGTTTTGCATATGACTTTACTGCGCCAAACTTATTTTGCGCAATTCCGTACACATGACAGTACTGCCCTAAATGTTTTCAAGTTGATGAATGTGTTTTCTTTCTGTGCAGTGAGCAATTATGCAATGCAAAGTTGAGTTTCTGATATCATTTTACTGCGCCAAGCTTGTTTCGGTAAATTCCGTAAACATGACAGTACTGCCCTAAATATTTTAAACATGATGAATGTGTTTATTTCCCTGTGCAGTGTGCAATTATGTAATACAAAGTTGAGTTTCTCGTATGATTTTGCTGTGCCAAACTTGTTTCGCTCAATTCCGTGCGCATGACAATACTGCCCCAAATGTTTTTAAATTGCTAAATGTGCTTCCTACCTTGTGCAGCGTGCGTTTGTGTGACACAATGTTGCGTTGTACATTGGATTTTACAGTGCCAAAACTGTTTTGCGCAATTACGTACAAAAGACAGTACTGCCCCAAATGTTTTTTTAAAGTTGAATGTGTTTCCTTCCCTGTGCAGTGTCCAATTATACAATGGAAAGTTGAGTTTTGCATATGACTTTACTGCGCCAAACTTATTTTGCGCAATTCCGTACACATGACAGTACTGCCCTAAATGTTTTCAAGTTGATGAATGTGTTTTCTTTCTGTGCAGTGAGCAATTATGCAATGCAATGTTGAGTTTCTGATATCATTTTACTGCGCCAAGCTTGTTTCGCTAAATTCCGTAAACATGACAGTACTGCCCTAAATATTTTAAACATGATGAATGTGTTTCTTTCCCTGTGCAGTGTGCAATTATGTAATACAAAGTTGAGTTTCTCGTATGATTTTGCTGCGCCAAACTTGTTTCGCTCAATTCCGTGCGCATGACAATACTGCCCCAAATGTTTTTAAATTGCTAAATGTGCTTCCTACCTTGTGCAGCGTGCGTTTGTGTGACACAATGTTGCGTTGTACATTGGATTTTACAGTGCCAAAACTGTTTTGCGCAATTACGTACAAAAGACAGTACTGCCCCAAATGTTTTTTTAAAGTTGAATGTGTTTCCTTCCCTGTGCAGTGTCCAATTATACAATGGAAAGTTGAGTTTTGCATATGACTTTACTGCGCCAAACTTATTTTGTGCAATTCCGTACACATGACAGTACTGCCCTAAATGTTTTCAAGTTGATGAATGTGTTTTCTTTCTGTGCAGTGAGCAATTATGCAATGCAAAGTTGAGTTTCTGATATCATTTTACTGCGCCAAGCTTGTTTCGCTAAATTCCGTAAACATGACAGTACTGCCCTAAATATTTTAAACATGATGAATGTGTTTCTTTCCCTGTGCAGTGTGCAATTATGTAATACAAAGTTGAGTTTCTCGTATGATTTTGCTGCGCCAAACTTGTTTCGCTCAATTCCGTGCGCATGACAATACTGCCCCAAATGTTTTTAAATTGCTAAATGTGCTTCCTACCTTGTGCAGCGTGCGTTTGTGTGACACAATGTTGCGTTGTACATTGGATTTTACAGTGCCAAAACTGTTTTGCGCAATTACGTACAAAAGACAGTACTGCCCCAAATGTTTTTTTAAAGTTGAATGTGTTTCCTTCCCTGTGCAGTGTCCAATTACACAATGGAAAGTTGAGTTTTGCATATGACTTTACTGCGCCAAACTTATTTTGCGCAATTCCGTACACATGACAGTACTGCCCTAAATGTTTTCAAGTTGATGAATGTGTTTTCTTTCTGTGCAGTGAGCAATTATGCAATGCAAAGTTGAGTTTCTGATATCATTTTACTGCGCCAAGCTTGTTTCGCTAAATTCCGTAAACATGACAGTACTGCCCTAAATATTTTAAACATGATGAATGTGTTTCTTTCCCTGTGCAGTGTGCAATTATGTAATACAAAGTTGAGTTTCTCGTATGATTTTGCTGCGCCAAACTTGTTTCGCTCAATTCCGTGCGCATGACAATACTGCCCCAAATGTTTTTAAATTGCTAAATGTGCTTCCTACCTTGTGCAGCGTGCGTTTGTGTGACACAATGTTGCGTTGTACATTGGATTTTACAGTGCCAAAACTGTTTTGCGCAATTACGTACAAAAGACAGTACTGCCCCAAATGTTTTTTTAAAGTTGAATGTGTTTCCTTCCCTGTGCAGTGTCCAATTACAAAAATGGAAAGTTGAGTTTTGCATATGACTTTACTGCGCCAAACTTATTTTGCGCAATTCCGTACACATGACAGTACTGCCCTAAATGTTTTCAAGTTGATGAATGTGTTTTCTTTCTGTGCAGTGAGCAATTATGCAATGCAAAGTTGAGTTTCTGATATCATTTTACTGCGCCAAGCTTGTTTCGCTAAATTCCGTAAACATGACAGTACTGCCCTAAATATTTTAAACATGATGAATGTGTTTCTTTCCCTGTGCAGTGTGCAATTATGTAATACAAAGTTGAGTTTCTCGTATGATTTTGCTGCGCCAAACTTGTTTCGCTCAATTCCGTGCGCATGACAATACTGCCCCAAATGTTTTTAAATTGCTAAATGTGCTTCCTACCTTGTGCAGCGTGCGTTTGTGTGACACAATGTTGCGTTGTACATTGGATTTTACAGTGCCAAAACTGTTTTGCGCAATTACGTACAAAAGACAGTACTGCCCCAAATGTTTTTTTAAAGTTGAATGTGTTTCCTTCCCTGTGCAGTGTCCAATTACAAAAATGGAAAGTTGAGTTTTGCATATGACTTTACTGCGCCAAACTTATTTTGCGCAATTCCGTACACATGACAGTACTGCCCTAAATGTTTTCAAGTTGATGAATGTGTTTTCTTTCTGTGCAGTGAGCAATTATGCAATGCAAAGTTGAGTTTCTGATATCATTTTACTGCGCCAAGCTTGTTTCGCTAAATTCCGTAAACATGACAGTACTGCCCTAAATATTTTAAACATGATGAATGTGTTTCTTTCCCTGTGCAGTGTGCAATTATGTAATACAAAGTTGAGTTTCTCGTATGATTTTGCTGCGCCAAACTTGTTTCGCTCAATTCCGTGCGCATGACAATACTGCCCCAAATGTTTTTAAATTGCTAAATGTGCTTCCTACCTTGTGCAGCGTGCGTTTGTGTGACACAATGTTGCGTTGTACATTGGATTTTACAGTGCCAAAACTGTTTTGCGCAATTACGTACAAAAGACAGTACTGCCCCAAATGTTTTTTTAAAGTTGAATGTGTTTCCTTCCCTGTGCAGTGTCCAATTATACAATGGAAAGTTGAGTTTTGCATATGACTTTACTGCGCCAAACTTATTTTGCGCAATTCCGTACACATGACAGTACTGCCCTAAATGTTTTCAAGTTGATGAATGTGTTTTCTTTCTGTGCAGTGAGCAATTATGCAATGCAATGTTGAGTTTCTGATATCATTTTACTGCGCCAAGCTTGTTTCGGTAAATTCCGTAAACATGACAGTACTGCCCTAAATATTTTAAACATGATGAATGTGTTTCTTTCCCTGTGCAGTGTGCAATTATGTAATACAAAGTTGAGTTTCTCGTATGATTTTGCTGCGCCAAACTTGTTTCGCTCAATTCCGTGCGCATGACAATACTGCCCCAAATGTTTTTAAATTGCTAAATGTGCTTCCTACCTTGTGCAGCGTGCGTTTGTGTGACACAATGTTGCGTTGTACATTGGATTTTACAGTGCCAAAACTGTTTTGCGCAATTACGTACAAAAGACAGTACTGCCCCAAATGTTTTTTTAAAGTTGAATGTGTTTCCTTCCCTGTGCAGTGTCCAATTATACAATGGAAAGTTGAGTTTTGCATATGACTTTACTGCGCCAAACTTATTTTGCGCAATTCCGTACACATGACAGTACTGCCCTAAATGTTTTCAAGTTGATGAATGTGTTTTCTTTCTGTGCAGTGAGCAATTATGCAATGCAATGTTGAGTTTCTGATATCATTTTACTGCGCCAAGCTTGTTTCGCTAAATTCCGTAAACATGACAGTACTGCCCTAAATATTTTAAACATGATGAATGTGTTTCTTTCCCTGTGCAGTGTGCAATTATGTAATACAAAGTTGAGTTTCTCGTATGATTTTGCTGCGCCAAACTTGTTTCGCTCAATTCCGTGCGCATGACAATACTGCCCCAAATGTTTTTAAATTGCTAAATGTGCTTCCTACCTTGTGCAGCGTGCGTTTGTGTGACACAATGTTGCGTTGTACATTGGATTTTACAGTGCCAAAACTGTTTTGCGCAATTACGTACAAAAGACAGTACTGCCCCAAATGTTTTTTTAAAGTTGAATGTGTTTCCTTCCCTGTGCAGTGTCCAATTATACAATGGAAAGTTGAGTTTTGCATATGACTTTACTGCGCCAAACTTATTTTGCGCAATTCCGTACACATGACAGTACTGCCCTAAATGTTTTCAAGTTGATGAATGTGTTTTCTTTCTGTGCAGTGAGCAATTATGCAATGCAAAGTTGAGTTTCTGATATCATTTTACTGCGCCAAGCTTGTTTCGCTAAATTCCGTAAACATGACAGTACTGCCCTAAATATTTTAAACATGATGAATGTGTTTCTTTCCCTGTGCAGTGTGCAAATATGTAATACAAAGTTGAGTTTCTCGTATGATTTTGCTGCGCCAAACTTGTTTCGCTCAATTCCGTGCGCATGATAATACTGCCCCAAATGTTTTTAAATTGCTAAATGTGCTTCCTACCTTGTGCAGCGTGCGTTTGTGTGACACAATGTTGCGTTGTACATTGGATTTTACAGTGAAAAAACTGTTTTGCGCAATTACGTACAAAAGACAGTACTGCCCCAAATGTTTTTTTTAAAGTTGAAAGTGTTTCCTTCCCTGTGCAGTGTCCAATTATACAATGGAAAGTTGAGTTTTGCATATGACTTTACTGCGCCAAACTTATTTTGCGCAATTCCGTACACATGACAGTACTGCCCTAAATGTTTTCAAGTTGATGAATGTGTTTTCTTTCTGTGCAGTGAGCAATTATGCAATGCAAAGTTGAGTTTCTGATATCATTTTACTGCGCCAAGCTTGTTTCGCTAAATTCCGTAAACATGACAGTACTGCCCTAAATATTGTAAACATGATGAATGTGTTTCTTTCCCTGTGCAGTGTGCAATTATGTAATACAAAGTTGAGTTTCTCGTATGATTTTGCTGCGCCAAACTTGTTTCGCTCAATTCCGTGCGCATGACAATACTGCCCCAAATGTTTTTAAATTGCTAAATGTGCTTCCTACCTTGTGCAGCGTGCGTTTGTGTGACACAATGTTGCGTTGTACATTGGATTTTACAGTGCCAAAACTGTTTTGCGCAATTACGTACAAAAGACAGTACTGCCCCAAATGTTTTTTTTAAAGTTGAATGTGTTTCCTTCCCTGTGCAGTGTCCAATTATACAATGGATAGTTGAGTTTTTTACATATGACTTTACTGCGCCAAACTTATTTTGCGCAATTCCGTACACATGACAGTACTGCCCTAAATGTTTTCAAGTTGATGAATGTGTTTTCTTTCTGTGCAGTGAGCAATTATGCAATGCAAAGTTGAGTTTCTGATATCATTTTACTGCGCCAAGCTTGTTTCGCTAAATTCCGTAAACATGACAGTACTGCCCTAAATATTTTAAACATGATGAATGTGTTTCTTTCCCTGTGCAGTGTGCAATTATGTAATACAAAGTTGAGTTTCTCGTATGATTTTGCTGCGCCAAACTTGTTTCGCTCAATTCCGTGCGCATGACAATACTGCCCCAAATGTTTTTAAATTGCTAAATGTGCTTCCTACCTTGTGCAGCGTGCGTTTGTGTGACACAATGTTGCGTTGTACATTGGATTTTACAGTGCCAAAACTGTTTTGCGCAATTACGTACAAAAGACAGTACTGCCCCAAATGTTTTTTTAAAGTTGAATGTGTTTCCTTCCCTGTGCAGTGTCCAATTATACAATGGAAAGTTGAGTTTTGCATATGACTTTACTGCGCCAAACTTATTTTGCGCAATTCCGTACACATGACAGTACTGCCCTAAATGTTTTCAAGTTGATGAATGTGTTTTCTTTCTGTGCAGTGAGCAATTATGCAATGCAAAGTTGAGTTTCTGATATCATTTTACTGCGCCAAGCTTGTTTCGCTAAATTCCGTAAACATGACAGTACTGCCCTAAATATTTTAAACATGATGAATGTGTTTCTTTCCCTGTGCAGTGTGCAATTATGTAATACAAAGTTGAGTTTCTCGTATGATTTTGCTGCGCCAAACTTGTTTCGCTCAATTCCGTGCGCATGACAATACTGCCCCAAATGTTTTTAAATTGCTAAATGTGCTTCCTACCTTGTGCAGCGTGCGTTTGTGTGACACAATGTTGCGTTGTACATTGGATTTTACAGTGCCAAAACTGTTTTGCGCAATTACGTACAAAAGACAGTACTGCCCCAAATGTTTTTTTAAAGTTGAATGTGTTTCCTTCCCTGTGCAGTGTCCAATTATACAATGGAAAGTTGAGTTTTGCATATGACTTTACTGCGCCAAACTTATTTTGCGCAATTCCGTACACATGACAGTACTGCCCTAAATGTTTTCAAGTTGATGAATGTGTTTTCTTTCTGTGCAGTGAGCAATTATGCAATGCAAAGTTGAGTTTCTGATATCATTTTACTGCGCCAAGCTTGTTTCGCTAAATTCCGTAAACATGACAGTACTGCCCTAAATATTTTAAACATGATGAATGTGTTTCTTTCCCTGTGCAGTGTGCAATTATGTAATACAAAGTTGAGTTTCTCGTATGATTTTGCTGCGCCAAACTTGTTTCGCTCAATTCCGTGCGCATGACAATACTGCCCCAAATGTTTTTAAATTGCTAAATGTGCTTCCTACCTTGTGCAGCGTGCGTTTGTGTGACACAATGTTGCGTTGTACATTGGATTTTACAGTGCCAAAACTGTTTTGCGCAATTACGTACAAAAGACAGTACTGCCCCAAATGTTTTTTTAAAGTTGAATGTGTTTCCTTCCCTGTGCAGTGTCCAATTATACAATGGAAAGTTGAGTTTTGCATATGACTTTACTGCGCCAAACTTATTTTGCGCAATTCCGTACACATGACAGTACTGCCCTAAATGTTTTCAAGTTGATGAATGTGTTTTCTTTCTGTGCAGTGAGCAATTATGCAATGCAAAGTTGAGTTTCTCATATCATTTTACTGCGCCAAGCTTGTTTCGGTAAATTCCGTAAACATGACAGTACTGCCCTAAATATTTTAAACATGATGAATGTGTTTCTTTCCCTGTGCAGTGTGCAATTATGTAATACAAAGTTGAGTTTCTCGTATGATTTTGCTGCGCCAAACTTGTTTCGCTCAATTCCGTGCGCATGACAATACTGCCCCAAATGTTTTTAAATTGCTAAATGTGCTTCCTACCTTGTGCAGCGTGCGTTTGTGTGACACAATGTTGCGTTGTACATTGGATTTTACAGTGCCAAAACTGTTTTGCGCAATTACGTACAAAAGACAGTACTGCCCCAAATGTTTTTTTTAAAGTTGAATGTGTTTCCTTCCCTGTGCAGTGTCCAATTATACAATGGAAAGTTGAGTTTTGCATATGACTTTACTGCGCCAAACTTATTTTGCGCAATTCCGTACACATGACAGTACTGCCCTAAATGTTTTCAAGTTGATGAATGTGTTTTCTTTCTGTGCAGTGAGCAATTATGCAATGCAAAGTTGAGTTTCTGATATCATTTTACTGCGCCAAGCTTGTTTCGCTAAATTCCGTAAACATGACAGTACTGCCCTAAATATTTTAAACATGATGAATGTGTTTCTTTCCCTGTGCAGTGTGCAATTATGTAATACAAAGTTGAGTTTCTCGTATGATTTTGCTGCGCCAAACTTGTTTCGCTCAATTCCGTGCGCATGACAATACTGCCCCAAATGTTTTTAAATTGCTAAATGTGCTTCCTACCTTGTGCAGCGTGCGTTTGTGTGACACAATGTTGCGTTGTACATTGGATTTTACAGTGCCAAAACTGTTTTGCGCAATTACGTACAAAAGACAGTACTGCCCCAAATGTTTTTTTAAAGTTGAATGTGTTTCCTTCCCTGTGCAGTGTCCAATTATACAATGGAAAGTTGAGTTTTGCATATGACTTTACTGCGCCAAACTTATTTTGCGCAATTCCGTACACATGACAGTACTGCCCTAAATGTTTTCAAGTTGATGAATGTGTTTTCTTTCTGTGCAGTGAGCAATTATGCAATGCAAAGTTGAGTTTCTGATATCATTTTACTGCGCCAAGCTTGTTTCGCTAAATTCCGTAAACATGACAGTACTGCCCTAAATATTTTAAACATGATGAATGTGTTTCTTTCCCTGTGCAGTGTGCAATTATGTAATACAAAGTTGAGTTTCTCGTATGATTTTGCTGCGCCAAACTTGTTTCGCTCAATTCCGTGCGCATGACAATACTGCCCCAAATGTTTTTAAATTGCTAAATGTGCTTCCTACCTTGTGCAGCGTGCGTTTGTGTGACACAATGTTGCGTTGTACATTGGATTTTACAGTGCCAAAACTGTTTTGCGCAATTACGTACAAAAGACAGTACTGCCCCAAATGTTTTTTTAAAGTTGAATGTGTTTCCTTCCCTGTGCAGTGTCCAATTATACAATGGAAAGTTGAGTTTTGCATATGACTTTACTGCGCCAAACTTATTTTGCGCAATTCCGTACACATGACAGTACTGCCCTAAATGTTTTCAAGTTGATGAATGTGTTTTCTTTCTGTGCAGTGAGCAATTATGCAATGCAAAGTTGAGTTTCTGATATCATTTTACTGCGCCAAGCTTGTTTCGCTAAATTCCGTAAACATGACAGTACTGCCCTAAATATTTTAAACATGATGAATGTGTTTCTTTCCCTGTGCAGTGTGCAATTATGTAATACAAAGTTGAGTTTCTCGTATGATTTTGCTGTGCCAAACTTGTTTCGCTCAATTCCGTGCGCATGACAATACTGCCCCAAATGTTTTTAAATTGCTAAATGTGCTTCCTACCTTGTGCAGCGTGCGTTTGTGTGACACAATGTTGCGTTGTACATTGGATTTTACAGTGCCAAAACTGTTTTGCGCAATTACGTACAAAAGACAGTACTGCCCCAAATGTTTTTTTAAAGTTGAATGTGTTTCCTTCCCTGTGCAGTGTCCAATTATACAATGGAAAGTTGAGTTTTGCATATGACTTTACTGCGCCAAACTTATTTTGCGCAATTCCGTACACATGACAGTACTGCCCTAAATGTTTTCAAGTTGATGAATGTGTTTTCTTTCTGTGCAGTGAGCAATTATGCAATGCAAAGTTGAGTTTCTGATATAATTTTACTGCGCCAAGCTTGTTTCGCTAAATTCCGTAAACATGACAGTACTGCCCTAAATATTTTAAACATGATGAATGTGTTTCTTTCCCTGTGCAGTGTGCAATTATGTAATACAAAGTTGAGTTTCTCGTATGATTTTGCTGCGCCAAACTTGTTTCGCTCAATTCCGTGCGCATGACAATACTGCCCCAAATGTTTTTAAATTGCTAAATGTGCTTCCTACCTTGTGCAGCGTGCGTTTGTGTGACACAATGTTGCGTTGTACATTGGATTTTACAGTGCCAAAACTGTTTTGCGCAATTACGTACAAAAGACAGTACTGCCCCAAATGTTTTTTTAAAGTTGAATGTGTTTCCTTCCCTGTGCAGTGTCCAATTATACAATGGAAAGTTGAGTTTTGCATATGACTTTACTGCGCCAAACTTATTTTGCGCAATTCCGTACACATGACAGTACTGCCCTAAATGTTTTCAAGTTGATGAATGTGTTTTCTTTCTGTGCAGTGAGCAATTATGCAATGCAATGTTGAGTTTCTGATATCATTTTACTGCGCCAAGCTTGTTTCGGTAAATTCCGTAAACATGACAGTACTGCCCTAAATATTTTAAACATGATGAATGTGTTTCTTTCCCTGTGCAGTGTGCAATTATGTAATACAAAGTTGAGTTTCTCGTATGATTTTGCTGTGCCAATCTTGTTTCGCTCAATTCCGTGCGCATGACAATACTGCCCCAAATGTTTTTAAATTGCTAAATGTGCTTCCTACCTTGTGCAGCGTGCGTTTGTGTGACACAATGTTGCGTTGTACATTGGATTTTACAGTGCCAAAACTGTTTTGCGCAATTACGTACAAAAGACAGTACTGCCCCAAATGTTTTTTTAAAGTTGAATGTGTTTCCTTCCCTGTGCAGTGTCCAATTATACAATGGAAAGTTGAGTTTTGCATATGACTTTACTGCGCCAAACTTATTTTGCGCAATTCCGTACACATGACAGTACTGCCCTAAATGTTTTCAAGTTGATGAATGTGTTTTCTTTCTGTGCAGTGAGCAATTATGCAATGCAATGTTGAGTTTCTGATATCATTTTACTGCGCCAAGCTTGTTTCGGTAAATTCCGTAAACATGACAGTACTGCCCTAAATATTTTAAACATGATGAATGTGTTTCTTTCCCTGTGCAGTGTGCAATTATGTAATACAAAGTTGAGTTTCTCGTATGATTTTGCTGCGCCAAACTTGTTTCGCTCAATTCCGTGCGCATGACAATACTGCCCCAAATGTTTTTAAATTGCTAAATGTGCTTCCTACCTTGTGCAGCGTGCGTTTGTGTGACACAATGTTGCGTTGTACATTGGATTTTACAGTGCCAAAACTGTTTTGCGCAATTACGTACAAAAGACAGTACTGCCCCAAATGTTTTTTTAAAGTTGAATGTGTTTCCTTCCCTGTGCAGTGTCCAATTATACAATGGAAAGTTGAGTTTTGCATATGACTTTACTGCGCCAAACTTATTTTGCGCAATTCCGTACACATGACAGTACTGCCCTAAATGTTTTCAAGTTGATGAATGTGTTTTCTTTCTGTGCAGTGAGCAATTATGCAATGCAATGTTGAGTTTCTGATATCATTTTACTGCGCCAAGCTTGTTTCGCTAAATTCCGTAAACATGACAGTACTGCCCTAAATATTTTAAACATGATGAATGTGTTTCTTTCCCTGTGCAGTGTGCAATTATGTAATACAAAGTTGAGTTTCTCGTATGATTTTGCTGCGCCAAACTTGTTTCGCTCAATTCCGTGCGCATGACAATACTGCCCCAAATGTTTTTAAATTGCTAAATGTGCTTCCTACCTTGTGCAGCGTGCGTTTGTGTGACACAATGTTGCGTTGTACATTGGATTTTACAGTGCCAAAACTGTTTTGCGCAATTACGTACAAAAGACAGTACTGCCCCAAATGTTTTTTTTAAAGTTGAATGTGTTTCCTTCCCTGTGCAGTGTCCAATTATACAATGGATAGTTGAGTTTTTTACATATGACTTTACTGCGCCAAACTTATTTTGCGCAATTCCGTACACATGACAGTACTGCCCTAAATGTTTTCAAGTTGATGAATGTGTTTTCTTTCTGTGCAGTGAGCAATTATGCAATGCAAAGTTGAGTTTCTGATATCATTTTACTGCGCCAAGCTTGTTTCGCTAAATTCCGTAAACATGACAGTACTGCCCTAAATATTTTAAACATGATGAATGTGTTTCTTTCCCTGTGCAGTGTGCAATTATGTAATACAAAGTTGAGTTTCTCGTATGATTTTGCTGCGCCAAACTTGTTTCGCTCAATTCCGTGCGCATGACAATACTGCCCCAAATGTTTTTAAATTGCTAAATGTGCTTCCTACCTTGTGCAGCGTGCGTTTGTGTGACACAATGTTGCGTTGTACATTGGATTTTACAGTGCCAAAACTGTTTTGCGCAATTACGTACAAAAGACAGTACTGCCCCAAATGTTTTTTTAAAGTTGAATGTGTTTCCTTCCCTGTGCAGTGTCCAATTATACAATGGAAAGTTGAGTTTTGCATATGACTTTACTGCGCCAAACTTATTTTGCGCAATTCCGTACACATGACAGTACTGCCCTAAATGTTTTCAAGTTGATGAATGTGTTTTCTTTCTGTGCAGTGAGCAATTATGCAATGCAAAGTTGAGTTTCTGATATCATTTTACTGCGCCAAGCTTGTTTCGCTAAATTCCGTAAACATGACAGTACTGCCCTAAATATTTTAAACATGATGAATGTGTTTCTTTCCCTGTGCAGTGTGCAATTATGTAATACAAAGTTGAGTTTCTCGTATGATTTTGCTGCGCCAAACTTGTTTCGCTCAATTCCGTGCGCATGACAATACTGCCCCAAATGTTTTTAAATTGCTAAATGTGCTTCCTACCTTGTGCAGCGTGCGTTTGTGTGACACAATGTTGCGTTGTACATTGGATTTTACAGTGCCAAAACTGTTTTGCGCAATTACGTACAAAAGACAGTACTGCCCCAAATGTTTTTTTAAAGTTGAATGTGTTTCCTTCCCTGTGCAGTGTCCAATTATACAATGGAAAGTTGAGTTTTGCATATGACTTTACTGCGCCAAACTTATTTTGCGCAATTCCGTACACATGACAGTACTGCCCTAAATGTTTTCAAGTTGATGAATGTGTTTTCTTTCTGTGCAGTGAGCAATTATGCAATGCAAAGTTGAGTTTCTGATATCATTTTACTGCGCCAAGCTTGTTTCGCTAAATTCCGTAAACATGACAGTACTGCCCTAAATATTTTAAACATGATGAATGTGTTTCTTTCCCTGTGCAGTGTGCAATTATGTAATACAAAGTTGAGTTTCTCGTATGATTTTGCTGCGCCAAACTTGTTTCGCTCAATTCCGTGCGCATGACAATACTGCCCCAAATGTTTTTAAATTGCTAAATGTGCTTCCTACCTTGTGCAGCGTGCGTTTGTGTGACACAATGTTGCGTTGTACATTGGATTTTACAGTGCCAAAACTGTTTTGCGCAATTACGTACAAAAGACAGTACTGCCCCAAATGTTTTTTTAAAGTTGAATGTGTTTCCTTCCCTGTGCAGTGTCCAATTATACAATGGAAAGTTGAGTTTTGCATATGACTTTACTGCGCCAAACTTATTTTGCGCAATTCCGTACACATGACAGTACTGCCCTAAATGTTTTCAAGTTGATGAATGTGTTTTCTTTCTGTGCAGTGAGCAATTATGCAATGCAAAGTTGAGTTTCTCATATCATTTTACTGCGCCAAGCTTGTTTCGGTAAATTCCGTAAACATGACAGTACTGCCCTAAATATTTTAAACATGATGAATGTGTTTCTTTCCCTGTGCAGTGTGCAATTATGTAATACAAAGTTGAGTTTCTCGTATGATTTTGCTGCGCCAAACTTGTTTCGCTCAATTCCGTGCGCATGACAATACTGCCCCAAATGTTTTTAAATTGCTAAATGTGCTTCCTACCTTGTGCAGCGTGCGTTTGTGTGACACAATGTTGCGTTGTACATTGGATTTTACAGTGCCAAAACTGTTTTGCGCAATTACGTACAAAAGACAGTACTGCCCCAAATGTTTTTTTTAAAGTTGAATGTGTTTCCTTCCCTGTGCAGTGTCCAATTATACAATGGAAAGTTGAGTTTTGCATATGACTTTACTGCGCCAAACTTATTTTGCGCAATTCCGTACACATGACAGTACTGCCCTAAATGTTTTCAAGTTGATGAATGTGTTTTCTTTCTGTGCAGTGAGCAATTATGCAATGCAAAGTTGAGTTTCTGATATCATTTTACTGCGCCAAGCTTGTTTCGCTAAATTCCGTAAACATGACAGTACTGCCCTAAATATTTTAAACATGATGAATGTGTTTCTTTCCCTGTGCAGTGTGCAATTATGTAATACAAAGTTGAGTTTCTCGTATGATTTTGCTGCGCCAAACTTGTTTCGCTCAATTCCGTGCGCATGACAATACTGCCCCAAATGTTTTTAAATTGCTAAATGTGCTTCCTACCTTGTGCAGCGTGCGTTTGTGTGACACAATGTTGCGTTGTACATTGGATTTTACAGTGCCAAAACTGTTTTGCGCAATTACGTACAAAAGACAGTACTGCCCCAAATGTTTTTTTAAAGTTGAATGTGTTTCCTTCCCTGTGCAGTGTCCAATTATACAATGGAAAGTTGAGTTTTGCATATGACTTTACTGCGCCAAACTTATTTTGCGCAATTCCGTACACATGACAGTACTGCCCTAAATGTTTTCAAGTTGATGAATGTGTTTTCTTTCTGTGCAGTGAGCAATTATGCAATGCAAAGTTGAGTTTCTGATATCATTTTACTGCGCCAAGCTTGTTTCGCTAAATTCCGTAAACATGACAGTACTGCCCTAAATATTTTAAACATGATGAATGTGTTTCTTTCCCTGTGCAGTGTGCAATTATGTAATACAAAGTTGAGTTTCTCGTATGATTTTGCTGCGCCAAACTTGTTTCGCTCAATTCCGTGCGCATGACAATACTGCCCCAAATGTTTTTAAATTGCTAAATGTGCTTCCTACCTTGTGCAGCGTGCGTTTGTGTGACACAATGTTGCGTTGTACATTGGATTTTACAGTGCCAAAACTGTTTTGCGCAATTACGTACAAAAGACAGTACTGCCCCAAATGTTTTTTTAAAGTTGAATGTGTTTCCTTCCCTGTGCAGTGTCCAATTATACAATGGAAAGTTGAGTTTTGCATATGACTTTACTGCGCCAAACTTATTTTGCGCAATTCCGTACACATGACAGTACTGCCCTAAATGTTTTCAAGTTGATGAATGTGTTTTCTTTCTGTGCAGTGAGCAATTATGCAATGCAATGTTGAGTTTCTGATATCATTTTACTGCGCCAAGCTTGTTTCGGTAAATTCCGTAAACATGACAGTACTGCCCTAAATATTTTAAACATGATGAATGTGTTTCTTTCCCTGTGCAGTGTGCAATTATGTAATACAAAGTTGAGTTTCTCGTATGATTTTGCTGTGCCAATCTTGTTTCGCTCAATTCCGTGCGCATGACAATACTGCCCCAAATGTTTTTAAATTGCTAAATGTGCTTCCTACCTTGTGCAGCGTGCGTTTGTGTGACACAATGTTGCGTTGTACATTGGATTTTACAGTGCCAAAACTGTTTTGCGCAATTACGTACAAAAGACAGTACTGCCCCAAATGTTTTTTTAAAGTTGAATGTGTTTCCTTCCCTGTGCAGTGTCCAATTATACAATGGAAAGTTGAGTTTTGCATATGACTTTACTGCGCCAAACTTATTTTGCGCAATTCCGTACACATGACAGTACTGCCCTAAATGTTTTCAAGTTGATGAATGTGTTTTCTTTCTGTGCAGTGAGCAATTATGCAATGCAATGTTGAGTTTCTGATATCATTTTACTGCGCCAAGCTTGTTTCGGTAAATTCCGTAAACATGACAGTACTGCCCTAAATATTTTAAACATGATGAATGTGTTTCTTTCCCTGTGCAGTGTGCAATTATGTAATACAAAGTTGAGTTTCTCGTATGATTTTGCTGTGCCAAACTTGTTTCGCTCAATTCCGTGCGCATGACAATACTGCCCCAAATGTTTTTAAATTGCTAAATGTGCTTCCTACCTTGTGCAGCGTGCGTTTATGTGACACAATGTTGCGTTGTACATTGGATTTTACAGTGCCAAAACTGTTTTGCGCAATTACGTACAAAAGACAGTACTGCCCCAAATGTTTTTTTAAAGTTGAATGTGTTTCCTTCCCTGTGCAGTGTCCAATTATACAATGGAAAGTTGAGTTTTGCATATGACTTTACTGCGCCAAACTTATTTTGCGCAATTCCGTACACATGACAGTACTGCCCTAAATGTTTTCAAGTTGATGAATGTGTTTTCTTTCTGTGCAGTGAGCAATTATGCAATGCAATGTTGAGTTTCTGATATCATTTTACTGCGCCAAGCTTGTTTCGCTAAATTCCGTAAACATGACAGTACTGCCCTAAATATTGTAAACATGATGAATGTGTTTCTTTCCCTGTGCAGTGTGCAATTATGTAATACAAAGTTGAGTTTCTCGTATGATTTTGCTGCGCCAAACTTGTTTCGCTCAATTCCGTGCGCATGACAATACTGCCCCAAATGTTTTTAAATTGCTAAATGTGCTTCCTACCTTGTGCAGCGTGCGTTTGTGTGACACAATGTTGCGTTGTACATTGGATTTTACAGTGCCAAAACTGTTTTGCGCAATTACGTACAAAAGACAGTACTGCCCCAAATGTTTTTTTTAAAGTTGAATGTGTTTCCTTCCCTGTGCAGTGTCCAATTATACAATGGAAAGTTGAGTTTTGCATATGACTTTACTGCGCCAAACTTATTTTGCGCAATTCCATACACATGACAGTACTGCCCTAAATGTTTTCAAGTTGATGAATGTGTTTTCTTTCTGTGCAGTGAGCAATTATGCAATGCAAAGTTGAGTTTCTGATATCATTTTACTGCGCCAAGCTTGTTTCGCTAAATTCCGTAAACATGACAGTACTGCTCTAAATATTTTAAACATGATGAATGTGTTTCTTTCCCTGTGCAGTGTGCAATTATGTAATACAAAGTTGAGTTTCTCGTATGATTTTGCTGCGCCAAACTTGTTTCGCTCAATTCCGTGCGCATGACAATACTGCCCCAAATGTTTTTAAATTGCTAAATGTGCTTCCTACCTTGTGCAGCGTGCGTTTGTGTGACACAATGTTGCGTTGTACATTGGATTTTACAGTGCCAAAACTGTTTTGCGCAATTACATACAAAAGACAGTACTGCCCCAAATGTTTTTTTAAAGTTGAATGTGTTTCCTTCCCTGTGCAGTGTCCAATTATACAATGGAAAGTTGAGTTTTGCATATGACTTTACTGCGCCAAACTTATTTTGCGCAATTCCGTACACATGACAGTACTGCCCTAAATGTTTTCAAGTTGATGAATGTGTTTTCTTTCTGTGCAGTGAGCAATTATGCAATGCAAAGTTGAGTTTCTCATATCATTTTACTGCGCCAAGCTTGTTTCGGTAAATTCCGTAAACATGACAGTACTGCCCTAAATATTTTAAACATGATGAATGTGTTTCTTTCCCTGTGCAGTGTGCAATTATGTAATACAAAGTTGAGTTTCTCGTATGATTTTGCTGCGCCAAACTTGTTTCGCTCAATTCCGTGCGCATGACAATACTGCCCCAAATGTTTTTAAATTGCTAAATGTGCTTCCTACCTTGTGCAGCGTGCGTTTGTGTGACACAATGTTGCGTTGTACATTGGATTTTACAGTGCCAAAACTGTTTTGCGCAATTACGTACAAAAGACAGTACTGCCCCAAATGTTTTTTTTAAAGTTGAATGTGTTTCCTTCCCTGTGCAGTGTCCAATTATACAATGGAAAGTTGAGTTTTGCATATGACTTTACTGCGCCAAACTTATTTTGCGCAATTCCGTACACATGACAGTACTGCCCTAAATGTTTTCAAGTTGATGAATGTGTTTTCTTTCTGTGCAGTGAGCAATTATGCAATGCAAAGTTGAGTTTCTGATATCATTTTACTGCGCCAAGCTTGTTTCGCTAAATTCCGTAAACATGACAGTACTGCCCTAAATATTTTAAACATGATGAATGTGTTTCTTTCCCTGTGCAGTGTGCAATTATGTAATACAAAGTTGAGTTTCTCGTATGATTTTGCTGTGCCAAACTTGTTTCGCTCAATTCCGTGCGCATGACAATACTGCCCCAAATGTTTTTAAATTGCTAAATGTGCTTCCTACCTTGTGCAGCGTGCGTTTGTGTGACACAATGTTGCGTTGTACATTGGATTTTACAGTGCCAAAACTGTTTTGCGCAATTACGTACAAAAGACAGTACTGCCCCAAATGTTTTTTTAAAGTTGAATGTGTTTCCTTCCCTGTGCAGTGTCCAATTATACAATGGAAAGTTGAGTTTTGCATATGACTTTACTGCGCCAAACTTATTTTGCGCAATTCCGTACACATGACAGTACTGCCCTAAATGTTTTCAAGTTGATGAATGTGTTTTCTTTCTGTGCAGTGAGCAATTATGCAATGCAAAGTTGAGTTTCTGATATAATTTTACTGCGCCAAGCTTGTTTCGCTAAATTCCGTAAACATGACAGTACTGCCCTAAATATTTTAAACATGATGAATGTGTTTCTTTCCCTGTGCAGTGTGCAATTATGTAATACAAAGTTGAGTTTCTCGTATGATTTTGCTGCGCCAAACTTGTTTCGCTCAATTCCGTGCGCATGACAATACTGCCCCAAATGTTTTTAAATTGCTAAATGTGCTTCCTACCTTGTGCAGCGTGCGTTTGTGTGACACAATGTTGCGTTGTACATTGGATTTTACAGTGCCAAAACTGTTTTGCGCAATTACGTACAAAAGACAGTACTGCCCCAAATGTTTTTTTAAAGTTGAATGTGTTTCCTTCCCTGTGCAGTGTCCAATTATACAATGGAAAGTTGAGTTTTGCATATGACTTTACTGCGCCAAACTTATTTTGCGCAATTCCGTACACATGACAGTACTGCCCTAAATGTTTTCAAGTTGATGAATGTGTTTTCTTTCTGTGCAGTGAGCAATTATGCAATGCAATGTTGAGTTTCTGATATCATTTTACTGCGCCAAGCTTGTTTCGGTAAATTCCGTAAACATGACAGTACTGCCCTAAATATTTTAAACATGATGAATGTGTTTCTTTCCCTGTGCAGTGTGCAATTATGTAATACAAAGTTGAGTTTCTCGTATGATTTTGCTGTGCCAATCTTGTTTCGCTCAATTCCGTGCGCATGACAATACTGCCCCAAATGTTTTTAAATTGCTAAATGTGCTTCCTACCTTGTGCAGCGTGCGTTTGTGTGACACAATGTTGCGTTGTACATTGGATTTTACAGTGCCAAAACTGTTTTGCGCAATTACGTACAAAAGACAGTACTGCCCCAAATGTTTTTTTAAAGTTGAATGTGTTTCCTTCCCTGTGCAGTGTCCAATTATACAATGGAAAGTTGAGTTTTGCATATGACTTTACTGCGCCAAACTTATTTTGCGCAATTCCGTACACATGACAGTACTGCCCTAAATGTTTTCAAGTTGATGAATGTGTTTTCTTTCTGTGCAGTGAGCAATTATGCAATGCAATGTTGAGTTTCTGATATCATTTTACTGCGCCAAGCTTGTTTCGGTAAATTCCGTAAACATGACAGTACTGCCCTAAATATTTTAAACATGATGAATGTGTTTCTTTCCCTGTGCAGTGTGCAATTATGTAATACAAAGTTGAGTTTCTCGTATGATTTTGCTGCGCCAAACTTGTTTCGCTCAATTCCGTGCGCATGACAATACTGCCCCAAATGTTTTTAAATTGCTAAATGTGCTTCCTACCTTGTGCAGCGTGCGTTTGTGTGACACAATGTTGCGTTGTACATTGGATTTTACAGTGCCAAAACTGTTTTGCGCAATTACGTACAAAAGACAGTACTGCCCCAAATGTTTTTTTAAAGTTGAATGTGTTTCCTTCCCTGTGCAGTGTCCAATTATACAATGGAAAGTTGAGTTTTGCATATGACTTTACTGCGCCAAACTTATTTTGCGCAATTCCGTACACATGACAGTACTGCCCTAAATGTTTTCAAGTTGATGAATGTGTTTTCTTTCTGTGCAGTGAGCAATTATGCAATGCAATGTTGAGTTTCTGATATCATTTTACTGCGCCAAGCTTGTTTCGCTAAATTCCGTAAACATGACAGTACTGCCCTAAATATTTTAAACATGATGAATGTGTTTCTTTCCCTGTGCAGTGTGCAATTATGTAATACAAAGTTGAGTTTCTCGTATGATTTTGCTGCGCCAAACTTGTTTCGCTCAATTCCGTGCGCATGACAATACTGCCCCAAATGTTTTTAAATTGCTAAATGTGCTTCCTACCTTGTGCAGCGTGCGTTTGTGTGACACAATGTTGCGTTGTACATTGGATTTTACAGTGCCAAAACTGTTTTGCGCAATTACGTACAAAAGACAGTACTGCCCCAAATGTTTTTTTAAAGTTGAATGTGTTTCCTTCCCTGTGCAGTGTCCAATTATACAATGGAAAGTTGAGTTTTGCATATGACTTTACTGCGCCAAACTTATTTTGCGCAAGTCCATACACATGACAGTACTGCCCTAAATGTTTTCAAGTTGATGAATGTGTTTTCTTTCTGTGCAGTGAGCAATTATGCAATGCAAAGTTGAGTTTCTGATATCATTTTACTGCGCCAAGCTTGTTTCGCTAAATTCCGTAAACATGACAGTACTGCTCTAAATATTTTAAACATGATGAATGTGTTTCTTTCCCTGTGCAGTGTGCAATTATGTAATACAAAGTTGAGTTTCTCGTATGATTTTGCTGCGCCAAACTTGTTTCGCTCAATTCCGTGCGCATGACAATACTGCCCCAAATGTTTTTAAATTGCTAAATGTGCTTCCTACCTTGTGCAGCGTGCGTTTGTGTGACACAATGTTGCGTTGTACATTGGATTTTACAGTGCCAAAACTGTTTTGCGCAATTACATACAAAAGACAGTACTGCCCCAAATGTTTTTTTAAAGTTGAATGTGTTTCCTTCCCTGTGCAGTGTCCAATTATACAATGGAAAGTTGAGTTTTGCATATGACTTTACTGCGCCAAACTTATTTTGCGCAATTCCGTACACATGACAGTACTGCCCTAAATGTTTTCAAGTTGATGAATGTGTTTTCTTTCTGTGCAGTGAGCAATTATGCAATGCAAAGTTGAGTTTCTCATATCATTTTACTGCGCCAAGCTTGTTTCGGTAAATTCCGTAAACATGACAGTACTGCCCTAAATATTTTAAACATGATGAATGTGTTTCTTTCCCTGTGCAGTGTGCAATTATGTAATACAAAGTTGAGTTTCTCGTATGATTTTGCTGCGCCAAACTTGTTTCGCTCAATTCCGTGCGCATGACAATACTGCCCCAAATGTTTTTAAATTGCTAAATGTGCTTCCTACCTTGTGCAGCGTGCGTTTGTGTGACACAATGTTGCGTTGTACATTGGATTTTACAGTGCCAAAACTGTTTTGCGCAATTACGTACAAAAGACAGTACTGCCCCAAATGTTTTTTTTAAAGTTGAATGTGTTTCCTTCCCTGTGCAGTGTCCAATTATACAATGGAAAGTTGAGTTTTGCATATGACTTTACTGCGCCAAACTTATTTTGCGCAATTCCGTACACATGACAGTACTGCCCTAAATGTTTTCAAGTTGATGAATGTGTTTTCTTTCTGTGCAGTGAGCAATTATGCAATGCAAAGTTGAGTTTCTGATATCATTTTACTGCGCCAAGCTTGTTTCGCTAAATTCCGTAAACATGACAGTACTGCCCTAAATATTTTAAACATGATGAATGTGTTTCTTTCCCTGTGCAGTGTGCAATTATGTAATACAAAGTTGAGTTTCTCGTATGATTTTGCTGTGCCAAACTTGTTTCGCTCAATTCCGTGCGCATGACAATACTGCCCCAAATGTTTTTAAATTGCTAAATGTGCTTCCTACCTTGTGCAGCGTGCGTTTGTGTGACACAATGTTGCGTTGTACATTGGATTTTACAGTGCCAAAACTGTTTTGCGCAATTACGTACAAAAGACAGTACTGCCCCAAATGTTTTTTTAAAGTTGAATGTGTTTCCTTCCCTGTGCAGTGTCCAATTATACAATGGAAAGTTGAGTTTTGCATATGACTTTACTGCGCCAAACTTATTTTGCGCAATTCCGTACACATGACAGTACTGCCCTAAATGTTTTCAAGTTGATGAATGTGTTTTCTTTCTGTGCAGTGAGCAATTATGCAATGCAAAGTTGAGTTTCTGATATAATTTTACTGCGCCAAGCTTGTTTCGCTAAATTCCGTAAACATGACAGTACTGCCCTAAATATTTTAAACATGATGAATGTGTTTCTTTCCCTGTGCAGTGTGCAATTATGTAATACAAAGTTGAGTTTCTCGTATGATTTTGCTGCGCCAAACTTGTTTCGCTCAATTCCGTGCGCATGACAATACTGCCCCAAATGTTTTTAAATTGCTAAATGTGCTTCCTACCTTGTGCAGCGTGCGTTTGTGTGACACAATGTTGCGTTGTACATTGGATTTTACAGTGCCAAAACTGTTTTGCGCAATTACGTACAAAAGACAGTACTGCCCCAAATGTTTTTTTAAAGTTGAATGTGTTTCCTTCCCTGTGCAGTGTCCAATTATACAATGGAAAGTTGAGTTTTGCATATGACTTTACTGCGCCAAACTTATTTTGCGCAATTCCGTACACATGACAGTACTGCCCTAAATGTTTTCAAGTTGATGAATGTGTTTTCTTTCTGTGCAGTGAGCAATTATGCAATGCAATGTTGAGTTTCTGATATCATTTTACTGCGCCAAGCTTGTTTCGGTAAATTCCGTAAACATGACAGTACTGCCCTAAATATTTTAAACATGATGAATGTGTTTCTTTCCCTGTGCAGTGTGCAATTATGTAATACAAAGTTGAGTTTCTCGTATGATTTTGCTGTGCCAATCTTGTTTCGCTCAATTCCGTGCGCATGACAATACTGCCCCAAATGTTTTTAAATTGCTAAATGTGCTTCCTACCTTGTGCAGCGTGCGTTTGTGTGACACAATGTTGCGTTGTACATTGGATTTTACAGTGCCAAAACTGTTTTGCGCAATTACGTACAAAAGACAGTACTGCCCCAAATGTTTTTTTAAAGTTGAATGTGTTTCCTTCCCTGTGCAGTGTCCAATTATACAATGGAAAGTTGAGTTTTGCATATGACTTTACTGCGCCAAACTTATTTTGCGCAATTCCGTACACATGACAGTACTGCCCTAAATGTTTTCAAGTTGATGAATGTGTTTTCTTTCTGTGCAGTGAGCAATTATGCAATGCAATGTTGAGTTTCTGATATCATTTTACTGCGCCAAGCTTGTTTCGGTAAATTCCGTAAACATGACAGTACTGCCCTAAATATTTTAAACATGATGAATGTGTTTCTTTCCCTGTGCAGTGTGCAATTATGTAATACAAAGTTGAGTTTCTCGTATGATTTTGCTGCGCCAAACTTGTTTCGCTCAATTCCGTGCGCATGACAATACTGCCCCAAATGTTTTTAAATTGCTAAATGTGCTTCCTACCTTGTGCAGCGTGCGTTTGTGTGACACAATGTTGCGTTGTACATTGGATTTTACAGTGCCAAAACTGTTTTGCGCAATTACGTACAAAAGACAGTACTGCCCCAAATGTTTTTTTAAAGTTGAATGTGTTTCCTTCCCTGTGCAGTGTCCAATTATACAATGGAAAGTTGAGTTTTGCATATGACTTTACTGCGCCAAACTTATTTTGCGCAATTCCGTACACATGACAGTACTGCCCTAAATGTTTTCAAGTTGATGAATGTGTTTTCTTTCTGTGCAGTGAGCAATTATGCAATGCAATGTTGAGTTTCTGATATCATTTTACTGCGCCAAGCTTGTTTCGCTAAATTCCGTAAACATGACAGTACTGCCCTAAATATTTTAAACATGATGAATGTGTTTCTTTCCCTGTGCAGTGTGCAATTATGTAATACAAAGTTGAGTTTCTCGTATGATTTTGCTGCGCCAAACTTGTTTCGCTCAATTCCGTGCGCATGACAATACTGCCCCAAATGTTTTTAAATTGCTAAATGTGCTTCCTACCTTGTGCAGCGTGCGTTTGTGTGACACAATGTTGCGTTGTACATTGGATTTTACAGTGCCAAAACTGTTTTGCGCAATTACGTACAAAAGACAGTACTGCCCCAAATGTTTTTTTAAAGTTGAATGTGTTTCCTTCCCTGTGCAGTGTCCAATTATACAATGGAAAGTTGAGTTTTGCATATGACTTTACTGCGCCAAACTTATTTTGCGCAATTCCGTACACATGACAGTACTGCCCTAAATGTTTTCAAGTTGATGAATGTGTTTTCTTTCTGTGCAGTGAGCAATTATGCAATGCAAAGTTGAGTTTCTGATATCATTTTACTGCGCCAAGCTTGTTTCGCTAAATTCCGTAAACATGACAGTACTGCCCTAAATATTTTAAACATGATGAATGTGTTTCTTTCCCTGTGCAGTGTGCAATTATGTAATACAAAGTTGAGTTTCTCGTATGATTTTGCTGCGCCAAACTTGTTTCGCTCAATTCCGTGCGCATGACAATACTGCCCCAAATGTTTTTAAATTGCTAAATGTGCTTCCTACCTTGTGCAGCGTGCGTTTGTGTGACACAATGTTGCGTTGTACATTGGATTTTACAGTGCCAAAACTGTTTTGCGCAATTACGTACAAAAGACAGTACTGCCCCAAATGTTTTTTTAAAGTTGAATGTGTTTCCTTCCCTGTGCAGTGTCCAATTACACAATGGAAAGTTGAGTTTTGCATATGACTTTACTGCGCCAAACTTATTTTGCGCAATTCCGTACACATGACAGTACTGCCCTAAATGTTTTCAAGTTGATGAATGTGTTTTCTTTCTGTGCAGTGAGCAATTATGCAATGCAAAGTTGAGTTTCTGATATCATTTTACTGCGCCAAGCTTGTTTCGCTAAATTCCGTAAACATGACAGTACTGCCCTAAATATTTTAAACATGATGAATGTGTTTCTTTCCCTGTGCAGTGTGCAATTATGTAATACAAAGTTGAGTTTCTCGTATGATTTTGCTGCGCCAAACTTGTTTCGCTCAATTCCGTGCGCATGACAATACTGCCCCAAATGTTTTTAAATTGCTAAATGTGCTTCCTACCTTGTGCAGCGTGCGTTTGTGTGACACAATGTTGCGTTGTACATTGGATTTTACAGTGCCAAAACTGTTTTGCGCAATTACGTACAAAAGACAGTACTGCCCCAAATGTTTTTTTAAAGTTGAATGTGTTTCCTTCCCTGTGCAGTGTCCAATTATACAATGGAAAGTTGAGTTTTGCATATGACTTTACTGCGCCAAACTTATTTTGCGCAATTCCGTACACATGACAGTACTGCCCTAAATGTTTTCAAGTTGATGAATGTGTTTTCTTTCTGTGCAGTGAGCAATTATGCAATGCAATGTTGAGTTTCTGATATCATTTTACTGCGCCAAGCTTGTTTCGCTAAATTCCGTAAACATGACAGTACTGCCCTAAATATTTTAAACATGATGAATGTGTTTCTTTCCCTGTGCAGTGTGCAATTATGTAATACAAAGTTGAGTTTCTCGTATGATTTTGCTGCGCCAAACTTGTTTCGCTCAATTCCGTGCGCATGACAATACTGCCCCAAATGTTTTTAAATTGCTAAATGTGCTTCCTATCTTGTGCAGCGTGCGTTTGTGTGACACAATGTTGCGTTGTACATTGGATTTTACAGTGCCAAAACTGTTTTGCGCAATTACGTACAAAAGACAGTACTGCCCCAAATGTTTTTTTTAAAGTTGAATGTGTTTCCTTCCCTGTGCAGTGTCCAATTATACAATGGAAAGTTGAGTTTTGCATATGACTTTACTGCGCCAAACTTATTTTGCACAATTCCGTACACATGACAGTACTGCCCTAAATGTTTTCAAGTTGATGAATGTGTTTTCTTTCTGTGCAGTGAGCAATTATGCAATGCAAAGTTGAGTTTCTGATATCATTTTACTGCGCCAAGCTTGTTTCGCTAAATTCCGTAAACATGACAGTACTGCCCTAAATATTTTAAACATGATGAATGTGTTTCTTTCCCTGTGCAGTGTGCAATTATGTAATACAAAGTTGAGTTTCTCGTATGATTTTGCTGCGCCAAACTTGTTTCGCTCAATTCCGTGCGCATGACAATACTGCCCCAAATGTTTTTAAATTGCTAAATGTGCTTCCTACCTTGTGCAGCGTGCGTTTGTGTGACACAATGTTGCGTTGTACATTGGATATTACAGTGCCAAAACTGTTTTGCGCAATTACGTACAAAAGACAGTACTGCCCCAAATGTTTTTTTAAAGTTGAATGTGTTTCCTTCCCTGTGCAGTGTCCAATTATACAATGGAAAGTTGAGTTTTGCATATGACTTTACTGCGCCAAACTTATTTTGCGCAATTCCGTACACATGACAGTACTGCCCTAAATGTTTTCAAGTTGATGAATGTGTTTTCTTTCTGTGCAGTGAGCAATTATGCAATGCAAAGTTGAGTTTCTGATATCATTTTACTGCGCCAAGCTTGTTTCGCTAAATTCCGTAAACATGACAGTACTGCCCTAAATATTTTAAACATGATGAATGTGTTTCTTTCCCTGTGCAGTGTGCAATTATGTAATACAAAGTTGAGTTTCTCGTATGATTTTGCTGCGCCAAACTTGTTTCGCTCAATTCCGTGCGCATGACAATACTGCCCCAAATGTTTTTAAATTGCTAAATGTGCTTCCTACCTTGTGCAGCGTGCGTTTGTGTGACACAATGTTGCGTTGTACATTGGATTTTACAGTGCCAAAACTGTTTTGCGCAATTACGTACAAAAGACAGTACTGCCCCAAATGTTTTTTTAAAGTTGAATGTGTTTCCTTCCCTGTGCAGTGTCCAATTACACAATGGAAAGTTGAGTTTTGCATATGACTTTACTGCGCCAAACTTATTTTGCGCAATTCCGTACACATGACAGTACTGCCCTAAATGTTTTCAAGTTGATGAATGTGTTTTCTTTCTGTGCAGTGAGCAATTATGCAATGCAAAGTTGAGTTTCTGATATCATTTTACTGCGCCAAGCTTGTTTCGCTAAATTCCGTAAACATGACAGTACTGCCCTAAATATTTTAAACATGATGAATGTGTTTCTTTCCCTGTGCAGTGTGCAATTATGTAATACAAAGTTGAGTTTCTCGTATGATTTTGCTGCGCCAAACTTGTTTCGCTCAATTCCGTGCGCATGACAATACTGCCCCAAATGTTTTTAAATTGCTAAATGTGCTTCCTACCTTGTGCAGCGTGCGTTTGTGTGACACAATGTTGCGTTGTACATTGGATTTTACAGTGCCAAAACTGTTTTGCGCAATTACGTACAAAAGACAGTACTGCCCCAAATGTTTTTTTAAAGTTGAATGTGTTTCCTTCCCTGTGCAGTGTCCAATTATACAATGGAAAGTTGAGTTTTGCATATGACTTTACTGCGCCAAACTTATTTTGCGCAATTCCGTACACATTACAGTACTGCCCTAAATGTTTTCAAGTTGATGAATGTGTTTTCTTTCTGTGCAGTGAGCAATTATGCAATGCAAAGTTGAGTTTCTGATATCATTTTACTGCGCCAAGCTTGTTTCGCTAAATTCCGTAAACATGACAGTACTGCCCTAAATATTTTAAACATGATGAATGTGTTTCTTTCCCTGTGCAGTGTGCAATTATGTAATACAAAGTTGAGTTTCTCGTATGATTTTGCTGCGCCAAACTTGTTTCGCTCAATTCCGTGCGCATGACAATACTGCCCCAAATGTTTTTAAATTGCTAAATGTGCTTCCTACCTTGTGCAGCATGCGTTTATGTGACACAATGTTGCGTTGTACATTGGATTTTACAGTGCCAAAACTGTTTTGCGCAATTACGTACAAAAGACAGTACTGCCCCAAATGTTTTTTTAAAGTTGAATGTGTTTCCTTCCCTGTGCAGTGTCCAATTATACAATGGAAAGTTGAGTTTTGCATATGACTTTACTGCGCCAAACTTATTTTGCGCAATTCCGTACACATGACAGTACTGCCCTAAATGTTTTCAAGTTGATGAATGTGTTTTCTTTCTGTGCAGTGAGCAATTATGCAATGCAAAGTTGAGTTTCTGATATCATTTTACTGCGCCAAGCTTGTTTCGCTAAATTCCGTAAACATGACAGTACTGCCCTAAATATTGTAAACATGATGAATGTGTTTCTTTCCCTGTGCAGTGTGCAATTATGTAATACAAAGTTGAGTTTCTCGTATGATTTTGCTGCGCCAAACTTGTTTCGCTCAATTCCGTGCGCATGACAATACTGCCCCAAATGTTTTTAAATTGCTAAATGTGCTTCCTACCTTGTGCAGCGTGCGTTTGTGTGACACAATGTTGCGTTGTACATTGGATTTTACAGTGCCAAAACTGTTTTGCGCAATTACGTACAAAAGACAGTACTGCCCCAAATGTTTTTTTAAAGTTGAATGTGTTTCCTTCCCTGTGCAGTGTCCAATTATACAATGGAAAGTTGAGTTTTGCATATGACTTTACTGCGTCAAACTTATTTTGCGCAATTCCGTACACATGACAGTACTGCCCTAAATGTTTTCAAGTTGATGAATGTGTTTTCTTTCTGTGCAGTGAGCAATTATGCAATGCAAAGTTGAGTTTCTGATATCATTTTACTGCGCCAAGCTTGTTTCGGTAAATTCCGTAAACATGACAGTACTGCCCTAAATATTTTAAACATGATGAATGTGTTTCTTTCCCTGTGCAGTGTGCAATTATGTAATACAAAGTTGAGTTTCTCGTATGATTTTGCTGCGCCAAACTTGTTTCGCTCAATTCCATGCGCATGACAATACTGCCCCAAATGTTTTTAAATTGCTAAATGTGCTTCCTACCTTGTGCAGCGTGCGTTTGTGTGACACATTGTTGCGTTGTACATTGGATTTTACAGTGCCAAAACTGTTTTGCGCAATTACGTACAAAAGACAGTACTGCCCCAAATGTTTTTTTAAAGTTGAATGTGTTTCCTTCCCTGTGCAGTGTCCAATTATACAATGGAAAGTTGAGTTTTGCATATGACTTTACTGCGCCAAACTTATTTTGCGCAATTCTGTACACATGACAGTACTGCCCTAAATGTTTTCAAGTTGATGAATGTGTTTTCTTTCTGTGCAGTGAGCAATTATGCAATGCAAAGTTGAGTTTCTGATATCATTTTACTGCGCCAAGCTTGTTTCACTAAATTCCGTAAACATGACAGTACTGCCCTAAATATTGTAAACATGATGAATGTGTTTCTTTCCCTGTGCAGTGTGCAATTATGTAATACAAAGTTGAGTTTCTCGTATGATTTTGCTGCGCCAAACTTGTTTCGCTCAATTCCGTGCGCATGACAATACTGTCCCAAATGTTTTTAAATTGCTAAATGTGCTTCCTACCTTGTGCAGCGTGCGTTTGTGTGACACAATGTTGCGTTGTACATTGGATTTTACAGTGCCAAAACTGTTTTGCGCAATTACGTACAAAAGACAGTACTGCCCCAAATGTTTTTTTTAAAGTTGAATGTGTTTCCTTCCCTGTGCAGTGTCCAATTATACAATGGAAAGTTGAGTTTTGCATATGACTTTACTGCGCCAAACTTATTTTGCGCAATTCCGTACACATGACAGTACTGCCCTAAATGTTTTCAAGTTGATGAATGTGTTTTCTTTCTGTGCAGTGAGCAATTATGCAATACAAAGTTGAGTTTCTGATATCATTTTACTGCGCCAAGCTTGTTTCGCTAAATTCCGTAAACATGACAGTACTGCCCTAAATATTGTAAACATGATGAATGTGTTTCTTTCCCTGTGCAGTGTGCAATTATGTAATACAAAGTTGAGTTTCTCGTATGATTTTGCTGCGCCAAACTTGTTTCGCTCAATTCTGTGCGCATGACAATACTGCCCCAAATGTTTTTAAATTGCTAAATGTGCTTCCTACCTTGTGCAGCGTGCGTTTGTGTGACACAATGTTGCGTTGTACATTGGATTTTACAGTGCCAAAACTGTTTTGCGCAATTACGTACAAAAGACAGTACTGCCCCAAATGTTTTTTTTAAAGTTGAATGTGTTTCCTTCCCTGTGCAGTGTCCAATTATACAATGGAAAGTTGAGTTTTGCATATGACTTTACTGCGCCAAACTTATTTTGCGCAATTCCGTACACATGACAGTACTGCCCTAAATGTTTTCAAGTTGATGAATGTGTTTTCTTTCTGTGCAGTGAGCAATTATGCAATGCAAAGTTGAGTTTCTGATATCATTTTACTGCGCCAAGCTTGTTTCGCTAAATTCCGTAAACATGACAGTACTGCCCTAAATATTTTAAACATGATGAATGTGTTTCTTTCCCTGTGCAGTGTGCAATTATGTAATACAAAGTTGAGTTTCTCGTATGATTTTGCTGCGCCAAACTTGTTTCGCTCAATTCCGTGCGCATGACAATACTGCCCCAAATGTTTTTAAATTGCTAAATGTGCTTCCTACCTTGTGCAGCGTGCGTTTGTGTGACACAATGTTGCGTTGTACATTGGATTTTACAGTGCCAAAACTGTTTTGCGCAATTACGTACAAAAGACAGTACTGCCCCAAATGTTTTTTTAAAGTTGAATGTGTTTCCTTCCCTGTGCAGTGTCCAATTATACAATGGAAAGTTGAGTTTTGCATATGACTTTACTGCGCCAAACTTATTTTGCGCAATTCCGTACACATGACAGTACTGCCCTAAATGTTTTCAAGTTGATGAATGTGTTTTCTTTCTGTGCAGTGAGCAATTATGCAATGCAAAGTTGAGTTTCTGATATCATTTTACTGCGCCAAGCTTGTTTCGCTAAATTCCGTAAACATGACAGTACTGCCCTAAATATTTTAAACATGATGAATGTGTTTCTTTCCCTGTGCAGTGTGCAAATATGTAATACAAAGTTGAGTTTCTCGTATGATTTTGCTGCGCCAAACTTGTTTCGCTCAATTCCGTGCGCATGACAATACTGCCCCAAATGTTTTTAAATTGCTAAATGTGCTTCCTACCTTGTGCAGCGTGCGTTTGTGTGACACAATGTTGCGTTGTACATTGGATTTTACAGTGCCAAAACTGTTTTGCGCAATTACGTACAAAAGACAGTACTGCCCCAAATGTTTTTTTTAAAGTTGAATGTGTTTCCTTCCCTGTGCAGTGTCCAATTATACAATGGAAAGTTGAGTTTTGCATATGACTTTACTGCGCCAAACTTATTTTGCGCAATTCCGTACACATGACAGTACTGCCCTAAATGTTTTCAAGTTGATGAATGTGTTTTCTTTCTGTGCAGTGAGCAATTATGCAATGCAAAGTTGAGTTTCTGATATCATTTTACTGCGCCAAGCTTGTTTCGCTAAATTCCGTAAACATGACAGTACTGCCCTAAATATTTTAAACATGATGAATGTGTTTCTTTCCCTGTGCAGTGTGCAATTATGTAATACAAAGTTGAGTTTCTCGTATGATTTTGCTGCGCCAAACTTGTTTCGCTCAATTCCGTGCGCATGACAATACTGCCCCAAATGTTTTTAAATTGCTAAATGTGCTTCCTACCTTGTGCAGCGTGCGTTTGTGTGACACAATGTTGCGTTGTACATTGGATTTTACAGTGCCAAAACTGTTTTGCGCAATTACGTACAAAAGACAGTACTGCCCCAAATGTTTTTTTTAAAGTTGAATGTGTTTCCTTCCCTGTGCAGTGTCCAATTATACAATGGAAAGTTGAGTTTTGCATATGACTTTACTGCGCCAAACTTATTTTGCGCAATTCCGTACACATGACAGTACTGCCCTAAATGTTTTCAAGTTGATGAATGTGTTTTCTTTCTGTGCAGTGAGCAATTATGCAATGCAAAGTTGAGTTTCTGATATCATTTTACTGCGCCAAGCTTGTTTCGCTAAATTCCGTAAACATGACAGTACTGCCCTAAATATTTTAAACATGATGAATGTGTTTCTTTCCCTGTGCAGTGTGCAATTATGTAATACAAAGTTGAGTTTCTCGTATGATTTTGCTGCGCCAAACTTGTTTCGCTCAATTCCGTGCGCATGACAATACTGCCCCAAATGTTTTTAAATTGCTAAATGTGCTTCCTACCTTGTGCAGCGTGCGTTTGTGTGACACAATGTTGCGTTGTACATTGGATTTTACAGTGCCAAAACTGTTTTGCGCAATTACGTACAAAAGACAGTACTGCCCCAAATGTTTTTTTTAAAGTTGAATGTGTTTCCTTCCCTGTGCAGTGTCCAATTATACAATGGAAAGTTGAGTTTTGCATATGACTTTACTGCGCCAAACTTATTTTGCGCAATTCCGTACACATGACAGTACTGCCCTAAATGTTTTCAAGTTGATGAATGTGTTTTCTTTCTGTGCAGTGAGCAATTATGCAATGCAAAGTTGAGTTTCTGATATCATTTTACTGCGCCAAGCTTGTTTCGCTAAATTCCGTAAACATGACAGTACTGCCCTAAATATTTTAAACATGATGAATGTGTTTCTTTCCCTGTGCAGTGTGCAATTATGTAATACAAAGTTGAGTTTCTCGTATGATTTTGCTGCGCCAAACTTGTTTCGCTCAATTCCGTGCGCATGACAATACTGCCCCAAATGTTTTTAAATTGCTAAATGTGCTTCCTACCTTGTGCAGCGTGCGTTTGTGTGACACAATGTTGCGTTGTACATTGGATTTTACAGTGCCAAAACTGTTTTGCGCAATTACGTACAAAATACAGTACTGCCCCAAATGTTTTTTTAAAGTTGAATGTGTTTCCTTCCCTGTGCAGTGTCCAATTATACAATGGAAAGTTAAGTTTTGCATATGACTTTACTGCGCCAAACTTATTTTGCGCAATTCCGTACACATGACAGTACTGCCCTAAATGTTTTCAAGTTGATGAATGTGTTTTCTTTCTGTGCAGTGAGCAATTATGCAATGCAAAGTTGAGTTTCTGATATCATTTTACTGCGCCAAGCTTGTTTCGCTAAATTCCGTAAACATGACAGTACTGCCCTAAATATTTTAAACATGATGAATGTGTTTCTTTCCCTGTGCAGTGTGCAAATATGTAATACAAAGTTGAGTTTCTCGTATGATTTTGCTGCGCCAAACTTGTTTCGCTCAATTCCGTGCGCATGACAATACTGCCCCAAATGTTTTTAAATTGCTAAATGTGCTTCCTACCTTGTGCAGCGTGCGTTTGTGTGACACAATGTTGCGTTGTACATTGGATTTTACAGTGCCAAAACTGTTTTGCGCAATTACGTACAAAAGACAGTACTGCCCCAAATGTTTTTTTAAAGTTGAATGTGTTTCCTTCCCTGTGCAGTGTCCAATTATACAATGGAAAGTTGAGTTTTGCATATGACTTTACTGCGCCAAACTTATTTTGCGCAATTCCGTACACATGACAGTACTGCCCTAAATGTTTTCAAGTTGATGAATGTGTTTTCTTTCTGTGCAGTGAGCAATTATGCAATGCAATGTTGAGTTTCTGATATCATTTTACTGCGCCAAGCTTGTTTCGGTAAATTCCGTAAACATGACAGTACTGCCCTAAATATTTTAAACATGATGAATGTGTTTCTTTCCCTGTGCAGTGTGCAATTATGTAATACAAAGTTGAGTTTCTCGTATGATTTTGCTGCGCCAAACTTGTTTCGCTCAATTCCGTGCGCATGACAATACTGCCCCAAATGTTTTTAAATTGCTAAATGTGCTTCCTACCTTGTGCAGCGTGCGTTTGTGTGACACAATGTTGCGTTGTACATTGGATTTTACAGTGCCAAAACTGTTTTGCGCAATTACGTACAAAAGACAATACTGCCCCAAATGTTTTTTTAAAGTTGAATGTGTTTCCTTCCCTGTGCAGTGTCCAATTATACAATGGAAAGTTGAGTTTTGCATATGACTTTACTGCGCCAAACTTATTTTGCGCAATTCCGTACACATGACAGTAATGCCCTAAATGTTTTCAAGTTGATGAATGTGTTTTCTTTCTGTGCAGTGAGCAATTATGCAATGCAATGTTGAGTTTCTGATATCATTTTACTGCGCCAAGCTTGTTTCGCTAAATTCCGTAAACATGACAGTACTGCCCTAAATATTTTAAACATGATGAATGTGTTTCTTTCCCTGTGCAGTGTGCAATTATGTAATACAAAGTTGAGTTTCTCGTATGATTTTGCTGCGCCAAACTTGTTTCGCTCAATTCCGTGCGCATGACAATACTGCCCCAAATGTTTTTAAATTGCTAAATGTGCTTCCTACCTTGTGCAGCGTGCGTTTGTGTGACACAATGTTGCGTTGTACATTGGATTTTACAGTGCCAAAACTGTTTTGCGCAATTACGTACAAAAGACAGTACTGCCCCAAATGTTTTTTTAAAGTTGAATGTGTTTCCTTCCCTGTGCAGTGTCCAATTATACAATGGAAAGTTGAGTTTTGCATATGACTTTACTGCGCCAAACTTATTTTGCGCAATTCCGTACACATGACAGTACTGCCCTAAATGTTTTCAAGTTGATGAATGTGTTTTCTTTCTGTGCAGTGAGCAATTATGCAATGCAAAGTTGAGTTTCTGATATCATTTTACTGCGCCAAGCTTGTTTCGCTAAATTCCGTAAACATGACAGTACTGCTCTAAATATTGTAAACATGATGAATGTGTTTCTTTCCCTGTGCAGTGTGCAATTATGTAATACAAAGTTGAGTTTCTCGTATGATTTTGCTGCGCCAAACTTGTTTCGCTCAATTCCGTGCGCATGACAATACTGCCCCAAATGTTTTTAAATTGCTAAATGTGCTTCCTACCTTGTGCAGCGTGCGTTTGTGTGACACAATGTTGCGTTGTACATTGGATTTTACAGTGCCAAAACTGTTTTGCGCAATTACGTACAAAAGACAGTACTGCCCCAAATGTTTTTTTTAAAGTTGAATGTGTTTCCTTCCCTGTGCAGTGTCCAATTATACAATGGAAAGTTGAGTTTTGCATATGACTTTACTGCGCCAAACTTATTTTGCGCAATTCCGTACACATGACAGTACTGCCCTAAATGTTTTCAAGTTGATGAATGTGTTTTCTTTCTGTGCAGTGAGCAATTATGCAATGCAAAGTTGAGTTTCTGATATCATTTTACTGCGCCAAGCTTGTTTCGCTAAATTCCGTAAACATGACAGTACTGCCCTAAATATTTTAAACATGATGAATGTGTTTCTTTCCCTGTGCAGTGTGCAATTATGTAATACAAAGTTGAGTTTCTCGTATGATTTTGCTGCGCCAAACTTGTTTCGCTCAATTCCGTGCGCATGACAATACTGCCCCAAATGTTTTTAAATTGCTAAATGTGCTTCCTACCTTGTGCAGCGTGCGTTTGTGTGACACAATGTTGCGTTGTACATTGGATTTTACAGTGCCAAAACTGTTTTGCGCAATTACATACAAAAGACAGTACTGCCCCAAATGTTTTTTTTAAAGTTGAATGTGTTTCCTTCCCTGTGCAGTGTCCAATTATACAATGGAAAGTTGAGTTTTGCATATGACTTTACTGCGCCAAACTTATTTTGCGCAATTCCGTACACATGACAGTACTGCCCTAAATGTTTTCAAGTTGATGAATGTGTTTTCTTTCTGTGCAGTGAGCAATTATGCAATGCAAAGTTGAGTTTCTGATATCATTTTACTGCGCCAAGCTTGTTTCGCTAAATTCCGTAAACATGACAGTACTGCTCTAAATATTGTAAACATGATGAATGTGTTTCTTTCCCTGTGCAGTGTGCAATTATGTAATACAAAGTTGAGTTTCTCGTATGATTTTGCTGCGCCAAACTTGTTTCGCTCAATTCCGTGCGCATGACAATACTGCCCCAAATGTTTTTAAATTGCTAAATGTGCTTCCTACCTTGTGCAGCGTGCGTTTGTGTGACACAATGTTGCGTTGTACATTGGATTTTACAGTGCCAAAACTGTTTTGCGCAATTACGTACAAAAGACAGTACTGCCCCAAATGTTTTTTTTAAAGTTGAATGTGTTTCCTTCCCTGTGCAGTGTCCAATTATACAATGGAAAGTTGAGTTTTGCATATGACTTTACTGCGCCAAACTTATTTTGCGCAATTCCGTACACATGACAGTACTGCCCTAAATGTTTTCAAGTTGATGAATGTGTTTTCTTTCTGTGCAGTGAGCAATTATGCAATGCAAAGTTGAGTTTCTGATATCATTTTACTGCGCCAAGCTTGTTTCGCTAAATTCCGTAAACATGACAGTACTGCCCTAAATATTTTAAACATGATGAATGTGTTTCTTTCCCTGTGCAGTGTGCAATTATGTAATACAAAGTTGAGTTTCTCGTATGATTTTGCTGCGCCAAACTTGTTTCGCTCAATTCCGTGCGCATGACAATACTGCCCCAAATGTTTTTAAATTGCTAAATGTGCTTCCTACCTTGTGCAGCGTGCGTTTGTGTGACACAATGTTGCGTTGTACATTGGATTTTACAGTGCCAAAACTGTTTTGCGCAATTACATACAAAAGACAGTACTGCCCCAAATGTTTTTTTTAAAGTTGAATGTGTTTCCTTCCCTGTGCAGTGTCCAATTATACAATGGAAAGTTGAGTTTTGCATATGACTTTACTGCGCCAAACTTATT
This sequence comes from Dendrobates tinctorius, assembly GCF_039654945.1. Lineage (NCBI taxonomy): Eukaryota > Metazoa > Chordata > Amphibia > Anura > Dendrobatidae > Dendrobates > Dendrobates tinctorius. The sequence goes on along the minus strand of NW_027361704.1, from coordinate 45,064,583 downwards.
TTGCGCAATTCCGTACACATGACAGTACTGCCCTAAATGTTTTCAAGTTGATGAATGTGTTTTCTTTCTGTGCAGTGAGCAATTATGCAATGCAAAGTTGAGTTTCTGATATCATTTTACTGCGCCAAGCTTGTTTCGCTAAATTCCGTAAACATGACAGTACTGCCCTAAATATTTTAAACATGATGAATGTGTTTCTTTCCCTGTGCAGTGTGCAATTATGTAATACAAAGTTGAGTTTCTCGTATGATTTTGCTGCGCCAAACTTGTTTCGCTCAATTCCGTGCGCATGACAATACTGCCCCAAATGTTTTTAAATTGCTAAATGTGCTTCCTACCTTGTGCAGCGTGCGTTTGTGTGACACAATGTTGCGTTGTACATTGGATTTTACAGTGCCAAAACTGTTTTGCGCAATTACGTACAAAAGACAGTACTGCCCCAAATGTTTTTTTAAAGTTGAATGTGTTTCCTTCCCTGTGCAGTGTCCAATTATACAATGGAAAGTTGAGTTTTGCATATGACTTTACTGCGCCAAACTTATTTTGCGCAATTCCGTACACATGACAGTACTGCCCTAAATGTTTTCAAGTTGATGAATGTGTTTTCTTTCTGTGCAGTGAGCAATTATGCAATGCAAAGTTGAGTTTCTGATATCATTTTACTGCGCCAAGCTTGTTTCGCTAAATTCCGTAAACATGACAGTACTGCCCTAAATATTTTAAACATGATGAATGTGTTTCTTTCCCTGTGCAGTGTGCAATTATGTAATACAAAGTTGAGTTTCTCGTATGATTTTGCTGCGCCAAACTTGTTTCGCTCAATTCCGTGCGCATGACAATACTGCCCCAAATGTTTTTAAATTGCTAAATGTGCTTCCTACCTTGTGCAGCGTGCGTTTGTGTGACACAATGTTGCGTTGTACATTGGATTTTACAGTGCCAAAACTGTTTTGCGCAATTACGTACAAAAGACAGTACTGCCCCAAATGTTTTTTTTAAAGTTGAATGTGTTTCCTTCCCTGTGCAGTGTCCAATTATACAATGGAAAGTTGAGTTTTGCATATGACTTTACTGCGCCAAACTTATTTTGCGCAATTCCGTACACATGACAGTACTGCCCTAAATGTTTTCAAGTTGATGAATGTGTTTTCTTTCTGTGCAGTGAGCAATTATGCAATGCAAAGTTGAGTTTCTGATATCATTTTACTGCGCCAAGCTTGTTTCGCTAAATTCCGTAAACATGACAGTACTGCCCTAAATATTTTAAACATGATGAATGTGTTTCTTTCCCTGTGCAGTGTGCAATTATGTAATACAAAGTTGAGTTTCTCGTATGATTTTGCTGCGCCAAACTTGTTTCGCTCAATTCCGTGCGCATGACAATACTGCCCCAAATGTTTTTAAATTGCTAAATGTGCTTCCTACCTTGTGCAGCGTGCGTTTGTGTGACACAATGTTGCGTTGTACATTGGATTTTACAGTGCCAAAACTGTTTTGCGCAATTACGTACAAAAGACAGTACTGCCCCAAATGTTTTTTTAAAGTTGAATGTGTTTCCTTCCCTGTGCAGTGTCCAATTATACAATGGAAAGTTGAGTTTTGCATATGACTTTACTGCGCCAAACTTATTTTGCGCAATTCCGTACACATGACAGTACTGCCCTAAATGTTTTCAAGTTGATGAATGTGTTTTCTTTCTGTGCAGTGAGCAATTATGCAATGCAAAGTTGAGTTTCTGATATCATTTTACTGCGCCAAGCTTGTTTCGCTAAATTCCGTAAACATGACAGTACTGCCCTAAATATTTTAAACATGATGAATGTGTTTCTTTCCCTGTGCAGTGTGCAATTATGTAATACAAAGTTGAGTTTCTCGTATGATTTTGCTGCGCCAAACTTGTTTCGCTCAATTCCGTGCGCATGACAATACTGCCCCAAATGTTTTTAAATTGCTAAATGTGCTTCCTACCTTGTGCAGCGTGCGTTTGTGTGACACAATGTTGCGTTGTACATTGGATTTTACAGTGCCAAAACTGTTTTGCGCAATTACGTACAAAAGACAGTACTGCCCCAAATGTTTTTTTAAAGTTGAATGTGTTTCCTTCCCTGTGCAGTGTCCAATTACACAATGGAAAGTTGAGTTTTGCATATGACTTTACTGCGCCAAACTTATTTTGCGCAATTCCGTACACATGACAGTACTGCCCTAAATGTTTTCAAGTTGATGAATGTGTTTTCTTTCTGTGCAGTGAGCAATTATGCAATGCAAAGTTGAGTTTCTGATATCATTTTACTGCGCCAAGCTTGTTTCGCTAAATTCCGTAAACATGACAGTACTGCCCTAAATATTTTAAACATGATGAATGTGTTTCTTTCCCTGTGCAGTGTGCAATTATGTAATACAAAGTTGAGTTTCTCGTATGATTTTGCTGCGCCAAACTTGTTTCGCTCAATTCCGTGCGCATGACAATACTGCCCCAAATGTTTTTAAATTGCTAAATGTGCTTCCTACCTTGTGCAGCGTGCGTTTGTGTGACACAATGTTGCGTTGTACATTGGATTTTACAGTGCCAAAACTGTTTTGCGCAATTACGTACAAAAGACAGTACTGCCCCAAATGTTTTTTTAAAGTTGAATGTGTTTCCTTCCCTGTGCAGTGTCCAATTATACAATGGAAAGTTGAGTTTTGCATATGACTTTACTGCGCCAAACTTATTTTGCGCAATTCCGTACACATTACAGTACTGCCCTAAATGTTTTCAAGTTGATGAATGTGTTTTCTTTCTGTGCAGTGAGCAATTATGCAATGCAAAGTTGAGTTTCTGATATCATTTTACTGCGCCAAGCTTGTTTCGCTAAATTCCGTAAACATGACAGTACTGCCCTAAATATTTTAAACATGATGAATGTGTTTCTTTCCCTGTGCAGTGTGCAATTATGTAATACAAAGTTGAGTTTCTCGTATGATTTTGCTGCGCCAAACTTGTTTCGCTCAATTCCGTGCGCATGACAATACTGCCCCAAATGTTTTTAAATTGCTAAATGTGCTTCCTACCTTGTGCAGCATGCGTTTATGTGACACAATGTTGCGTTGTACATTGGATTTTACAGTGCCAAAACTGTTTTGCGCAATTACGTACAAAAGACAGTACTGCCCCAAATGTTTTTTTAAAGTTGAATGTGTTTCCTTCCCTGTGCAGTGTCCAATTATACAATGGAAAGTTGAGTTTTGCATATGACTTTACTGCGCCAAACTTATTTTGCGCAATTCCGTACACATGACAGTACTGCCCTAAATGTTTTCAAGTTGATGAATGTGTTTTCTTTCTGTGCAGTGAGCAATTATGCAATGCAAAGTTGAGTTTCTGATATCATTTTACTGCGCCAAGCTTGTTTCGCTAAATTCCGTAAACATGACAGTACTGCCCTAAATATTGTAAACATGATGAATGTGTTTCTTTCCCTGTGCAGTGTGCAATTATGTAATACAAAGTTGAGTTTCTCGTATGATTTTGCTGCGCCAAACTTGTTTCGCTCAATTCCGTGCGCATGACAATACTGCCCCAAATGTTTTTAAATTGCTAAATGTGCTTCCTACCTTGTGCAGCGTGCGTTTGTGTGACACAATGTTGCGTTGTACATTGGATTTTACAGTGCCAAAACTGTTTTGCGCAATTACGTACAAAAGACAGTACTGCCCCAAATGTTTTTTTAAAGTTGAATGTGTTTCCTTCCCTGTGCAGTGTCCAATTATACAATGGAAAGTTGAGTTTTGCATATGACTTTACTGCGTCAAACTTATTTTGCGCAATTCCGTACACATGACAGTACTGCCCTAAATGTTTTCAAGTTGATGAATGTGTTTTCTTTCTGTGCAGTGAGCAATTATGCAATGCAAAGTTGAGTTTCTGATATCATTTTACTGCGCCAAGCTTGTTTCGGTAAATTCCGTAAACATGACAGTACTGCCCTAAATATTTTAAACATGATGAATGTGTTTCTTTCCCTGTGCAGTGTGCAATTATGTAATACAAAGTTGAGTTTCTCGTATGATTTTGCTGCGCCAAACTTGTTTCGCTCAATTCCATGCGCATGACAATACTGCCCCAAATGTTTTTAAATTGCTAAATGTGCTTCCTACCTTGTGCAGCGTGCGTTTGTGTGACACATTGTTGCGTTGTACATTGGATTTTACAGTGCCAAAACTGTTTTGCGCAATTACGTACAAAAGACAGTACTGCCCCAAATGTTTTTTTAAAGTTGAATGTGTTTCCTTCCCTGTGCAGTGTCCAATTATACAATGGAAAGTTGAGTTTTGCATATGACTTTACTGCGCCAAACTTATTTTGCGCAATTCTGTACACATGACAGTACTGCCCTAAATGTTTTCAAGTTGATGAATGTGTTTTCTTTCTGTGCAGTGAGCAATTATGCAATGCAAAGTTGAGTTTCTGATATCATTTTACTGCGCCAAGCTTGTTTCACTAAATTCCGTAAACATGACAGTACTGCCCTAAATATTGTAAACATGATGAATGTGTTTCTTTCCCTGTGCAGTGTGCAATTATGTAATACAAAGTTGAGTTTCTCGTATGATTTTGCTGCGCCAAACTTGTTTCGCTCAATTCCGTGCGCATGACAATACTGCCCCAAATGTTTTTAAATTGCTAAATGTGCTTCCTACCTTGTGCAGCGTGCGTTTGTGTGACACAATGTTGCGTTGTACATTGGATTTTACAGTGCCAAAACTGTTTTGCGCAATTACGTACAAAAGACAGTACTGCCCCAAATGTTTTTTTTAAAGTTGAATGTGTTTCCTTCCCTGTGCAGTGTCCAATTATACAATGGAAAGTTGAGTTTTGCATATGACTTTACTGCGCCAAACTTATTTTGCGCAATTCCGTACACATGACAGTACTGCCCTAAATGTTTTCAAGTTGATGAATGTGTTTTCTTTCTGTGCAGTGAGCAATTATGCAATGCAAAGTTGAGTTTCTGATATCATTTTACTGCGCCAAGCTTGTTTCGCTAAATTCCGTAAACATGACAGTACTGCCCTAAATATTGTAAACATGATGAATGTGTTTCTTTCCCTGTGCAGTGTGCAATTATGTAATACAAAGTTGAGTTTCTCGTATGATTTTGCTGCGCCAAACTTGTTTCGCTCAATTCTGTGCGCATGACAATACTGCCCCAAATGTTTTTAAATTGCTAAATGTGCTTCCTACCTTGTGCAGCGTGCGTTTGTGTGACACAATGTTGCGTTGTACATTGGATTTTACAGTGCCAAAACTGTTTTGCGCAATTACGTACAAAAGACAGTACTGCCCCAAATGTTTTTTTTAAAGTTGAATGTGTTTCCTTCCCTGTGCAGTGTCCAATTATACAATGGAAAGTTGAGTTTTGCATATGACTTTACTGCGCCAAACTTATTTTGCGCAATTCCGTACACATGACAGTACTGCCCTAAATGTTTTCAAGTTGATGAATGTGTTTTCTTCCTGTGCAGTGAGCAATTATGCAATGCAAAGTTGAGTTTCTGATATCATTTTACTGCGCCAAGCTTGTTTCGCTAAATTCCGTAAACATGACAGTACTGCCCTAAATATTTTAAACATGATGAATGTGTTTCTTTCCCTGTGCAGTGTGCAAATATGTAATACAAAGTTGAGTTTCTCGTATGATTTTGCTGCGCCAAACTTGTTTCGCTCAATTCCGTGCGCATGACAATACTGCCCCAAATGTTTTTAAATTGCTAAATGTGCTTCCTACCTTGTGCAGCGTGCGTTTGTGTGACACAATGTTGCGTTGTACATTGGATTTTACAGTGCCAAAACTGTTTTGCGCAATTACGTACAAAAGACAGTACTGCCCCAAATGTTTTTTTTAAAGTTGAATGTGTTTCCTTCCCTGTGCAGTGTCCAATTATACAATGGAAAGTTGAGTTTTGCATATGACTTTACTGCGCCAAACTTATTTTGCGCAATTCCGTACACATGACAGTACTGCCCTAAATGTTTTCAAGTTGATGAATGTGTTTTCTTTCTGTGCAGTGAGCAATTATGCAATGCAAAGTTGAGTTTCTGATATCATTTTACTGCGCCAAGCTTGTTTCGCTAAATTCCGTAAACATGACAGTACTGCCCTAAATATTTTAAACATGATGAATGTGTTTCTTTCCCTGTGCAGTGTGCAATTATGTAATACAAAGTTGAGTTTCTCGTATGATTTTGCTGCGCCAAACTTGTTTCGCTCAATTCCGTGCGCATGACAATACTGCCCCAAATGTTTTTAAATTGCTAAATGTGCTTCCTACCTTGTGCAGCGTGCGTTTGTGTGACACAATGTTGCGTTGTACATTGGATTTTACAGTGCCAAAACTGTTTTGCGCAATTACGTACAAAAGACAGTACTGCCCCAAATGTTTTTTTTAAAGTTGAATGTGTTTCCTTCCCTGTGCAGTGTCCAATTATACAATGGAAAGTTGAGTTTTGCATATGACTTTACTGCGCCAAACTTATTTTGCGCAATTCCGTACACATGACAGTACTGCCCTAAATGTTTTCAAGTTGATGAATGTGTTTTCTTTCTGTGCAGTGAGCAATTATGCAATGCAAAGTTGAGTTTCTGATATCATTTTACTGCGCCAAGCTTGTTTCGCTAAATTCCGTAAACATGACAGTACTGCCCTAAATATTTTAAACATGATGAATGTGTTTCTTTCCCTGTGCAGTGTGCAATTATGTAATACAAAGTTGAGTTTCTCGTATGATTTTGCTGCGCCAAACTTGTTTCGCTCAATTCCGTGCGCATGACAATACTGCCCCAAATGTTTTTAAATTGCTAAATGTGCTTCCTACCTTGTGCAGCGTGCGTTTGTGTGACACAATGTTGCGTTGTACATTGGATTTTACAGTGCCAAAACTGTTTTGCGCAATTACGTACAAAAGACAGTACTGCCCCAAATGTTTTTTTTAAAGTTGAATGTGTTTCCTTCCCTGTGCAGTGTCCAATTATACAATGGAAAGTTGAGTTTTGCATATGACTTTACTGCGCCAAACTTATTTTGCGCAATTCCGTACACATGACAGTACTGCCCTAAATGTTTTCAAGTTGATGAATGTGTTTTCTTTCTGTGCAGTGAGCAATTATGCAATGCAAAGTTGAGTTTCTGATATCATTTTACTGCGCCAAGCTTGTTTCGCTAAATTCCGTAAACATGACAGTACTGCCCTAAATATTTTAAACATGATGAATGTGTTTCTTTCCCTGTGCAGTGTGCAATTATGTAATACAAAGTTGAGTTTCTCGTATGATTTTGCTGCGCCAAACTTGTTTCGCTCAATTCCGTGCGCATGACAATACTGCCCCAAATGTTTTTAAATTGCTAAATGTGCTTCCTACCTTGTGCAGCGTGCGTTTGTGTGACACAATGTTGCGTTGTACATTGGATTTTACAGTGCCAAAACTGTTTTGCGCAATTACGTACAAAAGACAGTACTGCCCCAAATGTTTTTTTAAAGTTGAATGTGTTTCCTTCCCTGTGCAGTGTCCAATTATACAATGGAAAGTTAAGTTTTGCATATGACTTTACTGCGCCAAACTTATTTTGCGCAATTCCGTACACATGACAGTACTGCCCTAAATGTTTTCAAGTTGATGAATGTGTTTTCTTTCTGTGCAGTGAGCAATTATGCAATGCAAAGTTGAGTTTCTGATATCATTTTACTGCGCCAAGCTTGTTTCGCTAAATTCCGTAAACATGACAGTACTGCCCTAAATATTTTAAACATGATGAATGTGTTTCTTTCCCTGTGCAGTGTGCAAATATGTAATACAAAGTTGAGTTTCTCGTATGATTTTGCTGCGCCAAACTTGTTTCGCTCAATTCCGTGCGCATGACAATACTGCCCCAAATGTTTTTAAATTGCTAAATGTGCTTCCTACCTTGTGCAGCGTGCGTTTGTGTGACACAATGTTGCGTTGTACATTGGATTTTACAGTGCCAAAACTGTTTTGCGCAATTACGTACAAAAGACAGTACTGCCCCAAATGTTTTTTTAAAGTTGAATGTGTTTCCTTCCCTGTGCAGTGTCCAATTATACAATGGAAAGTTGAGTTTTGCATATGACTTTACTGCGCCAAACTTATTTTGCGCAATTCCGTACACATGACAGTACTGCCCTAAATGTTTTCAAGTTGATGAATGTGTTTTCTTTCTGTGCAGTGAGCAATTATGCAATGCAATGTTGAGTTTCTGATATCATTTTACTGCGCCAAGCTTGTTTCGGTAAATTCCGTAAACATGACAGTACTGCCCTAAATATTTTAAACATGATGAATGTGTTTCTTTCCCTGTGCAGTGTGCAATTATGTAATACAAAGTTGAGTTTCTCGTATGATTTTGCTGCGCCAAACTTGTTTCGCTCAATTCCGTGCGCATGACAATACTGCCCCAAATGTTTTTAAATTGCTAAATGTGCTTCCTACCTTGTGCAGCGTGCGTTTGTGTGACACAATGTTGCGTTGTACATTGGATTTTACAGTGCCAAAACTGTTTTGCGCAATTACGTACAAAAGACAATACTGCCCCTAATGTTTTTTTAAAGTTGAATGTGTTTCCTTCCCTGTGCAGTGTCCAATTATACAATGGAAAGTTGAGTTTTGCATATGACTTTACTGCGCCAAACTTATTTTGCGCAATTCCGTACACATGACAGTACTGCCCTAAATGTTTTCAAGTTGATGAATGTGTTTTCTTTCTGTGCAGTGAGCAATTATGCAATGCAATGTTGAGTTTCTGATATCATTTTACTGCGCCAAGCTTGTTTCGCTAAATTCCGTAAACATGACAGTACTGCCCTAAATATTTTAAACATGATGAATGTGTTTCTTTCCCTGTGCAGTGTGCAATTATGTAATACAAAGTTGAGTTTCTCGTATGATTTTGCTGCGCCAAACTTGTTTCGCTCAATTCCGTGCGCATGACAATACTGCCCCAAATGTTTTTAAATTGCTAAATGTGCTTCCTACCTTGTGCAGCGTGCGTTTGTGTGACACAATGTTGCGTTGTACATTGGATTTTACAGTGCCAAAACTGTTTTGCGCAATTACGTACAAAAGACAGTACTGCCCCAAATGTTTTTTTAAAGTTGAATGTGTTTCCTTCCCTGTGCAGTGTCCAATTATACAATGGAAAGTTGAGTTTTGCATATGACTTTACTGCGCCAAACTTATTTTGCGCAATTCCGTACACATGACAGTACTGCCCTAAATGTTTTCAAGTTGATGAATGTGTTTTCTTTCTGTGCAGTGAGCAATTATGCAATGCAAAGTTGAGTTTCTGATATCATTTTACTGCGCCAAGCTTGTTTCGCTAAATTCCGTAAACATGACAGTACTGCTCTAAATATTGTAAACATGATGAATGTGTTTCTTTCCCTGTGCAGTGTGCAATTATGTAATACAAAGTTGAGTTTCTCGTATGATTTTGCTGCGCCAAACTTGTTTCGCTCAATTCCGTGCGCATGACAATACTGCCCCAAATGTTTTTAAATTGCTAAATGTGCTTCCTACCTTGTGCAGCGTGCGTTTGTGTGACACAATGTTGCGTTGTACATTGGATTTTACAGTGCCAAAACTGTTTTGCGCAATTACGTACAAAAGACAGTACTGCCCCAAATGTTTTTTTTAAAGTTGAATGTGTTTCCTTCCCTGTGCAGTGTCCAATTATACAATGGAAAGTTGAGTTTTGCATATGACTTTACTGCGCCAAACTTATTTTGCGCAATTCCGTACACATGACAGTACTGCCCTAAATGTTTTCAAGTTGATGAATGTGTTTTCTTTCTGTGCAGTGAGCAATTATGCAATGCAAAGTTGAGTTTCTGATATCATTTTACTGCGCCAAGCTTGTTTCGCTAAATTCCGTAAACATGACAGTACTGCCCTAAATATTTTAAACATGATGAATGTGTTTCTTTCCCTGTGCAGTGTGCAATTATGTAATACAAAGTTGAGTTTCTCGTATGATTTTGCTGCGCCAAACTTGTTTCGCTCAATTCCGTGCGCATGACAATACTGCCCCAAATGTTTTTAAATTGCTAAATGTGCTTCCTACCTTGTGCAGCGTGCGTTTGTGTGACACAATGTTGCGTTGTACATTGGATTTTACAGTGCCAAAACTGTTTTGCGCAATTACATACAAAAGACAGTACTGCCCCAAATGTTTTTTTTAAAGTTGAATGTGTTTCCTTCCCTGTGCAGTGTCCAATTATACAATGGAAAGTTGAGTTTTGCATATGACTTTACTGCGCCAAACTTATTTTGCGCAATTCCGTACACATGACAGTACTGCCCTAAATGTTTTCAAGTTGATGAATGTGTTTTCTTTCTGTGCAGTGAGCAATTATGCAATGCAAAGTTGAGTTTCTGATATCATTTTACTGCGCCAAGCTTGTTTCGCTAAATTCCGTAAACATGACAGTACTGCCCTAAATATTTTAAACATGATGAATGTGTTTCTTTCCCTGTGCAGTGTGCAATTATGTAATACAAAGTTGAGTTTCTCGTATGATTTTGCTGCGCCAAACTTGTTTCGCTCAATTCCGTGCGCATGACAATACTGCCCCAAATGTTTTTAAATTGCTAAATGTGCTTCCTACCTTGTGCAGCGTGCGTTTGTGTGACACAATGTTGCGTTGTACATTGGATTTTACAGTGCCAAAACTGTTTTGCGCAATTACGTACAAAAGACAGTACTGCCCCAAATGTTTTTTTAAAGTTGAATGTGTTTCCTTCCCTGTGCAGTGTCCAATTATACAATGGAAAGTTGAGTTTTGCATATGACTTTACTGCGCCAAACTTATTTTGCGCAATTCCGTACACATGACAGTACTGCCCTAAATGTTTTCAAGTTGATGAATGTGTTTTCTTTCTGTGCAGTGAGCAATTATGCAATGCAAAGTTGAGTTTCTGATATCATTTTACTGCGCCAAGCTTGTTTCGCTAAATTCCGTAAACATGACAGTACTGCCCTAAATATTTTAAACATGATGAATGTGTTTCTTTCCCTGTGCAGTGTGCAATTATGTAATACAAAGTTGAGTTTCTCGTATGATTTTGCTGCGCCAAACTTGTTTCGCTCAATTCCGTGCGCATGACAATACTGCCCCAAATGTTTTTAAATTGCTAAATGTGCTTCCTACCTTGTGCAGCGTGCGTTTGTGTGACACAATGTTGCGTTGTACATTGGATTTTACAGTGCCAAAACTGTTTTGCGCAATTACGTACAAAAGACAGTACTGCCCCAAATGTTTTTTTAAAGTTGAATGTGTTTCCTTCCCTGTGCAGTGTCCAATTATACAATGGAAAGTTGAGTTTTGCATATGACTTTACTGCGCCAAACTTATTTTGCGCAATTCCGTACACATGACAGTACTGCCCTAAATGTTTTCAAGTTGATGAATGTGTTTTCTTTCTGTGCAGTGAGCAATTATGCAATGCAAAGTTGAGTTTCTGATATCATTTTACTGCGCCAAGCTTGTTTCGCTAAATTCCGTAAACATGACAGTACTGCCCTAAATATTTTAAACATGATGAATGTGTTTCTTTCCCTGTGCAGTGTGCAATTATGTAATACAAAGTTGAGTTTCTCGTATGATTTTGCTGCGCCAAACTTGTTTCGCTCAATTCCGTGCGCATGACAATACTGCCCCAAATGTTTTTAAATTGCTAAATGTGCTTCCTACCTTGTGCAGCGTGCGTTTGTGTGACACAATGTTGCGTTGTACATTGGATTTTACAGTGCCAAAACTGTTTTGCGCAATTACGTACAAAAGACAGTACTGCCCCAAATGTTTTTTTAAAGTTGAATGTGTTTCCTTCCCTGTGCAGTGTCCAATTATACAATGGAAAGTTGAGTTTTGCATATGACTTTACTGCGCCAAACTTATTTTGCGCAATTCCGTACACATGACAGTACTGCCCTAAATGTTTTCAAGTTGATGAATGTGTTTTCTTTCTGTGCAGTGAGCAATTATGCAATGCAAAGTTGAGTTTCTGATATCATTTTACTGCGCCAAGCTTGTTTCGCTAAATTCCGTAAACATGACAGTACTGCCCTAAATATTTTAAACATGATGAATGTGTTTCTTTCCCTGTGCAGTGTGCAAATATGTAATACAAAGTTGAGTTTCTCGTATGATTTTGCTGCGCCAAACTTGTTTCGCTCAATTCCGTGCGCATGACAATACTGCCCCAAATGTTTTTAAATTGCTAAATGTGCTTCCTACCTTGTGCAGCGTGCGTTTGTGTGACACAATGTTGCGTTGTACATTGGATTTTACAGTGCCAAAACTGTTTTGCGCAATTACGTACAAAAGACAGTACTGCCCCAAATGTTTTTTTTAAAGTTGAATGTGTTTCCTTCCCTGTGCAGTGTCCAATTATACAATGGAAAGTTGAGTTTTGCATATGACTTTACTGCGCCAAACTTATTTTGCGCAATTCCGTACACATGACAGTACTGCCCTAAATGTTTTCAAGTTGATGAATGTGTTTTCTTTCTGTGCAGTGAGCAATTATGCAATGCAAAGTTGAGTTTCTGATATCATTTTACTGCGCCAAGCTTGTTTCGCTAAATTCCGTAAACATGACAGTACTGCCCTAAATATTTTAAACATGATGAATGTGTTTCTTTCCCTGTGCAGTGTGCAATTATGTAATACAAAGTTGAGTTTCTCGTATGATTTTGCTGCGCCAAACTTGTTTCGCTCAATTCCGTGCGCATGACAATACTGCCCCAAATGTTTTTAAATTGCTAAATGTGCTTCCTACCTTGTGCAGCGTGCGTTTGTGTGACACAATGTTGCGTTGTACATTGGATTTTACAGTGCCAAAACTGTTTTGCGCAATTACGTACAAAAGACAGTACTGCCCCAAATGTTTTTTTAAAGTTGAATGTGTTTCCTTCCCTGTGCAGTGTCCAATTATACAATGGAAAGTTGAGTTTTGCATATGACTTTACTGCGTCAAACTTATTTTGCGCAATTCCGTACACATGACAGTACTGCCCTAAATGTTTTCAAGTTGATGAATGTGTTTTCTTTCTGTGCAGTGAGCAATTATGCAATGCAAAGTTGAGTTTCTGATATCATTTTACTGCGCCAAGCTTGTTTCGGTAAATTCCGTAAACATGACAGTACTGCCCTAAATATTTTAAACATGATGAATGTGTTTCTTTCCCTGTGCAGTGTGCAATTATGTAATACAAAGTTGAGTTTCTCGTATGATTTTGCTGCGCCAAACTTGTTTCGCTCAATTCCATGCGCATGACAATACTGCCCCAAATGTTTTTAAATTGCTAAATGTGCTTCCTACCTTGTGCAGCGTGCGTTTGTGTGACACATTGTTGCGTTGTACATTGGATTTTACAGTGCCAAAACTGTTTTGCGCAATTACGTACAAAAGACAGTACTGCCCCAAATGTTTTTTTAAAGTTGAATGTGTTTCCTTCCCTGTGCAGTGTCCAATTATACAATGGAAAGTTGAGTTTTGCATATGACTTTACTGCGCCAAACTTATTTTGCGCAATTCTGTACACATGACAGTACTGCCCTAAATGTTTTCAAGTTGATGAATGTGTTTTCTTTCTGTGCAGTGAGCAATTATGCAATGCAAAGTTGAGTTTCTGATATCATTTTACTGCGCCAAGCTTGTTTCACTAAATTCCGTAAACATGACAGTACTGCCCTAAATATTGTAAACATGATGAATGTGTTTCTTTCCCTGTGCAGTGTGCAATTATGTAATACAAAGTTGAGTTTCTCGTATGATTTTGCTGCGCCAAACTTGTTTCGCTCAATTCCGTGCGCATGACAATACTGCCCCAAATGTTTTTAAATTGCTAAATGTGCTTCCTACCTTGTGCAGCGTGCGTTTGTGTGACACAATGTTGCGTTGTACATTGGATTTTACAGTGCCAAAACTGTTTTGCGCAATTACGTACAAAAGACAGTACTGCCCCAAATGTTTTTTTTAAAGTTGAATGTGTTTCCTTCCCTGTGCAGTGTCCAATTATACAATGGAAAGTTGAGTTTTGCATATGACTTTACTGCGCCAAACTTATTTTGCGCAATTCCGTACACATGACAGTACTGCCCTAAATGTTTTCAAGTTGATGAATGTGTTTTCTTTCTGTGCAGTGAGCAATTATGCAATGCAAAGTTGAGTTTCTGATATCATTTTACTGCGCCAAGCTTGTTTCGCTAAATTCCGTAAACATGACAGTACTGCCCTAAATATTGTAAACATGATGAATGTGTTTCTTTCCCTGTGCAGTGTGCAATTATGTAATACAAAGTTGAGTTTCTCGTATGATTTTGCTGCGCCAAACTTGTTTCGCTCAATTCTGTGCGCATGACAATACTGCCCCAAATGTTTTTAAATTGCTAAATGTGCTTCCTACCTTGTGCAGCGTGCGTTTGTGTGACACAATGTTGCGTTGTACATTGGATTTTACAGTGCCAAAACTGTTTTGCGCAATTACGTACAAAAGACAGTACTGCCCCAAATGTTTTTTTTAAAGTTGAATGTGTTTCCTTCCCTGTGCAGTGTCCAATTATACAATGGAAAGTTGAGTTTTGCATATGACTTTACTGCGCCAAACTTATTTTGCGCAATTCCGTACACATGACAGTACTGCCCTAAATGTTTTCAAGTTGATGAATGTGTTTTCTTTCTGTGCAGTGAGCAATTATGCAATGCAAAGTTGAGTTTCTGATATCATTTTACTGCGCCAAGCTTGTTTCGCTAAATTCCGTAAACATGACAGTACTGCCCTAAATATTTTAAACATGATGAATGTGTTTCTTTCCCTGTGCAGTGTGCAATTATCTAATACAAAGTTGAGTTTCTCGTATGATTTTGCTGCGCCAAACTTGTTTCGCTCAATTCCGTGCGCATGACAATACTGCCCCAAATGTTTTTAAATTGCTAAATGTGCTTCCTACCTTGTGCAGCGTGCGTTTGTGTGACACAATGTTGCGTTGTACATTGGATTTTACAGTGCCAAAACTGTTTTGCGCAATTACGTACAAAAGACAGTACTGCCCCAAATGTTTTTTTAAAGTTGAATGTGTTTCCTTCCCTGTGCAGTGTCCAATTATACAATGGAAAGTTGAGTTTTGCATATGACTTTACTGCGCCAAACTTATTTTGCGCAATTCCGTACACATGACAGTACTGCCCTAAATGTTTTCAAGTTGATGAATGTGTTTTCTTTCTGTGCAGTGAGCAATTATGCAATGCAAAGTTGAGTTTCTGATATCATTTTACTGCGCCAAGCTTGTTTCGCTAAATTCCGTAAACATGACAGTACTGCCCTAAATATTTTAAACATGATGAATGTGTTTCTTTCCCTGTGCAGTGTGCAAATATGTAATACAAAGTTGAGTTTCTCGTATGATTTTGCTGCGCCAAACTTGTTTCGCTCAATTCCGTGCGCATGACAATACTGCCCCAAATGTTTTTAAATTGCTAAATGTGCTTCCTACCTTGTGCAGCGTGCGTTTGTGTGACACAATGTTGCGTTGTACATTGGATTTTACAGTGCCAAAACTGTTTTGCGCAATTACGTACAAAAGACAGTACTGCCCCAAATGTTTTTTTTAAAGTTGAATGTGTTTCCTTCCCTGTGCAGTGTCCAATTATACAATGGAAAGTTGAGTTTTGCATATGACTTTACTGCGCCAAACTTATTTTGCGCAATTCCGTACACATGACAGTACTGCCCTAAATGTTTTCAAGTTGATGAATGTGTTTTCTTTCTGTGCAGTGAGCAATTATGCAATGCAAAGTTGAGTTTCTGATATCATTTTACTGCGCCAAGCTTGTTTCGCTAAATTCCGTAAACATGACAGTACTGCCCTAAATATTTTAAACATGATGAATGTGTTTCTTTCCCTGTGCAGTGTGCAATTATGTAATACAAAGTTGAGTTTCTCGTATGATTTTGCTGCGCCAAACTTGTTTCGCTCAATTCCGTGCGCATGACAATACTGCCCCAAATGTTTTTAAATTGCTAAATGTGCTTCCTACCTTGTGCAGCGTGCGTTTGTGTGACACAATGTTGCGTTGTACATTGGATTTTACAGTGCCAAAACTGTTTTGCGCAATTACGTACAAAAGACAGTACTGCCCCAAATGTTTTTTTTAAAGTTGAATGTGTTTCCTTCCCTGTGCAGTGTCCAATTATACAATGGAAAGTTGAGTTTTGCATATGACTTTACTGCGCCAAACTTATTTTGCGCAATTCCGTACACATGACAGTACTGCCCTAAATGTTTTCAAGTTGATGAATGTGTTTTCTTTCTGTGCAGTGAGCAATTATGCAATGCAAAGTTGAGTTTCTGATATCATTTTACTGCGCCAAGCTTGTTTCGCTAAATTCCGTAAACATGACAGTACTGCCCTAAATATTTTAAACATGATGAATGTGTTTCTTTCCCTGTGCAGTGTGCAATTATGTAATACAAAGTTGAGTTTCTCGTATGATTTTGCTGCGCCAAACTTGTTTCGCTCAATTCCGTGCGCATGACAATACTGCCCCAAATGTTTTTAAATTGCTAAATGTGCTTCCTACCTTGTGCAGCGTGCGTTTGTGTGACACAATGTTGCGTTGTACATTGGATTTTACAGTGCCAAAACTGTTTTGCGCAATTACGTACAAAAGACAGTACTGCCCCAAATGTTTTTTTAAAGTTGAATTTGTTTCCTTCCCTGTGCAGTGTCCAATTATACAATGGAAAGTTAAGTTTTGCATATGACTTTACTGCGCCAAACTTATTTTGCGCAATTCCGTACACATGACAGTACTGCCCTAAATGTTTTCAAGTTGATGAATGTGTTTTCTTTCTGTGCAGTGAGCAATTATGCAATGCAAAGTTGAGTTTCTGATATCATTTTACTGCGCCAAGCTTGTTTCGCTAAATTCCGTAAACATGACAGTACTGCCCTAAATATTTTAAACATGATGAATGTGTTTCTTTCCCTGTGCAGTGTGCAAATATGTAATACAAAGTTGAGTTTCTCGTATGATTTTGCTGCGCCAAACTTGTTTCGCTCAATTCCGTGCGCATGACAATACTGCCCCAAATGTTTTTAAATTGCTAAATGTGCTTCCTACCTTGTGCAGCGTGCGTTTGTGTGACACAATGTTGCGTTGTACATTGGATTTTACAGTGCCAAAACTGTTTTGCGCAATTACGTACAAAAGACAGTACTGCCCCAAATGTTTTTTTAAAGTTGAATGTGTTTCCTTCCCTGTGCAGTGTCCAATTATACAATGGAAAGTTGAGTTTTGCATATGACTTTACTGCGCCAAACTTATTTTGCGCAATTCCGTACACATGACAGTACTGCCCTAAATGTTTTCAAGTTGATGAATGTGTTTTCTTTCTGTGCAGTGAGCAATTATGCAATGCAATGTTGAGTTTCTGATATCATTTTACTGCGCCAAGCTTGTTTCGGTAAATTCCGTAAACATGACAGTACTGCCCTAAATATTTTAAACATGATGAATGTGTTTCTTTCCCTGTGCAGTGTGCAATTATGTAATACAAAGTTGAGTTTCTCGTATGATTTTGCTGCGCCAAACTTGTTTCGCTCAATTCCGTGCGCATGACAATACTGCCCCAAATGTTTTTAAATTGCTAAATGTGCTTCCTACCTTGTGCAGCGTGCGTTTGTGTGACACAATGTTGCGTTGTACATTGGATTTTACAGTGCCAAAACTGTTTTGCGCAATTACGTACAAAAGACAATACTGCCCCAAATGTTTTTTTAAAGTTGAATGTGTTTCCTTCCCTGTGCAGTGTCCAATTATACAATGGAAAGTTGAGTTTTGCATATGACTTTACTGCGCCAAACTTATTTTGCGCAATTCCGTACACATGACAGTACTGCCCTAAATGTTTTCAAGTTGATGAATGTGTTTTCTTTCTGTGCAGTGAGCAATTATGCAATGCAATGTTGAGTTTCTGATATCATTTTACTGCGCCAAGCTTGTTTCGCTAAATTCCGTAAACATGACAGTACTGCCCTAAATATTTTAAACATGATGAATGTGTTTCTTTCCCTGTGCAGTGTGCAATTATGTAATACAAATTTGAGTTTCTCGTATGATTTTGCTGCGCCAAACTTGTTTCGCTCAATTCCGTGCGCATGACAATACTGCCCCAAATGTTTTTAAATTGCTAAATGTGCTTCCTACCTTGTGCAGCGTGCGTTTGTGTGACACAATGTTGCGTTGTACATTGGATTTTACAGTGCCAAAACTGTTTTGCGCAATTACGTACAAAAGACAGTACTGCCCCAAATGTTTTTTTAAAGTTGAATGTGTTTCCTTCCCTGTGCAGTGTCCAATTATACAATGGAAAGTTGAGTTTTGCATATGACTTTACTGCGCCAAACTTATTTTGAGCAATTCCGTACACATGACAGTACTGCCCTAAATGTTTTCAAGTTGATGAATGTGTTTTCTTTCTGTGCAGTGAGCAATTATGCAATGCAAAGTTGAGTTTCTGATATCATTTTACTGCGCCAAGCTTGTTTCGCTAAATTCCGTAAACATGACAGTACTGCTCTAAATATTGTAAACATGATGAATGTGTTTCTTTCCCTGTGCAGTGTGCAATTATGTAATACAAAGTTGAGTTTCTCGTATGATTTTGCTGCGCCAAACTTGTTTCGCTCAATTCCGTGCGCATGACAATACTGCCCCAAATGTTTTTAAATTGCTAAATGTGCTTCCTACCTTGTGCAGCGTGCGTTTGTGTGACACAATGTTGCGTTGTACATTGGATTTTACAGTGCCAAAACTGTTTTGCGCAATTACGTACAAAAGACAGTACTGCCCCAAATGTTTTTTTTAAAGTTGAATGTGTTTCCTTCCCTGTGCAGTGTCCAATTATACAATGGAAAGTTGAGTTTTGCATATGACTTTACTGCGCCAAACTTATTTTGCGCAATTCCGTACACATGACAGTACTGCCCTAAATGTTTTCAAGTTGATGAATGTGTTTTCTTTCTGTGCAGTGAGCAATTATGCAATGCAAAGTTGAGTTTCTGATATCATTTTACTGCGCCAAGCTTGTTTCGCTAAATTCCGTAAACATGACAGTACTGCCCTAAATATTTTAAACATGATGAATGTGTTTCTTTCCCTGTGCAGTGTGCAATTATGTAATACAAAGTTGAGTTTCTCGTATGATTTTGCTGCGCCAAACTTGTTTCGCTCAATTCCGTGCGCATGACAATACTGCCCCAAATGTTTTTAAATTGCTAAATGTGCTTCCTACCTTGTGCAGCGTGCGTTTGTGTGACACAATGTTGCGTTGTACATTGGATTTTACAGTGCCAAAACTGTTTTGCGCAATTACATACAAAAGACAGTACTGCCCCAAATGTTTTTTTTAAAGTTGAATGTGTTTCCTTCCCTGTGCAGTGTCCAATTATACAATGGAAAGTTGAGTTTTGCATATGACTTTACTGCGCCAAACTTATTTTGCGCAATTCCGTACACATGACAGTACTGCCCTAAATGTTTTCAAGTTGATGAATGTGTTTTCTTTCTGTGCAGTGAGCAATTATGCAATGCAAAGTTGAGTTTCTGATATCATTTTACTGCGCCAAGCTTGTTTCGCTAAATTCCGTAAACATGACAGTACTGCCCTAAATATTTTAAACATGATGAATGTGTTTCTTTCCCTGTGCAGTGTGCAATTATGTAATACAAAGTTGAGTTTCTCGTATGATTTTGCTGCGCCAAACTTGTTTCGCTCAATTCCGTGCGCATGACAATACTGCCCCAAATGTTTTTAAATTGCTAAATGTGCTTCCTACCTTGTGCAGCGTGCGTTTGTGTGACACAATGTTGCGTTGTACATTGGATTTTACAGTGCCAAAACTGTTTTGCGCAATTACGTACAAAAGACAGTACTGCCCCAAATGTTTTTTTAAAGTTGAATGTGTTTCCTTCCCTGTGCAGTGTCCAATTATACAATGGAAAGTTGAGTTTTGCATATGACTTTACTGCGCCAAACTTATTTTGCGCAATTCCGTACACATGACAGTACTGCCCTAAATGTTTTCAAGTTGATGAATGTGTTTTCTTTCTGTGCAGTGAGCAATTATGCAATGCAAAGTTGAGTTTCTGATATCATTTTACTGCGCCAAGCTTGTTTCGCTAAATTCCGTAAACATGACAGTACTGCCCTAAATATTTTAAACATGATGAATGTGTTTCTTTCCCTGTGCAGTGTGCAATTATGTAATACAAAGTTGAGTTTCTCGTATGATTTTGCTGCGCCAAACTTGTTTCGCTCAATTCCATGCGCATGACAATACTGCCCCAAATGTTTTTAAATTGCTAAATGTGCTTCCTACCTTGTGCAGCGTGCGTTTGTGTGACACAATGTTGCGTTGTACATTGGATTTTACAGTGCCAAAACTGTTTTGCGCAATTACGTACAAAAGACAGTACTGCCCCAAATGTTTTTTTAAAGTTGAATGTGTTTCCTTCCCTGTGCAGTGTCCAATTATACAATGGAAAGTTGAGTTTTGCATATGACTTTACTGCGCCAAACTTATTTTGCGCAATTCCGTACACATGACAGTACTGCCCTAAATGTTTTCAAGTTGATGAATGTGTTTTCTTTCTGTGCAGTGAGCAATTATGCAATGCAATGTTGAGTTTCTGATATCATTTTACTGCGCCAAGCTTGTTTCGGTAAATTCCGTAAACATGACAGTACTGCCCTAAATATTTTAAACATGATGAATGTGTTTCTTTCCCTGTGCAGTGTGCAATTATGTAATACAAAGTTGAGTTTCTCGTATGATTTTGCTGCGCCAAACTTGTTTCGCTCAATTCCGTGCGCATGACAATACTGCCCCAAATGTTTTTAAATTGCTAAATGTGCTTCCTACCTTGTGCAGCGTGCGTTTGTGTGACACAATGTTGCGTTGTACATTGGATTTTACAGTGCCAAAACTGTTTTGCGCAATTACGTACAAAAGACAGTACTGCCCCAAATGTTTTTTTAAAGTTGAATGTGTTTCCTTCCCTGTGCAGTGTCCAATTATACAATGGAAAGTTGAGTTTTGCATATGACTTTACTGCGCCAAACTTATTTTGCGCAATTCCGTACACATGACAGTACTGCCCTAAATGTTTTCAAGTTGATGAATGTGTTTTCTTTCTGTGCAGTGAGCAATTATGCAATGCAAAGTTGAGTTTCTGATATCATTTTACTGCGCCAAGCTTGTTTCGCTAAATTCCGTAAACATGACAGTACTGCCCTAAATATTTTAAACATGATGAATGTGTTTCTTTCCCTGTGCAGTGTGCAATTATGTAATACAAAGTTGAGTTTCTCGTATGATTTTGCTGTGCCAAACTTGTTTCGCTCAATTCCGTGCGCATGACAATACTGCCCCAAATGTTTTTAAATTGCTAAATGTGCTTCCTACCTTGTGCAGCGTGCGTTTGTGTGACACAATGTTGCGTTGTACATTGGATTTTACAGTGCCAAAACTGTTTTGCGCAATTACGTACAAAAGACAGTACTGCCCCAAATGTTTTTTTAAAGTTGAATGTGTTTCCTTCCCTGTGCAGTGTCCAATTATACAATGGAAAGTTGAGTTTTGCATATGACTTTACTGCGCCAAACTTATTTTGCGCAATTCCGTACACATGACAGTACTGCCCTAAATGTTTTCAAGTTGATGAATGTGTTTTCTTTCTGTGCAGTGAGCAATTATGCAATGCAAAGTTGAGTTTCTGATATCATTTTACTGCGCCAAGCTTGTTTCGCTAAATTCCGTAAACATGACAGTACTGCCCTAAATATTTTAAACATGATGAATGTGTTTCTTTCCCTGTGCAGTGTGCAATTATGTAATACAAAGTTGAGTTTCTCGTATGATTTTGCTGCGCCAAACTTGTTTCGCTCAATTCCGTGCGCATGACAATACTGCCCCAAATGTTTTTAAATTGCTAAATGTGCTTCCTACCTTGTGCAGCGTGCGTTTGTGTGACACAATGTTGCGTTGTACATTGGATTTTACAGTGCCAAAACTGTTTTGCGCAATTACGTACAAAAGACAGTACTGCCCCAAATGTTTTTTTAAAGTTGAATGTGTTTCCTTCCCTGTGCAGTGTCCAATTACACAATGGAAAGTTGAGTTTTGCATATGACTTTACTGCGCCAAACTTATTTTGCGCAATTCCGTACACATGACAGTACTGCCCTAAATGTTTTCAAGTTGATGAATGTGTTTTCTTTCTGTGCAGTGAGCAATTATGCAATGCAAAGTTGAGTTTCTGATATCATTTTACTGCGCCAAGCTTGTTTCGCTAAATTCCGTAAACATGACAGTACTGCCCTAAATATTTTAAACATGATGAATGTGTTTCTTTCCCTGTGCAGTGTGCAATTATGTAATACAAAGTTGAGTTTCTCGTATGATTTTGCTGCGCCAAACTTGTTTCGCTCAATTCCGTGCGCATGACAATACTGCCCCAAATGTTTTTAAATTGCTAAATGTGCTTCCTACCTTGTGCAGCGTGCGTTTGTGTGACACAATGTTGCGTTGTACATTGGATTTTACAGTGCCAAAACTGTTTTGCGCAATTACGTACAAAAGACAGTACTGCCCCAAATGTTTTTTTAAAGTTGAATGTGTTTCCTTCCCTGTGCAGTGTCCAATTACACAATGGAAAGTTGAGTTTTGCATATGACTTTACTGCGCCAAACTTATTTTGCGCAATTCCGTACACATGACAGTACTGCCCTAAATGTTTTCAAGTTGATGAATGTGTTTTCTTTCTGTGCAGTGAGCAATTATGCAATGCAAAGTTGAGTTTCTGATATCATTTTACTGCGCCAAGCTTGTTTCGCTAAATTCCGTAAACATGACAGTACTGCCCTAAATATTTTAAACATGATGAATGTGTTTCTTTCCCTGTGCAGTGTGCAATTATGTAATACAAAGTTGAGTTTCTCGTATGATTTTGCTGCGCCAAACTTGTTTCGCTCAATTCCGTGCGCATGACAATACTGCCCCAAATGTTTTTAAATTGCTAAATGTGCTTCCTACCTTGTGCAGCGTGCGTTTGTGTGACACAATGTTGCGTTGTACATTGGATTTTACAGTGCCAAAACTGTTTTGCGCAATTACGTACAAAAGACAGTACTGCCCCAAATGTTTTTTTAAAGTTGAATGTGTTTCCTTCCCTGTGCAGTGTCCAATTATACAATGGAAAGTTGAGTTTTGCATATGACTTTACTGCGCCAAACTTATTTTGCGCAATTCCGTACACATGACAGTACTGCCCTAAATGTTTTCAAGTTGATGAATGTGTTTTCTTTCTGTGCAGTGAGCAATTATGCAATGCAAAGTTGAGTTTCTGATATCATTTTACTGCGCCAAGCTTGTTTCGCTAAATTCCGTAAACATGACAGTACTGCCCTAAATATTTTAAACATGATGAATGTGTTTCTTTCCCTGTGCAGTGTGCAATTATGTAATACAAAGTTGAGTTTCTCGTATGATTTTGCTGCGCCAAACTTGTTTCGCTCAATTCCGTGCGCATGACAATACTGCCCCAAATGTTTTTAAATTGCTAAATGTGCTTCCTACCTTGTGCAGCGTGCGTTTGTGTGACACAATGTTGCGTTGTACATTGGATTTTACAGTGCCAAAACTGTTTTGCGCAATTACGTACAAAAGACAGTACTGCCCCAAATGTTTTTTTAAAGTTGAATGTGTTTCCTTCCCTGTGCAGTGTCCAATTACACAATGGAAAGTTGAGTTTTGCATATGACTTTACTGCGCCAAACTTATTTTGCGCAATTCCGTACACATGACAGTACTGCCCTAAATGTTTTCAAGTTGATGAATGTGTTTTCTTTCTGTGCAGTGAGCAATTATGCAATGCAAAGTTGAGTTTCTGATATCATTTTACTGCGCCAAGCTTGTTTCGCTAAATTCCGTAAACATGACAGTACTGCCCTAAATATTTTAAACATGATGAATGTGTTTCTTTCCCTGTGCAGTGTGCAATTATGTAATACAAAGTTGAGTTTCTCGTATGATTTTGCTGCGCCAAACTTGTTTCGCTCAATTCCGTGCGCATGACAATACTGCCCCAAATGTTTTTAAATTGCTAAATGTGCTTCCTACCTTGTGCAGCGTGCGTTTGTGTGACACAATGTTGCGTTGTACATTGGATTTTACAGTGCCAAAACTGTTTTGCGCAATTACGTACAAAAGACAGTACTGCCCCAAATGTTTTTTTAAAGTTGAATGTGTTTCCTTCCCTGTGCAGTGTCCAATTACACAATGGAAAGTTGAGTTTTGCATATGACTTTACTGCGCCAAACTTATTTTGCGCAATTCCGTACACATGACAGTACTGCCCTAAATGTTTTCAAGTTGATGAATGTGTTTTCTTTCTGTGCAGTGAGCAATTATGCAATGCAAAGTTGAGTTTCTGATATCATTTTACTGCGCCAAGCTTGTTTCGCTAAATTCCGTAAACATGACAGTACTGCCCTAAATATTTTAAACATGATGAATGTGTTTCTTTCCCTGTGCAGTGTGCAATTATGTAATACAAAGTTGAGTTTCTCGTATGATTTTGCTGCGCCAAACTTGTTTCGCTCAATTCCGTGCGCATGACAATACTGCCCCAAATGTTTTTAAATTGCTAAATGTGCTTCCTACCTTGTGCAGCGTGCGTTTGTGTGACACAATGTTGCGTTGTACATTGGATTTTACAGTGCCAAAACTGTTTTGCGCAATTACGTACAAAAGACAGTACTGCCCCAAATGTTTTTTTAAAGTTGAATGTGTTTCCTTCCCTGTGCAGTGTCCAATTATACAATGGAAAGTTGAGTTTTGCATATGACTTTACTGCGCCAAACTTATTTTGCGCAATTCCGTACACATGACAGTACTGCCCTAAATGTTTTCAAGTTGATGAATGTGTTTTCTTTCTGTGCAGTGAGCAATTATGCAATGCAAAGTTGAGTTTCTGATATCATTTTACTGCGCCAAGCTTGTTTCGGTAAATTCCGTAAACATGACAGTACTGCCCTAAATATTTTAAACATGATGAATGTGTTTCTTTCCCTGTGCAGTGTGCAATTATGTAATACAAAGTTGAGTTTCTCGTATGATTTTGCTGCGCCAAACTTGTTTCGCTCAATTCCGTGCGCATGACAATACTGCCCCAAATGTTTTTAAATTGCTAAATGTGCTTCCTACCTTGTGCAGCGTGCGTTTGTGTGACACAATGTTGCGTTGTACATTGGATTTTACAGTGCCAAAACTGTTTTGCGCAATTACGTACAAAAGACAGTACTGCCCCAAATGTTTTTTTAAAGTTGAATGTGTTTCCTTCCCTGTGCAGTGTCCAATTATACAATGGAAAGTTGAGTTTTGCATATGACTTTACTGCGCCAAACTTATTTTGCGCAATTCCGTACACATGACAGTACTGCCCTAAATGTTTTCAAGTTGATGAATGTGTTTTCTTTCTGTGCAGTGAGCAATTATGCAATGCAAAGTTGAGTTTCTGATATCATTTTACTGCGCCAAGCTTGTTTCGCTAAATTCCGTAAACATGACAGTACTGCCCTAAATATTTTAAACATGATGAATGTGTTTCTTTCCCTGTGCAGTGTGCAATTATGTAATACAAAGTTGAGTTTCTCGTATGATTTTGCTGTGCCAAACTTGTTTCGCTCAATTCCGTGCGCATGACAATACTGCCCCAAATGTTTTTAAATTGCTAAATGTGCTTCCTACCTTGTGCAGCGTGCGTTTGTGTGACACAATGTTGCGTTGTACATTGGATTTTACAGTGCCAAAACTGTTTTGCGCAATTACGTACAAAAGACAGTACTGCCCCAAATGTTTTTTTTAAAGTTGAATGTGTTTCCTTCCCTGTGCAGTGTCCAATTATACAATGGAAAGTTGAGTTTTGCATATGACTTTACTGCGCCAAACTTATTTTGCGCAATTCCGTACACATGACAGTACTGCCCTAAATGTTTTCAAGTTGATGAACGTGTTTTCTTTCTGTGCAGTGAGCAATTATGCAATGCAAAGTTGAGTTTCTGATATCATTTTACTGCGCCAAGCTTGTTTCGCTAAATTCCGTAAACATGACAGTACTGCCCTAAATATTTTAAACATGATGAATGTGTTTCTTTCCCTGTGCAGTGTGCAATTATGTAATACAAAGTTGAGTTTCTCGTATGATTTTGCTGCGCCAAACTTGTTTCGCTCAATTCCGTGCGCATGACAATACTGCCCCAAATGTTTTTAAATTGCTAAATGTGCTTCCTACCTTGTGCAGCGTGCGTTTGTGTGACACAATGTTGCGTTGTACATTGGATTTTACAGTGCCAAAACTGTTTTGCGCAATTACGTACAAAAGACAGTACTGCCCCAAATGTTTTTTTAAAGTTGAATGTGTTTCCTTCCCTGTGCAGTGTCCAATTATACAATGGAAAGTTGAGTTTTGCATATGACTTTACTGCGCCAAACTTATTTTGCGCAATTCCGTACACATGACAGTACTGCCCTAAATGTTTTCAAGTTGATGAATGTGTTTTCTTTCTGTGCAGTGAGCAATTATGCAATGCAAAGTTGAGTTTCTGATATCATTTTACTGCGCCAAGCTTGTTTCGGTAAATTCCGTAAACATGACAGTACTGCCCTAAATATTTTAAACATGATGAATGTGTTTATTTCCCTGTGCAGTGTGCAATTATGTAATACAAAGTTGAGTTTCTCGTATGATTTTGCTGTGCCAAACTTGTTTCGCTCAATTCCGTGCGCATGACAATACTGCCCCAAATGTTTTTAAATTGCTAAATGTGCTTCCTACCTTGTGCAGCGTGCGTTTGTGTGACACAATGTTGCGTTGTACATTGGATTTTACAGTGCCAAAACTGTTTTGCGCAATTACGTACAAAAGACAGTACTGCCCCAAATGTTTTTTTTAAAGTTGAATGTGTTTCCTTCCCTGTGCAGTGTCCAATTATACAATGGAAAGTTGAGTTTTGCATATGACTTTACTGCGCCAAACTTATTTTGCGCAATTCCGTACACATGACAGTACTGCCCTAAATGTTTTCAAGTTGATGAATGTGTTTTCTTTCTGTGCAGTGAGCAATTATGCAATGCAAAGTTGAGTTTCTGATATCATTTTACTGCGCCAAGCTTGTTTCGCTAAATTCCGTAAACATGACAGTACTGCCCTAAATATTTTAAACATGATGAATGTGTTTCTTTCCCTGTGCAGTGTGCAATTATGTAATACAAAGTTGAGTTTCTCGTATGATTTTGCTGCGCCAAACTTGTTTCGCTCAATTCCGTGCGCATGACAATACTGCCCCAAATGTTTTTAAATTGCTAAATGTGCTTCCTACCTTGTGCAGCGTGCGTTTGTGTGACACAATGTTGCGTTGTACATTGGATTTTACAGTGCTAAAACTGTTTTGCGCAATTACGTACAAAAGACAGTACTGCCCCAAATGTTTTTTTAAAGTTGAATGTGTTTCCTTCCCTGTGCAGTGTCCAATTATACAATGGAAAGTTGAGTTTTGCATATGACTTTACTGCGCCAAACTTATTTTGTGCAATTCCGTACACATGACAGTACTGCCCTAAATGTTTTCAAGTTGATGAATGTGTTTTCTTTCTGTGCAGTGAGCAATTATGCAATGCAAAGTTGAGTTTCTGATATCATTTTACTGCGCCAAGCTTGTTTCGCTAAATTCCGTAAACATGACAGTACTGCCCTAAATATTTTAAACATGATGAATGTGTTTCTTTCCCTGTGCAGTGTGCAATTATGTAATACAAAGTTGAGTTTCTCGTATGATTTTGCTGCGCCAAACTTGTTTCGCTCAATTCCGTGCGCATGACAATACTGCCCCAAATGTTTTTAAATTGCTAAATGTGCTTCCTACCTTGTGCAGCGTGCGTTTGTGTGACACAATGTTGCGTTGTACATTGGATTTTACAGTGCCAAAACTGTTTTGCGCAATTACGTACAAAAGACAGTACTGCCCCAAATGTTTTTTTAAAGTTGAATGTGTTTCCTTCCCTGTGCAGTGTCCAATTACACAATGGAAAGTTGAGTTTTGCATATGACTTTACTGCGCCAAACTTATTTTGCGCAATTCCGTACACATGACAGTACTGCCCTAAATGTTTTCAAGTTGATGAATGTGTTTTCTTTCTGTGCAGTGAGCAATTATGCAATGCAATGTTGAGTTTCTGATATCATTTTACTGCGCCAAGCTTGTTTCGCTAAATTCCGTAAACATGACAGTACTGCCCTAAATATTTTAAACATGATGAATGTGTTTCTTTCCCTGTGCAGTGTGCAATTATGTAATACAAAGTTGAGTTTCTCGTATGATTTTGCTGCGCCAAACTTGTTTCGCTCAATTCCGTGCGCATGACAATACTGCCCCAAATGTTTTTAAATTGCTAAATGTGCTTCCTACCTTGTGCAGCGTGCGTTTGTGTGACACAATGTTGCGTTGTACATTGGATTTTACAGTGCCAAAACTGTTTTGCGCAATTACGTACAAAAGACAGTACTGCCCCAAATGTTTTTTTAAAGTTGAATGTGTTTCCTTCCCTGTGCAGTGTCCAATTATACAATGGAAAGTTGAGTTTTGCATATGACTTTACTGCGCCAAACTTATTTTGCGCAATTCCGTACACATGACAGTACTGCCCTAAATGTTTTCAAGTTGATGAATGTGTTTTCTTTCTGTGCAGTGAGCAATTATGCAATGCAATGTTGAGTTTCTGATATCATTTTACTGCGCCAAGCTTGTTTCGCTAAATTCCGTAAACATGACAGTACTGCCCTAAATATTTTAAACATGATGAATGTGTTTCTTTCCCTGTGCAGTGTGCAATTATGTAATACAAAGTTGAGTTTCTCGTATGATTTTGCTGCGCCAAACTTGTTTCGCTCAATTCCGTGCGCATGACAATACTGCCCCAAATGTTTTTAAATTGCTAAATGTGCTTCCTACCTTGTGCAGCGTGCGTTTGTGTGACACAATGTTGCGTTGTACATTGGATTTTACAGTGCCAAAACTGTTTTGCGCAATTACGTACAAAAGACAGTACTGCCCCAAATGTTTTTTTAAAGTTGAATGTGTTTCCTTCCCTGTGCAGTGTCCAATTATACAATGGAAAGTTGAGTTTTGCATATGACTTTACTGCGCCAAACTTATTTTGCGCAATTCCGTACACATGACAGTACTGCCCTAAATGTTTTCAAGTTGATGAATGTGTTTTCTTTCTGTGCAGTGAGCAATTATGCAATGCAAAGTTGAGTTTCTGATATCATTTTACTGCGCCAAGCTTGTTTCGCTAAATTCCGTAAACATGACAGTACTGCCCTAAATATTTTAAACATGATGAATGTGTTTCTTTCCCTGTGCAGTGTGCAAATATGTAATACAAAGTTGAGTTTCTCGTATGATTTTGCTGCGCCAAACTTGTTTCGCTCAATTCCGTGCGCATGATAATACTGCCCCAAATGTTTTTAAATTGCTAAATGTGCTTCCTACCTTGTGCAGCGTGCGTTTGTGTGACACAATGTTGCGTTGTACATTGGATTTTACAGTGCCAAAACTGTTTTGCGCAATTACGTACAAAAGACAGTACTGCCCCAAATGTTTTTTTTAAAGTTGAAAGTGTTTCCTTCCCTGTGCAGTGTCCAATTATACAATGGAAAGTTGAGTTTTGCATATGACTTTACTGCGCCAAACTTATTTTGCGCAATTCCGTACACATGACAGTACTGCCCTAAATGTTTTCAAGTTGATGAATGTGTTTTCTTTCTGTGCAGTGAGCAATTATGCAATGCAAAGTTGAGTTTCTGATATCATTTTACTGCGCCAAGCTTGTTTCGCTAAATTCCGTAAACATGACTGTACTGCCCTAAATATTGTAAACATGATGAATGTGTTTCTTTCCCTGTGCAGTGTGCAATTATGTAATACAAAGTTGAGTTTCTCGTATGATTTTGCTGCGCCAAACTTGTTTCGCTCAATTCCGTGCGCATGACAATACTGCCCCAAATGTTTTTAAATTGCTAAATGTGCTTCCTACCTTGTGCAGCGTGCGTTTGTGTGACACAATGTTGCGTTGTACATTGGATTTTACAGTGCCAAGACTGTTTTGCGCAATTACGTACAAAAGACAGTACTGCCCCAAATGTTTTTTTTAAAGTTGAATGTGTTTCCTTCCCTGTGCAGTGTCCAATTATACAATGGATAGTTGAGTTTTTTACATATGACTTTACTGCGCCAAACTTATTTTGCGCAATTCCGTACACATGACAGTACTGCCCTAAATGTTTTCAAGTTGATGAATGTGTTTTCTTTCTGTGCAGTGAGCAATTATGCAATGCAAAGTTGAGTTTCTGATATCATTTTACTGCGCCAAGCTTGTTTCGCTAAATTCCGTAAACATGACAGTACTGCCCTAAATATTTTAAACATGATGAATGTGTTTCTTTCCCTGTGCAGTGTGCAATTATGTAATACAAAGTTGAGTTTCTCGTATGATTTTGCTGCGCCAAACTTGTTTCGCTCAATTCCGTGCGCATGACAATACTGCCCCAAATGTTTTTAAATTGCTAAATGTGCTTCCTACCTTGTGCAGCGTGCGTTTGTGTGACACAATGTTGCGTTGTACATTGGATTTTACAGTGCCAAAACTGTTTTGCGCAATTACGTACAAAAGACAGTACTGCCCCAAATGTTTTTTTAAAGTTGAATGTGTTTCCTTCCCTGTGCAGTGTCCAATTATACAATGGAAAGTTGAGTTTTGCATATGACTTTACTGCGCCAAACTTATTTTGCGCAATTCCGTACACATGACAGTACTGCCCTAAATGTTTTCAAGTTGATGAATGTGTTTTCTTTCTGTGCAGTGAGCAATTATGCAATGCAAAGTTGAGTTTCTGATATC
This sequence comes from Dendrobates tinctorius, assembly GCF_039654945.1. NCBI lineage: Eukaryota > Metazoa > Chordata > Amphibia > Anura > Dendrobatidae > Dendrobates > Dendrobates tinctorius. The sequence continues at coordinate 45,033,498 of NW_027361704.1, read as the reverse complement.
ATTTTACTGCGCCAAGCTTGTTTCGCTAAATTCCGTAAACATGACAGTACTGCCCTAAATATTTTAAACATGATGAATGTGTTTCTTTCCCTGTGCAGTGTGCAATTATGTAATACAAAGTTGAGTTTCTCGTATGATTTTGCTGCGCCAAACTTGTTTCGCTCAATTCCGTGCGCATGACAATACTGCCCCAAATGTTTTTAAATTGCTAAATGTGCTTCCTACCTTGTGCAGCGTGCGTTTGTGTGACACAATGTTGCGTTGTACATTGGATTTTACAGTGCCAAAACTGTTTTGCGCAATTACGTACAAAAGACAGTACTGCCCCAAATGTTTTTTTAAAGTTGAATGTGTTTCCTTCCCTGTGCAGTGTCCAATTATACAATGGAAAGTTGAGTTTTGCATATGACTTTACTGCGCCAAACTTATTTTGCGCAATTCCGTACACATGACAGTACTGCCCTAAATGTTTTCAAGTTGATGAATGTGTTTTCTTTCTGTGCAGTGAGCAATTATGCAATGCAAAGTTGAGTTTCTGATATCATTTTACTGCGCCAAGCTTGTTTCGCTAAATTCCGTAAACATGACAGTACTGCCCTAAATATTTTAAACATGATGAATGTGTTTCTTTCCCTGTGCAGTGTGCAATTATGTAATACAAAGTTGAGTTTCTCGTATGATTTTGCTGCGCCAAACTTGTTTCGCTCAATTCCGTGCGCATGACAATACTGCCCCAAATGTTTTTAAATTGCTAAATGTGCTTCCTACCTTGTGCAGCGTGCGTTTGTGTGACACAATGTTGCGTTGTACATTGGATTTTACAGTGCCAAAACTGTTTTGCGCAATTACGTACAAAAGACAGTACTGCCCCAAATGTTTTTTTAAAGTTGAATGTGTTTCCTTCCCTGTGCAGTGTCCAATTATACAATGGAAAGTTGAGTTTTGCATATGACTTTACTGCGCCAAACTTATTTTGCGCAATTCCGTACACATGACAGTACTGCCCTAAATGTTTTCAAGTTGATGAATGTGTTTTCTTTCTGTGCAGTGAGCAATTATGCAATGCAAAGTTGAGTTTCTCATATCATTTTGCTGCGCCAAGCTTGTTTCGGTAAATTCCGTAAACATGACAGTACTGCCCTAAATATTTTAAACATGATGAATGTGTTTCTTTCCCTGTGCAGTGTGCAATTATGTAATACAAAGTTGAGTTTCTCGTATGATTTTGCTGCGCCAAACTTGTTTCGCTCAATTCCGTGCGCATGACAATACTGCCCCAAATGTTTTTAAATTGCTAAATGTGCTTCCTACCTTGTGCAGCGTGCGTTTGTGTGACACAATGTTGCGTTGTACATTGGATTTTACAGTGCCAAAACTGTTTTGCGCAATTACGTACAAAAGACAGTACTGCCCCAAATGTTTTTTTTAAAGTTGAATGTGTTTCCTTCCCTGTGCAGTGTCCAATTATACAATGGAAAGTTGAGTTTTGCATATGACTTTACTGCGCCAAACTTATTTTGCGCAATTCCGTACACATGACAGTACTGCCCTAAATGTTTTCAAGTTGATGAATGTGTTTTCTTTCTGTGCAGTGAGCAATTATGCAATGCAAAGTTGAGTTTCTGATATCATTTTACTGCGCCAAGCTTGTTTCGCTAAATTCCGTAAACATGACAGTACTGCCCTAAATATTTTAAACATGATGAATGTGTTTCTTTCCCTGTGCAGTGTGCAATTATGTAATACAAAGTTGAGTTTCTCGTATGATTTTGCTGCGCCAAACTTGTTTCGCTCAATTCCGTGCGCATGACAATACTGCCCCAAATGTTTTTAAATTGCTAAATGTGCTTCCTACCTTGTGCAGCGTGCGTTTGTGTGACACAATGTTGCGTTGTACATTGGATTTTACAGTGCCAAAACTGTTTTGCGCAATTACGTACAATAGACAGTACTGCCCCAAATGTTTTTTTAAAGTTGAATGTGTTTCCTTCCCTGTGCAGTGTCCAATTATACAATGGAAAGTTGAGTTTTGCATATGACTTTACTGCGCCAAACTTATTTTGCGCAATTCCGTACACATGACAGTACTGCCCTAAATGTTTTCAAGTTGATGAATGTGTTTTCTTTCTGTGCAGTGAGCAATTATGCAATGCAAAGTTGAGTTTCTGATATCATTTTACTGCGCCAAGCTTGTTTCGCTAAATTCCGTAAACATGACAGTACTGCCCTAAATATTTTAAACATGATGAATGTGTTTCTTTCCCTGTGCAGTGTGCAATTATGTAATACAAAGTTGAGTTTCTCGTATGATTTTGCTGCGCCAAACTTGTTTCGCTCAATTCCGTGCGCATGACAATACTGCCCCAAATGTTTTTAAATTGCTAAATGTGCTTCCTACCTTGTGCAGCGTGCGTTTGTGTGACACAATGTTGCGTTGTACATTGGATTTTACAGTGCCAAAACTGTTTTGCGCAATTACGTACAAAAGACAGTACTGCCCCAAATGTTTTTTTAAAGTTGAATGTGTTTCCTTCCCTGTGCAGTGTCCAATTATACAATGGAAAGTTGAGTTTTGCATATGACTTTACTGCGCCAAACTTATTTTGCGCAATTCCGTACACATGACAGTACTGCCCTAAATGTTTTCAAGTTGATGAATGTGTTTTCTTTCTGTGCAGTGAGCAATTATGCAATGCAATGTTGAGTTTCTGATATCATTTTACTGCGCCAAGCTTGTTTCGGTAAATTCCGTAAACATGACAGTACTGCCCTAAATATTTTAAACATGATGAATGTGTTTCTTTCCCTGTGCAGTGTGCAATTATGTAATACAAAGTTGAGTTTCTCGTATGATTTTGCTGTGCCAATCTTGTTTCGCTCAATTCCGTGCGCATGACAATACTGCCCCAAATGTTTTTAAATTGCTAAATGTGCTTCCTACCTTGTGCAGCGTGCGTTTGTGTGACACAATGTTGCGTTGTACATTGGATTTTACAGTGCCAAAACTGTTTTGCGCAATTACGTACAAAAGACAGTACTGCCCCAAATGTTTTTTTAAAGTTGAATGTGTTTCCTTCCCTGTGCAGTGTCCAATTATACAATGGAAAGTTGAGTTTTGCATATGACTTTACTGCGCCAAACTTATTTTGCGCAATTCCGTACACATGACAGTACTGCCCTAAATGTTTTCAAGTTGATGAATGTGTTTTCTTTCTGTGCAGTGAGCAATTATGCAATGCAATGTTGAGTTTCTGATATCATTTTACTGCGCCAAGCTTGTTTCGGTAAATTCCGTAAACATGACAGTACTGCCCTAAATATTTTAAACATGATGAATGTGTTTCTTTCCCTGTGCAGTGTGCAATTATGTAATACAAAGTTGAGTTTCTCGTATGATTTTGCTGTGCCAAACTTGTTTCGCTCAATTCCGTGCGCATGACAATACTGCCCCAAATGTTTTTAAATTGCTAAATGTGCTTCCTACCTTGTGCAGCGTGCGTTTGTGTGACACAATGTTGCGTTGTACATTGGATTTTACAGTGCCAAAACTGTTTTGCGCAATTACGTACAAAAGACAGTACTGCCCCAAATGTTTTTTTAAAGTTGAATGTGTTTCCTTCCCTGTGCAGTGTCCAATTATACAATGGAAAGTTGAGTTTTGCATATGACTTTACTGCGCCAAACTTATTTTGCGCAATTCCGTACACATGACAGTACTGCCCTAAATGTTTTCAAGTTGATGAATGTGTTTTCTTTCTGTGCAGTGAGCAATTATGCAATGCAATGTTGAGTTTCTGATATCATTTTACTGCGCCAAGCTTGTTTCGCTAAATTCCGTAAACATGACAGTACTGCCCTAAATATTTTAAACATGATGAATGTGTTTCTTTCCCTGTGCAGTGTGCAATTATGTAATACAAAGTTGAGTTTCTCGTATGATTTTGCTGCGCCAAACTTGTTTCGCTCAATTCCGTGCGCATGACAATACTGCCCCAAATGTTTTTAAATTGCTAAATGTGCTTCCTACCTTGTGCAGCATGCGTTTGTGTGACACAATGTTGCGTTGTACATTGGATTTTACAGTGCCAAAACTGTTTTGTGCAATTACGTACAAAAGACAGTACTGCCCCAAATGTTTTTTTAAAGTTGAATGTGTTTCCTTCCCTGTGCAGTGTCCAATTATACAATGGAAAGTTGAGTTTTGCATATGACTTTACTGCGCCAAACTTATTTTGCGCAATTCCGTACACATGACAGTACTGCCCTAAATGTTTTCAAGTTGATGAATGTGTTTTCTTTCTGTGCAGTGAGCAATTATGCAATGCAAAGTTGAGTTTCTGATATCATTTTACTGCGCCAAGCTTGTTTCGCTAAATTCCGTAAACATGACAGTACTGCCCTAAATATTGTAAACATGATGAATGTGTTTCTTTCCCTGTGCAGTGTGCAATTATGTAATACAAAGTTGAGTTTCTCGTATGATTTTGCTGCGCCAAACTTGTTTCGCTCAATTCCGTGCGCATGACAATACTGCCCCAAATGTTTTTAAATTGCTAAATGTGCTTCCTACCTTGTGCAGCGTGCGTTTGTGTGACACAATGTTGCGTTGTACATTGGATTTTACAGTGCCAAAACTGTTTTGCGCAATTACGTACAAAAGACAGTACTGCCCCAAATGTTTTTTTTAAAGTTGAATGTGTTTCCTTCCCTGTGCAGTGTCCAATTATACAATGGAAAGTTGAGTTTTGCATATGACTTTACTGCGCCAAACTTATTTTGCGCAATTCCATACACATGACAGTACTGCCCTAAATGTTTTCAAGTTGATGAATGTGTTTTCTTTCTGTGCAGTGAGCAATTATGCAATGCAAAGTTGAGTTTCTGATATCATTTTACTGCGCCAAGCTTGTTTCGCTAAATTCCGTAAACATGACAGTACTGCCCTAAATATTTTAAACATGATGAATGTGTTTCTTTCCCTGTGCAGTGTGCAATTATGTAATACAAAGTTGAGTTTCTCGTATGATTTTGCTGCGCCAAACTTGTTTCGCTCAATTCCGTGCGCATGACAATACTGCCCCAAATGTTTTTAAATTGCTAAATGTGCTTCCTACCTTGTGCAGCGTGCGTTTGTGTGACACAATGTTGCGTTGTACATTGGATTTTACAGTGCCAAAACTGTTTTGCGCAATTACATACAAAAGACAGTACTGCCCCAAATGTTTTTTTAAAGTTGAATGTGTTTCCTTCCCTGTGCAGTGTCCAATTATACAATGGAAAGTTGAGTTTTGCATATGACTTTACTGCGCCAAACTTATTTTGCGCAATTCCGTACACATGACAGTACTGCCCTAAATGTTTTCAAGTTGATGAATGTGTTTTCTTTCTGTGCAGTGAGCAATTATGCAATGCAAAGTTGAGTTTCTCATATCATTTTACTGCGCCAAGCTTGTTTCGGTAAATTCCGTAAACATGACAGTACTGCCCTAAATATTTTAAACATGATGAATGTGTTTCTTTCCCTGTGCAGTGTGCAATTATGTAATACAAAGTTGAGTTTCTCGTATGATTTTGCTGCGCCAAACTTGTTTCGCTCAATTCCGTGCGCATGACAATACTGCCCCAAATGTTTTTAAATTGCTAAATGTGCTTCCTACCTTGTGCAGCGTGCGTTTGTGTGACACAATGTTGCGTTGTACATTGGATTTTACAGTGCCAAAACTGTTTTGCGCAATTACGTACAAAAGACAGTACTGCCCCAAATGTTTTTTTTAAAGTTGAATGTGTTTCCTTCCCTGTGCAGTGTCCAATTATACAATGGAAAGTTGAGTTTTGCATATGACTTTACTGCGCCAAACTTATTTTGCGCAATTCCGTACACATGACAGTACTGCCCTAAATGTTTTCAAGTTGATGAATGTGTTTTCTTTCTGTGCAGTGAGCAATTATGCAATGCAAAGTTGAGTTTCTGATATCATTTTACTGCGCCAAGCTTGTTTCGCTAAATTCCGTAAACATGACAGTACTGCCCTAAATATTTTAAACATGATGAATGTGTTTCTTTCCCTGTGCAGTGTGCAATTATGTAATACAAAGTTGAGTTTCTCGTATGATTTTGCTGCGCCAAACTTGTTTCGCTCAATTCCGTGCGCATGACAATACTGCCCCAAATGTTTTTAAATTGCTAAATGTGCTTCCTACCTTGTGCAGCGTGCGTTTGTGTGACACAATGTTGCGTTGTACATTGGATTTTACAGTGCCAAAACTGTTTTGCGCAATTACGTACAAAAGACAGTACTGCCCCAAATGTTTTTTTAAAGTTGAATGTGTTTCCTTCCCTGTGCAGTGTCCAATTATACAATGGAAAGTTGAGTTTTGCATATGACTTTACTGCGCCAAACTTATTTTGCGCAATTCCGTACACATGACAGTACTGCCCTAAATGTTTTCAAGTTGATGAATGTGTTTTCTTTCTGTGCAGTGAGCAATTATGCAATGCAAAGTTGAGTTTCTGATATAATTTTACTGCGCCAAGCTTGTTTCGCTAAATTCCGTAAACATGACAGTACTGCCCTAAATATTTTAAACATGATGAATGTGTTTCTTTCCCTGTGCAGTGTGCAATTATGTAATACAAAGTTGAGTTTCTCGTATGATTTTGCTGCGCCAAACTTGTTTCGCTCAATTCCGTGCGCATGACAATACTGCCCCAAATGTTTTTAAATTGCTAAATGTGCTTCCTACCTTGTGCAGCGTGCGTTTGTGTGACACAATGTTGCGTTGTACATTGGATTTTACAGTGCCAAAACTGTTTTGCGCAATTACGTACAAAAGACAGTACTGCCCCAAATGTTTTTTTAAAGTTGAATGTGTTTCCTTCCCTGTGCAGTGTCCAATTATACAATGGAAAGTTGAGTTTTGCATATGACTTTACTGCGCCAAACTTATTTTGCGCAATTCCGTACACATGACAGTACTGCCCTAAATGTTTTCAAGTTGATGAATGTGTTTTCTTTCTGTGCAGTGAGCAATTATGCAATGCAATGTTGAGTTTCTGATATCATTTTACTGCGCCAAGCTTGTTTCGGTAAATTCCGTAAACATGACAGTACTGCCCTAAATATTTTAAACATGATGAATGTGTTTCTTTCCCTGTGCAGTGTGCAATTATGTAATACAAAGTTGAGTTTCTCGTATGATTTTGCTGTGCCAATCTTGTTTCGCTCAATTCCGTGCGCATGACAATACTGCCCCAAATGTTTTTAAATTGCTAAATGTGCTTCCTACCTTGTGCAGCGTGCGTTTGTGTGACACAATGTTGCGTTGTACATTGGATTTTACAGTGCCAAAACTGTTTTGCGCAATTACGTACAAAAGACAGTACTGCCCCAAATGTTTTTTTAAAGTTGAATGTGTTTCCTTCCCTGTGCAGTGTCCAATTATACAATGGAAAGTTGAGTTTTGCATATGACTTTACTGCGCCAAACTTATTTTGCGCAATTCCGTACACATGACAGTACTGCCCTAAATGTTTTCAAGTTGATGAATGTGTTTTCTTTCTGTGCAGTGAGCAATTATGCAATGCAATGTTGAGTTTCTGATATCATTTTACTGCGCCAAGCTTGTTTCGGTAAATTCCGTAAACATGACAGTACTGCCCTAAATATTTTAAACATGATGAATGTGTTTCTTTCCCTGTGCAGTGTGCAATTATGTAATACAAAGTTGAGTTTCTCGTATGATTTTGCTGCGCCAAACTTGTTTCGCTCAATTCCGTGCGCATGACAATACTGCCCCAAATGTTTTTAAATTGCTAAATGTGCTTCCTACCTTGTGCAGCGTGCGTTTGTGTGACACAATGTTGCGTTGTACATTGGATTTTACAGTGCCAAAACTGTTTTGCGCAATTACGTACAAAAGACAGTACTGCCCCAAATGTTTTTTTAAAGTTGAATGTGTTTCCTTCCCTGTGCAGTGTCCAATTATACAATGGAAAGTTGAGTTTTGCATATGACTTTACTGCGCCAAACTTATTTTGCGCAATTCCGTACACATGACAGTACTGCCCTAAATGTTTTCAAGTTGATGAATGTGTTTTCTTTCTGTGCAGTGAGCAATTATGCAATGCAATGTTGAGTTTCTGATATCATTTTACTGCGCCAAGCTTGTTTCGCTAAATTCCGTAAACATGACAGTACTGCCCTAAATATTTTAAACATGATGAATGTGTTTCTTTCCCTGTGCAGTGTGCAATTATGTAATACAAAGTTGAGTTTCTCGTATGATTTTGCTGCGCCAAACTTGTTTCGCTCAATTCCGTGCGCATGACAATACTGCCCCAAATGTTTTTAAATTGCTAAATGTGCTTCCTACCTTGTGCAGCGTGCGTTTGTGTGACACAATGTTGCGTTGTACATTGGATTTTACAGTGCCAAAACTGTTTTGCGCAATTACGTACAAAAGACAGTACTGCCCCAAATGTTTTTTTTAAAGTTGAATGTGTTTCCTTCCCTGTGCAGTGTCCAATTATACAATGGAAAGTTGAGTTTTGCATATGACTTTACTGCGCCAAACTTATTTTGCACAATTCCGTACACATGACAGTACTGCCCTAAATGTTTTCAAGTTGATGAATGTGTTTTCTTTCTGTGCAGTGAGCAATTATGCAATGCAAAGTTGAGTTTCTGATATCATTTTACTGCGCCAAGCTTGTTTCGCTAAATTCCGTAAACATGACAGTACTGCCCTAAATATTTTAAACATGATGAATGTGTTTCTTTCCCTGTGCAGTGTGCAATTATGTAATACAAAGTTGAGTTTCTCGTATGATTTTGCTGCGCCAAACTTGTTTCGCTCAATTCCGTGCGCATGACAATACTGCCCCAAATGTTTTTAAATTGCTAAATGTGCTTCCTACCTTGTGCAGCGTGCGTTTGTGTGACACAATGTTGCGTTGTACATTGGATTTTACAGTGCCAAAACTGTTTTGCGCAATTACGTACAAAAGACAGTACTGCCCCAAATGTTTTTTTAAAGTTGAATGTGTTTCCTTCCCTGTGCAGTGTCCAATTATACAATGGAAAGTTGAGTTTTGCATATGACTTTACTGCGCCAAACTTATTTTGCGCAATTCCGTACACATGACAGTACTGCCCTAAATGTTTTCAAGTTGATGAATGTGTTTTCTTTCTGTGCAGTGAGCAATTATGCAATGCAAAGTTGAGTTTCTGATATCATTTTACTGCGCCAAGCTTGTTTCGCTAAATTCCGTAAACATGACAGTACTGCCCTAAATATTTTAAACATGATGAATGTGTTTCTTTCCCTGTGCAGTGTGCAATTATGTAATACAAAGTTGAGTTTCTCGTATGATTTTGCTGCGCCAAACTTGTTTCGCTCAATTCCGTGCGCATGACAATACTGCCCCAAATGTTTTTAAATTGCTAAATGTGCTTCCTACCTTGTGCAGCGTGCGTTTGTGTGACACAATGTTGCGTTGTACATTGGATTTTACAGTGCCAAAACTGTTTTGCGCAATTACGTACAAAAGACAGTACTGCCCCAAATGTTTTTTTAAAGTTGAATGTGTTTCCTTCCCTGTGCAGTGTCCAATTACACAATGGAAAGTTGAGTTTTGCATATGACTTTACTGCGCCAAACTTATTTTGCGCAATTCCGTACACATGACAGTACTGCCCTAAATGTTTTCAAGTTGATGAATGTGTTTTCTTTCTGTGCAGTGAGCAATTATGCAATGCAAAGTTGAGTTTCTGATATCATTTTACTGCGCCAAGCTTGTTTCGCTAAATTCCGTAAACATGACAGTACTGCCCTAAATATTTTAAACATGATGAATGTGTTTCTTTCCCTGTGCAGTGTGCAATTATGTAATACAAAGTTGAGTTTCTCGTATGATTTTGCTGCGCCAAACTTGTTTCGCTCAATTCCGTGCGCATGACAATACTGCCCCAAATGTTTTTAAATTGCTAAATGTGCTTCCTACCTTGTGCAGCGTGCGTTTGTGTGACACAATGTTGCGTTGTACATTGGATTTTACAGTGCCAAAACTGTTTTGCGCAATTACGTACAAAAGACAGTACTGCCCCAAATGTTTTTTTAAAGTTGAATGTGTTTCCTTCCCTGTGCAGTGTCCAATTATACAATGGAAAGTTGAGTTTTGCATATGACTTTACTGCGCCAAACTTATTTTGCGCAATTCCGTACACATGACAGTACTGCCCTAAATGTTTTCAAGTTGATGAATGTGTTTTCTTTCTGTGCAGTGAGCAATTATGCAATGCAATGTTGAGTTTCTGATATCATTTTACTGCGCCAAGCTTGTTTCGCTAAATTCCGTAAACATGACAGTACTGCCCTAAATATTTTAAACATGATGAATGTGTTTCTTTCCCTGTGCAGTGTGCAATTATGTAATACAAAGTTGAGTTTCTCGTATGATTTTGCTGCGCCAAACTTGTTTCGCTCAATTCCGTGCGCATGACAATACTGCCCCAAATGTTTTTAAATTGCTAAATGTGCTTCCTATCTTGTGCAGCGTGCGTTTGTGTGACACAATGTTGCGTTGTACATTGGATTTTACAGTGCCAAAACTGTTTTGCGCAATTACGTACAAAAGACAGTACTGCCCCAAATGTTTTTTTTAAAGTTGAATGTGTTTCCTTCCCTGTGCAGTGTCCAATTATACAATGGAAAGTTGAGTTTTGCATATGACTTTACTGCGCCAAACTTATTTTGCACAATTCCGTACACATGACAGTACTGCCCTAAATGTTTTCAAGTTGATGAATGTGTTTTCTTTCTGTGCAGTGAGCAATTATGCAATGCAAAGTTGAGTTTCTGATATCATTTTACTGCGCCAAGCTTGTTTCGCTAAATTCCGTAAACATGACAGTACTGCCCTAAATATTTTAAACATGATGAATGTGTTTCTTTCCCTGTGCAGTGTGCAATTATGTAATACAAAGTTGAGTTTCTCGTATGATTTTGCTGCGCCAAACTTGTTTCGCTCAATTCCGTGCGCATGACAATACTGCCCCAAATGTTTTTAAATTGCTTAATGTGCTTCCTACCTTGTGCAGCGTGCGTTTGTGTGACACAATGTTGCGTTGTACATTGGATTTTACAGTGCCAAAACTGTTTTGCGCAATTACGTACAAAAGACAGTACTGCCCCAAATGTTTTTTTAAAGTTGAATGTGTTTCCTTCCCTGTGCAGTGTCCAATTATACAATGGAAAGTTGAGTTTTGCATATGACTTTACTGCGCCAAACTTATTTTGCGCAATTCCGTACACATGACAGTACTGCCCTAAATGTTTTCAAGTTGATGAATGTGTTTTCTTTCTGTGCAGTGAGCAATTATGCAATGCAAAGTTGAGTTTCTGATATCATTTTACTGCGCCAAGCTTGTTTCGCTAAATTCCGTAAACATGACAGTACTGCCCTAAATATTTTAAACATGATGAATGTGTTTCTTTCCCTGTGCAGTGTGCAATTATGTAATACAAAGTTGAGTTTCTCGTATGATTTTGCTGCGCCAAACTTGTTTCGCTCAATTCCGTGCGCATGACAATACTGCCCCAAATGTTTTTAAATTGCTAAATGTGCTTCCTACCTTGTGCAGCGTGCGTTTGTGTGACACAATGTTGCGTTGTACATTGGATTTTACAGTGCCAAAACTGTTTTGCGCAATTACGTACAAAAGACAGTACTGCCCCAAATGTTTTTTTAAAGTTGAATGTGTTTCCTTCCCTGTGCAGTGTCCAATTACACAATGGAAAGTTGAGTTTTGCATATGACTTTACTGCGCCAAACTTATTTTGCGCAATTCCGTACACATGACAGTACTGCCCTAAATGTTTTCAAGTTGATGAATGTGTTTTCTTTCTGTGCAGTGAGCAATTATGCAATGCAAAGTTGAGTTTCTGATATCATTTTACTGCGCCAAGCTTGTTTCGCTAAATTCCGTAAACATGACAGTACTGCCCTAAATATTTTAAACATGATGAATGTGTTTCTTTCCCTGTGCAGTGTGCAATTATGTAATACAAAGTTGAGTTTCTCGTATGATTTTGCTGCGCCAAACTTGTTTCGCTCAATTCCGTGCGCATGACAATACTGCCCCAAATGTTTTTAAATTGCTAAATGTGCTTCCTACCTTGTGCAGCGTGCGTTTGTGTGACACAATGTTGCGTTGTACATTGGATTTTACAGTGCCAAAACTGTTTTGCGCAATTACGTACAAAAGACAGTACTGCCCCAAATGTTTTTTTAAAGTTGAATGTGTTTCCTTCCCTGTGCAGTGTCCAATTATACAATGGAAAGTTGAGTTTTGCATATGACTTTACTGCGCCAAACTTATTTTGCGCAATTCCGTACACATTACAGTACTGCCCTAAATGTTTTCAAGTTGATGAATGTGTTTTCTTTCTGTGCAGTGAGCAATTATGCAATGCAAAGTTGAGTTTCTGATATCATTTTACTGCGCCAAGCTTGTTTCGCTAAATTCCGTAAACATGACAGTACTGCCCTAAATATTTTAAACATGATGAATGTGTTTCTTTCCCTGTGCAGTGTGCAATTATGTAATACAAAGTTGAGTTTCTCGTATGATTTTGCTGCGCCAAACTTGTTTCGCTCAATTCCGTGCGCATGACAATACTGCCCCAAATGTTTTTAAATTGCTAAATGTGCTTCCTACCTTGTGCAGCATGCGTTTATGTGACACAATGTTGCGTTGTACATTGGATTTTACAGTGCCAAAACTGTTTTGCGCAATTACGTACAAAAGACAGTACTGCCCCAAATGTTTTTTTAAAGTTGAATGTGTTTCCTTCCCTGTGCAGTGTCCAATTATACAATGGAAAGTTGAGTTTTGCATATGACTTTACTGCGCCAAACTTATTTTGCGCAATTCCGTACACATGACAGTACTGCCCTAAATGTTTTCAAGTTGATGAATGTGTTTTCTTTCTGTGCAGTGAGCAATTATGCAATGCAAAGTTGAGTTTCTGATATCATTTTACTGCGCCAAGCTTGTTTCGCTAAATTCCGTAAACATGACAGTACTGCCCTAAATATTGTAAACATGATGAATGTGTTTCTTTCCCTGTGCAGTGTGCAATTATGTAATACAAAGTTGAGTTTCTCGTATGATTTTGCTGCGCCAAACTTGTTTCGCTCAATTCCGTGCGCATGACAATACTGCCCCAAATGTTTTTAAATTGCTAAATGTGCTTCCTACCTTGTGCAGCGTGCGTTTGTGTGACACAATGTTGCGTTGTACATTGGATTTTACAGTGCCAAAACTGTTTTGCGCAATTACGTACAAAAGACAGTACTGCCCCAAATGTTTTTTTAAAGTTGAATGTGTTTCCTTCCCTGTGCAGTGTCCAATTATACAATGGAAAGTTGAGTTTTGCATATGACTTTACTGCGTCAAACTTATTTTGCGCAATTCCGTACACATGACAGTACTGCCCTAAATGTTTTCAAGTTGATGAATGTGTTTTCTTTCTGTGCAGTGAGCAATTATGCAATGCAAAGTTGAGTTTCTGATATCATTTTACTGCGCCAAGCTTGTTTCGGTAAATTCCGTAAACATGACAGTACTGCCCTAAATATTTTAAACATGATGAATGTGTTTCTTTCCCTGTGCAGTGTGCAATTATGTAATACAAAGTTGAGTTTCTCGTATGATTTTGCTGCGCCAAACTTGTTTCGCTCAATTCCGTGCGCATGACAATACTGCCCCAAATGTTTTTAAATTGCTAAATGTGCTTCCTACCTTGTGCAGCGTGCGTTTGTGTGACACAATGTTGCGTTGTACATTGGATTTTACAGTGCCAAAACTGTTTTGCGTAATTACGTACAAAAGACAGTACTGCCCCAAATGTTTTTTTAAAGTTGAATGTGTTTCCTTCCCTGTGCAGTGTCCAATTATACAATGGAAAGTTGAGTTTTGCATATGACTTTACTGCGCCAAACTTATTTTGCGCAATTCCGTACACATGACAGTACTGCCCTAAATGTTTTCAAGTTGATGAATGTGTTTTCTTTCTGTGCAGTGAGCAATTATGCAATGCAAAGTTGAGTTTCTGATATCATTTTACTGCGCCAAGCTTGTTTCGCTAAATTCCGTAAACATGACAGTACTGCCCTAAATATTTTAAACATGATGAATGTGTTTCTTTCCCTGTGCAGTGTGCAATTATGTAATACAAAGTTGAGTTTCTCGTATGATTTTGCTGCGCCAAACTTGTTTCGCTCAATTCCGTGCGCATGACAATACTGCCCCAAATGTTTTTAAATTGCTAAATGTGCTTCCTACCTTGTGCAGCGTGCGTTTGTGTGACACAATGTTGCGTTGTACATTGGATTTTACAGTGCCAAAACTGTTTTGCGCAATTACGTACAAAAGACAGTACTGCCCCAAATGTTTTTTTAAAGTTGAATGTGTTTCCTTCCCTGTGCAGTGTCCAATTATACAATGGAAAGTTGAGTTTTGCATATGACTTTACTGCGCCAAACTTATTTTGCGCAATTCCGTACACATGACAGTACTGCCCTAAATGTTTTCAAGTTGATGAATGTGTTTTCTTTCTGTGCAGTGAGCAATTATGCAATGCAAAGTTGAGTTTCTCATATCATTTTGCTGCGCCAAGCTTGTTTCGGTAAATTCCGTAAACATGACAGTACTGCCCTAAATATTTTAAACATGATGAATGTGTTTCTTTCCCTGTGCAGTGTGCAATTATGTAATACAAAGTTGAGTTTCTCGTATGATTTTGCTGCGCCAAACTTGTTTCGCTCAATTCCGTGCGCATGACAATACTGCCCCAAATGTTTTTAAATTGCTAAATGTGCTTCCTACCTTGTGCAGCGTGCGTTTGTGTGACACAATGTTGCGTTGTACATTGGATTTTACAGTGCCAAAACTGTTTTGCGCAATTACGTACAAAAGACAGTACTGCCCCAAATGTTTTTTTTAAAGTTGAATGTGTTTCCTTCCCTGTGCAGTGTCCAATTATACAATGGAAAGTTGAGTTTTGCATATGACTTTACTGCGCCAAACTTATTTTGCGCAATTCCGTACACATGACAGTACTGCCCTAAATGTTTTCAAGTTGATGAATGTGTTTTCTTTCTGTGCAGTGAGCAATTATGCAATGCAAAGTTGAGTTTCTGATATCATTTTACTGCGCCAAGCTTGTTTCGCTAAATTCCGTAAACATGACAGTACTGCCCTAAATATTTTAAACATGATGAATGTGTTTCTTTCCCTGTGCAGTGTGCAATTATGTAATACAAAGTTGAGTTTCTCGTATGATTTTGCTGCGCCAAACTTGTTTCGCTCAATTCCGTGCGCATGACAATACTGCCCCAAATGTTTTTAAATTGCTAAATGTGCTTCCTACCTTGTGCAGCGTGCGTTTGTGTGACACAATGTTGCGTTGTACATTGGATTTTACAGTGCCAAAACTGTTTTGCGCAATTACGTACAAAAGACAGTACTGCCCCAAATGTTTTTTTAAGTTGAATGTGTTTCCTTCCCTGTGCAGTGTCCAATTATACAATGGAAAGTTGAGTTTTGCATATGACTTTACTGCGCCAAACTTATTTTGCGCAATTCCGTACACATGACAGTACTGCCCTAAATGTTTTCAAGTTGATGAATGTGTTTTCTTTCTGTGCAGTGAGCAATTATGCAATGCAAAGTTGAGTTTCTGATATCATTTTACTGCGCCAAGCTTGTTTCGCTAAATTCCGTAAACATGACAGTACTGCCCTAAATATTTTAAACATGATGAATGTGTTTCTTTCCCTGTGCAGTGTGCAATTATGTAATACAAAGTTGAGTTTCTCGTATGATTTTGCTGCGCCAAACTTGTTTCGCTCAATTCCGTGCGCATGACAATACTGCCCCAAATGTTTTTAAATTGCTAAATGTGCTTCCTACCTTGTGCAGCGTGCGTTTGTGTGACACAATGTTGCGTTGTACATTGGATTTTACAGTGCCAAAACTGTTTTGCGCAATTACGTACAAAAGACAGTACTGCCCCAAATGTTTTTTTAAAGTTGAATGTGTTTCCTTCCCTGTGCAGTGTCCAATTATACAATGGAAAGTTGAGTTTTGCATATGACTTTACTGCGCCAAACTTATTTTGCGCAATTCCGTACACATGACAGTACTGCCCTAAATGTTTTCAAGTTGATGAATGTGTTTTCTTTCTGTGCAGTGAGCAATTATGCAATGCAATGTTGAGTTTCTGATATCATTTTACTGCGCCAAGCTTGTTTCGGTAAATTCCGTAAACATGACAGTACTGCCCTAAATATTTTAAACATGATGAATGTGTTTCTTTCCCTGTGCAGTGTGCAATTATGTAATACAAAGTTGAGTTTCTCGTATGATTTTGCTGTGCCAATCTTGTTTCGCTCAATTCCGTGCGCATGACAATACTGCCCCAAATGTTTTTAAATTGCTAAATGTGCTTCCTACCTTGTGCAGCGTGCGTTTGTGTGACACAATGTTGCGTTGTACATTGGATTTTACAGTGCCAAAACTGTTTTGCGCAATTACGTACAAAAGACAGTACTGCCCCAAATGTTTTTTTAAAGTTGAATGTGTTTCCTTCCCTGTGCAGTGTCCAATTATACAATGGAAAGTTGAGTTTTGCATATGACTTTACTGCGCCAAACTTATTTTGCGCAATTCCGTACACATGACAGTACTGCCCTAAATGTTTTCAAGTTGATGAATGTGTTTTCTTTCTGTGCAGTGAGCAATTATGCAATGCAATGTTGAGTTTCTGATATCATTTTACTGCGCCAAGCTTGTTTCGGTAAATTCCGTAAACATGACAGTACTGCCCTAAATATTTTAAACATGATGAATGTGTTTCTTTCCCTGTGCAGTGTGCAATTATGTAATACAAAGTTGAGTTTCTCGTATGATTTTGCTGTGCCAAACTTGTTTCGCTCAATTCCGTGCGCATGACAATACTGCCCCAAATGTTTTTAAATTGCTAAATGTGCTTCCTACCTTGTGCAGCGTGCGTTTGTGTGACACAATGTTGCGTTGTACATTGGATTTTACAGTGCCAAAACTGTTTTGCGCAATTACGTACAAAAGACAGTACTGCCCCAAATGTTTTTTTAAAGTTGAATGTGTTTCCTTCCCTGTGCAGTGTCCAATTATACAATGGAAAGTTGAGTTTTGCATATGACTTTACTGCGCCAAACTTATTTTGCGCAATTCCGTACACATGACAGTACTGCCCTAAATGTTTTCAAGTTGATGAATGTGTTTTCTTTCTGTGCAGTGAGCAATTATGCAATGCAATGTTGAGTTTCTGATATCATTTTACTGCGCCAAGCTTGTTTCGCTAAATTCCGTAAACATGACAGTACTGCCCTAAATATTTTAAACATGATGAATGTGTTTCTTTCCCTGTGCAGTGTGCAATTATGTAATACAAAGTTGAGTTTCTCGTATGATTTTGCTGCGCCAAACTTGTTTCGCTCAATTCCGTGCGCATGACAATACTGCCCCAAATGTTTTTAAATTGCTAAATGTGCTTCCTACCTTGTGCAGCGTGCGTTTGTGTGACACAATGTTGCGTTGTACATTGGATTTTACAGTGCCAAAACTGTTTTGTGCAATTACGTACAAAAGACAGTACTGCCCCAAATGTTTTTTTAAAGTTGAATGTGTTTCCTTCCCTGTGCAGTGTCCAATTATACAATGGAAAGTTGAGTTTTGCATATGACTTTACTGCGCCAAACTTATTTTGCGCAATTCCGTACACATGACAGTACTGCCCTAAATGTTTTCAAGTTGATGAATGTGTTTTCTTTCTGTGCAGTGAGCAATTATGCAATGCAAAGTTGAGTTTCTGATATCATTTTACTGCGCCAAGCTTGTTTCGCTAAATTCCGTAAACATGACAGTACTGCCCTAAATATTGTAAACATGATGAATGTGTTTCTTTCCCTGTGCAGTGTGCAATTATGTAATACAAAGTTGAGTTTCTCGTATGATTTTGCTGCGCCAAACTTGTTTCGCTCAATTCCGTGCGCATGACAATACTGCCCCAAATGTTTTTAAATTGCTAAATGTGCTTCCTACCTTGTGCAGCGTGCGTTTGTGTGACACAATGTTGCGTTGTACATTGGATTTTACAGTGCCAAAACTGTTTTGCGCAATTACGTACAAAAGACAGTACTGCCCCAAATGTTTTTTTTAAAGTTGAATGTGTTTCCTTCCCTGTGCAGTGTCCAATTATACAATGGAAAGTTGAGTTTTGCATATGACTTTACTGCGCCAAACTTATTTTGCGCAATTCCATACACATGACAGTACTGCCCTAAATGTTTTCAAGTTGATGAATGTGTTTTCTTTCTGTGCAGTGAGCAATTATGCAATGCAAAGTTGAGTTTCTGATATCATTTTACTGCGCCAAGCTTGTTTCGCTAAATTCCGTAAACATGACAGTACTGCCCTAAATATTTTAAACATGATGAATGTGTTTCTTTCCCTGTGCAGTGTGCAATTATGTAATACAAAGTTGAGTTTCTCGTATGATTTTGCTGCGCCAAACTTGTTTCGCTCAATTCCGTGCGCATGACAATACTGCCCCAAATGTTTTTAAATTGCTAAATGTGCTTCCTACCTTGTGCAGCGTGCGTTTGTGTGACACAATGTTGCGTTGTACATTGGATTTTACAGTGCCAAAACTGTTTTGCGCAATTACATACAAAAGACAGTACTGCCCCAAATGTTTTTTTAAAGTTGAATGTGTTTCCTTCCCTGTGCAGTGTCCAATTATACAATGGAAAGTTGAGTTTTGCATATGACTTTACTGCGCCAAACTTATTTTGCGCAATTCCGTACACATGACAGTACTGCCCTAAATGTTTTCAAGTTGATGAATGTGTTTTCTTTCTGTGCAGTGAGCAATTATGCAATGCAAAGTTGAGTTTCTCATATCATTTTACTGCGCCAAGCTTGTTTCGGTAAATTCCGTAAACATGACAGTACTGCCCTAAATATTTTAAACATGATGAATGTGTTTCTTTCCCTGTGCAGTGTGCAATTATGTAATACAAAGTTGAGTTTCTCGTATGATTTTGCTGCGCCAAACTTGTTTCGCTCAATTCCGTGCGCATGACAATACTGCCCCAAATGTTTTTAAATTGCTAAATGTGCTTCCTACCTTGTGCAGCGTGCGTTTGTGTGACACAATGTTGCGTTGTACATTGGATTTTACAGTGCCAAAACTGTTTTGCGCAATTACGTACAAAAGACAGTACTGCCCCAAATGTTTTTTTTAAAGTTGAATGTGTTTCCTTCCCTGTGCAGTGTCCAATTATACAATGGAAAGTTGAGTTTTGCATATGACTTTACTGCGCCAAACTTATTTTGCGCAATTCCGTACACATGACAGTACTGCCCTAAATGTTTTCAAGTTGATGAATGTGTTTTCTTTCTGTGCAGTGAGCAATTATGCAATGCAAAGTTGAGTTTCTGATATCATTTTACTGCGCCAAGCTTGTTTCGCTAAATTCCGTAAACATGACAGTACTGCCCTAAATATTTTAAACATGATGAATGTGTTTCTTTCCCTGTGCAGTGTGCAATTATCTAATACAAAGTTGAGTTTCTCGTATGATTTTGCTGCGCCAAACTTGTTTCGCTCAATTCCGTGCGCATGACAATACTGCCCCAAATGTTTTTAAATTGCTAAATGTGCTTCCTACCTTGTGCAGCGTGCGTTTGTGTGACACAATGTTGCGTTGTACATTGGATTTTACAGTGCCAAAACTGTTTTGCGCAATTACGTACAAAAGACAGTACTGCCCCAAATGTTTTTTTAAAGTTGAATGTGTTTCCTTCCCTGTGCAGTGTCCAATTATACAATGGAAAGTTGAGTTTTGCATATGACTTTACTGCGCCAAACTTATTTTGCGCAATTCCGTACACATGACAGTACTGCCCTAAATGTTTTCAAGTTGATGAATGTGTTTTCTTTCTGTGCAGTGAGCAATTATGCAATGCAAAGTTGAGTTTCTGATATAATTTTACTGCGCCAAGCTTGTTTCGCTAAATTCCGTAAACATGACAGTACTGCCCTAAATATTTTAAACATGATGAATGTGTTTCTTTCCCTGTGCAGTGTGCAATTATGTAATACAAAGTTGAGTTTCTCGTATGATTTTGCTGCGCCAAACTTGTTTCGCTCAATTCCGTGCGCATGACAATACTGCCCCAAATGTTTTTAAATTGCTAAATGTGCTTCCTACCTTGTGCAGCGTGCGTTTGTGTGACACAATGTTGCGTTGTACATTGGATTTTACAGTGCCAAAACTGTTTTGCGCAATTACGTACAAAAGACAGTACTGCCCCAAATGTTTTTTTAAAGTTGAATGTGTTTCCTTCCCTGTGCAGTGTCCAATTATACAATGGAAAGTTGAGTTTTGCATATGACTTTACTGCGCCAAACTTATTTTGCGCAATTCCGTACACATGACAGTACTGCCCTAAATGTTTTCAAGTTGATGAATGTGTTTTCTTTCTGTGCAGTGAGCAATTATGCAATGCAATGTTGAGTTTCTGATATCATTTTACTGCGCCAAGCTTGTTTCGGTAAATTCCGTAAACATGACAGTACTGCCCTAAATATTTTAAACATGATGAATGTGTTTCTTTCCCTGTGCAGTGTGCAATTATGTAATACAAAGTTGAGTTTCTCGTATGATTTTGCTGTGCCAATCTTGTTTCGCTCAATTCCGTGCGCATGACAATACTGCCCCAAATGTTTTTAAATTGCTAAATGTGCTTCCTACCTTGTGCAGCGTGCGTTTGTGTGACACAATGTTGCGTTGTACATTGGATTTTACAGTGCCAAAACTGTTTTGCGCAATTACGTACAAAAGACAGTACTGCCCCAAATGTTTTTTTAAAGTTGAATGTGTTTCCTTCCCTGTGCAGTGTCCAATTATACAATGGAAAGTTGAGTTTTGCATATGACTTTACTGCGCCAAACTTATTTTGCGCAATTCCGTACACATGACAGTACTGCCCTAAATGTTTTCAAGTTGATGAATGTGTTTTCTTTCTGTGCAGTGAGCAATTATGCAATGCAATGTTGAGTTTCTGATATAATTTTACTGCGCCAAGCTTGTTTCGGTAAATTCCGTAAACATGACAGTACTGCCCTAAATATTTTAAACATGATGAATGTGTTTCTTTCCCTGTGCAGTGTGCAATTATGTAATACAAAGTTGAGTTTCTCGTATGATTTTGCTGCGCCAAACTTGTTTCGCTCAATTCCGTGCGCATGACAATACTGCCCCAAATGTTTTTAAATTGCTAAATGTGCTTCCTACCTTGTGCAGCGTGCGTTTGTGTGACACAATGTTGCGTTGTACATTGGATTTTACAGTGCCAAAACTGTTTTGCGCAATTACGTACAAAAGACAGTACTGCCCCAAATGTTTTTTTAAAGTTGAATGTGTTTCCTTCCCTGTGCAGTGTCCAATTATACAATGGAAAGTTGAGTTTTGCATATGACTTTACTGCGCCAAACTTATTTTGCGCAATTCCGTACACATGACAGTACTGCCCTAAATGTTTTCAAGTTGATGAATGTGTTTTCTTTCTGTGCAGTGAGCAATTATGCAATGCAATGTTGAGTTTCTGATATCATTTTACTGCGCCAAGCTTGTTTCGCTAAATTCCGTAAACATGACAGTACTGCCCTAAATATTTTAAACATGATGAATGTGTTTCTTTCCCTGTGCAGTGTGCAATTATGTAATACAAAGTTGAGTTTCTCGTATGATTTTGCTGCGCCAAACTTGTTTCGCTCAATTCCGTGCGCATGACAATACTGCCCCAAATGTTTTTAAATTGCTAAATGTGCTTCCTACCTTGTGCAGCGTGCGTTTGTGTGACACAATGTTGCGTTGTACATTGGATTTTACAGTGCCAAAACTGTTTTGCGCAATTACGTACAAAAGACAGTACTGCCCCAAATGTTTTTTTTAAAGTTGAATGTGTTTCCTTCCCTGTGCAGTGTCCAATTATACAATGGAAAGTTGAGTTTTGCATATGACTTTACTGCGCCAAACTTATTTTGCACAATTCCGTACACATGACAGTACTGCCCTAAATGTTTTCAAGTTGATGAATGTGTTTTCTTTCTGTGCAGTGAGCAATTATGCAATGCAAAGTTGAGTTTCTGATATCATTTTACTGCGCCAAGCTTGTTTCGCTAAATTCCGTAAACATGACAGTACTGCCCTAAATATTTTAAACATGATGAATGTGTTTCTTTCCCTGTGCAGTGTGCAATTATGTAATACAAAGTTGAGTTTCTCGTATGATTTTGCTGCGCCAAACTTGTTTCGCTCAATTCCGTGCGCATGACAATACTGCCCCAAATGTTTTTAAATTGCTAAATGTGCTTCCTACCTTGTGCAGCGTGCGTTTGTGTGACACAATGTTGCGTTGTACATTGGATTTTACAGTGCCAAAACTGTTTTGCGCAATTACGTACAAAAGACAGTACTGCCCCAAATGTTTTTTTAAAGTTGAATGTGTTTCCTTCCCTGTGCAGTGTCCAATTATACAATGGAAAGTTGAGTTTTGCATATGACTTTACTGCGCCAAACTTATTTTGCGCAATTCCGTACACATGACAGTACTGCCCTAAATGTTTTCAAGTTGATGAATGTGTTTTCTTTCTGTGCAGTGAGCAATTATGCAATGCAAAGTTGAGTTTCTGATATCATTTTACTGCGCCAAGCTTGTTTCGCTAAATTCCGTAAACATGACAGTACTGCCCTAAATATTTTAAACATGATGAATGTGTTTCTTTCCCTGTGCAGTGTGCAATTATGTAATACAAAGTTGAGTTTCTCGTATGATTTTGCTGCGCCAAACTTGTTTCGCTCAATTCCGTGCGCATGACAATACTGCCCCAAATGTTTTTAAATTGCTAAATGTGCTTCCTACCTTGTGCAGCGTGCGTTTGTGTGACACAATGTTGCGTTGTACATTGGATTTTACAGTGCCAAAACTGTTTTGCGCAATTACGTACAAAAGACAGTACTGCCCCAAATGTTTTTTTAAAGTTGAATGTGTTTCCTTCCCTGTGCAGTGTCCAATTACACAATGGAAAGTTGAGTTTTGCATATGACTTTACTGCGCCAAACTTATTTTGCGCAATTCCGTACACATGACAGTACTGCCCTAAATGTTTTCAAGTTGATGAATGTGTTTTCTTTCTGTGCAGTGAGCAATTATGCAATGCAAAGTTGAGTTTCTGATATCATTTTACTGCGCCAAGCTTGTTTCGCTAAATTCCGTAAACATGACAGTACTGCCCTAAATATTTTAAACATGATGAATGTGTTTCTTTCCCTGTGCAGTGTGCAATTATGTAATACAAAGTTGAGTTTCTCGTATGATTTTGCTGCGCCAAACTTGTTTCGCTCAATTCCGTGCGCATGACAATACTGCCCCAAATGTTTTTAAATTGCTAAATGTGCTTCCTACCTTGTGCAGCGTGCGTTTGTGTGACACAATGTTGCGTTGTACATTGGATTTTACAGTGCCAAAACTGTTTTGCGCAATTACGTACAAAAGACAGTACTGCCCCAAATGTTTTTTTAAAGTTGAATGTGTTTCCTTCCCTGTGCAGTGTCCAATTATACAATGGAAAGTTGAGTTTTGCATATGACTTTACTGCGCCAAACTTATTTTGCGCAATTCCGTACACATGACAGTACTGCCCTAAATGTTTTCAAGTTGATGAATGTGTTTTCTTTCTGTGCAGTGAGCAATTATGCAATGCAATGTTGAGTTTCTGATATCATTTTACTGCGCCAAGCTTGTTTCGCTAAATTCCGTAAACATGACAGTACTGCCCTAAATATTTTAAACATGATGAATGTGTTTCTTTCCCTGTGCAGTGTGCAATTATGTAATACAAAGTTGAGTTTCTCGTATGATTTTGCTGCGCCAAACTTGTTTCGCTCAATTCCGTGCGCATGACAATACTGCCCCAAATGTTTTTAAATTGCTAAATGTGCTTCCTATCTTGTGCAGCGTGCGTTTGTGTGACACAATGTTGCGTTGTACATTGGATTTTACAGTGCCAAAACTGTTTTGCGCAATTACGTACAAAAGACAGTACTGCCCCAAATGTTTTTTT
Organism: Dendrobates tinctorius; assembly: GCF_039654945.1. NCBI lineage: Eukaryota > Metazoa > Chordata > Amphibia > Anura > Dendrobatidae > Dendrobates > Dendrobates tinctorius. The sequence goes on along the minus strand of NW_027361704.1, from coordinate 45,009,258 downwards.
TAAAGTTGAATGTGTTTCCTTCCCTGTGCAGTGTCCAATTATACAATGGAAAGTTGAGTTTTGCATATGACTTTACTGCGCCAAACTTATTTTGCACAATTCCGTACACATGACAGTACTGCCCTAAATGTTTTCAAGTTGATGAATGTGTTTTCTTTCTGTGCAGTGAGCAATTATGCAATGCAAAGTTGAGTTTCTGATATCATTTTACTGCGCCAAGCTTGTTTCGCTAAATTCCGTAAACATGACAGTACTGCCCTAAATATTGTAAACATGATGAATGTGTTTCTTTCCCTGTGCAGTGTGCAATTATGTAATACAAAGTTGAGTTTCTCGTATGATTTTGCTGCGCCAAACTTGTTTCGCTCAATTCTGTGCGCATGACAATACTGCCCCAAATGTTTTTAAATTGCTAAATGTGCTTCCTACCTTGTGCAGCGTGCGTTTGTGTGACACAATGTTGCGTTGTACATTGGATTTTACAGTGCCAAAACTGTTTTGCGCAATTACGTACAAAAGACAGTACTGCCCCAAATGTTTTTTTTAAAGTTGAATGTGTTTCCTTCCCTGTGCAGTGTCCAATTATACAATGGAAAGTTGAGTTTTGCATATGACTTTACTGCGCCAAACTTATTTTGCGCAATTCCGTACACATGACAGTACTGCCCTAAATGTTTTCAAGTTGATGAATGTGTTTTCTTTCTGTGCAGTGAGCAATTATGCAATGCAAAGTTGAGTTTCTGATATCATTTTACTGCGCCAAGCTTGTTTCGCTAAATTCCGTAAACATGACAGTACTGCCCTAAATATTTTAAACATGATGAATGTGTTTCTTTCCCTGTGCAGTGTGCAATTATGTAATACAAAGTTGAGTTTCTCGTATGATTTTGCTGCGCCAAACTTGTTTCGCTCAATTCCGTGCGCATGACAATACTGCCCCAAATGTTTTTAAATTGCTAAATGTGCTTCCTACCTTGTGCAGCGTGCGTTTGTGTGACACAATGTTGCGTTGTACATTGGATTTTACAGTGCCAAAACTGTTTTGCGCAATTACGTACAAAAGACAGTACTGCCCCAAATGTTTTTTTAAAGTTGAATGTGTTTCCTTCCCTGTGCAGTGTCCAATTATACAATGGAAAGTTGAGTTTTGCATATGACTTTACTGCGCCAAACTTATTTTGCGCAATTCCGTACACATGACAGTACTGCCCTAAATGTTTTCAAGTTGATGAATGTGTTTTCTTTCTGTGCAGTGAGCAATTATGCAATGCAAAGTTGAGTTTCTGATATCATTTTACTGCGCCAAGCTTGTTTCGCTAAATTCCGTAAACATGACAGTACTGCCCTAAATATTTTAAACATGATGAATGTGTTTCTTTCCCTGTGCAGTGTGCAAATATGTAATACAAAGTTGAGTTTCTCGTATGATTTTGCTGCGCCAAACTTGTTTCGCTCAATTCCGTGCGCATGACAATACTGCCCCAAATGTTTTTAAATTGCTAAATGTGCTTCCTACCTTGTGCAGCGTGCGTTTGTGTGACACAATGTTGCGTTGTACATTGGATTTTACAGTGCCAAAACTGTTTTGCGCAATTACGTACAAAAGACAGTACTGCCCCAAATGTTTTTTTTAAAGTTGAATGTGTTTCCTTCCCTGTGCAGTGTCCAATTATACAATGGAAAGTTGAGTTTTGCATATGACTTTACTGCGCCAAACTTATTTTGCGCAATTCCGTACACATGACAGTACTGCCCTAAATGTTTTCAAGTTGATGAATGTGTTTTCTTTCTGTGCAGTGAGCAATTATGCAATGCAAAGTTGAGTTTCTGATATCATTTTACTGCGCCAAGCTTGTTTCGCTAAATTCCGTAAACATGACAGTACTGCCCTAAATATTTTAAACATGATGAATGTGTTTCTTTCCCTGTGCAGTGTGCAATTATGTAATACAAAGTTGAGTTTCTCGTATGATTTTGCTGCGCCAAACTTGTTTCGCTCAATTCCGTGCGCATGACAATACTGCCCCAAATGTTTTTAAATTGCTAAATGTGCTTCCTACCTTGTGCAGCGTGCGTTTGTGTGACACAATGTTGCGTTGTACATTGGATTTTACAGTGCCAAAACTGTTTTGCGCAATTACGTACAAAAGACAGTACTGCCCCAAATGTTTTTTTTAAAGTTGAATGTGTTTCCTTCCCTGTGCAGTGTCCAATTATACAATGGAAAGTTGAGTTTTGCATATGACTTTACTGCGCCAAACTTATTTTGCGCAATTCCGTACACATGACAGTACTGCCCTAAATGTTTTCAAGTTGATGAATGTGTTTTCTTTCTGTGCAGTGAGCAATTATGCAATGCAAAGTTGAGTTTCTGATATCATTTTACTGCGCCAAGCTTGTTTCGCTAAATTCCGTAAACATGACAGTACTGCCCTAAATATTTTAAACATGATGAATGTGTTTCTTTCCCTGTGCAGTGTGCAATTATGTAATACAAAGTTGAGTTTCTCGTATGATTTTGCTGCGCCAAACTTGTTTCGCTCAATTCCGTGCGCATGACAATACTGCCCCAAATGTTTTTAAATTGCTAAATGTGCTTCCTACCTTGTGCAGCGTGCGTTTGTGTGACACAATGTTGCGTTGTACATTGGATTTTACAGTGCCAAAACTGTTTTGCGCAATTACGTACAAAAGACAGTACTGCCCCAAATGTTTTTTTTAAAGTTGAATGTGTTTCCTTCCCTGTGCAGTGTCCAATTATACAATGGAAAGTTGAGTTTTGCATATGACTTTACTGCGCCAAACTTATTTTGCGCAATTCCGTACACATGACAGTACTGCCCTAAATGTTTTCAAGTTGATGAATGTGTTTTCTTTCTGTGCAGTGAGCAATTATGCAATGCAAAGTTGAGTTTCTGATATCATTTTACTGCGCCAAGCTTGTTTCGCTAAATTCCGTAAACATGACAGTACTGCCCTAAATATTTTAAACATGATGAATGTGTTTCTTTCCCTGTGCAGTGTGCAATTATGTAATACAAAGTTGAGTTTCTCGTATGATTTTGCTGCGCCAAACTTGTTTCGCTCAATTCCGTGCGCATGACAATACTGCCCCAAATGTTTTTAAATTGCTAAATGTGCTTCCTACCTTGTGCAGCGTGCGTTTGTGTGACACAATGTTGCGTTGTACATTGGATTTTACAGTGCCAAAACTGTTTTGCGCAATTACGTACAAAAGACAGTACTGCCCCAAATGTTTTTTTAAAGTTGAATGTGTTTCCTTCCCTGTGCAGTGTCCAATTATACAATGGAAAGTTAAGTTTTGCATATGACTTTACTGCGCCAAACTTATTTTGCGCAATTCCGTACACATGACAGTACTGCCCTAAATGTTTTCAAGTTGATGAATGTGTTTTCTTTCTGTGCAGTGAGCAATTATGCAATGCAAAGTTGAGTTTCTGATATCATTTTACTGCGCCAAGCTTGTTTCGCTAAATTCCGTAAACATGACAGTACTGCCCTAAATATTTTAAACATGATGAATGTGTTTCTTTCCCTGTGCAGTGTGCAAATATGTAATACAAAGTTGAGTTTCTCGTATGATTTTGCTGCGCCAAACTTGTTTCGCTCAATTCCGTGCGCATGACAATACTGCCCCAAATGTTTTTAAATTGCTAAATGTGCTTCCTACCTTGTGCAGCGTGCGTTTGTGTGACACAATGTTGCGTTGTACATTGGATTTTACAGTGCCAAAACTGTTTTGCGCAATTACGTACAAAAGACAGTACTGCCCCAAATGTTTTTTTAAAGTTGAATGTGTTTCCTTCCCTGTGCAGTGTCCAATTATACAATGGAAAGTTGAGTTTTGCATATGACTTTACTGCGCCAAACTTATTTTGCGCAATTCCGTACACATGACAGTACTGCCCTAAATGTTTTCAAGTTGATGAATGTGTTTTCTTTCTGTGCAGTGAGCAATTATGCAATGCAATGTTGAGTTTCTGATATCATTTTACTGCGCCAAGCTTGTTTCGGTAAATTCCGTAAACATGACAGTACTGCCCTAAATATTTTAAACATGATGAATGTGTTTCTTTCCCTGTGCAGTGTGCAATTATGTAATACAAAGTTGAGTTTCTCGTATGATTTTGCTGCGCCAAACTTGTTTCGCTCAATTCCGTGCGCATGACAATACTGCCCCAAATGTTTTTAAATTGCTAAATGTGCTTCCTACCTTGTGCAGCGTGCGTTTGTGTGACACAATGTTGAGTTGTACATTGGATTTTACAGTGCCAAAACTGTTTTGCGCAATTACGTACAAAAGACAATACTGCCCCAAATGTTTTTTTAAAGTTGAATGTGTTTCCTTCCCTGTGCAGTGTCCAATTATACAATGGAAAGTTGAGTTTTGCATATGACTTTACTGCGCCAAACTTATTTTGCGCAATTCCGTACACATGACAGTACTGCCCTAAATGTTTTCAAGTTGATGAATGTGTTTTCTTTCTGTGCAGTGAGCAATTATGCAATGCAATGTTGAGTTTCTGATATCATTTTACTGCGCCAAGCTTGTTTCGCTAAATTCCGTAAACATGACAGTACTGCCCTAAATATTTTAAACATGATGAATGTGTTTCTTTCCCTGTGCAGTGTGCAATTATGTAATACAAAGTTGAGTTTCTCGTATGATTTTGCTGCGCCAAACTTGTTTCGCTCAATTCCGTGCGCATGACAATACTGCCCCAAATGTTTTTAAATTGCTAAATGTGCTTCCTACCTTGTGCAGCGTGCGTTTGTGTGACACAATGTTGCGTTGTACATTGGATTTTACAGTGCCAAAACTGTTTTGCGCAATTACGTACAAAAGACAGTACTGCCCCAAATGTTTTTTTAAAGTTGAATGTGTTTCCTTCCCTGTGCAGTGTCCAATTATACAATGGAAAGTTGAGTTTTGCATATGACTTTACTGCGCCAAACTTATTTTGCGCAATTCCGTACACATGACAGTACTGCCCTAAATGTTTTCAAGTTGATGAATGTGTTTTCTTTCTGTGCAGTGAGCAATTATGCAATGCAAAGTTGAGTTTCTGATATCATTTTACTGCGCCAAGCTTGTTTCGCTAAATTCCGTAAACATGACAGTACTGCTCTAAATATTGTAAACATGATGAATGTGTTTCTTTCCCTGTGCAGTGTGCAATTATGTAATACAAAGTTGAGTTTCTCGTATGATTTTGCTGCGCCAAACTTGTTTCGCTCAATTCCGTGCGCATGACAATACTGCCCCAAATGTTTTTAAATTGCTAAATGTGCTTCCTACCTTGTGCAGCGTGCGTTTGTGTGACACAATGTTGCGTTGTACATTGGATTTTACAGTGCCAAAACTGTTTTGCGCAATTACGTACAAAAGACAGTACTGCCCCAAATGTTTTTTTTAAAGTTGAATGTGTTTCCTTCCCTGTGCAGTGTCCAATTATACAATGGAAAGTTGAGTTTTGCATATGACTTTACTGCGCCAAACTTATTTTGCGCAATTCCGTACACATGACAGTACTGCCCTAAATGTTTTCAAGTTGATGAATGTGTTTTCTTTCTGTGCAGTGAGCAATTATGCAATGCAATGTTGAGTTTCTGATATCATTTTACTGCGCCAAGCTTGTTTCGGTAAATTCCGTAAACATGACAGTACTGCCCTAAATATTTTAAACATGATGAATGTGTTTCTTTCCCTGTGCAGTGTGCAATTATGTAATACAAAGTTGAGTTTCTCGTATGATTTTGCTGCGCCAAACTTGTTTCGCTCAATTCCGTGCGCATGACAATACTGCCCCAAATGTTTTTAAATTGCTAAATGTGCTTCCTACCTTGTGCAGCGTGCGTTTGTGTGACACAATGTTGCGTTGTACATTGGATTTTACAGTGCCAAAACTGTTTTGCGCAATTACGTACAAAAGACAATACTGCCCCAAATGTTTTTTTAAAGTTGAATGTGTTTCCTTCCCTGTGCAGTGTCCAATTATACAATGGAAAGTTGAGTTTTGCATATGACTTTACTGCGCCAAACTTATTTTGCGCAATTCCGTACACATGACAGTACTGCCCTAAATGTTTTCAAGTTGATGAATGTGTTTTCTTTCTGTGCAGTGAGCAATTATGCAATGCAATGTTGAGTTTCTGATATCATTTTACTGCGCCAAGCTTGTTTCGCTAAATTCCGTAAACATGACAGTACTGCCCTAAATATTTTAAACATGATGAATGTGTTTCTTTCCCTGTGCAGTGTGCAATTATGTAATACAAAGTTGAGTTTCTCGTATGATTTTGCTGCGCCAAACTTGTTTCGCTCAATTCCGTGCGCATGACAATACTGCCCCAAATGTTTTTAAATTGCTAAATGTGCTTCCTACCTTGTGCAGCGTGCGTTTGTGTGACACAATGTTGCGTTGTACATTGGATTTTACAGTGCCAAAACTGTTTTGCGCAATTACGTACAAAAGACAGTACTGCCCCAAATGTTTTTTTAAAGTTGAATGTGTTTCCTTCCCTGTGCAGTGTCCAATTATACAATGGAAAGTTGAGTTTTGCATATGACTTTACTGCGCCAAACTTATTTTGCGCAATTCCGTACACATGACAGTACTGCCCTAAATGTTTTCAAGTTGATGAATGTGTTTTCTTTCTGTGCAGTGAGCAATTATGCAATGCAAAGTTGAGTTTCTGATATCATTTTACTGCGCCAAGCTTGTTTCGCTAAATTCCGTAAACATGACAGTACTGCTCTAAATATTGTAAACATGATGAATGTGTTTCTTTCCCTGTGCAGTGTGCAATTATGTAATACAAAGTTGAGTTTCTCGTATGATTTTGCTGCGCCAAACTTGTTTCGCTCAATTCCGTGCGCATGACAATACTGCCCCAAATGTTTTTAAATTGCTAAATGTGCTTCCTACCTTGTGCAGCGTGCGTTTGTGTGACACAATGTTGCGTTGTACATTGGATTTTACAGTGCCAAAACTGTTTTGCGCAATTACGTACAAAAGACAGTACTGCCCCAAATGTTTTTTTTAAAGTTGAATGTGTTTCCTTCCCTGTGCAGTGTCCAATTATACAATGGAAAGTTGAGTTTTGCATATGACTTTACTGCGCCAAACTTATTTTGCGCAATTCCGTACACATGACAGTACTGCCCTAAATGTTTTCAAGTTGATGAATGTGTTTTCTTTCTGTGCAGTGAGCAATTATGCAATGCAAAGTTGAGTTTCTGATATCATTTTACTGCGCCAAGCTTGTTTCGCTAAATTCCGTAAACATGACAGTACTGCCCTAAATATTTTAAACATGATGAATGTGTTTCTTTCCCTGTGCAGTGTGCAATTATGTAATACAAAGTTGAGTTTCTCGTATGATTTTGCTGCGCCAAACTTGTTTCGCTCAATTCCGTGCGCATGACAATACTGCCCCAAATGTTTTTAAATTGCTAAATGTGCTTCCTACCTTGTGCAGCGTGCGTTTGTGTGACACAATGTTGCGTTGTACATTGGATTTTACAGTGCCAAAACTGTTTTGCGCAATTACATACAAAAGACAGTACTGCCCCAAATGTTTTTTTTAAAGTTGAATGTATTTCCTTCCCTGTGCAGTGTCCAATTATACAATGGAAAGTTGAGTTTTGCATATGACTTTACTGCGCCAAACTTATTTTGCGCAATTCCGTACACATGACAGTACTGCCCTAAATGTTTTCAAGTTGATGAATGTGTTTTCTTTCTGTGCAGTGAGCAATTATGCAATGCAAAGTTGAGTTTCTGATATCATTTTACTGCGCCAAGCTTGTTTCGCTAAATTCCGTAAACATGACAGTACTGCCCTAAATATTTTAAACATGATGAATGTGTTTCTTTCCCTGTGCAGTGTGCAATTATGTAATACAAAGTTGAGTTTCTCGTATGATTTTGCTGCGCCAAACTTGTTTCGCTCAATTCCGTGCGCATGACAATACTGCCCCAAATGTTTTTAAATTGCTAAATGTGCTTCCTACCTTGTGCAGCGTGCGTTTGTGTGACACAATGTTGCGTTGTACATTGGATTTTACAGTGCCAAAACTGTTTTGCGCAATTACGTACAAAAGACAGTACTGCCCCAAATGTTTTTTTAAAGTTGAATGTGTTTCCTTCCCTGTGCAGTGTCCAATTATACAATGGAAAGTTGAGTTTTGCATATGACTTTACTGCGCCAAACTTATTTTGCGCAATTCCGTACACATGACAGTACTGCCCTAAATGTTTTCAAGTTGATGAATGTGTTTTCTTTCTGTGCAGTGAGCAATTATGCAATGCAAAGTTGAGTTTCTGATATCATTTTACTGCGCCAAGCTTGTTTCGCTAAATTCCGTAAACATGACAGTACTGCCCTAAATATTTTAAACATGATGAATGTGTTTCTTTCCCTGTGCAGTGTGCAATTATGTAATACAAAGTTGAGTTTCTCGTATGATTTTGCTGCGCCAAACTTGTTTCGCTCAATTCCGTGCGCATGACAATACTGCCCCAAATGTTTTTAAATTGCTAAATGTGCTTCCTACCTTGTGCAGCGTGCGTTTGTGTGACACAATGTTGCGTTGTACATTGGATTTTACAGTGCCAAAACTGTTTTGCGCAATTACGTACAAAAGACAGTACTGCCCCAAATGTTTTTTTTAAAGTTGAATGTGTTTCCTTCCCTGTGCAGTGTCCAATTATACAATGGAAAGTTGAGTTTTGCATATGACTTTACTGCGCCAAACTTATTTTGCGCAATTCCGTACACATGACAGTACTGCCCTAAATGTTTTCAAGTTGATGAATGTGTTTTCTTTCTGTGCAGTGAGCAATTATGCAATGCAAAGTTGAGTTTCTGATATCATTTTACTGCGCCAAGCTTGTTTCGCTAAATTCCGTAAACATGACAGTACTGCCCTAAATATTTTAAACATGATGAATGTGTTTCTTTCCCTGTGCAGTGTGCAATTATGTAATACAAAGTTGAGTTTCTCGTATGATTTTGCTGCGCCAAACTTGTTTCGCTCAATTCCGTGCGCATGACAATACTGCCCCAAATGTTTTTAAATTGCTAAATGTGCTTCCTACCTTGTGCAGCGTGCGTTTGTGTGACACAATGTTGCGTTGTACATTGGATTTTACAGTGCCAAAACTGTTTTGCGCAATTACGTACAAAAGACAGTACTGCCCCAAATGTTTTTTTAAAGTTGAATGTGTTTCCTTCCCTGTGCAGTGTCCAATTATACAATGGAAAGTTGAGTTTTGCATATGACTTTACTGCGCCAAACTTATTTTGCGCAATTCCGTACACATGACAGTACTGCCCTAAATGTTTTCAAGTTGATGAATGTGTTTTCTTTCTGTGCAGTGAGCAATTATGCAATGCAAAGTTGAGTTTCTGATATCATTTTACTGCGCCAAGCTTGTTTCGCTAAATTCCGTAAACATGACAGTACTGCCCTAAATATTTTAAACATGATGAATGTGTTTCTTTCCCTGTGCAGTGTGCAATTATGTAATACAAAGTTGAGTTTCTCGTATGATTTTGCTGCGCCAAACTTGTTTCGCTCAATTCCGTGCGCATGACAATACTGCCCCAAATGTTTTTAAATTGCTAAATGTGCTTCCTACCTTGTGCAGCGTGCGTTTGTGTGACACAATGTTGCGTTGTACATTGGATTTTACAGTGCCAAAACTGTTTTGCGCAATTACGTACAAAAGACAGTACTGCCCCAAATGTTTTTTTAAAGTTGAATGTGTTTCCTTCCCTGTGCAGTGTCCAATTACACAATGGAAAGTTGAGTTTTGCATATGACTTTACTGCGCCAAACTTATTTTGCGCAATTCCGTACACATGACAGTACTGCCCTAAATGTTTTCAAGTTGATGAATGTGTTTTCTTTCTGTGCAGTGAGCAATTATGCAATGCAAAGTTGAGTTTCTGATATCATTTTACTGCGCCAAGCTTGTTTCGCTAAATTCCGTAAACATGACAGTACTGCCCTAAATATTTTAAACATGATGAATGTGTTTCTTTCCCTGTGCAGTGTGCAATTATGTAATACAAAGTTGAGTTTCTCGTATGATTTTGCTGCGCCAAACTTGTTTCGCTCAATTCCGTGCGCATGACAATACTGCCCCAAATGTTTTTAAATTGCTAAATGTGCTTCCTACCTTGTGCAGCGTGCGTTTGTGTGACACAATGTTGCGTTGTACATTGGATTTTACAGTGCCAAAACTGTTTTGCGCAATTACGTACAAAAGACAGTACTGCCCCAAATGTTTTTTTAAAGTTGAATGTGTTTCCTTCCCTGTGCAGTGTCCAATTATACAATGGAAAGTTGAGTTTTGCATATGACTTTACTGCGCCAAACTTATTTTGCGCAATTCCGTACACATTACAGTACTGCCCTAAATGTTTTCAAGTTGATGAATGTGTTTTCTTTCTGTGCAGTGAGCAATTATGCAATGCAAAGTTGAGTTTCTGATATCATTTTACTGCGCCAAGCTTGTTTCGCTAAATTCCGTAAACATGACAGTACTGCCCTAAATATTTTAAACATGATGAATGTGTTTCTTTCCCTGTGCAGTGTGCAATTATGTAATACAAAGTTGAGTTTCTCGTATGATTTTGCTGCGCCAAACTTGTTTCGCTCAATTCCGTGCGCATGACAATACTGCCCCAAATGTTTTTAAATTGCTAAATGTGCTTCCTACCTTGTGCAGCATGCGTTTATGTGACACAATGTTGCGTTGTACATTGGATTTTACAGTGCCAAAACTGTTTTGCGCAATTACGTACAAAAGACAGTACTGCCCCAAATGTTTTTTTAAAGTTGAATGTGTTTCCTTCCCTGTGCAGTGTCCAATTATACAATGGAAAGTTGAGTTTTGCATATGACTTTACTGCGCCAAACTTATTTTGCGCAATTCCGTACACATGACAGTACTGCCCTAAATGTTTTCAAGTTGATGAATGTGTTTTCTTTCTGTGCAGTGAGCAATTATGCAATGCAAAGTTGAGTTTCTGATATCATTTTACTGCGCCAAGCTTGTTTCGCTAAATTCCGTAAACATGACAGTACTGCCCTAAATATTGTAAACATGATGAATGTGTTTCTTTCCCTGTGCAGTGTGCAATTATGTAATACAAAGTTGAGTTTCTCGTATGATTTTGCTGCGCCAAACTTGTTTCGCTCAATTCCGTGCGCATGACAATACTGCCCCAAATGTTTTTAAATTGCTAAATGTGCTTCCTACCTTGTGCAGCGTGCGTTTGTGTGACACAATGTTGCGTTGTACATTGGATTTTACAGTGCCAAAACTGTTTTGCGCAATTACGTACAAAAGACAGTACTGCCCCAAATGTTTTTTTAAAGTTGAATGTGTTTCCTTCCCTGTGCAGTGTCCAATTATACAATGGAAAGTTGAGTTTTGCATATGACTTTACTGCGTCAAACTTATTTTGCGCAATTCCGTACACATGACAGTACTGCCCTAAATGTTTTCAAGTTGATGAATGTGTTTTCTTTCTGTGCAGTGAGCAATTATGCAATGCAAAGTTGAGTTTCTGATATCATTTTACTGCACCAAGCTTGTTTCGGTAAATTCCGTAAACATGACAGTACTGCCCTAAATATTTTAAACATGATGAATGTGTTTCTTTCCCTGTGCAGTGTGCAATTATGTAATACAAAGTTGAGTTTCTCGTATGATTTTGCTGCGCCAAACTTGTTTCGCTCAATTCCATGCGCATGACAATACTGCCCCAAATGTTTTTAAATTGCTAAATGTGCTTCCTACCTTGTGCAGCGTGCGTTTGTGTGACACATTGTTGCGTTGTACATTGGATTTTACAGTGCCAAAACTGTTTTGCGCAATTACGTACAAAAGACAGTACTGCCCCAAATGTTTTTTTAAAGTTGAATGTGTTTCCTTCCCTGTGCAGTGTCCAATTATACAATGGAAAGTTGAGTTTTGCATATGACTTTACTGCGCCAAACTTATTTTGCGCAATTCTGTACACATGACAGTACTGCCCTAAATGTTTTCAAGTTGATGAATGTGTTTTCTTTCTGTGCAGTGAGCAATTATGCAATGCAAAGTTGAGTTTCTGATATCATTTTACTGCGCCAAGCTTGTTTCACTAAATTCCGTAAACATGACAGTACTGCCCTAAATATTGTAAACATGATGAATGTGTTTCTTTCCCTGTGCAGTGTGCAATTATGTAATACAAAGTTGAGTTTCTCGTATGATTTTGCTGCGCCAAACTTGTTTCGCTCAATTCCGTGCGCATGACAATACTGCCCCAAATGTTTTTAAATTGCTAAATGTGCTTCCTACCTTGTGCAGCGTGCGTTTGTGTGACACAATGTTGCGTTGTACATTGGATTTTACAGTGCCAAAACTGTTTTGCGCAATTACGTACAAAAGACAGTACTGCCCCAAATGTTTTTTTTAAGTTGAATGTGTTTCCTTCCCTGTGCAGTGTCCAATTATACAATGGAAAGTTGAGTTTTGCATATGACTTTACTGCGCCAAACTTATTTTGCGCAATTCCGTACACATGACAGTACTGCCCTAAATGTTTTCAAGTTGATGAATGTGTTTTCTTTCTGTGCAGTGAGCAATTATGCAATGCAAAGTTGAGTTTCTGATATCATTTTACTGCGCCAAGCTTGTTTCGCTAAATTCCGTAAACATGACAGTACTGCCCTAAATATTGTAAACATGATGAATGTGTTTCTTTCCCTGTGCAGTGTGCAATTATGTAATACAAAGTTGAGTTTCTCGTATGATTTTGCTGCGCCAAACTTGTTTCGCTCAATTCTGTGCGCATGACAATACTGCCCCAAATGTTTTTAAATTGCTAAATGTGCTTCCTACCTTGTGCAGCGTGCGTTTGTGTGACACAATGTTGCGTTGTACATTGAATTTTACAGTGCCAAAACTGTTTTGCGCAATTACGTACAAAAGACAGTACTGCCCCAAATGTTTTTTTAAAGTTGAATGTGTTTCCTTCCCTGTGCAGTGTCCAATTATACAATGGAAAGTTGAGTTTTGCATATGACTTTACTGCGCCAAACTTATTTTGCGCAATTCCGTACACATGACAGTACTGCCCTAAATGTTTTCAAGTTGATGAATGTGTTTTCTTTCTGTGCAGTGAGCAATTATGCAATGCAAAGTTGAGTTTCTGATATCATTTTACTGCGCCAAGCTTGTTTCGCTAAATTCCGTAAACATGACAGTACTGCCCTAAATATTTTAAACATGATGAATGTGTTTCTTTCCCTGTGCAGTGTGCAATTATGTAATACAAAGTTGAGTTTCTCGTATGATTTTGCTGCGCCATACTTGTTTCGCTCAATTCCGTGCGCATGACAATACTGCCCCAAATGTTTTTAAATTGCTAAATGTGCTTCCTACCTTGTGCAGCGTGCGTTTGTGTGACACAATGTTGCGTTGTACATTGGATTTTACAGTGCCAAAACTGTTTTGCGCAATTACGTACAAAAGACAGTACTGCCCCAAATGTTTTTTTAAAGTTGAATGTGTTTCATTCCCTGTGCAGTGTCCAATTATACAATGGAAAGTTGAGTTTTGCATATGACTTTACTGCGCCAAACTTATTTTGCGCAATTCCGTACACATGACAGTACTGCCCTAAATGTTTTCAAGTTGATGAATGTGTTTTCTTTCTGTGCAGTGAGCAATTATGCAATGCAAAGTTGAGTTTCTGATATCATTTTACTGCGCCAAGCTTGTTTCGCTAAATTCCGTAAACATGACAGTACTGCCCTAAATATTTTAAACATGATGAATGTGTTTCTTTCCCTGTGCAGTGTGCAAATATGTAATACAAAGTTGAGTTTCTCGTATGATTTTGCTGCGCCAAACTTGTTTCGCTCAATTCCGTGCGCATGACAATACTGCCCCAAATGTTTTTAAATTGCTAAATGTGCTTCCTACCTTGTGCAGCGTGCGTTTGTGTGACACAATGTTGCGTTGTACATTGGATTTTACAGTGCCAAAACTGTTTTGCGCAATTACGTACAAAAGACAGTACTGCCCCAAATGTTTTTTTTAAAGTTGAATGTGTTTCCTTCCCTGTGCAGTGTCCAATTATACAATGGAAAGTTGAGTTTTGCATATGACTTTACTGCGCCAAACTTATTTTGCGCAATTCCGTACACATGACAGTACTGCCCTAAATGTTTTCAAGTTGATGAATGTGTTTTCTTTCTGTGCAGTGAGCAATTATGCAATGCAAAGTTGAGTTTCTGATATCATTTTACTGCGCCAAGCTTGTTTCGCTAAATTCCGTAAACATGACAGTACTGCCCTAAATATTTTAAACATGATGAATGTGTTTCTTTCCCTGTGCAGTGTGCAATTATGTAATACAAAGTTGAGTTTCTCGTATGATTTTGCTGCGCCAAACTTGTTTCGCTCAATTCCGTGCGCATGACAATACTGCCCCAAATGTTTTTAAATTGCTAAATGTGCTTCCTACCTTGTGCAGCGTGCGTTTGTGTGACACAATGTTGCGTTGTACATTGGATTTTACAGTGCCAAAACTGTTTTGCGCAATTACGTACAAAAGACAGTACTGCCCCAAATGTTTTTTTTAAAGTTGAATGTGTTTCCTTCCCTGTGCAGTGTCCAATTATACAATGGAAAGTTGAGTTTTGCATATGACTTTACTGCGCCAAACTTATTTTGCGCAATTCCGTACACATGACAGTACTGCCCTAAATGTTTTCAAGTTGATGAATGTGTTTTCTTTCTGTGCAGTGAGCAATTATGCAATGCAAAGTTGAGTTTCTGATATCATTTTACTGCGCCAAGCTTGTTTCGCTAAATTCCGTAAACATGACAGTACTGCCCTAAATATTTTAAACATGATGAATGTGTTTCTTTCCCTGTGCAGTGTGCAATTATGTAATACAAAGTTGAGTTTCTCGTATGATTTTGCTGCGCCAAACTTGTTTCGCTCAATTCCGTGCGCATGACAATACTGCCCCAAATGTTTTTAAATTGCTAAATGTGCTTCCTACCTTGTGCAGCGTGCGTTTGTGTGACACAATGTTGCGTTGTACATTGGATTTTACAGTGCCAAAACTGTTTTGCGCAATTACGTACAAAAGACAGTACTGCCCCAAATGTTTTTTTAAAGTTGAATGTGTTTCCTTCCCTGTGCAGTGTCCAATTATACAATGGAAAGTTAAGTTTTGCATATGACTTTACTGCGCCAAACTTATTTTGCGCAATTCCGTACACATGACAGTACTGCCCTAAATGTTTTCAAGTTGATGAATGTGTTTTCTTTCTGTGCAGTGAGCAATTATGCAATGCAAAGTTGAGTTTCTGATATCATTTTACTGCGCCAAGCTTGTTTCGCTAAATTCCGTAAACATGACAGTACTGCCCTAAATATTTTAAACATGATGAATGTGTTTCTTTCCCTGTGCAGTGTGCAAATATGTAATACAAAGTTGAGTTTCTCGTATGATTTTGCTGCGCCAAACTTGTTTCGCTCAATTCCGTGCGCATGACAATACTGCCCCAAATGTTTTTAAATTGCTAAATGTGCTTCCTACCTTGTGCAGCGTGCGTTTGTGTGACACAATGTTGCGTTGTACATTGGATTTTACAGTGCCAAAACTGTTTTGCGCAATTACGTACAAAAGACAGTACTGCCCCAAATGTTTTTTTAAAGTTGAATGTGTTTCCTTCCCTGTGCAGTGTCCAATTATACAATGGAAAGTTGAGTTTTGCATATGACTTTACTGCGCCAAACTTATTTTGCGCAATTCCGTACACATGACAGTACTGCCCTAAATGTTTTCAAGTTGATGAATGTGTTTTCTTTCTGTGCAGTGAGCAATTATGCAATGCAATGTTGAGTTTCTGATATCATTTTACTGCGCCAAGCTTGTTTCGGTAAATTCCGTAAACATGACAGTACTGCCCTAAATATTTTAAACATGATGAATGTGTTTCTTTCCCTGTGCAGTGTGCAATTATGTAATACAAAGTTGAGTTTCTCGTATGATTTTGCTGCGCCAAACTTGTTTCGCTCAATTCCGTGCGCATGACAATACTGCCCCAAATGTTTTTAAATTGCTAAATGTGCTTCCTACCTTGTGCAGCGTGCGTTTGTGTGACACAATGTTGCGTTGTACATTGGATTTTACAGTGCCAAAACTGTTTTGCGCAATTACGTACAAAAGACAATACTGCCCCAAATGTTTTTTTAAAGTTGAATGTGTTTCCTTCCCTGTGCAGTGTCCAATTATACAATGGAAAGTTGAGTTTTGCATATGACTTTACTGCGCCAAACTTATTTTGCGCAATTCCGTACACATGACAGTACTGCCCTAAATGTTTTCAAGTTGATGAATGTGTTTTCTTTCTGTGCAGTGAGCAATTATGCAATGCAATGTTGAGTTTCTGATATCATTTTACTGCGCCAAGCTTGTTTCGCTAAATTCCGTAAACATGACAGTACTGCCCTAAATATTTTAAACATGATGAATGTGTTTCTTTCCCTGTGCAGTGTGCAATTATGTAATACAAAGTTGAGTTTCTCGTATGATTTTGCTGCGCCAAACTTGTTTCGCTCAATTCCGTGCGCATGACAATACTGCCCCAAATGTTTTTAAATTGCTAAATGTGCTTCCTACCTTGTGCAGCGTGCGTTTGTGTGACACAATGTTGCGTTGTACATTGGATTTTACAGTGCCAAAACTGTTTTGCGCAATTACGTACAAAAGACAGTACTGCCCCAAATGTTTTTTTAAAGTTGAATGTGTTTCCTTCCCTGTGCAGTGTCCAATTATACAATGGAAAGTTGAGTTTTGCATATGACTTTACTGCGCCAAACTTATTTTGCGCAATTCCGTACACATGACAGTACTGCCCTAAATGTTTTCAAGTTGATGAATGTGTTTTCTTTCTGTGCAGTGAGCAATTATGCAATGCAAAGTTGAGTTTCTGATATCATTTTACTGCGCCAAGCTTGTTTCGCTAAATTCCGTAAACATGACAGTACTGCTCTAAATATTGTAAACATGATGAATGTGTTTCTTTCCCTGTGCAGTGTGCAATTATATAATACAAAGTTGAGTTTCTCGTATGATTTTGCTGCGCCAAACTTGTTTCGCTCAATTCCGTGCGCATGACAATACTGCCCCAAATGTTTTTAAATTGCTAAATGTGCTTCCTACCTTGTGCAGCGTGCGTTTGTGTGACACAATGTTGCGTTGTACATTGGATTTTACAGTGCCAAAACTGTTTTGCGCAATTACGTACAAAAGACAGTACTGCCCCAAATGTTTTTTTTAAAGTTGAATGTGTTTCCTTCCCTGTGCAGTGTCCAATTATACAATGGAAAGTTGAGTTTTGCATATGACTTTACTGCGCCAAACTTATTTTGCGCAATTCCGTACACATGACAGTACTGCCCTAAATGTTTTCAAGTTGATGAATGTGTTTTCTTTCTGTGCAGTGAGCAATTATGCAATGCAAAGTTGAGTTTCTGATATCATTTTACTGCGCCAAGCTTGTTTCGCTAAATTCCGTAAACATGACAGTACTGCCCTAAATATTTTAAACATGATGAATGTGTTTCTTTCCCTGTGCAGTGTGCAATTATGTAATACAAAGTTGAGTTTCTCGTATGATTTTGCTGCGCCAAACTTGTTTCGCTCAATTCCGTGCGCATGACAATACTGCCCCAAATGTTTTTAAATTGCTAAATGTGCTTCCTACCTTGTGCAGCGTGCGTTTGTGTGACACAATGTTGCGTTGTACATTGGATTTTACAGTGCCAAAACTGTTTTGCGCAATTACATACAAAAGACAGTACTGCCCCAAATGTTTTTTTTAAAGTTGAATGTGTTTCCTTCCCTGTGCAGTGTCCAATTATACAATGGAAAGTTGAGTTTTGCATATGACTTTACTGCGCCAAACTTATTTTGCGCAATTCCGTACACATGACAGTACTGCCCTAAATGTTTTCAAGTTGATGAATGTGTTTTCTTTCTGTGCAGTGAGCAATTATGCAATGCAAAGTTGAGTTTCTGATATCATTTTACTGCGCCAAGCTTGTTTTGCTAAATTCCGTAAACATGACAGTACTGCCCTAAATATTTTAAACATGATGAATGTGTTTCTTTCCCTGTGCAGTGTGCAATTATGTAATACAAAGTTGAGTTTCTCGTATGATTTTGCTGCGCCAAACTTGTTTCGCTCAATTCCGTGCGCATGACAATACTGCCCCAAATGTATTTAAATTGCTAAATGTGCTTCCTACCTTGTGCAGCGTGCGTTTGTGTGACACAATGTTGCGTTGTACATTGGATTTTACAGTGCCAAAACTGTTTTGCGCAATTACGTACAAAAGACAGTACTGCCCCAAATGTTTTTTTAAAGTTGAATGTGTTTCCTTCCCTGTGCAGTGTCCAATTATACAATGGAAAGTTGAGTTTTGCATATGACTTTACTGCGCCAAACTTATTTTGCGCAATTCCGTACACATGACAGTACTGCCCTAAATGTTTTCAAGTTGATGAATGTGTTTTCTTTCTGTGCAGTGAGCAATTATGCAATGCAAAGTTGAGTTTCTGATATCATTTTACTGCGCCAAGCTTGTTTCGCTAAATTCCGTAAACATGACAGTACTGCCCTAAATATTTTAAACATGATGAATGTGTTTCTTTCCCTGTGCAGTGTGCAATTATGTAATACAAAGTTGAGTTTCTCGTATGATTTTGCTGCGCCAAACTTGTTTCGCTCAATTCCGTGCGCATGACAATACTGCCCCAAATGTTTTTAAATTGCTAAATGTGCTTCCTACCTTGTGCAGCGTGCGTTTGTGTGACACAATGTTGCGTTGTACATTGGATTTTACAGTGCCAAAACTGTTTTGCGCAATTACGTACAAAAGACAGTACTGCCCCAAATGTTTTTTTTAAAGTTGAATGTGTTTCCTTCCCTGTGCAGTGTCCAATTATACAATGGAAAGTTGAGTTTTGCATATGACTTTACTGCGCCAAACTTATTTTGCGCAATTCCGTACACATGACAGTACTGCCCTAAATGTTTTCAAGTTGATGAATGTGTTTTCTTTCTGTGCAGTGAGCAATTATGCAATGCAAAGTTGAGTTTCTGATATCATTTTACTGCGCCAAGCTTGTTTCGCTAAATTCCGTAAACATGACAGTACTGCCCTAAATATTTTAAACATGATGAATGTGTTTCTTTCCCTGTGCAGTGTGCAATTATGTAATACAAAGTTGAGTTTCTCGTATGATTTTGCTGCGCCAAACTTGTTTCGCTCAATTCCGTGCGCATGACAATACTGCCCCAAATGTTTTTAAATTGCTAAATGTGCTTCCTACCTTGTGCAGCGTGCGTTTGTGTGACACAATGTTGCGTTGTACATTGGATTTTACAGTGCCAAAACTGTTTTGCGCAATTACGTACAAAAGACAGTACTGCCCCAAATGTTTTTTTAAAGTTGAATGTGTTTCCTTCCCTGTGCAGTGTCCAATTATACAATGGAAAGTTGAGTTTTGCATATGACTTTACTGCGCCAAACTTATTTTGCACAATTCCGTACACATGACAGTACTGCCCTAAATGTTTTCAAGTTGATGAATGTGTTTTCTTTCTGTGCAGTGAGCAATTATGCAATGCAAAGTTGAGTTTCTGATATCATTTTACTGCGCCAAGCTTGTTTCGCTAAATTCCGTAAACATGACAGTACTGCCCTAAATATTTTAAACATGATGAATGTGTTTCTTTCCCTGTGCAGTGTGCAATTATGTAATACAAAGTTGAGTTTCTCGTATGATTTTGCTGCGCCAAACTTGTTTCGCTCAATTCCGTGCGCATGACAATACTGCCCCAAATGTTTTTAAATTGCTAAATGTGCTTCCTACCTTGTGCAGCGTGCGTTTGTGTGACACAATGTTGCGTTGTACATTGGATTTTACAGTGCCAAAACTGTTTTGCGCAATTACGTACAAAAGACAGTACTGCCCCAAATGTTTTTTTAAAGTTGAATGTGTTTCCTTCCCTGTGCAGTGTCCAATTATACAATGGAAAGTTGAGTTTTGCATATGACTTTACTGCGCCAAACTTATTTTGCGCAATTCCGTACACATGACAGTACTGCCCTAAATGTTTTCAAGTTGATGAATGTGTTTTCTTTCTGTGCAGTGAGCAATTATGCAATGCAAAGTTGAGTTTCTGATATCATTTTACTGCGCCAAGCTTGTTTCGCTAAATTCTGTAAACATGACAGTACTGCCCTAAATATTTTAAACATGATGAATGTGTTTCTTTCCCTGTGCAGTGTGCAAATATGTAATACAAAGTTGAGTTTCTCGTATGATTTTGCTGCGCCAAACTTGTTTCGCTCAATTCCGTGCGCATGACAATACTGCCCCAAATGTTTTTAAATTGCTAAATGTGCTTCCTACCTTGTGCAGCGTGCGTTTGTGTGACACAATGTTGCGTTGTACATTGGATTTTACAGTGCCAAAACTGTTTTGCGCAATTACGTACAAAAGACAGTACTGCCCCAAATGTTTTTTTTAAAGTTGAATGTGTTTCCTTCCCTGTGCAGTGTCCAATTATACAATGGAAAGTTGAGTTTTGCATATGACTTTACTGCGCCAAACTTATTTTGCGCAATTCCGTACACATGACAGTACTGCCCTAAATGTTTTCAAGTTGATGAATGTGTTTTCTTTCTGTGCAGTGAGCAATTATGCAATGCAAAGTTGAGTTTCTGATATCATTTTACTGCGCCAAGCTTGTTTCGCTAAATTCCGTAAACATGACAGTACTGCCCTAAATATTTTAAACATGATGAATGTGTTTCTTTCCCTGTGCAGTGTGCAATTATGTAATACAAAGTTGAGTTTCTCGTATGATTTTGCTGCGCCAAACTTGTTTCGCTCAATTCCGTGCGCATGACAATACTGCCCCAAATGTTTTTAAATTGCTAAATGTGCTTCCTACCTTGTGCAGCGTGCGTTTGTGTGACACAATGTTGCGTTGTACATTGGATTTTACAGTGCCAAAACTGTTTTGCGCAATTACGTACAAAAGACAGTACTGCCCCAAATGTTTTTTTAAAGTTGAATGTGTTTCCTTCCCTGTGCAGTGTCCAATTATACAATGGAAAGTTGAGTTTTGCATATGACTTTACTGCGTCAAACTTATTTTGCGCAATTCCGTACACATGACAGTACTGCCCTAAATGTTTTCAAGTTGATGAATGTGTTTTCTTTCTGTGCAGTGAGCAATTATGCAATGCAAAGTTGAGTTTCTGATATCATTTTACTGCGCCAAGCTTGTTTCGGTAAATTCCGTAAACATGACAGTACTGCCCTAAATATTTTAAACATGATGAATGTGTTTCTTTCCCTGTGCAGTGTGCAATTATGTAATACAAAGTTGAGTTTCTCGTATGATTTTGCTGCGCCAAACTTGTTTCGCTCAATTCCATGCGCATGACAATACTGCCCCAAATGTTTTTAAATTGCTAAATGTGCTTCCTACCTTGTGCAGCGTGCGTTTGTGTGACACATTGTTGCGTTGTACATTGGATTTTACAGTGCCAAAACTGTTTTGCGCAATTACGTACAAAAGACAGTACTGCCCCAAATGTTTTTTTAAAGTTGAATGTGTTTCCTTCCCTGTGCAGTGTCCAATTATACAATGGAAAGTTGAGTTTTGCATATGACTTTACTGCGCCAAACTTATTTTGCGCAATTCTGTACACATGACAGTACTGCCCTAAATGTTTTCAAGTTGATGAATGTGTTTTCTTTCTGTGCAGTGAGCAATTATGCAATGCAAAGTTGAGTTTCTGATATCATTTTACTGCGCCAAGCTTGTTTCACTAAATTCCGTAAACATGACAGTACTGCCCTAAATATTGTAAACATGATGAATGTGTTTCTTTCCCTGTGCAGTGTGCAATTATGTAATACAAAGTTGAGTTTCTCGTATGATTTTGCTGCGCCAAACTTGTTTCGCTCAATTCCGTGCGCATGACAATACTGCCCCAAATGTTTTTAAATTGCTAAATGTGCTTCCTACCTTGTGCAGCGTGCGTTTGTGTGACACAATGTTGCGTTGTACATTGGATTTTACAGTGCCAAAACTGTTTTGCGCAATTACGTACAAAAGACAGTACTGCCCCAAATGTTTTTTTTAAAGTTGAATGTGTTTCCTTCCCTGTGCAGTGTCCAATTATACAATGGAAAGTTGAGTTTTGCATATGACTTTACTGCGCCAAACTTATTTTGCGCAATTCCGTACACATGACAGTACTGCCCTAAATGTTTTCAAGTTGATGAATGTGTTTTCTTTCTGTGCAGTGAGCAATTATGCAATGCAAAGTTGAGTTTCTGATATCATTTTACTGCGCCAAGCTTGTTTCGCTAAATTCCGTAAACATGACAGTACTGCCCTAAATATTGTAAACATGATGAATGTGTTTCTTTCCCTGTGCAGTGTGCAATTATGTAATACAAAGTTGAGTTTCTCGTATGATTTTGCTGCGCCAAACTTGTTTCGCTCAATTCTGTGCGCATGACAATACTGCCCCAAATGTTTTTAAATTGCTAAATGTGCTTCCTACCTTGTGCAGCGTGCGTTTGTGTGACACAATGTTGCGTTGTACATTGGATTTTACAGTGCCAAAACTGTTTTGCGCAATTACGTACAAAAGACAGTACTGCCCCAAATGTTTTTTTTAAAGTTGAATGTGTTTCCTTCCCTGTGCAGTGTCCAATTATACAATGGAAAGTTGAGTTTTGCATATGACTTTACTGCGCCAAACTTATTTTGCGCAATTCCGTACACATGACAGTACTGCCCTAAATGTTTTCAAGTTGATGAATGTGTTTTCTTTCTGTGCAGTGAGCAATTATGCAATGCAAAGTTGAGTTTCTGATATCATTTTACTGCGCCAAGCTTGTTTCGCTAAATTCCGTAAACATGACAGTACTGCCCTAAATATTTTAAACATGATGAATGTGTTTCTTTCCCTGTGCAGTGTGCAATTATCTAATACAAAGTTGAGTTTCTCGTATGATTTTGCTGCGCCAAACTTGTTTCGCTCAATTCCGTGCGCATGACAATACTGCCCCAAATGTTTTTAAATTGCTAAATGTGCTTCCTACCTTGTGCAGCGTGCGTTTGTGTGACACAATGTTGCGTTGTACATTGGATTTTACAGTGCCAAAACTGTTTTGCGCAATTACGTACAAAAGACAGTACTGCCCCAAATGTTTTTTTAAAGTTGAATGTGTTTCCTTCCCTGTGCAGTGTCCAATTATACAATGGAAAGTTGAGTTTTGCATATGACTTTACTGCGCCAAACTTATTTTGCGCAATTCCGTACACATGACAGTACTGCCCTAAATGTTTTCAAGTTGATGAATGTGTTTTCTTTCTGTGCAGTGAGCAATTATGCAATGCAAAGTTGAGTTTCTGATATCATTTTACTGCGCCAAGCTTGTTTCGCTAAATTCCGTAAACATGACAGTACTGCCCTAAATATTTTAAACATGATGAATGTGTTTCTTTCCCTGTGCAGTGTGCAAATATGTAATACAAAGTTGAGTTTCTCGTATGATTTTGCTGCGCCAAACTTGTTTCGCTCAATTCCGTGCGCATGACAATACTGCCCCAAATGTTTTTAAATTGCTAAATGTGCTTCCTACCTTGTGCAGCGTGCGTTTGTGTGACACAATGTTGTGTTGTACATTGGATTTTACAGTGCCAAAACTGTTTTGCGCAATTACGTACAAAAGACAGTACTGCCCCAAATGTTTTTTTTAAAGTTGAATGTGTTTCCTTCCCTGTGCAGTGTCCAATTATACAATGGAAAGTTGAGTTTTGCATATGACTTTACTGCGCCAAACTTATTTTGCGCAATTCCGTACACATGACAGTACTGCCCTAAATGTTTTCAAGTTGATGAATGTGTTTTCTTTCTGTGCAGTGAGCAATTATGCAATGCAAAGTTGAGTTTCTGATATCATTTTACTGCGCCAAGCTTGTTTCGCTAAATTCCGTAAACATGACAGTACTGCCCTAAATATTTTAAACATGATGAATGTGTTTCTTTCCCTGTGCAGTGTGCAATTATGTAATACAAAGTTGAGTTTCTCGTATGATTTTGCTGCGCCAAACTTGTTTCGCTCAATTCCGTGCGCATGACAATACTGCCCCAAATGTTTTTAAATTGCTAAATGTGCTTCCTACCTTGTGCAGCGTGCGTTTGTGTGACACAATGTTGCGTTGTACATTGGATTTTACAGTGCCAAAACTGTTTTGCGCAATTACGTACAAAAGACAGTACTGCCCCAAATGTTTTTTTTAAAGTTGAATGTGTTTCCTTCCCTGTGCAGTGTCCAATTATACAATGGAAAGTTGAGTTTTGCATATGACTTTACTGCGCCAAACTTATTTTGCGCAATTCCGTACACATGACAGTACTGCCCTAAATGTTTTCAAGTTGATGAATGTGTTTTCTTTCTGTGCAGTGAGCAATTATGCAATGCAAAGTTGAGTTTCTGATATCATTTTACTGCGCCAAGCTTGTTTCGCTAAATTCCGTAAACATGACAGTACTGCCCTAAATATTTTAAACATGATGAATGTGTTTCTTTCCCTGTGCAGTGTGCAATTATGTAATACAAAGTTGAGTTTCTCGTATGATTTTGCTGCGCCAAACTTGTTTCGCTCAATTCCGTGCGCATGACAATACTGCCCCAAATGTTTTTAAATTGCTAAATGTGCTTCCTACCTTGTGCAGCGTGCGTTTGTGTGACACAATGTTGCGTTGTACATTGGATTTTACAGTGCCAAAACTGTTTTGCGCAATTACGTACAAAAGACAGTACTGCCCCAAATGTTTTTTTTAAAGTTGAATGTGTTTCCTTCCCTGTGCAGTGTCCAATTATACAATGGAAAGTTGAGTTTTGCATATGACTTTACTGCGCCAAACTTATTTTGCGCAATTCCGTACACATGACAGTACTGCCCTAAATGTTTTCAAGTTGATGAATGTGTTTTCTTTCTGTGCAGTGAGCAATTATGCAATGCAAAGTTGAGTTTCTGATATCATTTTACTGCGCCAAGCTTGTTTCGCTAAATTCCGTAAACATGACAGTACTGCCCTAAATATTTTAAACATGATGAATGTGTTTCTTTCCCTGTGCAGTGTGCAATTATGTAATACAAAGTTGAGTTTCTCGTATGATTTTGCTGCGCCAAACTTGTTTCGCTCAATTCCGTGCGCATGACAATACTGCCCCAAATGTTTTTAAATTGCTAAATGTGCTTCCTACCTTGTGCAGCGTGCGTTTGTGTGACACAATGTTGCGTTGTACATTGGATTTTACAGTGCCAAAACTGTTTTGCGCAATTACGTACAAAAGACAGTACTGCCCCAAATGTTTTTTTAAAGTTGAATGTGTTTCCTTCCCTGTGCAGTGTCCAATTATACAATGGAAAGTTAAGTTTTGCATATGACTTTACTGCGCCAAACTTATTTTGCGCAATTCCGTACACATGACAGTACTGCCCTAAATGTTTTCAAGTTGATGAATGTGTTTTCTTTCTGTGCAGTGAGCAATTATGCAATGCAAAGTTGAGTTTCTGATATCATTTTACTGCGCCAAGCTTGTTTCGCTAAATTCCGTAAACATGACAGTACTGCCCTAAATATTTTAAACATGATGAATGTGTTTCTTTCCCTGTGCAGTGTGCAAATATGTAATACAAAGTTGAGTTTCTCGTATGATTTTGCTGCGCCAAACTTGTTTCGCTCAATTCCGTGCGCATGACAATACTGCCCCAAATGTTTTTAAATTGCTAAATGTGCTTCCTACCTTGTGCAGCGTGCGTTTGTGTGACACAATGTTGCGTTGTACATTGGATTTTACAGTGCCAAAACTGTTTTGCGCAATTACGTACAAAAGACAGTACTGCCCCAAATGTTTTTTTAAAGTTGAATGTGTTTCCTTCCCTGTGCAGTGTCCAATTATACAATGGAAAGTTGAGTTTTGCATATGACTTTACTGCGCCAAACTTATTTTGCGCAATTCCGTACACATGACAGTACTGCCCTAAATGTTTTCAAGTTGATGAATGTGTTTTCTTTCTGTGCAGTGAGCAATTATGCAATGCAATGTTGAGTTTCTGATATCATTTTACTGCGCCAAGCTTGTTTCGGTAAATTCCGTAAACATGACAGTACTGCCCTAAATATTTTAAACATGATGAATGTGTTTCTTTCCCTGTGCAGTGTGCAATTATGTAATACAAAGTTGAGTTTCTCGTATGATTTTGCTGCGCCAAACTTGTTTCGCTCAATTCCGTGCGCATGACAATACTGCCCCAAATGTTTTTAAATTGCTAAATGTGCTTCCTACCTTGTGCAGCGTGCGTTTGTGTGACACAATGTTGCGTTGTACATTGGATTTTACAGTGCCAAAACTGTTTTGCGCAATTACGTACAAAAGACAATACTGCCCCAAATGTTTTTTTAAAGTTGAATGTGTTTCCTTCCCTGTGCAGTGTCCAATTATACAATGGAAAGTTGAGTTTTGCATATGACTTTACTGCGCCAAACTTATTTTGCGCAATTCCGTACACATGACAGTACTGCCCTAAATGTTTTCAAGTTGATGAATGTGTTTTCTTTCTGTGCAGTGAGCAATTATGCAATGCAATGTTGAGTTTCTGATATCATTTTACTGCGCCAAGCTTGTTTCGCTAAATTCCGTAAACATGACAGTACTGCCCTAAATATTTTAAACATGATGAATGTGTTTCTTTCCCTGTGCAGTGTGCAATTATGTAATACAAAGTTGAGTTTCTCGTATGATTTTGCTGCGCCAAACTTGTTTCGCTCAATTCCGTGCGCATGACAATACTGCCCCAAATGTTTTTAAATTGCTAAATGTGCTTCCTACCTTGTGCAGCGTGCGTTTGTGTGACACAATGTTGCGTTGTACATTGGATTTTACAGTGCCAAAACTGTTTTGCGCAATTACGTACAAAAGACAGTACTGCCCCAAATGTTTTTTTAAAGTTGAATGTGTTTCCTTCCCTGTGCAGTGTCCAATTATACAATGGAAAGTTGAGTTTTGCATATGACTTTACTGCGCCAAACTTATTTTGCGCAATTCCGTACACATGACAGTACTGCCCTAAATGTTTTCAAGTTGATGAATGTGTTTTCTTTCTGTGCAGTGAGCAATTATGCAATGCAAAGTTGAGTTTCTGATATCATTTTACTGCGCCAAGCTTGTTTCGCTAAATTCCGTAAACATGACAGTACTGCCCTAAATATTTTAAACATGATGAATGTGTTTCTTTCCCTGTGCAGTGTGCAATTATGTAATACAAAGTTGAGTTTCTCGTATGATTTTGCTGCGCCAAACTTGTTTCGCTCAATTCCGTGCGCATGACAATACTGCCCCAAATGTTTTTAAATTGCTAAATGTGCTTCCTACCTTGTGCAGCGTGCGTTTGTGTGACACAATGTTGCGTTGTACATTGGATTTTACAGTGCCAAAACTGTTTTGCGCAATTACGTACAAAAGACAGTACTGCCCCAAATGTTTTTTTTAAAGTTGAATGTGTTTCCTTCCCTGTGCAGTGTCCAATTATACAATGGAAAGTTGAGTTTTGCATATGACTTTACTGCGCCAAACTTATTTTGCGCAATTCCGTACACATGACAGTACTGCCCTAAATGTTTTCAAGTTGATGAATGTGTTTTCTTTCTGTGCAGTGAGCAATTATGCAATGCAAAGTTGAGTTTCTGATATCATTTTACTGCGCCAAGCTTGTTTCGCTAAATTCCGTAAACATGACAGTACTGCCCTAAATATTTTAAACATGATGAATGTGTTTCTTTCCCTGTGCAGTGTGCAATTATGTAATACAAAGTTGAGTTTCTCGTATGATTTTGCTGCGCCAAACTTGTTTCGCTCAATTCCGTGCGCATGACAATACTGCCCCAAATGTTTTTAAATTGCTAAATGTGCTTCCTACCTTGTGCAGCGTGCGTTTGTGTGACACAATGTTGCGTTGTACATTGGATTTTACAGTGCCAAAACTGTTTTGCGCAATTACGTACAAAAGACAGTACTGCCCCAAATGTTTTTTTAAAGTTGAATGTGTTTCCTTCCCTGTGCAGTGTCCAATTATACAATGGAAAGTTGAGTTTTGCATATGACTTTACTGCGCCAAACTTATTTTGCGCAATTCCGTACACATGACAGTACTGCCCTAAATGTTTTCAAGTTGATGAATGTGTTTTCTTTCTGTGCAGTGAGCAATTATGCAATGCAAAGTTGAGTTTCTGATATCATTTTACTGCGCCAAGCTTGTTTCGCTAAATTCCGTAAACATGACAGTACTGCCCTAAATATTTTAAACATGATGAATGTGTTTCTTTCCCTGTGCAGTGTGCAATTATGTAATACAAAGTTGAGTTTCTCGTATGATTTTGCTGCGCCAAACTTGTTTCGCTCAATTCCGTGCGCATGACAATACTGCCCCAAATGTTTTTAAATTGCTAAATGTGCTTCCTACCTTGTGCAGCGTGCGTTTGTGTGACACAATGTTGCGTTGTACATTGGATTTTACAGTGCCAAAACTGTTTTGCGCAATTACGTACAAAAGACAGTACTGCCCCAAATGTTTTTTTAAAGTTGAATGTGTTTCCTTCCCTGTGCAGTGTCCAATTACACAATGGAAAGTTGAGTTTTGCATATGACTTTACTGCGCCAAACTTATTTTGCGCAATTCCGTACACATGACAGTACTGCCCTAAATGTTTTCAAGTTGATGAATGTGTTTTCTTTCTGTGCAGTGAGCAATTATGCAATGCAAAGTTGAGTTTCTGATATCATTTTACTGCGCCAAGCTTGTTTCGCTAAATTCCGTAAACATGACAGTACTGCCCTAAATATTTTAAACATGATGAATGTGTTTCTTTCCCTGTGCAGTGTGCAATTATGTAATACAAAGTTGAGTTTCTCGTATGATTTTGCTGCGCCAAACTTGTTTCGCTCAATTCCGTGCGCATGACAATACTGCCCCAAATGTTTTTAAATTGCTAAATGTGCTTCCTACCTTGTGCAGCGTGCGTTTGTGTGACACAATGTTGCGTTGTACATTGGATTTTACAGTGCCAAAACTGTTTTGCGCAATTACGTACAAAAGACAGTACTGCCCCAAATGTTTTTTTAAAGTTGAATGTGTTTCCTTCCCTGTGCAGTGTCCAATTACACAATGGAAAGTTGAGTTTTGCATATGACTTTACTGCGCCAAACTTATTTTGCGCAATTCCGTACACATGACAGTACTGCCCTAAATGTTTTCAAGTTGATGAATGTGTTTTCTTTCTGTGCAGTGAGCAATTATGCAATGCAAAGTTGAGTTTCTGATATCATTTTACTGTGCCAAGCTTGTTTCGCTAAATTCCGTAAACATGACAGTACTGCCCTAAATATTTTAAACATGATGAATGTGTTTCTTTCCCTGTGCAGTGTGCAATTATGTAATACAAAGTTGAGTTTCTCGTATGATTTTGCTGCGCCAAACTTGTTTCGCTCAATTCCGTGCGCATGACAATACTGCCCCAAATGTTTTTAAATTGCTAAATGTGCTTCCTACCTTGTGCAGCGTGCGTTTGTGTGACACAATGTTGCGTTGTACATTGGATTTTACAGTGCCAAAACTGTTTTGCGCAATTACGTACAAAATACAGTACTGCCCCAAATGTTTTTTTAAAGTTGAATGTGTTTCCTTCCCTGTGCAGTGTCCAATTATACAATGGAAAGTTGAGTTTTGCATATGACTTTACTGCGCCAAACTTATTTTGCGCAATTCCGTACACATGACAGTACTGCCCTAAATGTTTTCAAGTTGATGAATGTGTTTTCTTTCTGTGCAGTGAGCAATTATGCAATGCAAAGTTGAGTTTCTGATATCATTTTACTGCGCCAAGCTTGTTTCGCTAAATTCCGTAAACATGACAGTACTGCCCTAAATATTTTAAACATGATGAATGTGTTTCTTTCCCTGTGCAGTGTGCAAATATGTAATACAAAGTTGAGTTTCTCGTATGATTTTGCTGCGCCAAACTTGTTTCGCTCAATTCCGTGCGCATGACAATACTGCCCCAAATGTTTTTAAATTGCTAAATGTGCTTCCTACCTTGTGCAGCGTGCGTTTGTGTGACACAATGTTGCGTTGTACATTGGATTTTACAGTGCCAAAACTGTTTTGCGCAATTACGTACAAAAGACAGTACTGCCCCAAATGTTTTTTTTAAAGTTGAATGTGTTTCCTTCCCTGTGCAGTGTCCAATTATACAATGGAAAGTTGAGTTTTGCATATGACTTTACTGCGCCAAACTTATTTTGCGCAATTCCGTACACATGACAGTACTGCCCTAAATGTTTTCAAGTTGATGAATGTGTTTTCTTTCTGTGCAGTGAGCAATTATGCAATGCAAAGTTGAGTTTCTGATATCATTTTACTGCGCCAAGCTTGTTTCGCTAAATTCCGTAAACATGACAGTACTGCCCTAAATATTGTAAACATGATGAATGTGTTTCTTTCCCTGTGCAGTGTGCAATTATGTAATACAAAGTTGAGTTTCTCGTATGATTTTGCTGCGCCAAACTTGTTTCGCTCAATTCCGTGCGCATGACAATACTGCCCCAAATGTTTTTAAATTGCTAAATGTGCTTCCTACCTTGTGCAGCGTGCGTTTGTGTGATACAATGTTGCGTTGTACATTGGATTTTACAGTGCCAAAACTGTTTTGCGCAATTACGTACAAAAGACAGTACTGCCCCAAATGTTTTTTTTAAAGTTGAATGTGTTTCCTTCCCTGTGCAGTGTCCAATTATACAATGGATAGTTGAGTTTTTTACATATGACTTTACTGCGCCAAACTTATTTTGCGCAATTCCGTACACATGACAGTACTGCCCTAAATGTTTTCAAGTTGATGAATGTGTTTTCTTTCTGTGCAGTGAGCAATTATGCAATGCAAAGTTGAGTTTCTGATATCATTTTACTGCGCCAAGCTTGTTTCGCTAAATTCCGTAAACATGACAGTACTGCCCTAAATATTTTAAACATGATGAATGTGTTTCTTTCCCTGTTCAGTGTGCAATTATGTAATACAAAGTTGAGTTTCTCGTATGATTTTGCTGCGCCAAACTTGTTTCGCTCAATTCCGTGCGCATGACAATACTGCCCCAAATGTTTTTAAATTGCTAAATGTGCTTCTTACCTTGTGCAGCGTGCGTTTGTGTGACACAATGTTGCGTTGTACATTGGATTTTACAGTGCCAAAACTGTTTTGCGCAATTACGTACAAAAGACAGTACTGCCCCAAATGTTTTTTTAAAGTTGAATGTGTTTCCTTCCCTGTGCAGTGTCCAATTATACAATGGAAAGTTGAGTTTTGCATATGACTTTACTGCGCCAAACTTATTTTGCGCAATTCCGTACACATGACAGTACTGCCCTAAATGTTTTCAAGTTGATGAATGTGTTTTCTTTCTGTGCAGTGAGCAATTATGCAATGCAAAGTTGAGTTTCTGATATCATTTTACTGCGCCAAGCTTGTTTCGCTAAATTCCGTAAACATGACAGTACTGCCCTAAATATTTTAAACATGATGAATGTGTTTCTTTCCCTGTGCAGTGTGCAATTATGTAATACAAAGTTGAGTTTATCGTATGATTTTGCTGCGCCAAACTTGTTTCGCTCAATTCCGTGCGCATGACAATACTGCCCCAAATGTTTTTAAATTGCTAAATGTGCTTCCTACCTTGTGCAGCGTGCGTTTGTGTGACACAATGTTGCGTTGTACATTGGATTTTACAGTGCCAAAACTGTTTTGCGCAATTACGTACAAAAGACAGTACTGCCCCAAATGTTTTTTTTAAAGTTGAATGTGTTTCCTTCCCTGTGCAGTGTCCAATTATACAATGGAAAGTTGAGTTTTGCATATGACTTTACTGCGCCAAACTTATTTTGCGCAATTCCGTACACATGAC
The DNA here is from genome assembly GCF_039654945.1 of Dendrobates tinctorius. NCBI lineage: Eukaryota > Metazoa > Chordata > Amphibia > Anura > Dendrobatidae > Dendrobates > Dendrobates tinctorius. Next base: position 44,977,082 of record NW_027361704.1, on the reverse strand, counting down.
AGTACTGCCCTAAATGTTTTCAAGTTGATGAATGTGTTTTCTTTCTGTGCAGTGAGCAATTATGCAATGCAAAGTTGAGTTTCTGATATCATTTTACTGCGCCAAGCTTGTTTCGCTAAATTCCGTAAACATGACAGTACTGCCCTAAATATTTTAAACATGATGAATGTGTTTCTTTCCCTGTGCAGTGTGCAATTATGTAATACAAAGTTGAGTTTCTCGTATGATTTTGCTGCGCCAAACTTGTTTCGCTCAATTCCGTGCGCATGACAATACTGCCCCAAATGTTTTTAAATTGCTAAATGTGCTTCCTACCTTGTGCAGCGTGCGTTTGTGTGACACAATGTTGCATTGTACATTGGATTTTACAGTGCCAAAACTGTTTTGCGCAATTACGTACAAAAGACAGTACTGCCCCAAATGTTTTTTTAAAGTTGAATGTGTTTCCTTCCCTGTGCAGTGTCCAATTATACAATGGAAAGTTGAGTTTTGCATATGACTTTACTGCGCCAAACTTATTTTGCGCAATTCCGTACACATGACAGTACTGCCCTAAATGTTTTCAAGTTGATGAATGTGTTTTCTTTCTGTGCAGTGAGCAATTATGCAATGCAAAGTTGAGTTTCTGATATCATTTTACTGCGCCAAGCTTGTTTCGCTAAATTCCGTAAACATGACAGTACTGCCCTAAATATTTTAAACATGATGAATGTGTTTCTTTCCCTGTGCAGTGTGCAATTATGTAATACAAAGTTGAGTTTCTCGTATGATTTTGCTGCGCCAAACTTGTTTCGCTCAATTCCGTGCACATGACAAAACTGCCCCAAATGTTTTTAAATTGCTAAATGTGCTTCCTACCTTGTGCAGCGTGCGTTTGTGTGACACAATGTTGCGTTGTACATTGGATTTTACAGTGCCAAAACTGTTTTGCGCAATTACGTACAAAAGACAGTACTGCCCCAAATGTTTTTTTAAAGTTGAATGTGTTTCCTTCCCTGTGCAGTGTCCAATTACACAATGGAAAGTTGAGTTTTGCATATGACTTTACTGCGCCAAACTTATTTTGCGCAATTCCGTACACATGACAGTACTGCCCTAAATGTTTTCAAGTTGATGAATGTGTTTTCTTTCTGTGCAGTGAGCAATTATGCAATGCAAAGTTGAGTTTCTGATATCATTTTACTGCGCCAAGCTTGTTTCGCTAAATTCCGTAAACATGACAGTACTGCCCTAAATATTTTAAACATGATGAATGTGTTTCTTTCCCTGTGCAGTGTGCAATTATGTAATACAAAGTTGAGTTTCTCGTATGATTTTGCTGCGCCAAACTTGTTTCGCTCAATTCCGTGCGCATGACAATACTGCCCCAAATGTTTTTAAATTGCTAAATGTGCTTCCTACCTTGTGCAGCGTGCGTTTGTGTGACATAATGTTGCATTGTACATTGGATTTTACAGTGCCAAAACTGTTTTGCGCAATTACGTACAAAAGACAGTACTGCCCCAAATGTTTTTTTAAAGTTGAATGTGTTTCCTTCCCTGTGCAGTGTCCAATTATACAATGGAAAGTTGAGTTTTGCATATGACTTTACTGCGCCAAACTTATTTTGCGCAATTCCGTACACATGACAGTACTGCCCTAAATGTTTTCAAGTTGATGAATGTGTTTTCTTTCTGTGCAGTGAGCAATTATGCAATGCAAAGTTGAGTTTCTGATATCATTTTACTGCGCCAAGCTTGTTTCGCTAAATTCCGTAAACATGACAGTACTGCCCTAAATATTTTAAACATGATGAATGTGTTTCTTTCCCTGTGCAGTGTGCAATTATGTAATACAAAGTTGAGTTTCTCGTATGATTTTGCTGCGCCAAACTTGTTTCGCTCAATTCCGTGCACATGACAAAACTGCCCCAAATGTTTTTAAATTGCTAAATGTGCTTCCTACCTTGTGCAGCGTGCGTTTGTGTGACACAATGTTGCGTTGTACATTGGATTTTACAGTGCCAAAACTGTTTTGCGCAATTACGTACAAAAGACAGTACTGCCCCAAATGTTTTTTTAAAGTTGAATGTGTTTCCTTCCCTGTGCAGTGTCCAATTACACAATGGAAAGTTGAGTTTTGCATATGACTTTACTGCGCCAAACTTATTTTGCGCAATTCCGTACACATGACAGTACTGCCCTAAATGTTTTCAAGTTGATGAATGTGTTTTCTTTCTGTGCAGTGAGCAATTATGCAATGCAAAGTTGAGTTTCTGATATCATTTTACTGCGCCAAGCTTGTTTCGCTAAATTCCGTAAACATGACAGTACTGCCCTAAATATTTTAAACATGATGAATGTGTTTCTTTCCCTGTGCAGTGTGCAATTATGTAATACAAAGTTGAGTTTCTCGTATGATTTTGCTGCGCCAAACTTGTTTCGCTCAATTCCGTGCACATGACAAAACTGCCCCAAATGTTTTTAAATTGCTAAATGTGCTTCCTACCTTGTGCAGCGTGCGTTTGTGTGACACAATGTTGCGTTGTACATTGGATTTTACAGTGCCAAAACTGTTTTGCGCAATTACGTACAAAAGACAGTACTGCCCCAAATGTTTTTTTAAAGTTGAATGTGTTTCCTTCCCTGTGCAGTGTCCAATTACACAATGGAAAGTTGAGTTTTGCATATGACTTTACTGCGCCAAACTTATTTTGCGCAATTCCGTACACATGACAGTACTGCCCTAAATGTTTTCAAGTTGATGAATGTGTTTTCTTTCTGTGCAGTGAGCAATTATGCAATGCAAAGTTGAGTTTCTGATATCATTTTACTGCGCCAAGCTTGTTTCGCTAAATTCCGTAAACATGACAGTACTGCCCTAAATATTTTAAACATGATGAATGTGTTTCTTTCCCTGTGCAGTGTGCAATTATGTAATACAAAGTTGAGTTTCTCGTATGATTTTGCTGCGCCAAACTTGTTTCGCTCAATTCCGTGCGCATGACAATACTGCCCCAAATGTTTTTAAATTGCTAAATGTGCTTCCTACCTTGTGCAGCGTGCGTTTGTGTGACACAATGTTGCGTTGTACATTGGATTTTACAGTGCCAAAACTGTTTTGCGCAATTACGTACAAAAGACAGTACTGCCCCAAATGTTTTTTTAAAGTTGAATGTGTTTCCTTCCCTGTGCAGTGTCCAATTATACAATGGAAAGTTGAGTTTTGCATATGACTTTACTGCGCCAAACTTATTTTGCGCAATTCCGTACACATGACAGTACTGCCCTAAATGTTTTCAAGTTGATGAATGTGTTTTCTTTCTGTGCAGTGAGCAATTATGCAATGCAAAGTTGAGTTTCTGATATCATTTTACTGCGCCAAGCTTGTTTCGCTAAATTCCGTAAACATGACAGTACTGCCCTAAATATTTTAAACATGATGAATGTGTTTCTTTCCCTCTGCAGTGTGCAAATATGTAATACAAAGTTGAGTTTCTCGTATGATTTTGCTGCGCCAAACTTGTTTCGCTCAATTCCGTGCGCATGACAATACTGCCCCAAATGTTTTTAAATTGCTAAATGTGCTTCCTACCTTGTGCAGCGTGCGTTTGTGTGACACAATGTTGCGTTGTACATTGGATTTTACAGTGCCAAAACTGTTTTGCGCAATTACGTACAAAAGACAGTACTGCCCCAAATGTTTTTTTTAAAGTTGAATGTGTTTCCTTCCCTGTGCAGTGTCCAATTATACAATGGATAGTTGAGTTTTTTACATATGACTTTACTGCGCCAAACTTATTTTGCGCAATTCCGTACACATGACAGTACTGCCCTAAATGTTTTCAAGTTGATGAATGTGTTTTCTTTCTGTGCAGTGAGCAATTATGCAATGCAAAGTTGAGTTTCTGATATCATTTTACTGCGCCAAGCTTGTTTCGCTAAATTCCGTAAACATGACAGTACTGCCCTAAATATTTTAAACATGATGAATGTGTTTCTTTCCCTGTGCAGTGTGCAATTATGTAATACAAAGTTGAGTTTCTCGTATGATTTTGCTGCGCCAAACTTGTTTCGCTCAATTCCGTGCGCATGACAATACTGCCCCAAATGTTTTTAAATTGCTAAATGTGCTTCCTACCTTGTGCAGCGTGCGTTTGTGTGACACAATGTTGCGTTGTACATTGGATTTTACAGTGCCAAAACTGTTTTGCGCAATTACGTACAAAAGACAGTACTGCCCCAAATGTTTTTTTAAAGTTGAATGTGTTTCCTTCCCTGTGCAGTGTCCAATTATACAATGGAAAGTTGAGTTTTGCATATGACTTTACTGCACCAAACTTATTTTGCGCAATTCCGTACACATGACAGTACTGCCCTAAATGTTTTCAAGTTGATGAATGTGTTTTCTTTCTGTGCAGTGAGCAATTATGCAATGCAAAGTTGAGTTTCTGATATCATTTTACTGCGCCAAGCTTGTTTCGCTAAATTCCGTAAACATGACAGTACTGCCCTAAATATTTTAAACATGATGAATGTGTTTCTTTCCCTGTGCAGTGTGCAATTATGTAATACAAAGTTGAGTTTCTCGTATGATTTTGCTGCGCCAAACTTGTTTCGCTCAATTCCGTGCGCATGACAATACTGCCCCAAATGTTTTTAAATTGCTAAATGTGCTTCCTACCTTGTGCAGCGTGCGTTTGTGTGACACAATGTTGCGTTGTACATTGGATTTTACAGTGCCAAAACTGTTTTGCGCAATTACGTACAAAAGACAGTACTGCCCCAAATGTTTTTTTTAAAGTTGAATGTGTTTCCTTCCCTGTGCAGTGTCCAATTATACAATGGAAAGTTGAGTTTTGCATATGACTTTACTGCGCCAAACTTATTTTGCGCAATTCCGTACACATGACAGTACTGCCCTAAATGTTTTCAAGTTGATGAATGTGTTTTCTTTCTGTGCAGTGAGCAATTATGCAATGCAAAGTTGAGTTTCTGATATCATTTTACTGCGCCAAGCTTGTTTCGCTAAATTCCGTAAACATGACAGTACTGCCCTAAATATTTTAAACATGATGAATGTGTTTCTTTCCCTGTGCAGTGTGCAATTATGTAATACAAAGTTGAGTTTCTCGTATGATTTTGCTGCGCCAAACTTGTTTCGCTCAATTCCGTGCGCATGACAATACTGCCCCAAATGTTTTTAAATTGCTAAATGTGCTTCCTACCTTGTGCAGCGTGCGTTTGTGTGACACAATGTTGCGTTGTACATTGGATTTTACAGTGCCAAAACTGTTTTGCGCAATTACGTACAAAAGACAGTACTGCCCCAAATGTTTTTTTAAAGTTGAATGTGTTTCCTTCCCTGTGCAGTGTCCAATTATACAATGGAAAGTTGAGTTTTGCATATGACTTTACTGCGCCAAACTTATTTTGCGCAATTCCGTACACATGACAGTACTGCCCTAAATGTTTTCAAGTTGATGAATGTGTTTTCTTTCTGTGCAGTGAGCAATTATGCAATGCAAAGTTGAGTTTCTGATATCATTTTACTGCGCCAAGCTTGTTTCGCTAAATTCCGTAAACATGACAGTACTGCCCTAAATATTTTAAACATGATGAATGTGTTTCTTTCCCTGTGCAGTGTGCAATTATGTAATACAAAGTTGAGTTTCTCGTATGATTTTGCTGCGCCAAACTTGTTTCGCTCAATTCCGTGCGCATGACAATACTGCCCCAAATGTTTTTAAATTGCTAAATGTGCTTCCTACCTTGTGCAGCGTGCGTTTGTGTGACACAATGTTGCGTTGTACATTGGATTTTACAGTGCCAAAACTGTTTTGCGCAATTACGTACAAAAGACAGTACTGCCCCAAATGTTTTTTTAAAGTTGAATGTGTTTCCTTCCCTGTGCAGTGTCCAATTACACAATGGAAAGTTGAGTTTTGCATATGACTTTACTGCGCCAAACTTATTTTGCGCAATTCCGTACACATGACAGTACTGCCCTAAATGTTTTCAAGTTGATGAATGTGTTTTCTTTCTGTGCAGTGAGCAATTATGCAATGCAAAGTTGAGTTTCTGATATCATTTTACTGCGCCAAGCTTGTTTCGCTAAATTCCGTAAACATGACAGTACTGCCCTAAATATTGTAAACATGATGAATGTGTTTCTTTCCCTGTGCAGTGTGCAATTATGTAATACAAAGTTGAGTTTCTCGTATGATTTTGCTGCGCCAAACTTGTTTCGCTCAATTCCGTGCGCATGACAATACTGCCCCAAATGTTTTTAAATTGCTAAATGTGCTTCCTACCTTGTGCAGCGTGCGTTTGTGTGACACAATGTTGCGTTGTACATTGGATTTTACAGTGCCAAAACTGTTTTGCGCAATTACGTACAAAAGACAGTACTGCCCCAAATGTTTTTTTTAAAGTTGAATGTGTTTCCTTCCCTGTGCAGTGTCCAATTATACAATGGATAGTTGAGTTTTTTACATATGACTTTACTGCGCCAAACTTATTTTGCGCAATTCCGTACACATGACAGTACTGCCCTAAATGTTTTCAAGTTGATGAATGTGTTTTCTTTCTGTGCAGTGAGCAATTATGCAATGCAAAGTTGAGTTTCTGATATCATTTTACTGCGCCAAGCTTGTTTCGCTAAATTCCGTAAACATGACAGTACTGCCCTAAATATTTTAAACATGATGAATGTGTTTCTTTCCCTGTGCAGTGTGCAATTATGTAATACAAAGTTGAGTTTCTCGTATGATTTTGCTGCGCCAAACTTGTTTCGCTCAATTCCGTGCGCATGACAATACTGCCCCAAATGTTTTTAAATTGCTAAATGTGCTTCCTACCTTGTGCAGCGTGCGTTTGTGTGACACAATGTTGCGTTGTACTTTGGATTTTACAGTGCCAAAACTGTTTTGCGCAATTACGTACAAAAGACAGTACTGCCCCAAATGTTTTTTTAAAGTTGAATGTGTTTCCTTCCCTGTGCAGTGTCCAATTATACAATGGAAAGTTGAGTTTTGCATATGACTTTACTGCGCCAAACTTATTTTGCGCAATTCCGTACACATGACAGTACTGCCCTAAATGTTTTCAAGTTGATGAATGTGTTTTCTTTCTGTGCAGTGAGCAATTATGCAATGCAAAGTTGAGTTTCTGATATCATTTTACTGCGCCAAGCTTGTTTCGCTAAATTCCGTAAACATGACAGTACTGCCCTAAATATTTTAAAAATGATGAATGTGTTTCTTTCCCTGTGCAGTGTGCAATTATGTAATACAAAGTTGAGTTTCTCGTATGATTTTGCTGCGCCAAACTTGTTTCGCTCAATTCCGTGCGCATGACAATACTGCCCCAAATGTTTTTAAATTGCTAAATGTGCTTCCTACCTTGTGCAGCGTGCGTTTGTGTGACACAATGTTGCGTTGTACATTGGATTTTACAGTGCCAAAACTGTTTTGCGCAATTACGTACAAAAGACAGTACTGCCCCAAATGTTTTTTTAAAGTTGAATGTGTTTCCTTCCCTGTGCAGTGTCCAATTATACAATGGAAAGTTGAGTTTTGCATATGACTTTACTGCGCCAAACTTATTTTGCGCAATTCCGTACACATGACAGTACTGCCCTAAATGTTTTCAAGTTGATGAATGTGTTTTCTTTCTGTGCAGTGAGCAATTATGCAATGCAAAGTTGAGTTTCTGATATCATTTTACTGCGCCAAGCTTGTTTCGCTAAATTCCGTAAACATGACAGTACTGCCCTAAATATTTTAAACATGATGAATGTGTTTCTTTCCCTGTGCAGTGTGCAATTATGTAATACAAAGTTGAGTTTCTCGTATGATTTTGCTGCGCCAAACTTGTTTCGCTCAATTCCGTGCGCATGACAATACTGCCCCAAATGTTTTTAAATTGCTAAATGTGCTTCCTTCCTTGTGCAGCGTGCGTTTGTGTGACACAATGTTGCGTTGTACATTGGATTTTACAGTGCCAAAACTGTTTTGCGCAATTACGTACAAAAGACAGTACTGCCCCAAATGTTTTTTTAAAGTTGAATGTGTTTCCTTCCCTGTGCAGTGTCCAATTATACAATGGAAAGTTGAGTTTTGCATATGACTTTACTGCGCCAAACTTATTTTGCGCAATTCCGTACACATGACAGTACTGCCCTAAATGTTTTCAAGTTGATGAATGTGTTTTCTTTCTGTGCAGTGAGCAATTATGCAATGCAATGTTGAGTTTCTGATATCATTTTACTGCGCCAAGCTTGTTTCGGTAAATTCCGTAAACATGACAGTACTGCCCTAAATATTTTAAACATGATGAATGTGTTTCTTTCCCTGTGCAGTGTGCAATTATGTAATACAAAGTTGAGTTTCTCGTATGATTTTGCTGCGCCAAACTTGTTTCGCTCAATTCCGTGCGCATGACAATACTGCCCCAAATGTTTTTAAATTGCTAAATGTGCTTCCTACCTTGTGCAGCGTGCGTTTGTGTGACACAATGTTGCGTTGTACATTGGATTTTACAGTGCCAAAACTGTTTTGCGCAATTACGTACAAAAGACAGTACTGCCCCAAATGTTTTTTTAAAGTTGAATGTGTTTCCTTCCCTGTGCAGTGTCCAATTATACAATGGAAAGTTGAGTTTTGCATATGACTTTACTGCGCCAAACTTATTTTGCGCAATTCCGTACACATGACAGTACTGCCCTAAATGTTTTCAAGTTGATGAATGTGTTTTCTTTCTGTGCAGTGAGCAATTATGCAATGCAATGTTGAGTTTCTGATATCATTTTACTGCGCCAAGCTTGTTTCGCTAAATTCCGTAAACATGACAGTACTGCCCTAAATATTTTAAACATGATGAATGTGTTTCTTTCCCTGTGCAGTGTGCAATTATGTAATACAAAGTTGAGTTTCTCGTATGATTTTGCTGCGCCAAACTTGTTTCGCTCAATTCCGTGCGCATGACAATACTGCCCCAAATGTTTTTAAATTGCTAAATGTGCTTCCTACCTTGTGCAGCGTGCGTTTGTGTGACACAATGTTGCGTTGTACATTGGATTTTACAGTGCCAAAACTGTTTTGTGCAATTACGTACAAAAGACAGTACTGACCCAAATGTTTTTTTAAAGTTGAATGTGTTTCCTTCCCTGTGCAGTGTCCAATTATACAATGGAAAGTTGAGTTTTGCATATGACTTTACTGCGCCAAACTTATTTTGCGCAATTCCGTACACATGACAGTACTGCCCTAAATGTTTTCAAGTTGATGAATGTGTTTTCTTTCTGTGCAGTGAGCAATTATGCAATGCAAAGTTGAGTTTCTGATATCATTTTACTGCGCCAAGCTTGTTTCGCTAAATTCCGTAAACATGACAGTACTGCCCTAAATATTTTAAACATGATGAATGTGTTTCTTTCCCTGTGCAGTGTGCAATTATGTAATACAAAGTTGAGTTTCTCGTATGATTTTGCTGCGCCAAACTTGTTTCGCTCAATTCCGTGCGCATGACAATACTGCCCCAAATGTTTTTAAATTGCTAAATGTGCTTCCTACCTTGTGCAGCGTGCGTTTGTGTGACACAATGTTGCGTTGTACATTGGATTTTACAGTGCCAAAACTGTTTTGCGCAATTACGTACAAAAGACAGTACTGCCCCAAATGTTTTTTTAAAGTTGAATGTGTTTCCTTCCCTGTGCAGTGTCCAATTATACAATGGAAAGTTGAGTTTTGCATATGACTTTACTGCGCCAAACTTATTTTGCGCAATTCCGTACACATGACAGTACTGCCCTAAATGTTTTCAAGTTGATGAATGTGTTTTCTTTCTGTGCAGTGAGCAATTATGCAATGCAAAGTTGAGTTTCTGATATCATTTTACTGCGCCAAGCTTGTTTCGCTAAATTCCGTAAACATGACAGTACTGCCCTAAATATTTTAAACATGATGAATGTGTTTCTTTCCCTGTGCAGTGTGCAATTATGTAATACAAAGTTGAGTTTCTCGTATGATTTTGCTGCGCCAAACTTGTTTCGCTCAATTCCGTGCGCATGACAATACTGCCCCAAATGTTTTTAAATTGCTAAATGTGCTTCCTACCTTGTGCAGCGTGCGTTTGTGTGACACAATGTTGCGTTGTACATTGGATTTTACAGTGCCAAAACTGTTTTGCGCAATTACGTACAAAAGACAGTACTGCCCCAAATGTTTTTTTAAAGTTGAATGTGTTTCCTTCCCTGTGCAGTGTCCAATTACACAATGGAAAGTTGAGTTTTGCATATGACTTTACTGCGCCAAACTTATTTTGCGCAATTCCGTACACATGACAGTACTGCCCTAAATGTTTTCAAGTTGATGAATGTGTTTTCTTTCTGTGCAGTGAGCAATTATGCAATGCAAAGTTGAGTTTCTGATATCATTTTACTGCGCCAAGCTTGTTTCGCTAAATTCCGTAAACATGACAGTACTGCCCTAAATATTTTAAACATGATGAATGTGTTTCTTTCCCTGTGCAGTGTGCAATTATGTAATACAAAGTTGAGTTTCTCGTATGATTTTGCTGCGCCAAACTTGTTTCGCTCAATTCCGTGCGCATGACAATACTGCCCCAAATGTTTTTAAATTGCTAAATGTGCTTCCTACCTTGTGCAGCGTGCGTTTGTGTGACACAATGTTGCGTTGTACATTGGATTTTACAGTGCCAAAACTGTTTTGCGCAATTACGTACAAAAGACAGTACTGCCCCAAATGTTTTTTTAAAGTTGAATGTGTTTCCTTCCCTGTGCAGTGTCCAATTACACAATGGAAAGTTGAGTTTTGCATATGACTTTACTGCGCCAAACTTATTTTGCGCAATTCCGTACACATGACAGTACTGCCCTAAATGTTTTCAAGTTGATGAATGTGTTTTCTTTCTGTGCAGTGAGCAATTATGCAATGCAAAGTTGAGTTTCTGATATCATTTTACTGCGCCAAGCTTGTTTCGCTAAATTCCGTAAACATGACAGTACTGCCCTAAATATTTTAAAAATGATGAATGTGTTTCTTTCCCTGTGCAGTGTGCAATTATGTAATACAAAGTTGAGTTTCTCGTATGATTTTGCTGCGCCAAACTTGTTTCGCTCAATTCCGTGCGCATGACAATACTGCCCCAAATGTTTTTAAATTGCTAAATGTGCTTCCTACCTTGTGCAGCGTGCGTTTGTGTGACACAATGTTGCGTTGTACATTGGATTTTACAGTGCCAAAACTGTTTTGCGCAATTACGTACAAAAGACAGTACTGCCCCAAATGTTTTTTTAAAGTTGAATGTGTTTCCTTCCCTGTGCAGTGTCCAATTATACAATGGAAAGTTGAGTTTTGCATATGACTTTACTGCGCCAAACTTATTTTGCGCAATTCCGTACACATGACAGTACTGCCCTAAATGTTTTCAAGTTGATGAATGTGTTTTCTTTCTGTGCAGTGAGCAATTATGCAATGCAAAGTTGAGTTTCTGATATCATTTTACTGCGCCAAGCTTGTTTCGCTAAATTCCGTAAACATGACAGTACTGCCCTAAATATTTTAAACATGATGAATGTGTTTCTTTCCCTGTGCAGTGTGCAAATATGTAATACAAAGTTGAGTTTCTCGTATGATTTTGCTGCGCCAAACTTGTTTCGCTCAATTCCGTGCGCATGACAATACTGCCCCAAATGTTTTTAAATTGCTAAATGTGCTTCCTACCTTGTGCAGCGTGCGTTTGTGTGACACAATGTTGCGTTGTACATTGGATTTTACAGTGCCAAAACTGTTTTGCGCAATTACGTACAAAAGACAGTACTGCCCCAAATGTTTTTTTAAAGTTGAATGTGTTTCCTTCCCTGTGCAGTGTCCAATTATACAATGGAAAGTTGAGTTTTGCATATGACTTTACTGCGCCAAACTTATTTTGTGCAATTCCGTACACATGACAGTACTGCCCTAAATGTTTTCAAGTTGATGAATGTGTTTTCTTTCTGTGCAGTGAGCAATTATGCAATGCAAAGTTGAGTTTCTGATATCATTTTACTGCGCCAAGCTTGTTTCGCTAAATTCCGTAAACATGACAGTACTGCCCTAAATATTTTAAACATGATGAATGTGTTTCTTTCCCTGTGCAGTGTGCAATTATGTAATACAAAGTTGAGTTTCTCGTATGATTTTGCTGCGCCAAACTTGTTTCGCTCAATTCCGTGCGCATGACAATACTGCCCCAAATGTTTTTAAATTGCTAAATGTGCTTCCTACCTTGTGCAGCGTGCGTTTGTGTGACACAATGTTGCGTTGTACATTGGATTTTACAGTGCCAAAACTGTTTTGCGCAATTACGTACAAAAGACAGTACTGCCCCAAATGTTTTTTTAAAGTTGAATGTGTTTCCTTCCCTGTGCAGTGTCCAATTATACAATGGAAAGTTGAGTTTTGCATATGACTTTACTGCGCCAAACTTATTTTGCGCAATTCCGTACACATGACAGTACTGCCCTAAATGTTTTCAAGTTGATGAATGTGTTTTCTTTCTGTGCAGTGAGCAATTATGCAATGCAATGTTGAGTTTCTGATATCATTTTACTGCGCCAAGCTTGTTTCGGTAAATTCCGTAAACATGACAGTACTGCCCTAAATATTTTAAACATGATGAATGTGTTTCTTTCCCTGTGCAGTGTGCAATTATGTAATACAAAGTTGAGTTTCTCGTATGATTTTGCTGCGCCAAACTTGTTTCGCTCAATTCCGTGCGCATGACAATACTGCCCCAAATGTTTTTAAATTGCTAAATGTGCTTCCTACCTTGTGCAGCGTGCGTTTGTGTGACACAATGTTGCGTTGTACATTGGATTTTACAGTGCCAAAACTGTTTTGCGCAATTACGTACAAAAGACAGTACTGCCCCAAATGTTTTTTTAAAGTTGAATGTGTTTCCTTCCCTGTGCAGTGTCCAATTATACAATGGAAAGTTGAGTTTTGCATATGACTTTACTGCGCCAAACTTATTTTGCGCAATTCCGTACACATGACAGTACTGCCCTAAATGTTTTCAAGTTGATGAATGTGTTTTCTTTCTGTGCAGTGAGCAATTATGCAATGCAATGTTGAGTTTCTGATATCATTTTACTGCGCCAAGCTTGTTTCGCTAAATTCCGTAAACATGACAGTACTGCCCTAAATATTTTAAACATGATGAATGTGTTTCTTTCCCTGTGCAGTGTGCAATTATGTAATACAAAGTTGAGTTTCTCGTATGATTTTGCTGCGCCAAACTTGTTTCGCTCAATTCCGTGCGCATGACAATACTGCCCCAAATGTTTTTAAATTGCTAAATGTGCTTCCTACCTTGTGCAGCGTGCGTTTGTGTGACACAATGTTGCGTTGTACATTGGATTTTACAGTGCCAAAACTGTTTTGTGCAATTACGTACAAAAGACAGTACTGACCCAAATGTTTTTTTAAAGTTGAATGTGTTTCCTTCCCTGTGCAGTGTCCAATTATACAATGGAAAGTTGAGTTTTGCATATGACTTTACTGCGCCAAACTTATTTTGCGCAATTCCGTACACATGACAGTACTGCCCTAAATGTTTTCAAGTTGATGAATGTGTTTTCTTTCTGTGCAGTGAGCAATTATGCAATGCAAAGTTGAGTTTCTGATATCATTTTACTGCGCCAAGCTTGTTTCGCTAAATTCCGTAAACATGACAGTACTGCCCTAAATATTGTAAACATGATGAATGTGTTTCTTTCCCTGTGCAGTGTGCAATTATGTAATACAAAGTTGAGTTTCTCGTATGATTTTGCTGCGCCAAACTTGTTTCGCTCATTTCCGTGCGCATGACAATACTGCCCCAAATGTTTTTAAATTGCTAAATGTGCTTCCTACCTTGTGCAGCGTGCGTTTGTGTGACACAATGTTGCGTTGTACATTGGATTTTACAGTGCCAAAACTGTTTTGCGCAATTACGTACAAAAGACAGTACTGCCCCAAATGTTTTTTTTAAAGTTGAATGTGTTTCCTTCCCTGTGCAGTGTCCAATTATACAATGGAAAGTTGAGTTTTGCATATGACTTTACTGCGCCAAACTTATTTTGCGCAATTCCATACACATGACAGTACTGCACTAAATGTTTTCAAGTTGATGAATGTGTTTTCTTTCTGTGCAGTGAGCAATTATGCAATGCAAAGTTGAGTTTCTGATATCATTTTACTGCGCCAAGCTTGTTTCGCTAAATTCCGTAAACATGACAGTACTGCCCTAAATATTTTAAACATGATGAATGTGTTTCTTTCCCTGTGCAGTGTGCAATTATGTAATACAAAGTTGAGTTTCTCGTATGATTTTGCTGCGCCAAACTTGTTTCGCTCAATTCCGTGCGCATGACAATACTGCCCCAAATGTTTTTAAATTGCTAAATGTGCTTCCTACCTTGTGCAGCGTGCGTTTGTGTGACACAATGTTGCGTTGTACATTGGATTTTACAGTGCCAAAACTGTTTTGCGCAATTACATACAAAAGACAGTACTGCCCCAAATGTTTTTTTTAAAGTTGAATGTGTTTCCTTCCCTGTGCAGTGTCCAATTATACAATGGAAAGTTGAGTTTTGCATATGACTTTACTGCGCCAAACTTATTTTGTGCAATTCCGTACACATGACAGTACTGCCCTAAATGTTTTCAAGTTGATGAATGTGTTTTCTTTCTGTGCAGTGAGCAATTATGCAATGCAAAGTTGAGTTTCTGATATCATTTTACTGCGCCAAGCTTGTTTCGCTAAATTCCGTAAACATGACAGTACTGCCCTAAATATTTTAAACATGATGAATGTGTTTCTTTCCCTGTGCAGTGTGCAATTATGTAATACAAAGTTGAGTTTCTCGTATGATTTTGCTGCGCCAAACTTGTTTCGCTCAATTCCGTGCGCATGACAATACTGCCCCAAATGTTTTTAAATTGCTAAATGTGCTTCCTACCTTGTGCAGCGTGCGTTTGTGTGACACAATGTTGCGTTGTACATTGGATTTTACAGTGCCAAAACTGTTTTGTGCAATTACGTACAAAAGACAGTACTGCCCCAAATGTTTTTTTAAAGTTGAATGTGTTTCCTTTCCTGTGCAGTGTCCAATTATACAATGGAAAGTTGAGTTTTGCATATGACTTTACTGCGCCAAACTTATTTTGCGCAATTCCGTACACATGACAGTACTGCCCTAAATGTTTTCAAGTTGATGAATGTGTTTTCTTTCTGTGCAGTGAGCAATTATGCAATGCAAAGTTGAGTTTCTGATATCATTTTACTGCGCCAAGCTTGTTTCGCTAAATTCCGTAAATATGACAGTACTGCCCTAAATATTTTAAACATGATGAATGTGTTTCTTTCCCTGTGCAGTGTGCAATTATGTAATACAAAGTTGAGTTTCTCGTATGATTTTGCTGCGCCAAACTTGTTTCGCTCAATTCCGTGCGCATGACAATACTGCCCCAAATGTTTTTAAATTGCTAAATGTGCTTCCTACCTTGTGCAGCGTGCGTTTGTGTGACACAATGTTGCGTTGTACATTGGATTTTACAGTGCCAAAACTGTTTTGCGCAATTACGTACAAAAGACAGTACTGCCCCAAATGTTTTTTTTAAAGTTGAATGTGTTTCCTTCCCTGTGCAGTGTCCAATTATACAATGGAAAGTTGAGTTTTGCATATGACTTTACTGCGCCAAACTTATTTTGCGCAATTCCGTACACATGACAGTACTGCCCTAAATGTTTTCAAGTTGATGAATGTGTTTTCTTTCTGTGCAGTGAGCAATTATGCAATGCAAAGTTGAGTTTCTGATATCATTTTACTGCGCCAAGCTTGTTTCGCTAAATTCCGTAAACATGACAGTACTGCCCTAAATATTTTAAACATGATGAATGTGTTTCTTTCCCTGTGCAGTGTGCAATTATGTAATACAAAGTTGAGTTTCTCATATGATTTTGCTGCGCCAAACTTGTTTCGCTCAATTCCGTGCGCATGACAATACTGCCCCAAATGTTTTTAAATTGCTAAATGTGCTTCCTACCTTGTGCAGCGTGCGTTTGTGTGACACAATGTTGCGTTGTACATTGGATTTTACAGTGCCAAAACTGTTTTGCGCAATTACGTACAAAAGACAGTACTGCCCCAAATGTTTTTTTAAAGTTGAATGTGTTTCCTTCCCTGTGCAGTGTCCAATTATACAATGGAAAGTTGAGTTTTGCATATGACTTTACTGCGCCAAACTTATTTTGCGCAATTCCGTACACATGACAGTACTGCCCTAAATGTTTTCAAGTTGATGAATGTGTTTTCTTTCTGTGCAGTGAGCAATTATGCAATGCAAAGTTGAGTTTCTGATATCATTTTACTGCGCCAAGCTTGTTTCGCTAAATTCCGTAAACATGACAGTACTGCCCTAAATATTGTAAACATGATGAATGTGTTTCTTTCCCTGTGCAGTGTGCAATTATGTAATACAAAGTTGAGTTTCTCGTATGATTTTGCTGCGCCAAACTTGTTTCGCTCAATTCCGTGCGCATGACAATACTGCCCCAAATGTTTTTAAATTGCTAAATGTGCTTCCTACCTTGTGCAGCGTGCGTTTGTGTGACACAATGTTGCGTTGTACATTGGATTTTACAGTGCCAAAACTGTTTTGCGCAATTACGTACAAAAGACAGTACTGCCCCAAATGTTTTTTTTAAAGTTGAATGTGTTTCCTTCCCTGTGCAGTGTCCAATTATACAATGGAAAGTTGAGTTTTGCATATGACTTTACTGCGCCAAACTTATTTTGCGCAATTCCGTACACATGACAGTACTGCCCTAAATGTTTTCAAGTTGATGAATGTGTTTTCTTTCTGTGCAGTGAGCAATTATGCAATGCAAAGTTGAGTTTCTGATATCATTTTACTGCGCCAAGCTTGTTTCGCTAAATTCCGTAAACATGACAGTACTGCCCTAAATATTTTAAACATGATGAATGTGTTTCTTTCCCTGTGCAGTGTGCAATTATGTAATACAAAGTTGAGTTTCTCGTATGATTTTGCTGCGCCAAACTTGTTTCGCTCAATTCCGTGCGCATGACAATACTGCCCCAAATGTTTTTAAATTGCTAAATGTGCTTCCTACCTTGTGCAGCGTGCGTTTGTGTGACACAATGTTGCGTTGTACATTGGATTTTACAGTGCCAAAACTGTTTTGCGCAATTACGTACAAAAGACAGTACTGCCCCAAATGTTTTTTTTAAAGTTGAATGTGTTTCCTTCCCTGTGCAGTGTCCAATTATACAATGGAAAGTTGAGTTTTGCATATGACTTTACTGCGCCAAACTTATTTTGCGCAATTCCGTACACATGACAGTACTGCCCTAAATGTTTTCAAGTTGATGAATGTGTTTTCTTTCTGTGCAGTGAGCAATTATGCAATGCAAAGTTGAGTTTCTGATATCATTTTACTGCGCCAAGCTTGTTTCGCTAAATTCCGTAAACATGACAGTACTGCCCTAAATATTTTAAACATGATGAATGTGTTTCTTTCCCTGTGCAGTGTGCAATTATGTAATACAAAGTTGAGTTTCTCGTATGATTTTGCTGCGCCAAACTTGTTTCACTCAATTCCGTGCGCATGACAATACTGCCCCAAATGTTTTTAAATTGCTAAATGTGCTTCCTACCTTGTGCAGCGTGCGTTTGTGTGACACAATGTTGCGTTGTACATTGGATTTTACAGTGCCAAAACTGTTTTGCGCAATTACGTACAAAAGACAGTACTGCCCCAAATGTTTTTTTTAAAGTTGAATGTGTTTCCTTCCCTGTGCAGTGTCCAATTATACAATGGAAAGTTGAGTTTTGCATATGACTTTACTGCGCCAAACTTATTTTGCGCAATTCCGTACACATTACAGTACTGCCCTAAATGTTTTCAAGTTGATGAATGTGTTTTCTTTCTGTGCAGTGAGCAATTATGCAATGCAAAGTTGAGTTTCTGATATCATTTTACTGCGCCAAGCTTGTTTCGCTAAATTCCGTAAACATGACAGTACTGCCCTAAATATTTTAAACATGATGAATGTGTTTCTTTCCCTGTGCAGTGTGCAATTATGTAATACAAAGTTGAGTTTCTCGTATGATTTTGCTGCGCCAAACTTGTTTCGCTCAATTCCGTGCGCATGACAATACTGCCCCAAATGTTTTTAAATTGCTAAATGTGCTTCCTACCTTGTGCAGCGTGCGTTTGTGTGACACAATGTTGCGTTGTACATTGGATTTTACAGTGCCAAAACTGTTTTGCGCAATTACGTACAAAAGACAGTACTGCCCCAAATGTTTTTTTAAAGTTGAATGTGTTTCCTTCCCTGTGCAGTGTCCAATTATACAGTGGAAAGTTGAGTTTTGCATATGACTTTACTGCGCCAAACTTATTTTGCGCAATTCCGTACACATGACAGTACTGCCCTAAATGTTTTCAAGTTGATGAATGTGTTTTCTTTCTGTGCAGTGAGCAATTATGCAATGCAAAGTTGAGTTTCTGATATCATTTTACTGCGCCAAGCTTGTTTCGCTAAATTCCGTAAACATGACAGTACTGCCCTAAATATTTTAAACATGATGAATGTGTTTCTTTCCCTGTGCAGTGTGCAATTATGTAATACAAAGTTGAGTTTCTCGTATGATTTTGCTGCGCCAAACTTGTTTCGCTCAATTCCGTGCGCATGACAATACTGCCCCAAATGTTTTTAAATTGCTAAATGTGCTTCCTACCTTGTGCAGCGTGCGTTTGTGTGACACAATGTTGCGTTGTACATTGGATTTTACAGTGCCAAAACTGTTTTGCGCAATTACGTACAAAAGACAGTACTGCCCCAAATGTTTTTTTAAAGTTGAATGTGTTTCCTTCCCTGTGCAGTGTCCAATTATACAATGGAAAGTTGAGTTTTGCATATGACTTTACTGCGCCAAACTTATTTTGCGCAATTCCGTACACATGACAGTACTGCCCTAAATGTTTTCAAGTTGATGAATGTGTTTTCTTTCTGTGCAGTGAGCAATTATGCAATGCAAAGTTGAGTTTCTGATATCATTTTACTGCGCCAAGCTTGTTTCGCTAAATTCCGTAAACATGACAGTACTGCCCTAAATATTGTAAACATGATGAATGTGTTTCTTTCCCTGTGCAGTGTGCAATTATGTAATACAAAGTTGAGTTTCTCGTATGATTTTGCTGCGCCAAACTTGTTTCGCTCAATTCCGTGCGCATGACAATACTGCCCCAAATGTTTTTAAATTGCTAAATGTGCTTCCTACCTTGTGCAGCGTGCGTTTGTGTGACACAATGTTGCGTTGTACATTGGATTTTACAGTGCCAAAACTGTTTTGCGCAATTACGTACAAAAGACAGTACTGCCCCAAATGTTTTTTTTAAAGTTGAATGTGTTTCCTTCCCTGTGCAGTGTCCAATTATACAATGGAAAGTTGAGTTTTGCATATGACTTTACTGCGCCAAACTTATTTTGCGCAATTCCATACACATGACAGTACTGCCCTAAATGTTTTCAAGTTGATGAATGTGTTTTCTTTCTGTGCAGTGAGCAATTATGCAATGCAAAGTTGAGTTTCTGATATCATTTTACTGCGCCAAGCTTGTTTCGCTAAATTCCGTAAACATGACAGTACTGCCCTAAATATTTTAAACATGATGAATGTGTTTCTTTCCCTGTGCAGTGTGCAATTATGTAATACAAAGTTGAGTTTCTCGTATGATTTTGCTGCGCCAAACTTGTCTCGCTCAATTCCGTGCGCATGACAATACTGCCCCAAATGTTTTTAAATTGCTAAATGTGCTTCCTACCTTGTGCAGCGTGCGTTTGTGTGACACAATGTTGCGTTGTACATTGGATTTTACAGTGCCAAAACTGTTTTGCGCAATTACATACAAAAGACAGTACTGCCCCAAATGTTTTTTTTAAAGTTGAATGTGTTTCCTTCCCTGTGCAGTGTCCAATTATACAATGGAAAGTTGAGTTTTGCATATGACTTTACTGCGCCAAACTTATTTTGCGCAATTCCGTACACATGACAGTACTGCCCTAAATGTTTTCAAGTTGATGAATGTGTTTTCTTTCTGTGCAGTGAGCAATTATGCAATGCAAAGTTGAGTTTCTGATATCATTTTACTGCGCCAAGCTTGTTTCGCTAAATTCCGTAAACATGACAGTACTGCCCTAAATAATTTAAACATGATGAATGTGTTTCTTTCCCTGTGCAGTGTGCAATTATGTAATACAAAGTTGAGTTTCTCTTATGATTTTGCTGCGCCAAACTTGTTTCGCTCAATTCCGTGCGCATGACAATACTGCCCCAAAAGTTTTTAAATTGCTAAATGTGCTTCCTACCTTGTGCAGCGTGCGTTTGTGTGACACAATGTTGCGTTGTACATTGGATTTTACAGTGCCAAAACTGTTTTGCGCAATTACGTACAAAAGACAGTACTGCCCCAAATGTTTTTTTAAAGTTGAATGTGTTTCCTTCCCTGTGCAGTGTCCAATTATACAATGGAAAGTTGAGTTTTGCATATGACTTTACTGCGCCAAACTTATTTTGCGCAATTCTGTACACATGACAGTACTGCCCTAAATGTTTTCAAGTTGATGAATGTGTTTTCTTTCTGTGCAGTGAGCAATTATGCAATGCAAAGTTGAGTTTCTGATATCATTTTACTGCGCCAAGCTTGTTTCACTAAATTCCGTAAACATGACAGTACTGCCCTAAATATTGTAAACATGATGAATGTGTTTCTTTCCCTGTGCAGTGTGCAATTATGTAATACAAAGTTGAGTTTCTCGTATGATTTTGCTGCGCCAAACTTGTTTCGCTCAATTCCGTGCGCATGACAATACTGCCCCAAATGTTTTTAAATTGCTAAATGTGCTTCCTACCTTGTGCAGCGTGCGTTTGTGTGACACAATGTTGCGTTGTACATTGGATTTTACAGTGCCAAAACTGTTTTGCGCAATTACGTACAAAAGACAGTACTGCCCCAAATGTTTTTTTTAAAGTTGAATGTGTTTCCTTCCCTGTGCAGTGTCCAATTATACAATGGAAAGTTGAGTTTTGCATATGACTTTACTGCGCCAAACTTATTTTGCGCAATTCCGTACACATGACAGTACTGCCCTAAATGTTTTCAAGTTGATGAATGTGTTTTCTTTCTGTGCAGTGAGCAATTATGCAATGCAAAGTTGAGTTTCTGATATCATTTTACTGCGCCAAGCTTGTTTCGCTAAATTCCGTAAACATGACAGTACTGCCCTAAATATTTTAAACATGATGAATGTGTTTCTTTCCCTGTGCAGTGTGCAATTATGTAATACAAAGTTGAGTTTCTCGTATGATTTTGCTGCGCCAAACTTGTTTCGCTCAATTCCGTGCGCATGACAATACTGCCCCAAATGTTTTTAAATTGCTAAATGTGCTTCCTACCTTGTGCAGCGTGCGTTTGTGTGACACAATGTTGCGTTGTACATTGGATTTTACAGTGCCAAAACTGTTTTGCGCAATTACGTACAAAAGACAGTACTGCCCCAAATGTTTTTTTTAAAGTTGAATGTGTTTCCTTCCCTGTGCAGTGTCCAATTATACAATGGAAAGTTGAGTTTTGCATATGACTTTACTGCGCCAAACTTATTTTGCGCAATTCCGTACACATGACAGTACTGCCCTAAATGTTTTCAAGTTGATGAATGTGTTTTCTTTCTGTGCAGTGAGCAATTATGCAATGCAAAGTTGAGTTTCTGATATCATTTTACTGCGCCAAGCTTGTTTCGCTAAATTCCGTAAACATGACAGTACTGCCCTAAATATTTTAAACATGATGAATGTGTTTCTTTCCCTGTGCAGTGTGCAATTATGTAATACAAAGTTGAGTTTCTCGTATGATTTTGCTGCGCCAAACTTGTTTCGCTCAATTCCGTGCACATGACAATACTGCCCCAAATGTTTTTAAATTGCTAAATGTGCTTCCTACCTTGTGCAGCGTGCGTTTGTGTGACACAAT